>NC_133919.1:620672-1241344 GCF_964199755.1 Larus michahellis
CTTCTGTAAAATGGTTGTCCTTTGGAGTCCTCCCGGACACATTGCATCTTTCCTGAAGAAAGACCTACATTTCTAAGAGAAAGTTTCAGTTCTCTCCTGAATAACAAAGGCGAAGAAGGCTGTTTCGGGGACAGAGAGAATGGGGCCGTTCTTTTAGGGCGAGGCAAATGGTATCTCTTCTCGATGGGGCAGAGCCAGCGCTACCCATGCCAGAGCACTCAGTGCGACACCTTTTCCCTCCCTCTCTCCCTCAGCTACTTGGCCGTGGGGCTGGCGGGAGGCTTGGGATGAACCAGCCCATCAGCCGCGGCGGGGGATGGCACGGCCTCCCGCCCATCAGGCTGCGGGGAGCCACCACCTCTCTGCAGGGAGTAGTCCAAGGCTTTAGCCCAGCGTCAGCACAGCAGCTCTGGCCATTCTGGCCACCGGCGAGCTCTGGTTGCCGGCAGAGCTCACGGTCCCTGCAGCCAGGGCGCTCAGTGTGACGCTTTTTCCCTCCCTCTCTCCCTCAGCTACTTGGGAGCCCCTTCTTCCCGTCTGAGATGAACGACTTTGTCCTTGCCATCTTGAAAAACATGGCAGACCCAAGGGTCTCTGACACCCTGCTGGTTGGCAGGGTGCTGGAGCTGGTCTTGAGAGGCTCGTGCTCAGAGCTATACGGGGTAGGCAGTGTGCAGCCGGGTTGCCCTGTGCGCGTGCCCTGCGGGGGCCGTTCCCCTGCCCCGAGGCCAGGGCTTGCAGCACCTGACGGGCATCCCTTGAGGCCAGCAAAGGGCAGCAGGAGGGCAGCAGCTCTTGGTGTCAGCAGGGGCCGTAGCTGTGCTCCAGCCCGCTGTCTCCAGTAGGTCAACGACCTCGTGGAGGTCATCGATAGGCACCTGGTCTGCGTCAGCAGGATGCTGCTCCAGGACATCCTGACGTTCACCCTTCCCTGGCTGGCCGACATCGACAGTTATGAGGTGGTCACTGGCCTGCTGAGGGTTTCCCGGCCCTGTGACAAGTACGTGGCCCGTCAGCCTCAGGGGCAGCTCAGGACCTCCGGGGCCTGCCCAGGCAGAAGGGGTGGTGGCCGAGGTGGCCCTGCTGACAGTGTGCTCTGGCTCTGCAGCACTGCCAGGGCCACGTGGAACACGCTGTCCTGTGAGCCCAGCCTCCTGGCCGACCTGCTGAGGATGCTGCTGAGGCTGCTGCTGGACGGTCTCCAGCCCCTCTGGCCCTCTCCATCCACCCCCAAACCCGTCCTTCCTGGGGCGCCTGTCCCAGGGCCCTCGGGCCGCAGCCGGGCAGGGAGCGCGTGCCGCTCAGCCCCGCAGCGCGCACTGCCCTGCTGCCCTCGGCAGCCCCACTCCCTGGCCGCCACCCCCGGCCAGCTCAGCAGCGGGGAAGCTGGTAAAACTGAGAAGATGATTGAGAAAAAGGAGACACTGTTTGAGAAACTGTCTAGGATGGAAGAAACATCCCGCTTTTCCCCTGCATGGACCCATGTCGCAGCCATTAGGAGAAGATGCCCTCCTACGAGACCGACTTGGAAGGAAAAGAAGACACTACGAGACACCTTGTGGTTTTACCTCGGTGCCTATGGAGAGGACCTGAGTAAGTGGGATGAAGGACCTACCTTGGCCCTACAGGCACTAGTTGCAAGGTAAAACAGATAGAAGAAAGAATTCTTCCAGGAGGGTGGCTGCTCCAGTGCCCAGGGCGCAGTTCTCTGGTCCGGGTCGGAACTCATCTGCTAACTGTAGATGTTGTCCTCAACATTAGAGGTGCCCTGCCTCCAGCCAGGAGGGGGAGAGGGATAACCGAGTTTATTGGGCTGTGTGGATTCGATGTCCTCGTGTATTAGAGCCACAAAAGCATAAAGACATGGTGGACAGCGGTGCACAGTGTACCCTATTGCCATTGACTCATAAAGGGACAAAATCTGTTGCTGATTCTGGTGTGACAGGTCTCAAGAACTGACTGTACTTCGGCCAAAGTGAGCCGAACTGGGAATAAATGGCGGAAGCGCTCCATTGTGAGTGGCCCAGACGCTCCGTGCATCCTTGGCGTAGACTTGCTCAAGAGAGGGTATTTCAAAGACCCGAAAGCGTATCGGTGGGCTGTTGGTATAGCAGCTGGAGGGACTGAGGACATTACACAGCTGTCTGCCTTACCCGGTCTTTCAGCTGACCCTTCTGTGGTGGGACTGCTGAAGGTTACAGAACAGCAGGTGCCAATGGCTGCTGCCAGGGTGATACCGTCGCTGGTGATACAGTAGCCTTGAACAGCACAAAAGGCTGGGGTGGAAAGCCCCTCAGGCCTTACTGATACCCAGTTGAAAAGAACATCTGGTTCCTCCTTACTGGAATAATGTAGCTAAGTTTGAAACGCTTTGTAAGCGGATGGGTTAGACATCTGCTGGGCTTAGTTGGATACAAGGAAGTCTTGGGATGTTGTATCCTTGAGGAGAGTAGATGGGGAGAGATGCCAGAACAAGCTAGTTTGGTGAGAGCAGGAGTGCACCCACCATGGCTCCAGCACAGGCGCTGCCTCCAGCGGAGCTTCTGATGCTGCTGACCCCCGAATTTGGGCTCGTCCCGGCAGAAGTGGCACCGGCCGGGCGCAGGCAGCCTCGCAGGCCCCACACTGCCGGCTGCCCCAGCCCCGCGCCCTCCACTGGGGGCAGAAAGCGGGGTCTCCCAAACACACACCGCCGATCCCACCAACTCCTCCCCGCCGCGCCCCGCTCCCTGCGCGGTGGCGCTTTAGCACAGGAGTGGCCACTGGGAGCGTTCCGGGAGTGGTGGCAGCATTAGGGGCATTTCAGGAGCCCGGCACCAAGGGCCAATTTGTGGCGCGCGCAGCCATTGGCTTCACTTGTGGGAGAGAAGTGGGGAAATATTTATTAACATAAACCAGCGATTTAACAAAGTCAGCGGTGAATGTGGCAGCGCTTTACGAGACAGGCCGCGGAGGTGATCCGAGGGCGGGAGCCCCTCTGCTGTGGGGACAGGCTGAGAGAGCTGGGGGGGTTCAGCCTGGAGAAGAGAAGGCCCCGGGGAGACCTTAGAGCCCCTTCCAGTCCCTGAAGGGGCTCCAGGAGAGCTGGAGGAGCTGTTTGCGAGGGCACAGAGCCACAGCACGAGGGGCAATGGCTTTAAACTAGAGCAGGGCAGGTTTAGATCAGACATTAGGAAGAAGCTCTTTACACTGAGGGTGGTGAGACACCGGCCCAGGTTGCCCAGAGAGAGGGTGGAGGCCCCATCCCTGGAGACATCCAAGGCCAGGCTGGATGAGGCTCTGAGCAACCTGATCTAGTTGAAGACGTCCCTGCTCACTGCCGGGGGTTGGACGAGATGGCCTTTAAGGGTCCCTTCCAACCCAACACATTCCATGACTCTGTGACGCGCTGGAAGGGCACACTTGGTTATTTACTGCACAGGGGCCGGGGTCAGACCAGCCGTCAGGGAGACCTTCCCGTTGGGTCCCGGGGCTCAGAAAGGACCCCCCGGGCTTTCTGAACCCCTCCTCAGGGAGGAGTCGAGTACCATTGACCAGACGCTCAGTCCCTGGGTGTAACAGTTCCCCTCTTTGAGACTTCCAAAGGTCACTCTTTGGGGGTCTCACCTAAATCAGATGGTTATAATATTTTCAACTTTCAGGATTACAGAGACGAGCTGAAGCAAAGAAATAAACTCAACAGCAGATGGTCCTGTAGAGCAGGTATTCTTTATTAGCAGCGCTGCGGTCGCACTGGGGATTTTCCACCATAAGTGCTCCCACAATGATCTTATTTTGAGCCATTTATATTTACAAAATTGTTACGTATTCATTCGTTTTCCCTAAATCATTAACATAAGCACGCCCCCTCCCAGAACCAATTGCACAATCATGAGGCAAGTCATTTCGCGAATCACAGTCGTTCTGGTGGTTGTTTACTTCATCTGGTGGTCGTATCTTCCTCTCCGTCAGTTGCCCTCCAGATGAACTTTCCTCTTCAGCAATCCTCGATGCATGCCTGCTATTGATTTGTTTACGTAGGTGACTTATTACTACCTGTTTTGCAACGCTTCCCTAAACCATCACCTAAAGCCATCACCTTGACAGGCTGCAGGATCGAGCCTTGGTTACTGACTCTAGGGCACACGTTTTTCCAATGTCCTCGCTCTTTGCAGATCGCGCACTGAGCTTCTGCTAAACGAGTTCCTTCCCAACTCTTCTGTAGCCTCCTCTACTTCCCCGGGCCCCGTTCATTCTTCCCGGAGCAACTCCCGTCAATGCGGCAATTAATCTCCCTTCTCTTTGATTCTCCCTCTCCTTTTCTCTGTTATTCTAGATGGTCCAAGCTACTTACACCAATGTTCCCAAGTCCCTCGAATCTTCTCCTTCTAACTTTTGGAGTTTCTTTTGTACATCCGGGGCAGATTGTCCCATAAAAATAGAGGCCAATTGCCCAGCCTCCTCCGACTTCTCGGGGTCCACGTTCGTGTATTTCCTAGCAGTATTCTTTACTCGTTCCATAAATGCAGGTGGCGATTCATTTGGTTCTTGTTTAACCTCATATGATTTTGACCAATTAATGGCTTTTGGCGTAGCATGTCTCATTCCGAATAACCGTCTCTGATATCTGGTTATCGCCCACAATCCTTCTGCCACTCTGGGTGGTTTCTTAAAGTGAAAAACAAATCTACATACATCCCATTTGTTTTCCCTGCTACAAAATAACATAAGCTGTAAAATTGTATTCTATTTTAAAGTCCCATTTCTTGTCCATTTTTCTTGATCTTCTGAAGTACATAACGGCCACCAATTGTTACAATATTCAATCAGCTGCTTTCTCGTGAGCGGGTCCCCTCCTATTTGTTTCCAACGCTTCAGTATACAACCTAAAGGAGTATACAACCTAAAGGAGACTTTTTCAAAATTCCCCCTTCCGCCAAGGGCTTGCTACCCATTATAGGATAGTACTAGTAGAACGAACAACACAAAACACAAAGAAAATGACAACTGAACATAGCACTTATTACACAAGACAAAATAACAAAACCTTAGGGCCTGAACCTTTTATACCAGACCTTTGCTCTTGGTGCGGCCCTTCCCCGCCTGGTGTTGAGGACAATACCTTTACGCTTATCAGCCGCGTTTCTCACAGGCTTTCATCCAGTGAGACCAACTCCTTCCCTTAGGTACCTTTACAGCCCAACCCTGCGAGGCTTATGCCTCGCCTTATGGACAGGCAACCCTTAATATCCCTTAAAGAAAAGAATGCCTTCACCTTTCCAGGGGCCTTGCTCGGAGCTCTTTGGTCCGGGGATCGGAGGTTCTCCCTGAGAATCTCTCGGTGCCGGATGGAGGCCCTGCAATTCCAAGGATCTGTCGAGATTCAGAGGCAGAGTCCCATCTGGGTCGCCAGAAACCGTCACCGAAATCGGGAATGAACTTCTTAACACCGATGTAGTCTTAAGAAGCAGGCATTCTTTTATTCAGCACCGGGGACGTGGGGGATCTCTCCACCTGACATGTCCACTGAATGTGAGATTCACAGAGACTTACATCCATACAGAATATGCGTGGTCGTTACATGTCTCAGCACTCATTGCCACGTTCATTACATTTCCAGAACTCATCTCCATATTCACATCCCCTTGGCACATGCACATTAACTCTGTTAGGGGCTTCACGGTAGGTCTTGGGTGGTTCCTAGTGGTGTACGGTGGCTGGTTTGAGCTGATAATAGAGGAATCTCTTTGTGTGGACTGGGGAAGATAAATGCAGCAGCTTTTGCAACTCCCCCATTTATTTTGCGAGCTTGTTATCGGTCCCTCCAGTCTCTTCGGGGATGTGGTATTCTTCGCTGTTTGTTCTTCACAAGGAGCTACGTTTACCTATTTACCAGACTCAGTCCCTGGTTGTAACCCCGCTGTGTGAGCCGATGCGGGCAGGACGCAGGAACAACCACAAAACCACGGATGAAAGGCAAAGAACAAGTTTCTTCTCGATACCTCACAGACCAGGGAATCTCCGAAGCAACACCCGGGCAGAGGCACGGAAGCAGGGACTGCGGGCACCGTGGAGTGAGAGAGAGTCCTTGTTAGCAAGAGCCCTTGGCAGCGAGAGAGTCCTTGTGAGCAAGAGCACGCACGGACTCCCTGTTCTGCCTGGCATTTAAAGGGTTCAAAGAGGCATCGTTTTCCCACTGTGCTTTGATCTTCTTCAGCACCAGGCCAGGATTCTCAAGTGGCTGGATAAGGTGTCCCTGAGTCCATCACAGGTTTATGTTATCGAAGTGCAAGTGTTTTTCTTGCAAGCGTCCGAGACTGAATAACAATTAGTGTGATATATGTGTTTTCCAGCACCCAGCTGTGAGTCACTTGAGCGTATTAACAATCCTCCTCGCCGATCTTCTGTTGCTTTCCCATGACTGCCCTCCCTGCAATGGACCTTATTGTGCACCCAACTTAGGAGACAAATCTTCTACACCAATCTGAGTCGCAGCAACATTATTCTTTTTCTTCTTTTTTATGTTTGTCCTTTTTCTGTCTCTGGTTTCAGTTGAGGCTGTTTGGTTTTGCCATCTTCCCATGAACCTGCACTCGGTAAATGCATGTGTACTTTGGTTTTCCCCAGTTGCTCTTCACAAGGAGTTTGAGATAGGAGAAGGCTCTGGGATGCGGGGCGTTCTGCGAGGAAAAGAGGGAAGAGGAATCGGAGGTGTTAAGAGCCACAATGCAGTCAAGGTATCTCCCCCCACCAGCCCTGCTCCTGCTCAGGAACAAGCTCCTGACAGTGGGTGGGAGCGGCTGTGGAAACCTGAGGCTGGCTCTGGTAGCGGGGTGCTGGGGAGGCTGGGGACACGGGGAGGGGGAAGGCACCTGGCACCCTCTGCATGGGCCCGGCTGGGGCTCAGCCTCCCTCCCCTCTGCCCCTTCCCTCTGCGCCTCGCTCTGTGCCGGCAGAGAGGCCGGGGAGGTGCTCCTTTGCGTGGGGCAGCTGGTGTGACACCCCCCCGAGCTCCCGCTGTCTGCTCTGCCCGCTTTCCTGCGGGCAGGCGTGAGAGCAGCGGGAGAGAAGGGGCATGCTATGCTGGGAGGAGAGGACACCGTCCAGCCTGCCAGCAGGCCACGGGATGGAGCCAGGGTGCTGCCCGACGGCTTTCTCCAGCGGGCGTCCCTGTTTCTCCATGGCACAAAGACGTTGCTCGGGTGCAGTGGCTGCGTGTGCAGCGGGCTCTGCTGAAGGCAGCCAGGGATCTCTTGGGACTCATGCTCCCACGGGCCTGACCTTGCCCTCACTGTCCTTTTGCTAGCACCACCGCGTGCCACTCAGCCCTCCCAACCCCACCAGCTCTCTCCTGGCGGTGACCCAGGCCCCCTCTGCCCAGGGAGAAAGCATTCACGCTCCTCCTGCCATGGCCCTGCAGGCAAACCTGCTTTGCTCCCTGGCATCTTCCCCCAACACCATGCGTGCATCGCACCTTCAGAGGGAAGGTCTGAATGGCCTCTTTTGCCACATCGTACATGAAGGTCACCAGGAGAGTTTCCTCTTCTCCGTCCACATCCACTCCCTGTGGGGCAAAGCACAAGGAGAGCAGCTCAGACTCGTCCCGACAAAGAGGGAACGTAGGTGCTGGGTCAGCCCTGTTACCTACCCACCCTCCCCTGGGGCTCTAGCCCTAGTCTAGCACTGGTTACGGTGGAGCTCAGGCTCCGCTTGAGTTTTAGTCAAGAACCCTGAGCTGCTTGGCCAGAACAAGTCTTAAGAGGGAGGAGACCTCTAGAGCCCTTAGGAGGAGACTCCTAGAGCCTCACCAGGGCCCTGCAGTGCGCAGGAGACCGGGACTCCAACCTCAGAGGAGGCACAAAAGCAAGGAAGACCCTGTCATGGCTTTCCCCCAGGACCAGATCCGCACCAGAAGCACCCAGCAGAGACTTACAAAGACAGCGATGTCCCTGGGGGCGCTGGTGACGGTCCCAGATGGAGAGACTTCTTTGGAGATGTGCTGCACAGTGATGGCAGTCAGGTGGACTCGCGCTGGCAACCTGATGACCACCTGGCCCTGATGCCCTGGGAAAGCCCAGCAGTTTCCTGGGGAAACATCCGGCTGCAACCAGAAAGCCAGAGCAATGAAGCGTGAGAGAGTGTTGGGGCCAAGACAACTGCCCACGTAGCTTGAAGCGTAGGCACCGGTGTGTCTGTGGGGTCTATTTCAGCTTGAAAATGAGGTGTGTGTGAGGAAGTGGACAGAAGCAGGAGGCCTCCTTCCCTGACCGACCTTTGCCAGGGCTGTCAGTATTATGGAGCAGAGGAGAACAGCGGTTACGAAACCATTCTAGTCAGGGCCTTGCAGAAACACATCCCTGCCCAGGGGCTCTGCACGGCACCCCCCACCTCTCGCCTCCCACCCCCAAGACGGCGCAACACTGGACCGAAGGGAGAGCCCTGAGGTCAGTCTCCAACTTCACAGGAAGAAAGGAAAGAATTCCCTCTCGATTTCTGCTACAATACCTGCAAAATGCGATCGGGACCGCGGGGAGTGCAAAAGAACTCAATAAACCTCCAGAACCAGTCGTTTTTGCAGGTGTAGGTCTCCGAAGTTCTCTGCAGGTCAATGCTGGCACCTGCAGGGAAGGGAAAGCAGACGACTGCAAGAGGCCACAGACGAGGAGGGCTTGGTGCTCAGACACTATTTCTGACACCGCCGGCCAGCTGCGCCTCTGTCAGTCCTGTCCTCGTCCCAGGCTGGTGGACTGCCCAGCTGCCCAGCCGCGCAGGGGAATGAGGGCGGCCACGTGCCTGGTGACTGCTGCACTCCCAGCGCCAGCAGGAGAAGGTCTGAGGGTTCTGGGAGACAGACGGTGCCCATGTGAATGGCAGCAGACCCAAGCTGAGGGCTTGCTGCGTGGGCAGCCAAGGACGGCCCGGCCATCTCCTTTTCCAATGCTGAGGAGAGGAAGAGAGCCCCTCCGTCCGCACAGGAACACGTGCGGGGGCAGCGCCAGAGGCAGCGTGAGGATGCCGAGGGCAGGGTTGGGAGGGAGTCTGAGAGAGCTGCTCTGCCACAGCCTTGCCCTGGGACCCCCCAAGCATTTCAGCTCCCCCACTTTGGAGAGCAGCGCCTGGAGCGCAGGCGCCTTTGGGGAGGGCTGCAGACAAGCGCAGGGCAAGGAGACGGGGCTGCTTGTGTCCATACCAGAGCTTTGCAGGGCCCAGTCAGACATCTCCACGTAGGCTTCCAAAGCCCTCTCAGATGCTGCCTGCTTCATTTCCTCGACTTCCTGGGAACGCCATAAACAAACAGAGAAAAGGAGCACATCAACGTTCAGCGTGGCTACTAGCGCCCGGAGCGGCAAAGGGCCACTGTCAGAAAGGCAAGGCAAACCCTCTCCACGGAGCTGCAGGACTGAGGAACAGTGTCTGTGCCCACAGCCATGGCCACGGCCCCGAGGTGGGTTGATGAGGGTCCCCACACCCTTGTCCCCATCCTCCACACTCTCCAGGGCAGGTGGAAGGTGGACTCAAGCCCTGCCAGCGATGGCTGGCCCCCCGTGAGCGTGCCTGGGTCCCACCCCTGCCTGAGGAGCCTAGCCAGAGCAGCCAGAGGTGCTGGCGTGCCAAGGGAGTCCTGCGCTGCCTGAAGCGGCCGGTGAAAGTGGGGCCGGAGAAGGGCCTGTGCAGCCCAGGAGGCCCCTGGGGCAAAGGCTGGCTGACTGCAGTCAGCAGTCCCACACACCCACAGCCCCAAGGGCTTCTGCCCAGCCAAGCCTCCTTCCCCAACACGCCGCAGCACCTGCTTCATGCTGCTGATCTCTGCCCTCAGCCGAGCCACCTCCTCCAGCATTAGCTGCATCTTTTGAGTTTGCTGCGCCATTAAAACCGGGCAGTTCCTGCAGGAACCAGGAAAGCAGATGTTGTCAGAGAGCTGCCCACCCCACTGGGAGCCTCTGAGCTCAGCAAGGAGGAGAGACACGCGTGCGTTCCCTGCTTTGCCAGCGCTTCCCTTCCGCACCAGCTGGCGCAAGAGGCAAAGGCAGGAAGGGCCGTGCGGGAGCCCCGGCTCTCAGGCAAATGGGTGCAGGGACACGAGGTCGTCTGACCCTTCTGCACAGACCCAATTCCAGCTCAGGAAACATCGCTTACCACAGGGGCTTCAGGCCTGGCAGCGAGGTCCCGCAGTGAACAGCAGCTGCAATTCACATCAGCAAGAGACAGTTATTTTACCGGGGGTGCTGGCGATGCCTGCAGTGGCGTTGTCTGTCCCTGTTGCCTTGGGGCTGGGGCAGCAGGTGAGCTGAGGAGGCGGGGGGACGTGGGGTGCAGGGAGAGGACACACCTCTGACCGGGGGCCATCAGCCCGGGCTTGAGCGGACTGCGCAGCCGTGATCTTCAGGTGTGCTCGGTGCCCCAGAGCTATTCCCCATTTCCCCTCACTGCCCCAGTGAGCACCGAGACCAGGCTGCTGGGCGAGGAGAGGTACCTCTCCATCGGTCCCCCTGCATGGCCCCTGCCCTCTGGGAATCCCCAGGTCAGGCTTGCAAAGAGCTACCCCCGTCTCTCGCAGAGGTGCCGACTAAGTGAGCCCTGTGGTCCGGTAGGCAGGGCAGCAGTGTGACTGGGAGGCTACCAGTCTTACTGGGAGCCCAGAAGGCAGTCCCACTCAAGGACTTGCTTGGGAAGCACTTGGGCCACGGGAGTTTCCGCACATACTGGCCCAAAAGGAAAGGTGGCGTCCAGCCCAGCCAGGCTGTCGCTCTCAGATGGTTGCTCATGAAAACTCACCAAGAGCCAGGGGGAGCAACAAGAAGACTTGCAAGAACGCCTTCTTCTGCAGGGCCATCTTTTGCCTGAAAAAGAGGGAGTCCTGGTGCTGTCATGATCCAAGCCTTGGACAAACCCCTTCACAGGCGGATTTCCCTTTTCAGGCCAAACAGACACCGTTTTGGAAGCCTGCTGCTGACAGAGAACTGACAGAGCAGCGTCCAGCAGGAACACGATTTCTGTCCACATCGTTCAACGCTGCCGGCAGCTCTTCCCCAAAGGAAGGTCTCCAGGAAGATCATCCCAGGAAGCAAAGACGTCGAGCACACGAAGAGTGCTTTCCAGCAGTCTTTCTGGTGCGGACCTTGCTCTCCCTCTGGCTGAGGAGGCAGGCCTGTTCTCCCTTGCCATCACACACATCCCTCTTAGGGCAAGTGTTTTCCCGCAGAGCTGGGAAGCGCAGGAGCCTTGTCCGCCTTTCCTCCCAGAGGCCTCCACAGACCGGCGTGGTCTCTCGCCTGAGCTGGGGAAAACCCTTGCCCTGTGGAGGCTTGGCTCTGCACCCGAGCGTCTGGCTACGGGGCAGTTTGTCCTGCCGCAGCCAAAGCTTGGGGCTGCAGCAAATGGCTGCCGAGGGGCTTTGCTCTTGGCTCCCCTGAGAATGGCCACAGCACGAGCAGCGCCCAAGCTGAGGCGCCCCACTGGGAGCCCCGGGCTGCTGGCTGGGGAGCACCCTCTGCTCTGCCCTTTGCTGGCACCGGCCCTCAGACACCCCCGTTCTACCCCCCATCCGCAGCAGAAACATGTCGTACGTACGCGGCCAAGAGGCACATGCTCAGCAGATGTCTCCACAGAGAGACCAGGGCAACAGCCAGAAGGCAAGGAAGGCTGAAGACCGTCCCTGGGCAAAGAAACCAGAGAAAAGTTAAGCCTGCCCCTTGAGATCTCTTCTCTAGGATGCCCAGCCAGGCATATTTCAGCTCCCTGTGGGGAGGTGGGCACCGAGTCCCAGGCACGCCCTCCCCGGGGCAAAGAGCAGGGCAGCCTACACTGGACAAGGGGATGGAATGCACCCTCACTAAGTTTGCAGGTGACACCAAGTTGGGTGGGAGTGTCGACCTGCTTGAGGGTAGAAAGGCGTTGCAGAGGGATCTGGACAGGCTGGATCGATGGGCTGAAGGCCAATGGCATGAGGTTCAACAAGGCCAAGTGCCAGGTCCTGCACTTGGGTCACAACAACCCCATGCAGCACTACAGGCCTGGGGAGGAGTGGCTCGAAAGCTGCCCGGCAAAAAAGGACCTGGGGGTGTTGGTCGACAGACGGCTGACTATGAGCCAGCAGTGTGCCCAGGTGGCCAAGAAGGACAACAGCATCCTGGCCTGTATCAGGAGCAGTGTGGTGAGTACGACTAGGGCAGTGAACATTCCCCTGTACTCAGCACTGGTGAGGCCCCACCTCAAGTGCTGTGGCCAGTTTTGGGCCCCTCCCCACAAAAAAGACATTGAGGCACAGAGAAGGGCAACGGAGCCGGTGAGGGGTCTGGAGCACAAGTCTTGTGAGGGGCGGCTGAGGGAGCTGGGGCTGTTTAGCCTGGAGAAAAGGAGGCTGAGGGGAGACCTCGCTCTCTGCAACTCCCTGAAAGGAGGGTGTAGAGAGGTGGGGGTCGGTCTCTTCTCCCAAGTAACAGGCCATAGGACAAGAGGAAACGGCATCAAGTTGTGCCAAGGGAGGTTTAAACTGGACATTAGGAAAAATTTTTACACAGAAGGGGTTATTAAGCATTGGAACAGGCTGCTCAGGGGAGTGGTTGAGGCACCATCCCTGGAGGTGTTTAAAAGACGCGTAGACATAGTGCTTAGTGATGAATTTTGTCACAGTTAGGTTGATGGTTGGACTAGATGGTCTGAAAGGTCCCTTCCAACCTAGGCAATTCTATGATTCTACGATTCTCCTGCCACTTGTGACAACTGGCCCGAGCTCTGGCACAGCGCGGCTCTCCACGTTCACCCCGGAGGACTTTGGAGCAAGCAGCAGTGCTGAGCTTACTTGCGATTTCTGTGGCCTTGTCGCACCCCTCGGCAGGCCCTTGAGCGGCTGAGCCGGCAGGTGAAGGGCGCATCACCAGCTCCACGCCAGCGCTCGGGTCCCTGTGGGAGGACAAAGACAAATGCCGGCTGCCCACCGTCCCCAGGCCGCGGGAGCGGAGGCGGGGAGGAGTAGCCTGAGCGGAGGCCCCTGCCAGAGGAAGGGCTGTCCCAGCAGCAGCGAGAGCGGGCAGCAGGGCTGGGGTCCCCCTCCTTTCCCCACCCTTTGCGGGACAGGCCTGCCCCGGGAGAAGAGGAGGCGAGCTGGCAGCAGCAGTCCCCCGCCCCGGGAAGCCCGCCCGGCAGCGCAGCCCCGTTCTCACCCTGCCGGCCGTTGGTTTCCCTTGGTCCCCAAGGAGCCTTTGGAGGCCCCTGGGCGTCTTGTCTGGGGGGCCTTTCTCCTCGCCATCTCGGGCAAAGGCAGGCTCCCCGCTGAGCCCCAGCAGCGTGTCCTGTCCCCAAAACCAGCTCCAGCAGCAGCCTCTCGCCGCAGCCAGCAGGAGCCTGTCCAGGGCCGCAGCCACAGGGCAACTGTGGGCTCCTGCCCCACACGCCACAGCGCTGTGCAGGCAGCCAGCTGTGACCTCACAGTGGTGTCACCTCTGACGTCATGCTGGGGCTGCCCAGGGCTGAGCAGGGCGGGGAGACCCTGTGCTCCTTCCTTCTCCTTGCGGGATATTAATTGTTCAGCATAAATACATACGTTTTAAGTAGAATAAATGATTTAGGATTATCATTCGGTGTGATTTGTGCTGCTTGCTTAGCTCTACTTAGCATGAGGTGCTGGATTTGCTGAAACCTTTAGGCTGGAAAAGAATCCAATGAGATGTTAGAAGACACCAGACCAAAAATCATCACCATTGGCCCCCTCCTTGCTGTGCTTCTGGAAGTCTCCAGGGAATGTCCTGCAGTGATCTGCAGCTGTGAGCAGCCCTCAGCCACGCAGAACCCTCTCAGCAGCAGGACCTTGCCCCGCCGGGGGATGCTCCTTCCATGCAGAACTTCTCCCCACAGTGATGTGGTGGGCTTCCCAGGCAGGCTGAGAGCTGACCCTGGCAGGTGGCGGAGTCCCTGCCCCGGCACACAGACCCCTGGGGTGCAGGGAGCCTGCTCTGAAGGACAGCCCTGGGCACCCCTGGCTGCACACCCACCTTCACAGCTATTCAAAGTGCCTGACAAGAGCTCCCACATGTACAGATCCCGTAAGCTGTGGCTGTGCCAGCTTTAGGAGATGCCTCCAGCAACTCCGCCTGCAGTGCCCTGCACCCGCAGACTTACCCTGTCAAGGGCTGCAAAGATTTCTCCTCCAGTGAGCTCTCAGTCGTCCTCCCAATCCTGACACCTTCAAGCTCTCTCTCTGCCTTGCTCATCTCCCTGCGACACCCTGGCAGTGCCCTCAGCCCTGCTGCGCTTGGCAGAGGAGCTGCTCCTGGGCAGAGCTGTCTCTCTGCAGCGCTGCCCGCTTGCCGTGAGCTCCCTCCATCCCAGGAGCCCAGCCCAGCTCAGACGCAGAGGACCAGCCCAAGGAGTTTTAATGACCCCTCTGGTGGGTTCGAGGCCCAGTCCGTGAACCTCCGACGCTGCGAGGAAGTTGAAGGAACCTCTCAAGGAGTCAAAGTCGGGTTCAAACTCCAAAGTTTCTTGTGGTGTTGATGGGTCCCACTGAGGGACACCACTGAGGAATTGCCCCCAGGGTCCGGTTACAGCAGAAAACTGGAGGCAGCGATGGCAGGTCGGGAAAAGCAAGTTGAAGGTGACTCTGATGCTGGGTAAACGTGGATGTGTTTCATTAATGCAAAGGGCCAAGCCCTGACTCCATCGCCCAAAGGGCCAAGGCCTGACCCCCAGCCCCCAGGAAGGGAGATCCTCTCCCTCACTCCTTCCTCAGGGCTCTTCCTGGGACAGTGGGATGTGGAGATGTGCAATGCCAAGGGCAGGACTATGGTACGACACCTCCCAGGCTCCTGAGTATGGACAAGGAGGCAACGAGACCCCAGTGCTGGAAGGACTGGTTGTCTCAGAGGCATCAGTGGCAGAGACAACAGCCGTAGCCCAAGACATGAAGAGGCTGGCTCTGTTAGGGGACTTCCAGCTTTGCCACATCCCTCTATCTTCTCCACCACAGGCTGTCCTACGGTGTCCCATCACCTCTGCCTCTTTCCCTGCAGGCTGCAGTCATCCACCCGGCTGCCCCATCTTGCTGTCACCTTCCTTTGCTGAGATCTCTCCATCCTCCCTGGCTCTTCCTTGAAACACAAAGCCTTGGGCTGATCCAGACTCCTTCTGGGTGGCGTGTTGCACCACAGCACTGCCCTTGGAGTGACGTTTCTTTCTCCTCGTGGCCAGGCTGCACCTCCCCACCTGCATGTTGGGGAGTTCTTTCTTTCTCAGGCTGTTTTCCACTAGGAAGAAAAGCTCCACCAGCTCTGAAAGCACCCTTCCAGCACGCTCAGGCTCCTCCTATACCGTCCCCAGTCTCCAAACCACTGAGCCCAGGGCTCTCAGCCTCTAGATACTGGTCAAGTGCTTGAGGCCTCCAAACCCTGTCTTGGGAGATCTCTGGGCTCTCTCCACAGTGTTTGCAGATGAAATCACAGTGGTCATAGGCCAAGAAAGATGGAGTGAGACTTTTTACCAGGGCCTTTAATAGCAGAACAAGGGGCAATGGCTTTACACTGGAAGAGGTTATATTTAGGTTGGCCATAAGGAAGAAATGCTTTATGATGAGCGTGGTGAGACCTTGGAACAGGTTGCCCAGAGCAGTTGTGGATGCCCCATCCCTGGACGTGTCCAAGGTCAGGAGCTTGGAGCAGCCTGAACTAGTGAAAGACGTCCCACCTCACGGCAGGGGGTTGGACTAGATGATCTTTTAGGTCCCTTCCAACCTGAACCATTCTATGATGCTTGGATTCTAATATGCCCAACTCCTCCTGCACAAGGCTGCAAACACCTACATACACCATATAGGGATTTTCACCTGACCTAGTCTCCAACCCTTCCATAAAAAAGAAAGGATTGCCATTTCTAGGACAGAAGTTGCCATGTTTTCAGAGGAACAATTCAAAACCCAAAAGGAAAAAAAATCCTTCCAAGAAAGTCCTGGCATAGTTGCATCAATTCAGTTAGTTAAGTGAGCCAATGGGAGAGCCTTGCACGGTGACCTTGCCAACGGAAGAGGGTTTTTTTTCTTTCGGGGTCTGAGACTCATGTTGGGACGCCAGAAAGTGCATTTGGGGACTGTGCAAGACTTGCCATGGGATGTCTAGGAAAGGATCAAAGGTTTGTAGACGAACGACCATGGGAAAATAGAGAGAAAAGGGCTGAAAGGAGATGGTCATGTGTAACCAGATGGCTGGTCAGGACACTTCCCTGGCTGTGCCCTGCAACGGATCACCGCAGCCTGCCCTGTTTTCTTAATACCTCCCTTTCCAAGAGCTTTGTGGGGCAAGGGAGATCTCTGCTCTATGCACAGATGGAGGTTCAAGTGCCAGCAACCGGAGTGGGAACCACAAGCCCTAAGTTCTTTTGTACTTTGGGGGACCAGCAACTGGTGAGACTGGCGGGTGTGCACTTAAGATTGGTGTGTATGGTAGTGGTTTAATCACAAGCAAACACCAAACAAGAGAAACCAGAGAGTAAAACACACCTGCGAGCAAGTCATTTTTGAGGGCCTAAGTCTGGACTGGACGCTAGAGAGACCAGAACGTCTGCAAGTTGGGTACTGGAGGAAGAAGGTAGCCCAGACCGCCTCCTAGAGAAACTGGGGGGTCACAGAATCATAGAATTGCTTAGGTTAGAAGGGACCTTTCACATCATCCAGTCCAACCATCCACCTAACACTGACAAAAACCATCACTAAACCATGTCGCTAAGCACTACGTCTACCCGTCTAATTTTAAATACCTCCAGGGATGGTGATTCCACCACTTCCCTGGGCAGCCTGTTCCAATGCTTAATAACCCTTTCAGTGTAAAAAATTTTCCTGACGTCCAATCTAAACGTCCCCTGGTGCAACTTGATGCCGTTTCCTCTTCTCCTGCCTTCCTACCCTTGGGCAGGTCGACACTCACACCCAACTTGGTGTCATACTGAGGGTGCAATCGATCCCATCGTCCAGATCATTGATAAAGATTTTAAAGAGAATCGGCCCCCGTACTGAGCCCTGGGGAACACCACTTGTGACCGGCCGCCCACTGGATTGAGCTCCATTCACCACCACTCATTGGGCCCGGCTGTCCCAGCAGTTTTTCACCCAGCGAAGCGTACGCCCATCCAAGCCATGGGCAGCCAATTTCTCCAGGAGAACGCTGTGGGAAACTGTGTCAAGAAGCTTTACTAAACTCCAGGTAAACAACATCCACAGCCTTTCCCTCATCCACTCAGCGGGTCACCTTGTTTTAGAAGGGGATCAGGATTGTCAAGCACGACCTGCCTTTCATGAACCCATGCTGACTGTGCCTGATCGCCTGGTTGTTCTTCATGTGCCACATAATGGCACTCAGGATGACCTGTTCCATAATCAGGATGATGTCTTCCAAGTTGCTCTTCCATGCGGATGATGTGGGAAGGGAGGTGCAATGACACGTGCAGAATGACAGCAGGACACCTCCCAGGCTCCCAGGTGGGGACGAGGAGGCCATCAGGCTCTTGTACTCCTTATAGGCATCAGTGGCAGAGGTAACAGTCACAGACACGGAGATTAAGACCTTGGATCTCTTGGGGGCTTTTCACATTTCAACAGCCCCACACTGTTGAAACCACCGCAGGCTGTCCTATTGTGTTCCACACCTGGGCATGTTCCCTGCAGGCTGCAGACATCTCCCCTGCTTCTCCACCTTGCTCTCGCCTGAGCAACTCACTAAGCTTTCTGAAGTCTCGCCATCCTTCGGGGATATGTCTTTAGACACAAAGCCACGGGCTGATCCACATTCTTTCTGGATGGCCGCCTTTTCCACAGCACTGCCCTTGGAGTGACGTTTCTTTCTCCCGTTTCCTGTTTAAACCTCCCAAGCTACAAGTTCTGGCATTCTTTCTTTCTCATGCGGTCTCCCACGAAGAAGAAAAGCCCCATCATCTCTGAAACCGTCCTTCGAGCAACCCCTGTCCTGCCCAGAGCCTCTCCACCATGGGGCCAAAGGGGCAAAGAAGCCCACATTCCTCAGCCTCCCCACGCAGCGCATGTGCACTATACGCTGAACCACACCTGGGCAGACCTCCTCTGGGCACTCTCCAGTTCCTCCCCACTCCTCCAAAATGGGGAGCTGCACGCAGGGGGACACTTTTCTTTGGGGGGCCACTCCAGTTCCCAGCACCTTCTCCTCAGGACCACTGCTCAGCACGTTAGGTCCCAGCGGGCTCTGATGCACCTTCCTCCCCCTCAGTGCAGGACCGGACACTTCTCCTTGTAAACTTCTGGAGGTTTCTCTTGGCCATATCCCAGAGTTTCTCACGGTTCCCCTGAAGTGAAGCTCCATTGCCCTGGAATGAAGATCCATTTGCTCAGCTGTCAATGTTTCTATGCTGATGGCTCACCCTGGTGGTGCTGTCTCTCACAAGATAACCTGAGGAGTTGCAGGCCACGATAGACAATTAAAGGAGGTACTAGTTCAATAGAATTTCCGACTCAAGTAGGAAGTACCGTGACAACCATCACCAAAATACCAGGGAGGGTATTGGTACGGTGCGCTGCCTGTATGGCAGACTACGTCAGTGGGAAATATAGACCTGTAGAGACACACAGAGAAAATGGATCCCTCCAGGAGCTGGTTTTACATCCTCTATCCAGAAGCCGGCCCCAGGATCTCCTCATCCCTCAGTTCCCCCCCACATAAACAAGCACACGCACACACAACTGCCTGTCTCCGGTATGGAAACACAAAACCCCTGAGGCTGGCAGGCAGCCAGCTTCCACCTCCTCTGTGCTTCCTCTTCAGGCTTGGGTTTTGTCAGCAGCTTCTTTCTCATCCACGCCGTCCTTTCTGAATGTCAAGGCGGGCCATTGTGGAGCGTGAAGAGGAGATCCTCAAGCAGCCCTCCGCACCCTGCTTCTCCGCAGGGCCGTATCCCACAGGATTCTTCCAAGCCAGTCCCCCAGCAGGCCAAAGCCTGCTCTCCAGACGTCTCCTGCTCTCGGCCTTTTTCCTTTCTCTCAGGAGCCTCAACTCTACCTTCTTAGCCCTGGCTTTTACATCCCTGACTAGCTGTTGCTTGTTTGTTGGTATGAAGTCTGGAGCAGACGTTCACCCGCCACAAAGCTGCCAGTTTCCCAGGTTGTTCTGTCCTCTCCTGTTGACGCCTCAGCTCCCAGCCGAGTCTGTCTGTCCCCAGGCAGAGCTCCCTGCATTCCTGCTGCTGCCTCACAGAACGGGCCAGAGGAATGCCACAGAAATGATCGGAGGGATGGAACCCCTCTGCTGTGAGGACGGGCTGAGAGAGTTGGGGCTGTTCCGTCTGGAGCAGAGAAGGCTCCGGGGAGACCTTCTTGCGGCCTTTCGGTTGTTACTTCAAAGTCTTCCCCTCTGAGACCTGCTGTCTGCACTCTGTGTCTCTCCTTGCTTGCTCCCCTGGGGAGCTGAGAACCCGCTACTTCATGGACACTGCAGCCAAGGCTGCCACTCCATTATCACAGCCCTGATCCTTTTTTCCCTGATTCCATGTAGAAGATCCAGGTGAGCATCACCTCTGTTGGCACATCTGGCAGCTGTGCTCAGAAGCCGGCCCCAGGAACCCACAGAAACTTCTGGGTCTGTTTGAACCCTGCAGTGTCCCCTCACCCAAAAGGGCTCACCGAATCTGCTGCCCGACCCCTAGAGGATCTCCATTCCCCCAGGAAGCTCCTACGCTGAGGGCATCCCCCTCCTGATCTTAGAATCACAGAATCTTCATGGTTGGAAAAGACCTTGGAGATCATCGAGTCCAACCAAACAACCTACAATCTCTGTCACTAGCGCATGCCCTGAAGTGCCACATCTAGATGTTTCTTAAACACCTCTAGGGATGGTGACTCAACCACCTCCCCGGGCAGGCTGTTCCAGTGCCTGACCACTCTTGCAGTAAAGTCATTCTTCCTAATATCTAACCTAAACCTCCCCTGCCGCAACTTCAGGCCATTTCCTCTGGTCCTGTCATTATTCCCCTGGGAGAAGAGGCCAACCCCCACCTCTCTGCACCCTCCTTTCAGGGAGTTGTAGAGGGCAATGAGGTCTCCCCTCAGCCTCCTCTTCTCCAAGCTAAACATGCCCAGCTCCCGCAGCCTCTCCTCATATGCCCTGGTCTCCAGACGCCTCACCAGCCTGGTCGCTCTCCTCTGGACACGCTCCAGCACCTCAATGTCCCTCTTGTACAGAGGGGCCCAGAACTGAACACAGCACTCGAGGTGGGGCCTCACCAGTGCCCAGTACAGAGGCACCATCACTTCCCTGCTCCTGCTGGCCACGCTATTCCTGATAGAAGCCAGAATGCTGTTGGCCCTCTTGGCCACCTGGGCACACTGCTGGCTCATGTTAAGCTGGCTCCACCAGCACCCCCAGGTCCTTTTCTGCCGGGCAGCTTTCCAGCCACTCTGCCCCAAGCCTGTAGCGTTGCTGTGGGTTGTTGTGACCGAAATGCAGGACCCGGCACTTGGCCTTATTAAACCTCATACAGTTGGCCTTGGCCCATCGATCCAGCCTGTCCAGGTCCCTCTGGAGAGCCTTCCTACCCTCAAGCAGATCAACACCCCCACCCAGTCTGGTGTCATCTGCAAACTTACTGAGGGTGCACTCAATCCCCTCATCCACATCATTGATAAAGATATTAAACAAAACCGGCCCCAAAACTGAGCCCTGAGGGACACCACTGGTGACCGGCCGCCAAGAGGATTTCACCCCATTGTGATAAATGATTTAATCGCAAACAGGATTCCAATTAGAATTTATAATTTATTAAAGGAACAAAGGCAAGCAAACAGCGCTGGGTGTGCCGGGGGTCTCTGCCCAACCAAGACACACACCTTGCAGACCCCATTTTTGGTTTATATCTCCTATACTAATACATATTCATAACTGCCTCTAAAATGGTTGGCCCTTGCGAAAAATGCGCAGACCTCCCCATAACCCCCCGGGTACAGGTATGGCCCTTCCATAACCCCCCTGGTAGGGGCCAGGGCCCTCCATAACCCCCCCACTACGTGTACGGCCCCCCCATAACCCCCTCCCGGTACATGCCAAGCCTCTGCACTGCCCCCCCGGTACGTGCCCGGCCCCGCTGTCCCCCCAGCAGCCCCCTGTCCCCCATGGCCCTGTCACACCGCTCCCCCCATGGCTGGGGTGACAGGGGTGTGATGTTTCTGTAGGTTCCTCGCCTCCAAGGAGCAGTTCCATGCCTACCTGCGGGCCCGGGCTGAGCCCAGCGGCGGGGACGAGGAGGAGGAGGAGGAGGAAGAGGAGGTCGAGGAGGAAGAGGAGGTCGAGGAGGAGGAGGAGGTCGGCAGCTGCCAGAGCGAGCCCCCCGCCAAACGGGTTGTAATAAATAGCCAGATCCCTTAAAGAGAAATGGCACTTACTTTATTATAGGGACAAAGTCAATAAAGCAAAAGCACAGCGCTGGGTGCGTGACTCAAGTCAGAGGCACACCAGCTAACACTTCAACCATGTCTTATATACATTCAATATTGCATACGTATTCCCTCTTTTAGACGGAGTAATGGTTGATAAGGATTGATTATTATTAGTCCTTTCCCTCTTCTATGTGTGTGTTTCCTTCTGAATTGTTTCTGAGGATCCATGATCTTCAGTTCCCCTTTCCCATGCATGTGTTTCCTTCTGGTAGGATCGATTATCATCAGCTCCCTTCTCCTCTGCATCTGTTTCCTTCTGTTAATCACTTGTGGAGTTTTTTGGAGAAGTTCTCTTTTGTTTCTCTTGGATGTGTTTCTTCATGATGTTTTTCTCCACAGTTGCTGTTAGTTGTTATCTTTGAGGTTTCTCATGTTTCCTAATTTACTAAAGGTTAGTTATCCTTATAAGTCAAAGATTTATAGCCTTGTTATTACGGCAAAAGCCAACAATACCTTCACTATTTTTCACAATTGCCCCTTTTTGTCTTTTATACTACATTTGGCTTGAGCCATAACTTTCATTTTGCTTAATCCATTTGTTTTCTTCATAGATAGATTCTGCTTCTTCCAATTGTTGTGGAGTATTTCTTATTCTCCTTAATACCATTACCTTTTTAGTTGAGCCTGAGGCTGCCAATTTTGGAGTCTTGGGCATGGGAACTACTTGCATGCTTTGGACTACTGTTATCATTAAGCGTATAAAACAAGGGATTAAGCAAGGAAGAAATAATAAACCAGCAATTGACCATGAGAGAATGTAGCCTAGTTTCTTCCACCAGCTTCCCCCAAAAACATTATTCCACCAATTATCGTTTAACATAGATTCCCATTTTTGAACCGGTACATGCGCAATTTTCCGGCTTTCTTCTGTTATTTCCAATATTGCATCCCCATTATCATCTATCTTTAAACAACAATCTGAAGTGTTCCATTTTCCGCAAACGCCCCCTTCTTCTGCCAGGAAGTAGTCTAAGGCTAATCGGTTTTGGTGGATCGCAGCCCTCATTTGTTTTTGCTGTTTCATTATTAGATTTATTGCTCGAGCTGTTCTATTAGATATTATTTCTACAACCGCCTGTAGTCGGACAATGCGGTTTAACATGTAAATGGGAGTCCGGTAACCCCAGCTGCCATCTTGAGCCGAGGTGGCTGGTCCATATGCTTGGATTAGCCGTTCAGGAGGCCAATCCTCTTCACCCCACCTCTGAGATCCTCCTATAATATCTCTTTTAGTTCTTTTTAAGGACTCATATACCGGTACTCCTAAATCATCCCCTTTTGGTCCAGGCAATAAGAAAAATCCCGGCTGGATAATACCAAGGGTACAGCTACCCTTCCACTTAGAAGGTAGTTCTGAATAAGCTCTTTTTCCGCATATCCAGAATAACCCTTCAGGGGCTTTCCAAAACTCTGTCTGCATCTCCGCTATATTTTCCCAAAACTTGGATATTTCTGGGATGTTTTGATAAGGGTTTAGGACCCTTTTTTTACATTTAAAAAGTCTGGTCATACTGTCATATTCACAATTTCCTGTATTATTATTTAGGGCCCATACCCATTTTGGCTTTTCGGGGTACCACCAGGTGGAAGTCCCATTGCTGATTTGAAGTCTTTTACAAGGAGAATGTCCCGCACTCTTTAAATAATTTTTACCCTCTCTCCGTAGGCATTCTTCCCCTGTTGTGATAGAACTCAAAATCCATCCCTCAGGTCGGTCTTCTCGTGTGCTACTGGTACGATTCCATTTAAGGAGTTCCACTGGCCCTAAACTGCTCCCTTCCCAAGGCCACTCTTCCGTCATTAAAGGCCCTCCGCAAATCCAGCAATTTGTTACATTTAATTCCCTGCTTATTCTTTCCCCCGAATCTACAAACAAATTCTTTCCTAATGTTGGGAGTCCTATTTCTTCCTCCAACTGCTTTCTGATTTTTGCA
Source organism: Larus michahellis (assembly GCF_964199755.1). Lineage (NCBI taxonomy): Eukaryota > Metazoa > Chordata > Aves > Charadriiformes > Laridae > Larus > Larus michahellis. The sequence goes on from NC_133919.1 coordinate 644,022, forward strand.
TACAATTCTCCATCAAATTTTTGAGTTATTTTTTTCTTAATTTGTTCTATTTTATTTTTCACTATTTCGGCTTTTATCATATCTTGTACCCCACCTCCGTCCGATATGTCCCAATGCCCGGCTTTAGTAAAGCAGAGCCATTGCTCCCCTCTAGGACAATGCACTCCTAGTCTTGTTCCGCCTGTTCCTAAACTCTTCCCAACCCAGTATTCGTGTTGGTCGTATTTGCACACTGTTAACTCACGGCAGTTATAACAGCGGCTGTTGATATGCGAATGCACTGCCATCGTGGAAACCATCTTCCTATTCCAGGAGACCTGCTGGTAACACTTCATGCATTCGTTACTGGGTACTAAGGATACCGCTAATAGCAGTATGAGGAGTGGAGGTCCAGTATGGCTTATACTCCTACCTCTCATGCCTATTGGGGTGCTTCCAACAGCCGAGAAATAATTCTTCTTGGCAGCGAGTACAGTGGCCAGCCTGGTCTTGCCCTCCATCCTCTTTTGATCCGGTATCCCTGGCTCTTGTAGCAGGTAGGGTTCTTATCTCTTTTCCAAGCAAAATCATTTTTTCCACTTAGAAACCACTGTTTCCCACCATTCTTCAGGAATTTCCCACAGAACCGGCACTAGCAATTCCCACCCACAAATCAATGTTACGATATTGGTATATCGTATCTGAGTTTGAGCCAAACTCAAATTTTGCTTCCGGCAATTTAAACAGAAGGGATGTCTTTGGGATGAATGGTAATACCAATTTTGCTTACAACCTAAGCATTCGCACTTCACCCAACTATGATGTCTAGCACAGGGATGTATCAGGCAAGGTACACTACAGGGTACTGGAGGGGGCTGTAGTTCTTCCTCAAGGTTAGGATACAGCCGACTATCTTCTTTATATAAATCACGTGCAAGTGCAAACAGAGAGTTTTCAGTTTTATACAACCCTGACCCTCCTGTCTGTAACGGGAGTGCTCTTCCCCAAGGAGGATATCTAATTTTCCTTAAGGTTTGCCCCGGCCGTACCCGAAACCAACGATAAAGTTCTGGTTTCACTCCCCAAGTTTCTGTGATTTCTAAGTTATTATTCAGTTCCTCTCCCACACATCACCGCGTTGGTTGGCGTTTTAAGGTGAGTCTGGTGTCCCCGGGAGTTGAAGTCAGAGTTCAATCTCTAGGTTCTTCTACTGGTCCTTTTATTCTGCTGGCGTGAGTCCACCCTTTTTCCTTCATCCGTACTGCAGCTTCCGTAGTCAACAGCACCTGAAAGGGACCTTCCCATTGAGGAGTTAAAGATTGCTCTCTCCAAGTTTTTACTAAAACCCGTTCTCCAGTTTTAATGTTATGGATCTTAAAATCCAACAGGGTAGTTTGTGGGAGCAACCCTTTATTTCTTAGTTGTTCCAAGTTCTTTGCAAGCTGCATTACGTATTGTTTAATACTAGCCTCCCCTCCTTCATGAGTAGCCATTTCCTGCTGTGAAGCCAAGAAGGGCAAAGCAAACATCATTTCATATGGAGAGACTCCGAGATCCGTTCTGGGTTGAGTTCGAACCCTGAGTAATGCTAAAGGGAGGCACTTGACCCATGACAGTTGAGCTTCTATCATTAATTTGGTTAAAGTCCTTTTTAAAGTCTGATTCATTCGTTCAACCCTTCCTGAGCTTTGGGGGTGCCATGGAGTGTGTAACTCCCATTGAGTGCCTAAGGCTTGAGTTCTCTGGGTGATTATTTTGGAGGTGAAATGTGTTCCCCAGTCAGAGTCTCTTCTACGAACCATTCCGTATCTAGGAATAATTTGTTCTAGCAGGATCTTTGTTACTACATTAGCCGATGTTCTAGTGACTGGAATTGCCTCCACCCAATGGGTAAGATGGTCTACTAACACCAAGAGGAACTTCCACCTTTGGACTTGTGGGAGTTCTGTAAAATCCACTTGTATATTTTGAAAGGGGCGTAAGGCCAACTCCCGCCCTCCATGGGTGGGTTTTCTCATTACCTTTTTATTCACCTTTTGGCAAGTTATACACCTCTCGGTGATTTGTTTAGCTACTCCGAACACCCCTATGCATCCAGATTTTCTAAGAAAGTGATCGCAAATGGCCTGTGTTCCCCAGTGGGTTTCTCTATGCAATTCCTCCAATATTTTTCTTGCTAATGTTTTATTTACTATCTGATGCCCATCGGGTAACACCCATTTTCCTTCCGGAGTCTTTTCTCTTCCTATTCTAGTCAATTCCTTTTCTTCAGCTTCAGTGAATTGAGGAATATTACCTCGCTCCTCTTTTCTCTGTTGAACAACTAATAATTTCTCTTCCGCATTTTCAGCAGCCTCTTTCGCCTCTTGGTCAGCTGGATTATTTCCCCTTATTTCTGGTGTTAATCCTTTCTGATGCCCCTTTACATGCCCCTTTACTAGTCCTTTTGCTTTTGAAGTTAGTAATCCTCTTTCTTCCCAGATTTTTCCAAAAGTATGTACCACCCCAAATGCATATTTAGAATCTGTATAAATAGTTCCTTCCTTATGTGCTAGAAATTCTAATGCTTTTTTGAAGGCGTATAACTCACAGCTTTGAGCAGACCAATTAGATGGCAGTTTTCCTTTTTCTATAATCGTCATGTTACTCCCATCTATTATTGCATATCCAGACATTCTTTTCCCTTGTATACACCTAGATGATCCATCTATGTATATCTTTTCTCCTACCGATAAGGCTTGGTCGGTCAAATCTTCTCTGATTTTTGTCTGATAATTTATTACTTCTAAACAATCGTGTACTAGTTCCTCTTTAGGTTCCCCATATAGAAACTGGGCAGGATTTTGATTCTTATCTGTTACCAAGGTTAGGTCTTCGTTGTCTAGTAAAATGGCCTCATATTTCAACATCCTAGAATCCGTCAACCATTTATCTGCTTTCTGATTTAAGATATTCCTTACAGAGTGTGGAGTGTGAACTATTAGCTTACCCCTGAAAGTGAGTTTTCGACTTTTTTTGCACTAGTATCGAGGTAGCGGCTACCGCTTGGATGCATACTGGCCAACCTCGTCTGACTGGATCTAATAATTTTGATAAGTACGCTACCGGTTTCCTCACCCCTCCCCATTCCTGGGCCAAAATTCCATGGGCTATCCCATTTTCCACATTGACAAACAAATAGAAGGGTTTCTCTAATGATGGTAGGCTCAGAACCGGAGCTTTCATCAGTTTTGACTTTAGTTCTTCTAGTTTTTCATCGTCATTCTGTGTCCACTCTATCTTATCTTCCCCCGTCAATTTTTCGTATAAAAATTTCACCGCCCGGGTACACCCCTCGATCCATAATCCACAGTACCCTAGCAGTCCTAATAACTTCCTTACTTCTCTTCTTGTAGTTGGGGGTGGGAGGGATATTATTCCGGCAATCCTCTCGGGGTTTAATTTGCGACTTCCCTGACTTATTATATGCCCTAAGTATCGTACTTCAGGTTCTACAAATTGTAACTTTCCCTTGGAAACCCTGAAACCTTTCTCTCCTAAAAAGTTTAATAACTGAGTTGTTACTTCTCTGACTAATTTTTCCTCTTCCCCTGATATTAATAAGTCATCTACATACTGAGATGACCTGTCACCCCAGAAATACAAATGGGTTCTGCCCCTCTATAGCTTGATGGTATTAAAGTACACTGCGCACCCGTGTCCACTAGAGCCTTATACTCCTGTGGGTCTGATGTGCCAGGCCATCGAATCCACACCGTCCAATAAACCCGGTTGTCCCTTTCCTCCACCTGGCCGGAGGCAGGGGCCCCCTAATACTGGTCATAGTATCCATTACTCACTTCTTGCATAAATGACTTGGAAGTTCCTTCAAGAGGATCAGAAGCAAGATCAGGCCTTCTGCTCTGTCTGGGGAACGGCCCACTGGAAACTGGGGCGGCACTTTTCCTGGAGGGATCCCCTTTTGTGGTTGTCCTTCCTTGCAACTCCTGTACCCGTGTCCGCAGGATCGAAGTAGGTTGTCCATCCCACTTCCTCATGTCCTCTCCGTGGTCCCGCAGGTAGAACCACAGGGTGCCTCGTGGTGTGTACCCTCTGTACTCTCTCTCTTGAGTAGGGAAATGCCTGCTTCTAATAGCTGAGATGCTGGCCCGTGCAGGTGGGGAGTAGGACATATTCTCTTCAAGTTGCTGGACCTTCCATGACAGCTTCTCCACAGCTGAGACAAGGGGGGAAGAGAGACTTTCTTCATAGCGCCGGAGCCGGCCAGCCACCTCATCCACCGTTGGTCCCTCTTCACCTTTCCATTCCATTACTGCCAGGGAGTTGGCATATGACGATGGTGTGCTCCGCACAAACTTCCGCCACATGGGCCTTGTGCATTGCACCTCATCAGGGTCTGTGGGTAAGTCTGCATTGTCCAAGTCATAATAAATCATCTCCCGCACGGCTAATTCTCTCAGGTACTGGATACCTCTTTCCATGGTAGTCCACTTGCTTGGCTGACATACAACATCCTCACTGAAGGGGTACCTCTCCCTCACGCCTAACAGGAGTCGTTTCCAGAGGCTGAGGGCTTGGGTCTTTTTCCCAATCGCCTTGTCAATGCCGCCTTCCCTAGACAGGGATCCCAGCTGCCTGGCCTCCCTACCCTCTAATTCCAGGCTACTGGCCCCATTATCCCAGCACCGGAGCAGCCAGGTGACAATGTGCTCGCCTGAAAGTCGGCTGAAATCTTTTCGCATATCCCGCAGCTCACTCAAGGATAGGGATCGAGTAATTATCTCTGGTTCTGCCTCTTCCTCCTGCTCTCGTGATGGCCCTGGTTCATCATCATCTCTTACTAAGCGAACTGATTTCTTTGTGTACTTCTTCTTCTGTATGGGGGCAACTGATACTGGCACGGGTTGGTTCCCTGGTTCAGTGGCAGTGGCTGCTATGGGGGTTGGAGTAACTGCAGTGGCTACCACAGGGGTTGCAGTAGCCGCAGTGTCTGTCGCAAGGATTGCAGTAGCTACAGTGGCTGCCGCAGGGGTTGCAGTAGCCGCAGTGTCCGTCACAGGGGTTGCAGCAGCCGCAGGGGCTGCCGCAGGGGCTGCAGCAGCCGCAGTGGCTGCTGGTCTGGTTTCCATCTCTTCCCCTTGAGGGTGCTGCATAATTCTGAGCAGTGCCTGGTAGATACTGGCCAGGGCCCAGCACAGCGCGGTGAGTTGTGCCTCTCTAGAATAGCCACAGCATTTTCCCTTCAAATATTCTACCACTTTATCAGGGTCCTGTAATTGTTCAGGGGTGAAGTCCCAGACCATTGGAGGTGAGTAGTTCTCTAGGTACCTGCCCATGCTCTCCCACATGCCATGCCACCCCTGACTATCCAGCCTCGGAGGAGATCTCCGGGTGGTAGTCTTAAATAGTCGCTTAACCCTAAACAAGACCTGGAACGCATTCAGGAGACATAGCACTAGGAACACGCTGGTTTGAGTATCCCAAGGATATTCAAAATTCTCAAAAGCTGTCATACCTGACCCGAAGGAGAAAAGGGAGGCAAAAGGGCTGGGGAAATTATTAACAAATTCTGAGAGATGGTGTCCAATGTACGGACAGGACAGCAAAACCACATAAACACCCCAAAATAGCTGTCTGAACAGTGATGTTATCATATCATAAACAGATAACGCACAGGACAGCAGAATGATAATCCTCATCCCTCTTCCAGACATGGTAAACAGCATCGCAGGGAGTACATAAGCCATATAGGAATTTATGTAACACAGCCATGAGAACAAACCAAGCAACATGATGACCAGTTATCTCAACCCTTCGAGCCCCACGTTGGGCGCCAAAAAGGACTGTTGTGGTTTAGCCTCAGACGGCAACAAAGAACCACATGCCGCTCGCTCGCGCCTTCCTAATACAGGAAGAATCGTAAGAAAAGGCGAGACTCTTGGGTTGAGACAAAGGCAGTTTAACAGGACAGTAAAGGGAACAGGCAAAGAACAACAACAACAACAACAACAACAACAACAACAACAACAACAACACGGATAGGGGAATATACAAACGCGATTACGGAACCGCCGCTCCCTGCCGCTCGCCGGCCGGACCGCACCCGGGACGCCCCAGCCCGCTTTTAAGCAGCAACTTCCTGCCCCCTCCCCCGGCAGCTCAGGGTGGGCGTGGCTCACATGGCATGGAATACCAGGAAAAATTAACCCTATCCCCACCGGAACCAGGACACCCTGATATTAATAAGTCATCTACATACTGAGTGATTTGAGTTTTTGGAGGGGTGTGAAAAGATAGTAACAGCTCCTCCAGAGCCTGTCCAAACAGGTTGGGAGACTCCGTAAACCCTTGAGGGAGCTTTGTCCGTCTAAGCTGCTGTTTACGTCCGGTGTTTGGGTCCTCCCGTTCAAAAGCAAAGATATCTCGACTTTCCTCAGCCAGGGGACATGCCCAAAACGCATCTTTTAAATCCACTACACTAAACCAGCTGTGTTCCGGGGGAACTTTGCTCAGAAGGGTATAAGGGTTTGGTACAACAGGGTACCGAGCCAAAGTTCTCTTATTCACCTCCCGTAAGTCTTGCACCAACCTATACGTCCCGTCAGGTTTCTTTACAGGTAGGATAGGAGTGTTATGAGGAGACATACAGGGTTCGAGGGTCCCATCAGAGATGAGTCCTTCAATTACCGGCTGGAGGCGTTTTTTTCCCTCCATTGCAATGGGGAACTGCCTGACTTGTGTGGGGTGATTTTCCCTTTCCATAGAAACTTTGCTTGGTTGGATATTCAGACCTCCTCTGTTACCAGCCACAGCCCAAACTTGCTGATTAATTTTGGATTCATCCTCCTGACTTAATCTTAGTAGTTTTGCAATCATTTTCCCCTCCTCGGGGATTACTCCAACCCCCAGCTGGATCTGCAAGTCTCTTCCCAACAGATTACACCCAGCTCCAGGCACTAGCAAAATATTCCCTACACCTATTTTGTCATTACCTTCAAAAACCATCTGCTTGATCACCGGGGCTTTAAAATTTTCCCCGTTTGCTCCCGTTACATTAATTACTTCTTTACTTATAACGCATCCTTTCGGTATGTTACAAACGCAAGTTCGCTCAGCTCCTGTATCTACTAGAAATTCTAATACCTCCTCCTGGGGCCCACTCTTAGGTTTATCAAGGGCTCAAGGTGATAGCTATCCTCCAGGAGGTAGAGCCCCTGACACCCCTAATCCTCAATTTCTCTAAACAGTTTCCGATCTTTATCCCTTTGAGGACATTCCTTCTTAAAATGCCCAAGTTTCCCACAATGGAAACATCCACCTCCTTCATTCCTTTTCTCAGTTCCCGATGGTTCCCTTCTGGGAGGGATCTGGTTCCCTCTAAAAGTCTCCTCCCGCCTCTCAGGATTCCGTCCCATCCCCCCCATCACCCTGGGATTTTTCTGAATATTTCCTTCCCTCACGGTGGCTACTATGATTTTAGCTTTTGCTTAACCTTCTCCTCATCTCTTCGTACATATACTTTCTGAGCTTCCCTCAGTAATTCGTTCAGGCCCTGATCCTGCCAGTCCTCTGGTTTCTCTTAATTTTCTTCGAATGTCTGGCCAGGTGCGTGTAACAACTGGAACTCTCAGCCATGTTTGCCCCACGGGACTCTCTGAATCTCTTCCTGAGCACTGTCTCATGTCAGGTCGCAGCGTTTCAGGCCATTCGGTCGGGGTTTCCTCCCTTCCCTGCTGCCCATCAAATGCTTCGGTTACATTCTGCCCTCTAGGAGCGGCTTCTTTTAAACCTTTAATAATTAAATTTCGATAATCACTCATGTTCCTGCGACCCTCTACATCATTTTGATTCCAATTTGGGTGTACTGTTGGCATCTTCTGGTCCCCAGGTGGGCCTTGCTGATTTTCCCTTTCCCAAATTCTCATCCCAGCTGTTCTAATCCTTTGCCGTTCTTCGGGAGAAAATGTTATACTTATTATTGACTGCATTTCCTCCCAGGTATAAATATTAGGGCCTAGGAATTGGTCTAATTTTTCTGATAGGCCTATTGGATCTTCCAGTAACCCGTTTAATTCCTTTTTAAAGTTCCTGACTTCAGTGGGAGTCAAAGGAACGTTTACAAATCCTATCCCCCCTTGTGCTCCCCCCAGGGGTACTTCCCTTAAGGGGAATAAACTAACTCCTGGGCTTTCCTGCACCGTGTCTTGGTCTTCCGATTCCTTTACTTTAAGAGAAGGTTTCCGCCGTAACCTAGGAGAGTTTGGAAGTGATACTTTTTCAATGAACCTCTGAGACCTGTCCGACCTTCTCCTAGCACCAGGTGTCAGCTCTTTTCCAGGACAAGGGGGGGCTGTTGGAGGGAGGCGGTAGGGAGGGGGCAAAACTTCCAGAGGATCCCACAGCTTCTCCTTTCCTTCCCTTGAGATCTCAGCTATTTTAAAGGTACTAACTCCTTTTGGCCAAATCTCCCCTTTCCAGCAGGACGCGTATTCCCTCTCCTCTGGGCTGAAGGATTCTTTAGAGTTTACACAAAGGTTTAAAGCCTGGCACATCCACCCTTCAAAGGGCCCATATCTAGGCCAATACAAATGGTCTGCTCGTAGAGGTTCCTTTGTCCATTCTATCATATAACACTGAATCATTTTAACTTTAGCCTTATTTTTAGTAGCCGGATCAATATTCCAATTAGCCAATTTTATCCCCAAAGGACTGTCTTGGGGTATATCTGCCGGCACTTTCCCGCTCCCCTTTTCCCTGGGGCTGTCTTCCGCTCACCTCAGCAGTCAAGCACCCAATTTTCCCGGGGCTGTCTTTCACTCAATCTCTGACGCTTCGTCTCTTCACCGGCCAATTCCCTCGCGGGAGATTGGAACCGCGCTTAGAAAGACTCCACACTCGCTCCCCAGATCCAGACTGTCCAGTCCGAGTTCCACACACGCAGCAATCAAGCCCCAAACCCGCCCAACCAAGCAGTACTTACAGTCCTGTTTTCTTGCCTGGGTCTTCGTGCACAAGAATTATGGGCTACCGCGGGTTTTCCTGGGGAGACTTACCCCTTTTGCTTTATGAGCCCCTCCTCTCGTGGCATTATCAGCTTGGAGTCTCAACAGGCACCAGGAAGTCCTGCGAGCAGGCCGCCGAAATCGGTGGGGTGCACCTCCTGCTCGGGGTCTCCGAGCCCACTGGGACCAAGTGAATTCTCCCGGACGAGCCCCCAAATTGTAATAAATAGCCAGATCCCTTAAAGAGAAATGGCACTTATTTTATTATAGGGACAGAGCCAATAAAGCAAAAGCACAGCGCTGGGTGCGTGACTCAAGTCAGAGGCACACCAGCTAACACTTCAACCATGTCTTATATACATTCAATATTGCATACGTATTCCCTCTTTTAGACAGAGTAATTGTTGATAAGGATTGATTATTATTAGTCCTTTTTCTCTTCTATGTGTGTGTTTCCTTCTGAATTGTTTCTGAGGATCCATGATCTTCAGTTCCCCTTTCCCATGCAGCTGTTTCCTTCTGGTAGGATCAGCTCCCTTTTCCCATGCATGTGTTTCCTTCTGGTAGGATCGATTATCATCAGCTCCCTTCTCCTCTGCATCTGTTTCCTTCTGTTAATCACTTGTGGAGTCTTTTGGAGAAGTTCTCTTTTGTTTCTCTTGGATGTGTTTCTTCATGATGTTTTTCTCCACAGTTGCTGTTAGTTGTTATCTTTGAGGTTTCTCATGTTTCCTAATTTACTAAAGGTTAGTTATCCTTATAAGTCAAAGATTTATAGCCTTGTTATTACGGCGAAAGCCAACAATACCTTCACTATTTTTCACAGCGGCTTAACATGATTCGGTCGCCGCCAGTTAAGCATACTCGCCACAAGGATTCAGTTTCAGTGTCAGCGGGGTTTCTGCTATATCTCTCTTGGAAATTTGTCCCTTGCAGCGGACCCCAGGGACTGGTTCGCATGGTATGCCGTGGATTAGCACCCCGAGGTCCCGCAGTTCCTTCTGTTTTAACAATGGGTCTGGCTTCATATTCGGGAGGATTTGTGGGGAAAAAAGGAACGTCTTCTTCTGACTCGCTATCATCGGGATCCTCCCAAATGATTCCGTCCCAATCTTCAGGGGATACTATCAGTTTCCTAATCTGTACAATGTCAGGGGGGTGGGGAGCCTGCATAAGCATCATTTCGACCTTTTCTCCCCATTTCCGCCTTTTCTCCTTCTCTTCCTGCAATCGTTTTTGCAGCTGTTCATTTTTAAAAGGTGTCAGTAACTCAGCTGCCTTCCTGCTCTCTATTTCCTTCTCTAATTCCTGCTCTCTCCTATTTCTATTCTCCCTGTCTTGGTACGCGGCTTCTAAACAAGTGCCTAACATTTTACAGACGACTCCCTTATCTTTTCCATCCTTTGTACGGCCCCTAATGGCTTTCAAGTACTCTTCAACGACTTCCCAATTGGACCAATTATCACCAGCCCATTCCTCTGAGAATTTGGGGCTCGGGTTCACTCCATGCCTCCCTAAATAATCAGTGATAACTCCTGACATCCTGCCGACTAGGCCAGGTGTCGCGGGCCGAGCCCAGTGAATAACTTCACTTGTAAGAGAGTAGGGAAATGTTTATTAACATTTGTGGCTCCTGCTGACTCTCGGCATGGCATTGCCGGGGTGAGGCTGGTCTTCAGGTCACCAAACTTCAGAACCCGTTTTGGCACCAATTCTGGGTGACTGCCCAGCAATAGGGGCATTGTCCTTATCGGGAGGCTGCGTCCCTCCAGTGCTGGGGTTCAGGGTTAAAGCAACCAGGTCTGTTAGCAACCGGATCATTTTAAATCCTTGTTGGGATCCGGTGCCATGAAACCAATTAAACCTTGCAGTGGATATGGGAAGTTGGGATAAAGCAAAGATGGACCCTCCGGGCTGTGATCCTGCATGGCTTCCTTAATGAGAGGAACCCAAATTAATACCAGACAAGTTGATTTTTTCATTGCTGCTGCTGGATAAAGTTTAGCTGGGAGGACTTTTTAACCTTAAAACAGACGTCTTCAGGTCAGGGTTAAATTATGCCTCCGCAGGCTGTCATTATTTCATGACAGGAGCAGGTCAAAGCTCAGCACCGGAGGCGGTTTTGTGCAGCAGCCCTAAATTTTCGGGAGGGTAGAGGCTTGGTTTGACACATCTGACTGCCATCACCTTCGCTGTAGAGCCACAGGGCGACGCAACAGGGTACCGGTGGCTCTATTGTACTGAACACAAACCTCTGCTTGTTTTTTTTTTGCTTTGTTTTTGTTCTTTTCTTTCTTCTAGTGAGCTGCTGCTGGGAGCTGTAGCTACCAACTTCACCTTCCTGCCTAAACACACGGCAAATTCCTACAGATAGGGCTGAGGAGGCCCTATGCGGATCCATTCTGCGGATGTTGTGCAGAATCCCGGCCTTTTCTGGGAGCATGCAGCGGTGGGTACCGTCTCCTCCCGGTGTCACGCACCCAGGGGAAGTGCAGCCCCCTCCGAGGGGGACCCAGAGCTGCTTGTTTCCCAATGAGGAGACTAAAAGACCCGAGAGCAGGATTTGAGGGAGGGCTGGGCAGGGGAGCGTGCCACCGAGGGATGCTGCGTGACCTTCCCTCGCACCCTCCAGGTCCTTGTTCCTGTCTCTGCGTCACTCCAGGCAGCGCAGCACAGGCGACAGTCACAGAGGCATTTGCCGTGTGGCACAAGGAGGCTGCGGGTGCAGCTTCGTCCCCACAAAGCTCGGCTGAACCAACTTGGTCCTTTCGCCCCGTGAAAAATACTGTTGAAAGCAAAAAGCACTTGCACACAGAGCCCCTGGTGGGATCCGGGGACACCCAGCCCCCCCGAGCCCCTTCCCTCCCCAGCAGGAGCTGGGGGGGCTGTTGGTGGGGCCGTTGGGAGGGGGCGGAGCACAGGGAGCCCCAACATTCCATCCTGGAGACGCCAAAGAGTCCTTAGCAGCGGAGAGACTGAGGGGACCCACCATGGCACTGCCACCTCCGTGGCTCCCACTGCACGGCCCCCGTGCTCCCCCAGCGCCCCAGAACCTTCAGGCATTTGTGCTCCCACAAACCTTCTACCCCCAAGGCAGGGAACGACCCCGACCCACAGCCTGGGGACGCTGTCGGGGCCAAGAGCGCAGGAGGTGACCATGGCTCCTGTCTCTCTTCCAGGCGCAGCCACCCTGTTCCCACCGCCCGGGCAGCAGCTGCTCTTCCCCACGGCCTGGGCACCCCCAGTGGGGGCGGCCCCACAGGCCCCACCACTAGGTATGGCACCCCTGTCCCCTCTGCCACCCTGACACCTTTTCGCACCCATGAAACCTGGGCGCCTTCAGCCTCCCCCTCCCCTCTCCATGGTCACCTTCACCATCCCACCTCCCCTGTTCCCCCCCCGGCAGTTCTGGCACGGGGGCTCAGCAAGCCCGGCTGAGTGTCCCTGCCCTCGCCTGCCCAGTGAATCCCAGTTCCTGAGAATTTCCACAATACTTGGGGCCACCTCTTGGGGACGAGAGCCCAGGAGGTGACCGCCGGCCATGGCTCCTGTCTCTCTTCCAGGCGCAGCCACCCTGTTCCCAACCCCCGGGCAGCAGCAGCCATTCCCTGCAGCCTGGGCACCCCCACTGGGGGTGGCCCCACAGGCCCCACCACCAGGTATGGCACCCTGTCCCCTCTGCCACCCCGACACCATCAGCACCCTGATGGCCATGGGGGGCGGCTCGGGGGGTGCCCCGGAGGGTGCCCCCGGCCCTAGCACGGGTCCCTCCCACCCACACAGGGCTGCACAGGGCCCCATGCGGCTGCTGCTGCTTCGACCCGCGCTTCGGGTCCATCGAGTGGACCGTCACCAACGGGCCTGCGCCAGACAACGCCACCCTCGGCCATGACGCTGCTGCTCCGTCGGGCGCTGCCCTGTGGGGCCCCGGGGGCTGCGGGACCCTCCCGGCCTGGGCAGCCCCTGGCACCCCCCAGGGACAACACCCACCGCCCCAACTGACGCAGCTCCCAGCCTACGGCCACCAGGGCACAGCGGTGCCCGCAGTCCCCCCGCTGCTGCTCACCTCCATCCCCGGCCACCAGCACCTCAAGGCCACCTACATGGGGGCACCCCCTGCCAGCCGTGTCCCCACGGGCACCTACTTCCCCCCCAGCCCTGCTGCTGCCCCCCACAACAAAGCTCCTGGTGACTTGGATGCCAACTTTGAAGTCACCGAGGACATGCTCCTCCAAGAGTCCCTCTGGCTCTTTGGTTCCTCCTTGGACACGGTCGAGGTCTCCCAGGACCCCGACAGCACCATCACCACACCTGGGGACCCCGGTGGCATCATCAGAGAGGGGAGAGCGGTGGCCCCAGCACGCACCCAGCTGCCAACGTCCATCCCTGCCTTCGAGAACACCAAGGAATGGTCCTCAGAGACCAACAGCTCCAGCAGGGCCTCCCGTGCACAGACACCCCTGGGCAGCGACATCTCCTGGAGCACCATCAGCTCCCCAAAGAGCAACATCTCTCCCAGGAGCGACATCTCCTCCGAGCTCACCTTCTCCCCAAAGAACATCACCTACTCAGAGCAGGACATCACAGAGTATGTCACCATCTCCCTAAAGAGTGACACCTCCTCGAGCAGCGACAACTCCTGGGAGCGCAACGTCCCCCACAGCCAAGCCCTCGGGGACGCGGCCGGCCAACTTGCCGTGCCCCACGAGGTGTCCCTCAAGGAGGCCCTGAGCCTCTTGGACTGTGACCCCGGTGGCACCGGCGAAGCCGCCCCCCTCTGCGACGTCGACTCCCTCTCGCTGCCCGAGGAGCTGCTGATGCTCAATTACAGCATGGAGGAGCTCCTGGAGGGTGCCCGCATCCTGGAAGGATTCCTCTATGGGCCAGAGAGCGACGTCCCCAGCAGCCCCTCTGCTGTCCCCCACAGCCAAGCCCTCGGGGACACAGCCGGCCACCTTGCAGTGCCCCAGGAGGTGCCTGTCAACTACTTTGGCATGGAGGTGACCCGGAAGGCCATCGTCGTCCTGGAAGATATCTTCACCAGGACGAAGTCCCAGGAGTCGTGCGGGGACACGGGGATGGAGCTGCCGCCAGCCCAGCCTGCCATGGCGGAGAAGCGGGGGACGAAGCAGGGGACGAAGCAGGGGACGAGCTCCCCGTTGCTGCCACCCAGGAAGCGCAGGGCTCTGGCGGACAGGCCGGGGGTGGTGGGGGGGAAGAGACGCCCCCCAGCGAGGAGACGTAGATGAAGGGGCGTGTGGGGGGGTTGTATTTAGGAGAGGGGGGTGGGGAGGCTGATTTAAGGGAGGGGACTGTATCTGGGGGGGTGGTGTGTTTGAGGGGGGTGGAGAGAGGGACATGTTTAGGGGAGGGGGGGTTAGAGTACCTTCGATAGGACCTTTTCTCTCGTGTTCTTCCATTAAAAGTTGTTTCTCCAGTCCTGCTCCGTGCCTGTCTGGGAGGGGAGGGAGCGCGGGGGACAGCGGGAATCGGCCCCCACCAGGTGCCACAGTCCCACACGGGACCCCGAAGGGCACCGAGCCTCCCCCCAGGGCCGAGTCACCGCCAGTGGGGTGGCAGTGGCGGGGGGAGGGGACTCCCCTGTCCCCTTCCCCAGGGGCAGCCAAGACAGACGGGTCCCCGCCGGACCCACGGACACGGCCCCACACAGAAAGCAGCACGGAGCCCCCGGGACAAGGACAGACCTTGGGGAGCGGGAGGGGACGGACACACACGACCACAAGGGCTGCCAGGCCTTCGGCTGGACCCCGGCCAGCGTCCCCTCCCGCGGGGACAGGCCTCGGGGCAAAGCCCCCAAAGCCTCGGGCAATCACTCCCGTCCGCGGCTCCGCAGCCCGGCTTTGCCTCCCTGCGCTGCCCAATCACCCCAAATCACCCCCACAACGGCCAGGGGGAGCTGCCGGCCAGGCAGGGACCCTCCTCCCCTTCTCTGCCTGCACCTTGGGCAGCCCGGACACCAGCCCGGGGGGAAATAAGGAAAGAAATAAACAAAGAAATCACAGCAGGAGCCAAAAGTGCCTGGAAACCCCAGCTCTTTATTGCCCGTTCCCCCTCCCAGCTCCACAGCCCGGGGCCAACGCAGCCAAGGGCGCCTTCGGGCAGCGGCCGCCCCTCTGCGGGTCCGGTGCACAGAAGGTGCGGGGGGACAACCCCGGTCCCCGCCGGGGCAACCCCGGTGTCGGGGGGAGCCGCTGCGGGCCCCGGGCGGGCGCAGTCCCCTTGGCCTCGGCAGGGCCCGGCGCAGCTCCTGGCACCGCTGCTGCTCCGCGTCCGGCCTCCCAACCCCCCGCCCCGAGCACCCTCCTGCACCCAAAACTCCCGTCCCCTGCAGCAGCTGCACCGCCACCGCCCGCAGCTCTCGGGGGCCGCGGGGAGCTGCTCTGCGCCAGACAAGGAGGAAGAGGGAAGAGAAAGACCAGAACCCAAACTGCAGGGCTGACCTCGAGTTAAAGCGTGTTCTTAAGGGCATTGTCCATGTGCCTCTTGGGCACAGAGAGACTTGGGGCATCAACCACCTCTCGAGGATGCCTGTTCCAGGGTTTGACCGCCCTCTTGGTGAAAAAATGCTTCCTAATGCCCAGGCTGAACCTCCCCTGGCGCGGCTTTGAGCCACTTCCACGCATCCTGTCCCTGGATGCCCGGGAGAAGAGCTCAGCCAAGACCTTCCCGTTTCCACGAGTCCCCCGCTGAAGGGAGATTTTCGTTAATACTTGGCCCTTGTTTAACTTGGACGTTCAAGCAGATGAACTTTTTCTGACTTACTTCTCCCTGTATATATATATCACACTTTCCTGCCACCAGCCTTTCCTTTTCTCCTGACTTGGCCTTTCCCAGCGAGTTCTTGGCTAGTGGTTTTCTTCAAAGCTGCTTTAGTGCTGCTGAAGGATGTTGAAGTGACAGCTCTGGCCATCCAAGCACTATACCCGCCTGTTGGAGGATTTTTAATACAAAGGGGTCATCCTGTGAACACTCCAAGCACCCAAGAGCTGCTAACAACTATGTAGGCTTTGTTAGTTTGAAGGCTATGTGAAAACATTGTAGCGATGTTAGAAATGCTGAGACCAACAAGATATGAGAAAGTGTGCTGAATTCAGCGTGCGAAATGTAGAACTTCACCCAGGATATAGGAGGGGTGATTGTCCGCGTGGACAGATGCTTTAAGCCAATTATAATATGCTGCTTGCCGCGTGCACAGCTCGTGCAACCAATCAGCAAATTGTCGGCGCGTGATGCGGAATCAGAACGTCTATAATAACTGAGCTATCTGTGTAATAAACTGGCATTAACCTGATCACATTGGTCGCTGTGTTATTGTCTGAGCCTTCCGCGCCGACAAGTGGCGCCCGAACAGGGACCCTCAGATCGGTGTTGGGATCAGCGAATACCCGATGAGCAACCGACGAACGGAGTGGGTGGAAGAAGCTGGTCGATAGGCGAGTGCTGCCCCGGCACTCAGGAAGACGCTAGCGCATCAAGGTAGGGAATCTCGCATTGGCCAAGCGAGCGGCCGGGGAGGAGATGGGGTCTACACTCTCCAAAGAAGAAGAGGCAGTATTTAAGCTCCTCCAACATATACTCTCTACGAGAGGATTAAAGTATGATACGCCTACCTTGAGGGCGCTCTTAGTATGGGCGCGGGATAAAGGACTTATCCCCACTGTTGCTACCGCTTTTGCTCAAGATACGTGGGCTAAAATAGGAGCGGTGTTGTGGGATGACGTAAGTAAAGGATCCAAGGAGGCACAGAAACTCTCCGCCGTGTGGAGGTTAGTATCAGAGACTTTGAAAACAATGCAGGCAGAACGTGCTGCGGCCGCCTCTGCCTTTGCAGCATTAACACCTGGAGTTAAGGATGTTTCTCCCACGAGTCTTTCTTTTGGGGGATCGCCAGAAGCTGTTGTCCCTCAACCCCGGGGCTGCAGAATAACACAGGGGAATGTAGCGAGTCGCGCCGTTACTGCCCCGAGCCAGCCTACTCCCACTACAGACTCTCTTGAGATACCTGTTTATGAAAGTGGAAAAGAGGAAGAAACTATGTTTCCTCCTCCCCCTCCCAAAGACACTGTTGTTGAAAATACCCAAGGAGACTCCCCTGAGGATTCCAGGGATCAGTCAATACCGTACCCTCCTCTGCCACCCTCTACTCCACCATCACCCGGCAGCAGCACTAGAGTACCACCTGGTGGACTGACAGACCATCAATTCCGGGAGTTGTTAAAAAAGTTGGAAGAGATGGAAGCTCGTCTAGACGATCAATCCAGTTCACGAGCTTCTCCAGTTTACCCTGCTCCTTTGCCACTGCCTCATCATGCCTTGTCGTGGCCACCATCGTCGGAAAATGCGGGGGGTGGGGGAGCGGTAGGAGGGGAGAAAGAATTAACAAACCGATGGAGGGGAGTAATTAGAGATGCGGCAATTGAGGGCGTGTTTCTTGATCCTATGGCGTTTCCGGTGTTTGCTAATGCGGGGGGTGGAAAAGATTGGGAACTGTTTGATTGGAAATTGTTAAAGGAGGCAAAATAAGCTGTTAGTCAATATGGACTAAGCTCTCCCTATACTAGGGCTATGGTAGAGCATTTATTTACTGCGAATTTACTCACACCACATGATTCAAAGCAGATTTCTCAAATGTTGCTCACCCCTTCTCAGCAGTTGCAGTTTTTCAGTGTGTGGCAGAACCTATGTGATCAGGCTGCTGCCACCCCGCGTCCTCAAGGTGATCCTTTGTATGGGGTACAAACACAGATGTTAATGGGGACGGGACCTTACGTTCGGACTGACTGGCAAGCTAATTTTGCTGTGGAGGTTTTGCAACTCAGTCAACAGTTAGCTCACAGGGCTTTTTTGGGGATTAGAGGGGAAAAAACTCCTCCTGCTTTTACAAATGTTCGCCAAAAATCTACGGAGCCTTATTCTGAGTTTGTTGATAGATTGCATGCGGCTATTTCTGCTCACCCTGACCTTGATGAGACCACGAAAGCGAAGTTTTTAGACTTACTTGCTTTTGATAATGCAAATGATAAAACTAAATAAGCTCTTAGTACCCTACCTCGAGGCAGTACCACTGCTCAGCTGCTGGAAACAGCAGAGCGAGTGCTTTCCCAAGAACAGGCTACGGTTATGGCTGCTGCTGTTGGAGCTGCAGTACGTCCGTTGATGCAACAGCAATCAAAAGGAAAATGTAATAATAACGATAAGAAATGTTATAATTGCGGAAAATCAGGTCATTTTCGTAAAGACTGCAGAAATGCAAGTAAGGGACAAGCGAGCGGGCAAGTAAGCTCCCCACGTCAGAGTAGAGGTAGATGGTGTGTGAATTGTCGAAGTGCCACCCATAATTCTGTGGAATGTAGGCGATCGGGAAACCGGGTACCGAGCGCGATGCGTCCTCCTCGCGCTATGACACAAGTACAGGAGGCAGTACAGGGTGCCTGGAGCGTTGCGTCACCGCCACTGCAAGAAGTGCGAGAATGGACCTGGCAACAGCAGTAGATACCACGTTAGTCACAACGGCGGTCACTCTAATTGATTCAGATCAACGAGGACCGCTGGGCCATAAACTGAGTGCTCTGTTAATTGGGCACTCCTCCGTGTCCCGTCAGGGCATTTTTATTGTACCGAGCCTTATCAACACTGATTATACAGAGATTATAAAAATTATAGTATATACGCTGACCCCCCCGATTACCATTCCACAAGGGTCAAAAATTGCACAATTGATACTATTTCAATCAATGCTTCTGAGGTCGCTGGCAAAACAGAGGGGTGCTAGAGGTTTTGGCTCAATAGAGTCTCCTGATGTTTTGTTAGCTATTGATATTGAACGAGGCAAGCCTGAAGAAAAGGTGGTTATGACACATCCTTCAGGATCGTCTATTACACTGATTATGTTGATAGACACAGGTGCTGATGTTACGATTGTGCCTATTTCTAGCTGGCCATCAGCGTGGCCCCTTGTTCCTGCTGCGACGAGCGTAGTCGGAGTAGGGGGTCCACAAAGGACAATGATCAGCCAAACTTTAGTTTCTTTTACATTTATAGATGGAACTGTAGTCTCAGTCAAGCCATTATGTGATGCAGATACCTGTCGCCTTGATAGGTAGAGATGTGCCTTCTCAGCTTGGGGCTCGACTTGTGACATCGCCTTTTTAGGAGCGGTCACGGTCGAGCAGCCAACATTAAAACTCACCTGGACCACTACAACTCCTGTGTGGGTGGACCAGTGGCCGCTAAAAGAGGATCGGCTGCATATTGTTCAAATGTTAGTACGGGAACAGTTGGAGGCAGGTCATATTGTACCTTCAACGAGCCCTTGGAATACCCCTATTTTTACTATTCCAAAAAAATCAGGGAAATGGCGCCTATTACATGATCTCCGAGCTATTAATGCAGTAATGCAGGATATGGGGGCATTACAGCCAGGTTTACCATCACCTGCGATGATACCAAAAGAATGGAATTTGTTTATTGTAGATTTAAAAGATTGTTTCTTTACTATACCGTTGCATCCGGAAGATGCAGAAAAATTTGCCTTTTCCGTTCCATCAACAAATAAGAAAGAACCAGCTAAGCGGTATCATTGGGTTGTTTTGCCACAAGGAATGAAGAATTCTCCCACCTTGTGTCAAATGTTTGTGGCCTGGGCCTTACGTCCGTTTAGGGAAAATAATCCATTTTTGCTTGTATATCATTATATGGATGATATTTTAGTGGCAGGCCCAAATCTGGATATTGAAACAACTCTGAAGGAGTTAACTGAAACTGTAGAGCAAAAGGGTCTGAAAATTACTCCTGAAAAGATACAAAAGAATGCACCATGGCACTATTTAGGTTGGATTATTACGCAAAGTACTGTTAAGCCTCAAAAGATTCAGCTGACGACCAAAATTAAAACTTTAACAGATGTACAGAAATTAATAGGAGATATTCAATGGGTGCGATCCGTATCCGGTATCACCAATGATGACCTAGCTCCTTTAATGTCACTGCTAGGTACTTCTACACAGGCTGAAGTTTGTCGGCAACTCTCACCAACTCAAGAAAAAGCTTTAGATTTCATTGTTCAAAAAATCATGACTAGGTGCGTGCAACGCTTAACAGGAGTTCCCCTACAATTGATTGTGATAAATTCTGGGTCTGACAGAGAACATTTGGTAGATTTGTTAGTGTAACAGGTCGATTGTACGGTGTCTATAATAGAATGGGGTTTTCTGTCTTACCAACCTAAGAATACTGTCTGTACTCGTACAGAAATGTTTGCTAACCTTATTATAAAAGGCAGACGTCGTATCGTTGATTTAACTGGACATGAGCCGGAGGTTATATATGTTCCAATTACCCAGAATTATCTGGATTGGCTTCTCTCTTCCTCAGAGGTTTTACAATATGCATTAGCGGATTTTTCTGGACAAATCACTAATGTCTACCCACCGATGAAACTTTTGCCATTAATCCGAAATCAAACTTTTGAAGAGACTCCACGACGTTCGAATTCTCCAATATCTAGACTCACGGTATTTACGGATGCCGGAAAGAAATCAAAAAGAGCAGCGATTACCTGGTACCTTAATGGACAATGGCATTCCAAACTGCTCGATGGTGTTTTACAAGATTCTTTACAGACTTTAGAACTACGGGCAGTGGTGTGGGCTTTTCAAAATTGGCAGGATGAACTGATTAATATTGTTTCAGATTCTATGTATGTGGTTGGTATTGTTATGAGACTGGAACGCTCGATGCTTCGATCTCTTAGAAATTCTGTCTTATATCAGTTATTGTTACAATTGTTACATTTGTTAAATCAGAGAACGTATCCTTATTTTATAGTGCACATACGTAGCCATCAACCTGATTATGGCCTGGCCATTGGTAATAATCGTGCTGACCGTTTGGTTGCAGCAACCTAGGAGAACCGTCAAACGAACCTATTTGGACAAGCTCGAGTGTCTCATGAATTTTTTCATCAATCAGCTAAAGTATTAGCGAGACAGTTTAATTTACCTATTTCTGAGACACGTGGCATTGTGCAATCCTGTCCAGATTGCCAAGGAACTGGTTTTGGGCTTAGCCTGGGCGTGAACCCACGTGGGTTGCATTCCTTGCAATTATGGCAAATGGATATTACCCATGTTCCTGAATTTGGACGGCTCAAATATGTCCACGTAAGCATTGATACCTATTCGCATGCCATCTGGGCCACAGCACGAACTGGAGAAACAGCCAAACATGTTATTAAGCATATGTGTGCAGCTATAGCAGTTTTGGGGGTACCCCAGGAAATTAAAACCGATAATGGACCTGCTTATGTTTCTCAACGATTTGCTAAATTCTGTACTTTACCACAGGACAGGCCATAGTCGAGCGTGCACAGGCTACGCTGAAGGCGCTTTTGCAAAAACAAAAAGGGGGAGAAATTACCTCTTCTCCTGCAGAACGCCTTGCAAAAGCTTTATATGTATTGAACTATTTGCGGTTAACTGGAGAACGTGACTCACCTCCGATAGTGATTCATCACATGTCATTACGGTCTGGTTTGCAAGCAACCACACCAGCACGGGTACAGTATAAGGATTGGCAATCAGGGCAATGGAAGGGTCCAGTGGAGATAAAAATGATTGGTCGCGGATACGTTTGTGTTTTGACAGATCAAGGTCCAAGATGGGTACCAGCACGTTGGATTAAGCCGTGGAGGGAACCTGAAACGCAAGAGAGTAGAACGCGAGACGGTGATGTGACCACGTGAACTCACCACTCTGGCTCTCGCAGGCTTGACAACTGTCATATGTCCAGCTTGTAAAGAATGTGAATCGCGGGTTCTTTGTAAGTGTAACGAGTGGAAGAAGCAACTTTATCAACGTGCCGGATTGACAGGGTTTTGGTGTTTGGATTGTCTGGAAGTTCAGTATGTAAGAATACAACAGGCTGTTTGTATAGCTATTTTAACAGGGCATGTAGCAGAAAAGTTTTAATACCTCGCATTTGGAAGGTAAAACCGGAAGAGTGGGAGAAGACGAAGAAAAAGTGTGCAAGGCGATTTGGCTGGAAGCAAAAAGGAAAGTCATAGCAGCAACATGGGTTGGATAATTGAGATAATGATTATTGGTTTAGTGGGACCAGAAGTGGAAGGTATTACAAACATATCCCCTAGGCAGAACATATGGGTAACATGGGCAAATCAGACAGGCAATTCGGCTTTTTGCTTATCCATGGCTACTCCATCAGATCCTTTCCGAACATATTTGATTGGTTTTCTGTTCCTGCGATTAGAGGACTTTGAAGGCTATGTATCCCAAGTCAATTTAACAAATAGTTCGTTGTTAGAATCAGAGCAGGTTAACGTCACTTGTAACCTGTTGCGAGGATCTGCAGACAGCTATTGGTGTCCAAAAGGAGTAGAATCCTTATTTCAAGGTCATCTCATTAATCATTTAAACCGATCAATTCCTCTTCCTTTGCAGGAATTGGATCTTTTGGGGTCACTTCCAGCAGTGAGACATCATGTGGGAAACAATACTGGCAAGCATATTGGCAACTTTAGCTTAGGATGTATTGAATTGGGAGGACAAAATTCAGTATTACAAAGAGATTATGGGTTTAAGATGACAGGTGCTTTCACTGGTATGCAAAATGTTACTCCTACTGTATCATTTATTAAGAGTAATTATTGTCAAAACGAAGGTGCTGACCTAGGACTATCATATGGAGGGATTTGGAATAATGCATCTTTTCCAAAGCTACTTCCACCTGGATATTTTTTGATATGTGGTGATCGAGCTTGGGGAGGCACTCCTAGTCACACAGTAGGAGGACCGTGTTATTTAGGCAGACTTACCTTGTTTGCTCCTGACAGGATTAGTCTTATTAATCTTAGAAACCAGTCACGGCGATCACAACGAGCGATTACCGATTTTACCCCTGAGTGCAGTGATCACATCAAGTTTTGGGACCGCCCGTCAAAAGTTTTTGCAGGCTTTTTAGCTCCAGGTGTGATTGCAGCTAAGGCTTTAACAGATCTAGAAAAGCTAGCCTGTTGGAGTATAAAACAGTTTAACCTGACTTCTGAGATGATTTCTGCTTTATTAACAGATGTTGATAGTATACGACATGCTGTGCTGCAGAATCGTGCTGCTATTGATTTTTTGTTGTTAGCACAAGGCCATGGTTGGGAGGATTTTGAAGGCATGTGTTGTATGAATTTGTCTGATCACTCACGCTCCATTCATGACCACTTAGCCCAGTTACAGCACAATATGCATAAGCTCACTCAGGGTCATTCGTGGTTGGAGCAATTGTTTAATTCTTGGGGACTGGCTGGCTGGGTGCAAGATTTGTTGAAACAGGGCCTTGTAATTTTGATTGTTGTAATGATATTGCTGATCATTTTACCTTGTTTGTTTTCTTGTCTACGAAGATCTTTAGAAGCGTCTGTGGAAAAAATGTTTTCAGGTGCTTGGATTGTTCAAAAACAAAAAGGGAGATTTGTTGGAGGATTTTTAATACAAAGGGGTCATCCTGTGAACACTCCAAGCACCCAAGAGCTGCTAACAACTATGTAGGCTTTGTTAGTTTGAAGGCTATGTGAAAACATTGTAGCGATGTTAGAAATGCTGAGACCAACAAGATATGAGAAAGTGTGCTGAATTCAGCGTGCGAAATGTAGAACTTCACCCAGGATATAGGAGGGGTGATTGTCCGCGTGGACAGATGCTTTAAGCCAATTATAATATGCTGCTTGCCGCGTGCACAGCTCGTGCAACCAATCAGCAAATTGTCGGCGCGTGATGCGGAATCAGAACGTCTATAACAACTGAGCTATCTGTGTAATAAACTGGCATTAACCTGATCACATTGGTCGCTGTGTTATTGTCCGAGCCTTCCGCGTCGACACCCACCCATGAAATCCTTCCAGCTCCGACAGCCGCAACGCAGGATTCACAGCTCCTCGCTCCCCTGGACACCCTTCCAACCTCCGTATGACCCGATTCCATGACTATGGAGCTAGAGAGGCTGCAACCAGGGTCCCAAACACATGGGGAAGATGGGGCAGCTAGAGGGGAAGAAAGAGAGGTCAGAGAGTGCCACCTCACACCAAGCACCCCACACTTCTCACCTCACTTTGTCTTTCAGACTGAACTCCCACCCAAACACAAGGACAGACTTTGCTCTCTGGGAGTCTCATGAGCACCAGCCCTTGCTCGCTGCATTAGCAGCACAGCCTCCTTCATACACCCACCAGGAACGTGTGGCAGCACCAAACATCTGCAGTGAGCTTTGTGCTGGCTACAGCCCATGCCAGAGAACGACCCCAGCCCCCAGAGGGAACGTGACTTGGTCCCACGGCTCCTCCATCCATCCTGCAGCCTGCCCACAGCAGGAAGAAGGCACAACAGCCTGCACCAAAGGAGGAGAAAAAAACAGTTCCTCCCATGGGCCACCAGCAGCCACAACACAAAGCCCTCTCACACCTCAGCTGGGCTGAGCTTGAAAACGCTTCCAAGGGGTAATGTGGAAAACTGTGTTGCCAGAGCAGCCACAACAGAATTCTGCCCACGGGACAGCTTCAAGCAGATTTACACCTCTGTGCAATGGGAGACGGCTGAGCCCTGAGCAACCAGGCCTTGCATTTACTGCTTCAAAAAACCCCACATTACAAAAGCCCACACCAAGCGCCCTGCACCTCTGCAGAGAGCTCCACCTTCTCCAGCTGACAGCCAGCAGGAGGCAGAAGAGCCAAAGCCCCAAAGCACAGAACCCCTCAGAGGTCACCAGATGGGGGCCTCTAGGGGGGTTGTTCTGTCCCTCGAGCCAGGATGAGCCCTGCTCCCCCGGCACAGCAGCTGCTGCTCATCCCGAACGCCTCACAGGCCAGCACCCAGGAGGTGCCCCAAAACACAGGCCCTCAGGAGCCGCAACACGGGACGACACCTCTCCCCGGTGCAAGGCCCACACACCGGCCGCCCCGCGCCGCCCCTCCCCACACGGACAGCCCCTCCCCCGGGGGTCCTGCCCCCACGGCCAGGCCCTTCCTGAGGGCCGCCCCCAGCCCACAGGCCCTGCTCCCCCGCAGAGCGCTCAGAGCCTCCCACAGCCGGACGGACACTGACCTCAGCGGCGCTGCGACCCCTCACACAGCCCGCCCGGCCGCCGCCCCCGGCCCGGCCACACACAAACCCCGGCCCCGCCGCCGCTCTGAGGCGGCCTGGCCGCCGCCGGGCCTTTTCTACCCGCCCCGCGCACGCGCCCCCGTCACGTGGCCCGCCCGGCCCCTGCCCTCATCCCCGCGTGCGGCAGCATGGCGGCGGCGGCCCCCAGTGAGTGCAGGCCCACGACGGCCCCGGCCCCGGCCCCGCCCCGCCGGCCCCCCGGTACGTGCCCGGGCCCCCTCCTAACCCCCCTCGGTACGTGCCAGGCCCCCCCCCAACCCCCACAGTACATGCGCAGACCTCCCCATAACCCCCCGGGTACAGGTATGGCCCTTCCATAACCCCCCTGGTAGGGGCCAGGGCCCTCCATAACCCCCCCACTACGTGTACGGCCCCCCCATAACCCCCTCCCGGTACATGCCAAGCCTCTGCACTGCCCCCCCGGTACGTGCCCGGCCCCGCTGTCCCCCCAGCAGCCCCCTGTCCCCCATGGCCCTGTCACACCGCTCCCCCCATGGCTGGGGTGACAGGGGTGTGATGTTTCTGTAGGTTCCTCGTCTCCAAGGAGCAGTTCCATGCCTACCTGCGGGCCCGGGCCGAGCCCAGCGGCGGGGACGAGGAGGAGGAGGTCGAGGAGGAAGAGGAGGTCGAGGAGGAGGAGGAGGTCGGCAGCTGCCAGAGCGAGCCCCCCGCCAAATGGGTGAAGTCAGAGGACCTCGGTCAGGACGAGGAAAGCCGAGAGGATGGTGGAGCAGCGGAGAAGGAGCCCGTGGAGCGGAAGCGGGCCCGGGGGCAGAAGAAGAGCAGGCCGTGTATGAAGCCCAAGCGCTACGAGCAGAGCAGGCTGTGCCCGTGGGTAACGCAGGTAGGGTGCGGGGGCCCTGCTCTGCGCTGCTCTGGGGTGGGGGATTTGGGACCCCGGTGAGCCCTCCAGGGCTGCATTGATTTGGAAGTCTAGGGAAGCACACTGAAGAGAGAGCCGCACCAGGGCAGGCTCCCAGCAGGGAGCGCGTAGCAGGGGACTGCGCCGGCAAAACCAGCTCCGTTGGCTGCCTGGGAGAGGGTGAAGCAGGATGAGCTGAGCGGGACAAGTAAAGCGTCAGCTTCCCTGAAGCGCTAGTGCTAAAATGTCCCCTCAAGTGGGTACGTCACTGCCCTTCTGCGGCACGTTACAGCAGTCGGCTTCCTGCCGGCTTGCTGGGAGCGTTTCGTGGGGCACCCAACATCACCCGGGGAGCGACGGGTGCTTGGAGCAGTTCTGGCCCCTCTCCGCGTTCATCCTTTAGCCAGTCTTGCATCCCTCTAGATCTGTAACTGCTTTGAGTTTCCTCCAAGCCGAGCACTGAGAACAAACGGAGCGGTTCCAGTTTCTGGTTCTTTTCTCCAAGTGATACATTCTCTTGGAATAGTTGGGGCTCTCAAAGAAAAACCAGTGATTTCCTGGGTTTCCCACTGACATTTAGCCAAGGCAAGTGCTACAATTGCTACCTGGAATATCCTTCTGTTTAACCACTGCTGCTTCAGCTCTCCTAACGTGCTCCTCCATCCTTCTTGTTTTCCAGCTGGAAATCCAAGGCAAGCTCTACTTGGCTCCGCTGACCACGGTAGGTGGATAATTCTCTCCTTTTGTCCAAATTTGCCATTGCCACATCTGGAACAGAGCAAATCTCCTGACAAACCATCTCTCTGCTGTCTCTTTCAGGGCGGTAACCTCCCTTTCCGAAGGCTATGCGAGCGCTTTGGGGCAGACGTCACCCGTGGAGAGACGGCTGCGTGCACAAACCTGCTTCAGGACCAGTCCTCCCAGTGGGCTCTCCTCAAACGGCATCACGCCGAAGGTAATTTTTGGGGTGCGGGTGGGTGCTGTCATCTTGAGAACCAAAGAAATGATAACTCGCTTCTGAGGAGAAAAGCTGCTGCTTGAATTCATGCAACCTGTCCCCCTCTGGTAGCCGGAGGGAGCGTTTCCAGACACGATGACCAAATGTGGCTCTGCACAGGCACGGCGAGAGGTGGGGAGGAGCTTTTCAGTGGCTCCTGCTGACTCTCGGCATGGCATTGCCAGGGGTGAGGCTGGTCTTCAGGTCACCAAACTTCAGAACCCGTTTTGGCACCGATTCTGGGTGACTGCCCAGCAAGAGGGGCATTGTCCTTATCGGGAGGCTGCGTCCCTCCAGTGCTGGGGTTCAGGGTTAAAGCAACCAGGTCTGTTAGCAACCGGATCATTTTAAATCCTTGTTGGGATCCGGTGCCATGAAACCAATTAAACCTTGCAGTGGATATGGGAAGTTGTTACGTGAAACGGGGCCAAGCGGTTTTGGCAGAAGATAAACCCCCTTGCGTTCTAACACTCCTCACCGAGGTGGGAGGCCAGGTGCGGCTAGGTTTAAATTCTGAGTGATGCCCAATTCAGCACTATCAGTCCGATCGCGTTTAATATGTATTAAACTGTTACGATTTGGATACACTAATAGTGGGCTGCACCTTCAGTCTAGTCGTGCTCCTGAACTAGCACGGCCTCTCTCAAGTTTTGGTCGCGTTCAGTGAGACACCGAAACGACCAGCTACTGAAACAGTGCAGTTTATTTAAACAACAGATATACAGGTTCTTTAGGATTGCTGGTGATAAATACACTGTCTGCAAAGCACGTGCAAACAAAGATATTGTTAAGTATAGAAAACGCGCGACAAAATTATAAATGATACAGCCTGGCTATAAATGTAGGGTAGAGATTCTCTAGAGAAATTTCTAAGTCCCCGAGAAAGCGCTCGGTGTAATTGAAGTCTTACTCAAAGGCGTCCCTATGGGGGGGGAAGAAAGGCTCAGCCCGTCGACTGATCCCGGAAATCAGCGGTGGAATTCTTCACGATGGTGTCTTCCCTGGCATCCCCTCTCTCTTGGGCTATTTTTATACTATTTTTTTATCTTCAAAGTGGAGTTTGAGTGACTTTAGTCATACGTACTTTTATTATGATTAATGTATTCAAGGAGGAGTGTTCACCCCTCGGGGGCGGATAGCCTCCGGGATGGAGGTGTGTTTTGGTACATTGTGGTGAGCAAAGTTCGCACAAAGGACAGCATTTCATCAACATTTGAGGAAATGTTGGCTTGGGTAGCGTGTAGGCCACTTATCAGTTCCGTAGTACCATCTCGTCCCCATATCTGCTATTCGTCACAAGGGAAGGCCACAGAACAAGCGCGTACTCGAAAGGCACCTTCTGGGGCACTGCAAGGCGTCTGTCCTTGTCCCCGAGGGCTTGGCTGTGGGGACAGCAGAGGCGCTGCTGGGGACATCTTTCTCCCAGGAGATGTCACTCTCGCAGGGGTTGTCGCTGCTCCAGAAGGTGTTACTCTTTAGGGAGATGATGTTGCGGTCTGAGCTGTTGTCTTCTGAGGAGATGTCGCTTTTTGGGGAGAAATTGTGCTCTGGGGAGGTGTCGCTCTTGGAGGAGGTGTTGCGCTCTGCAGAGATGTCGCGCCCCAAGGAGGTGTCACTCTTTGGAGAGATGTCGTGCCCTGAGATGTCACTCTCAAAGGAGATGTTGCTCTTTGGGGAGGTGTTGAACGCAGAGAAGATGTTGCTCTGAATCTCTAGGGGATGAGGAGACACCTCTGTGTCAGGAGCCCTTCTCCTTCTGGCAGATTTCATCTCCCCAGACAGCATGTGGGAAGCCCCTGGTGCTGTGAGGAGCAGGGCTGGGCAGTTCCTGCAGTTTGTGGGAGATGGGAACTTCTTGTCGGCAGCGCTCGGGGGGCCATCGAGGAAAGATGCCCTGCGAGACCTGGTGGTTGTGAGCAGAGAAGGACTTGTGGGAGACGGGAAGGTCTTGGCTGGAGACATCATGAAATGGTTGAGTTTCAAATTGTCAGAAAAAGGGTGGGCAGAGTTGCTCCCCTGGATTTTGGGAGCTGAATGCCCCATTAGGAAGGTTGCTGGTGATCCCAAAGTGGGACGTGCTGTTGAGTGTGTTGAGGGCCAGGAGGCCTTGCAGAAGGCTCTAGATGGCTTGGAGCGTTGGGCAATCCTGAGCGGCGTGAAATTGAAGCAGTCCAAGTGCCGCGTTCTGCAGGTGGGAGGGAGGGAGTAACGGCGGCAGCAGTGGGAATGGGGAGGGGGCGTCTTGGGAGCAGCCCTGCAGAAAGGGGTGTGGGGGTGGTGAGCAGCTCAGGAGGAGCCAGCAGTGTCCCCTGGCACCAAGAGGGCAAACGCATCGTGGGGGGCATCAAAGACAGTAGAAGCAGGCGGCCAAGGGAGGGGATTGTCCCGCTGTGTTCAGCGCTGGCGCGGCTTCACCTGGAGCACTGTGTGCGGTGCTGGGCCCCAGCATTGGAGAAGGGTGGGAAGGTCCTCGGATGGTGCAGAGGAGGGCAAGCAAGGTGGTGACAGGGCTGGAAGGCATGTCCTCTGAGGAGCGTGTGAGCGCTGGGGGTTGGTCTCATCTGGAGAGCAGGAGGCTGAGGGGCGAGCTCGTGGCTCTGTGCAGCTTCCTGAGGAGGGGACGTGGAGAGGGAGGTGCTGAGCTCTTCTCCTGGGCATCCAGGGACAGGATGCGTGGAAGTGGCTCAAAGCCGCGCCAGGGGAGATTCAGCCTGGGCATTAGGAAGCATTTTTTCACCAAGAGGGCGGTCAAACCCTGGAAGAGGCGTCCTCGAGAGGTGGTTGATGCCCCAAGTCTCTCTGTGCCCAAGAGGCCCTTGGACAATGCCCTTAAGAACACGCTTTAACTCGTGGTCAGCCCTGCAGTTTGGGTTCTGGTCTTTCTCTTCCCTTTTCCTCCTCGTCTGGCGCAGAGCAGCTCCCCGCGGCCCCCAAGAGCTGCGGGCGGTGGTGGTGCAGCTGCTGCAGGGGACGGGAGTTTTGGGTGCAGGAGGGTGCTCGGGGCGGGGGGTTGGGAGGCCGGACGCAGAGCAGCAGCGGTGCCGGGAGCTGTGCTGGGCCCTGCCGAGGCCAAGGGGACTGCGCCCGCCCGGGGCCCGCAGCGGCTCCCCCCGCCCCAGCGGCGTCCCTGGGGCTACCCTGGGGCAGGGGCTCAGCCCCCGACGTTGGGGGTGCCCCGACGGGGACCGGGGACCTCCCCCCGCACCTTCTGTGCGCCGGACCCGCAGAGGGGCGGCCGCTGCCCGAAGGCGCCCTTGGCTGCGTTGGCCCCAGGCTGTGGAGCTGGGAGGGGGAACGGGCAATAAAGAGCTGGGGTTTCCAGGCACTTTTGGCCCCTGCTGTGATTTCTTTGTTTATTTCTTTCCTTATTTCCCCCCGGGCTGGTGTCGGGGCTGCCCAAGGTGCAGGCAGAGAAGGGGAGGAGGGTCCCTGCCTGGCCGGCAGCTCCCCCCTGGCCGTTGTGGGGGTGATTTGGGGTGATTGGGCAGCGCAGGGAGGCAAAGCCGGGCTGCGGAGCCGCGGACGGGGGTGATTGTCCCGAGGCTTTGGGGGCTTTGCCCCGAGGCCTGTCCCCGCGGGAGGGGATGCTGGCCGGGGTCCAGCCGAAGGCCTGGCAGCCCTTGTGGTCGTGTGTGTCCGTCCCCTCCCGCTCCCCAAGGTCTGTCCTTGTCCCGGGGGCTCCGTGCTGCTTTCTGCGTAGGGCTGTGTCTGTGGGTCCGGTGGGGACCCGTCTGTCCTGGCTGCCCCTGGGGAAGGGGTCAGGGGAGTCCCCCTCTGCCACTGCCACCCCACTGGCGGTCACTCGGCCCTGGGGGCAGCTTGGTGCCCTTCGGGGTCCCGTGTGGGGCTGTGGCACCTGGTGGGGGCCGATTCCCGCTGTCCCCCGCGCTCCCTCCCCTCCCAGACAGGCACGGAGCAGGACTGGAGAAACAACTTTTAATGGAAGAACACGAGAGAAAAGGTCCTATCGAAGCTACTCTAACCCCCCGTCCCCTAAACTCACCCCCCCATCTCTCAAAATACACTACCCCTTCTTTAAATATACCTGCCTCCCCTAAACACACCCACCTCCCCAAACACACTGCCCGCTACAACTTTTAATGGAAAAACAGGAGAGAAAAGGCCCTATCGAAGCTACTCTAACCCCCTCTCCCCTAAACATGTCCCTCTCCGCAGCCCCCCCAAACACACCACCCCCCCAGGTACAGTCCTCTCCCTTAAATCTGCCCCCCCACCCCCCTCCCCTAAATACAACCCTCCCCCCACTCCCCAAATGCACCCCCCCCCGCGCCCCTTCATCTGCGTCTCCTCGCTGGGGGGCGTCTCTTCCCCCCCCCCACCCCCGGCCTGTCTGCCAGAGCCCTGCGCTTCCTGGGTGGCAGCAACGGGGAGCTCGTCCCCTGCTTTGTCCCCCGCTTCGTCCCCCGCTTCTCCGCCATGGCAGGCTGGGCTGGCGGCAGCTCCATCCCCGTGTCCCCACACGGCTCCTGGGACTTCGTCCTGGAGAAGATATCTTTCAGGATGACGACGGCCTTCCGGGTCACCTCCACGCCGAAGTACTTGACAGGCACCTCCTGGGGCACTGCAAGGTGGCCAGCTGTGTCCCCGAGGGCTTGGCTGTGGGGGACAGCAGAGGGGCTCCTGGGGACATTGCTCTCAAGGTGGCCGGCTGCGTCCCCAAGGGCTTGGCTGTGGGGGACGTCGCTCTCCCAGGAGTTGTTGCTGCTCGAGGAGGTGTCAGTCATTAGCGAGATGCTGTCGTACTCTGAGATGTCCTGCTCTGAGTAGGTGATGTTCTTTGGGGAGAAGGTGAGCTCTGGGGAGATGTCGCTCTCGGAGGAAATGTTGCTCCAGGGAGAGATGTTGCTCTTTGGGGAGCTGATGGTGCTCCAGGAGATGTCGCTGCCCAGGGGTGTCTGCGTGGGGGAGGCCCTGCTGGAGCTGTTGGTCTCTGAGGACCATTCCTTGGTGTTCTCGAAGGCAGGGATGGACGTTGGCAGCTGGGTGGGTGCTGGGGCCACCGCCCTCCCCTCTCTGATGATGCCACCGGGGTCCCCAGGTGTGGTGATGGTGGTGTCAGTGTCCTGGGAGACCTCCACCGTGTCCAAGGAGGAAAAAAAGAGCCAGAGGGGCTCTTGGAGGAGCATGTCCTCGATGACTTCAGTGTTGGAACCCAGGTCACCAGGAGCATCTTTGTGGGGGGCAGCAGCAGGGCTGGGGGGGAAGTAGGTGCCCATGGGGACGCGGCTGGCAGGGGGTGCCCCCATGTAGGTGGCCTTGAGGTGCTGGTGGCCGGGGATGGAGGTGAGCAGCAGCGGGGGGACTGCGGGCACCGCTGTGCCCTGGTGGCCATAGTCTGGGAGCTGCGTCAGTTGGGGCGGTGGGTGTTGTCCCTGGGGGGTGCCAGGGGCTGCCCAGGCCGGGAGGGTCCCGCAGCCCCCGGGGCCCCACAGGGCAGCACCTGGTGGAGCAGCGGTGCCGTGTCCGAGGATGGCAGTGGCTGGCGCAGGCCCGTTGGTGGGGGTCCACTCGACGTGGAAGAAGCGCGGGTAAAAGCAGCAGCAGCCGCATGGGGTCCTGTGCAGCCCTGTGTGGGTGGGAGGGAGCCGTGCTGGGCCGGGGGCACCCTCCGGGGCACCCGCCGAGCCGCCCCCCATGGCCATCAGGGTGCTGATGGTGTCGGGGTGGCAGAGGGGACAGGGGTGCCATACCTGGTGGTGGGGCCTGTGGGGCTGCCCCCAGTGGGGGTGCCCAGGCTGCAGGGAATGGCTGCTGCTGCCCGGGGGTTGGGAACAGGGTGGCTGCGCCTGGAAGAGAGACAGGAGCCATGGCCGGCGGTCATCTCCTGGGCTCTCGTCCCCGAGAGGTGGCCCCAAGTATTGTGGAAATTCTCAGGAACTGGGATTCACTGGGCAGGCGAGGGCAGGGACACTCAGCCGGGCTTGCTGAGCCCCCGTGCCAGAACTGCCGGGGGGGGGAACAGGGGAGGTGGGATGATGAAGGTGACCGTGGAGAGGGGAGGGGGAGGCTGAAGGCGCCCAGGTTTCATGGGTGCGAAAAGGTGTTGGGGTGGCAGAGGGGACAGGGGTGCCATACCTGGTGGTGGGGCCTGTGGGGCCGCCCCCACTGGGGGTGCCCAGGCCGTGGGGAAGAGCAGCTGCTGCCCGGGCGGTGGGAACAGGGTGGCTGCGCCTGGAAGAGAGACAGGAGCCATGGTCACCTCCTGCGCTCTTGGCCCCGAGAGCGTCCCCGGGCTGTGGGTCGGGGTCGTTCCCTGCCTTGGGGGTAGAAGGTTTGTGGGAGCACAAATGCCTGATGTCTCTGGGGCGCTGGGGGAGCACGGGGGCCGCGCAGTGGGAGCCACGGAGGTGGCAGCGCCATGGTGGGTCCCCTCAGTCTCTCCGCTGCTAAGGACTCTTTGGCGTCTCCAGGATGGAATGTTGGGGCTCCCTGTGCTCCGCCCCCTCCCAACGGCCCCCCCAACAGCCCCCCCAGCTCCTGCTGGGGAGGGAAGCGGCTCAGAGGGGCTGGGTGTCCCTGGCCCCTACCAAGGGCTCTGTGTGCAAGGGCTTTTTGCTTTCAACAGTATTTTTCACGGGGCGAAAGGACCAAGTTGGTCCAGCCGAGCTTTGTGGGGATGAAGCTGCACCCGCAGCCTCCTTGTGCCACACGGCAAATGCCTCTGTGACTGTCGCCTGTGCTGCGCTGCCTGGAGTGACGCAAAGACAGGAACAAGGACCTGGAGGGTGCGAGGGAAGGTCACGCAGCATCCCTCGGTGGCACGCTCCCCTGCCCAGCCCTCCCTCAAATCCTGCTCTCGGGTCTTTTAGTCTCCTCATTGGGAAACAAGCAGCTCTGGGTCCCCCTCGGAGGGGGCTGCACTTCCCCTGGGTGCGTGACACCGGGAGGAGACGGTACCCGCCGCTGCATGCTCCCAGAAAAGGCCGGGATTCTGCACAACATCCGCAGAATGGATCCGCATAGGGCCTCCTCAGCCCTATCTGTAGGAATTTGCCGTGTGTTTAGGCAGGAAGGTGAAGTTGGTAGCTACGGCTCCCAGCAGCAGCTCACTAGAAGAAAGAAAAGAACAAAAACAAAGCAAAGAAAAACCCAAGGAGAGGTTTGTGTCCAGTACAATAGAGCCACCGGCACCCTGTTGCGTCGCCCTGTGGCTCTACAGCGAAGGTGATGGCAGTCAGATGTGTCAAACCAAGCCTCTACCCTCCCGAAAATTTAGGGCTGCTGCACAAAACCGCCTCCGGTGCTGAGCTTTGACCTGCTCCTGTCATGAAATAATGACAGCCTGTGGAGGCATAATTTAGCCCTGACCTGAAGACGTCTGTTTTAAGGTTAAAAAGTCCTCCCAGCTAAACTTTATCCAACAGCAGCAATGAAAAAATCAACTTGTCCGGTGTTCATTTGGGTTCCTCTTGTAAGAAAGGCAGGTATTGCTTTTGCAGAGGAGAAAAGCCGTTTCCATTGGAGGTGACACGATAAGGAATGACTAACACCAAGAGGCTCCAGCAAAGGCTTGTAGAACATCTCTTATCACACAGACAGAAGGACAAACTGATTCCTACTGGATTAGTGTCTAGAAGGGGAGTCAAACGTTTAACCAGGGCTAATGACATTGAGCAATCTTTTACCAAAAAGGAAAGAAATAAACTAGTCAGATAATCCCTTTGGGTGTAGCATAAAGAGAAGTAAACAGAGGCAGGACATGCGGGAAGAATTTTAGGCGCCTCAGACAGACTGTGAACCCTGGAGTACCCAACCAATGGGAAACAGGGGAGGGAAAAATTTGGCCGGGATTAGGGAATAAAAAGGTGTGTTTCAAGAACTGGAAGTGTGCCTACTTGCTAGGTCACCCGCTCTTGCAAGAACGTGAATAAAAATGTGCTTCACAGAGGATGCTGCCTGAGCCTATTTCATTCAGACCGGAACTTGTTTCTCACAATTTGGGGGCTCGTCCGGGAGCCGAAGTCATCTTCTTGGGAGTCCCTGTCGCCGAAGGACGGGAAGACGCGTCCCGTTGATTTCAACGGCCTCGTGGATCGTCAGTGGGGATTCCGTGAGGAATCGACTAAGATCTCGAGACCCAGTTGTACGGCAGACTCTGTGAAGCACAGGGGGAGAAGGGGTAGGTGCAGTAGGCACAGAGAGTACGACCAGGCAACTCCGTGCACGGACCAAGGTAAGGAAAATCGGACTGTTAAAGTATTGCCTTGGTGGTCGGGACGTTCTAAGAGACTTGTGTGTGAGTGACTGAGACGTACTGCGGTACGAAGCGAGTGTGGAGTCCGGATCCGCGGTTCTGTAGTCCCGCGAGGGGCGCAGCTGGAGAAGGACGAAGCGAAAGGAAGGGGTGTAAGGAAAGTCTGCGTTCAGAATGGGAAATAAGGATTCTAGGCCTAGGGATGAAAAAGGGGATAATAAGAAA
This sequence comes from Larus michahellis, assembly GCF_964199755.1. Classification (NCBI taxonomy): domain Eukaryota; kingdom Metazoa; phylum Chordata; class Aves; order Charadriiformes; family Laridae; genus Larus; species Larus michahellis. The sequence continues at coordinate 679,486 of NC_133919.1, forward strand.
GACCCCGGGAACATTCCCCCAGACAGTCCTTTAGGGGAGAATGTTGAGGTTTTGGAATGATTCTTCTTGTACAAGGGATAAAGATAAAAAGAAAATGATTTGTTTTGTTCGGACCGCATCCCGGAGGGGCCGGGGGGGCCGTGGACATTCTGGGAAGGGTCTCAGGGGTGTCCTAGGGGTCCTGTGTCTGTCTTAGAGGATCCCAGAGGTGTCCCAGGGGGGACATGTTTGCATTTGCATTTGAATTTGTTTGGACCAAAGAACCCATAAGACCTCCTAGTGTATTTTGGCCCAAATTTGGATGTGATGAAGACTGGGTCTGTCAGACTTTAAACATGTATGCGAATAATAAGGAATAATAAGGAAGTAGAGGAAGGTGAATATGCTTTTTGCTGGGTCAAGATGAATAGATTCAGGAACTCCCAAATCCATTTTATATGTTCCCAGCCCAGACTGTCGGTGATGTTTCAATGGACAAAGAAATTGAATCCCCGAAGTGGGACCCCTTAGACTGTTGCTTGGGGGCGAGGAAGAGGGGTGAATAACGGGACGAGGACTGCCCCGACCACTCCTACCAGCAGCTCGGGGTTCACCGGTAGGGTGTTATCATTGTGGGATTTACAGAATCCCCTAATTTGTTTGGCAAGTGTTAGAACAAGTGCTTGAACAATTCAGCCCTCCATTGCGAGTGGCCCTGCTTCAGTGTGTGGATGATTACTGGTATGTGGGAAGGAAGAAGGCAGGGTAAAAGAAGCCACGAATGAGTTACGGAACTTTTTGGGACAGTAAGGTTTGATGGTCTCAAAAAAGAAAAAATAATAAAAAAATTGCAATACGTGGAAACAGAAGTGAAGTACTTGGGACATCTAATCAGGGAAGGGAGTCGAAAAAAAATAAATCCTGAGAGGATCAAAGGAATAGTAGATTTACCTCTGCCAAAGACCAAGAGGGAACTGAGAAAATTTTGGGGGCCGACTGGGTACTGTGGACTGTGGATAGAGGGGTGTGTTCAAAAGACTAAAGGACTATATTCCAAACTGTTAGCTGAAGAACCAAATGTATTGGTTTGGACAGAAGAGGAGGATTTAGTGTAAGATTTAAAACAGAGACTAATCAGAGCTCCAGTTTTAGCCTTATCTTCTTTGGAGAAATCTTTTCAACTATTTGTTAACTGTAGACAAAGGGGCTGCGTTAGGAACTCAAGAGTGGGGGGGGATAAGCGGCAGCCAGTGGCCTATTTATCTAAACTCTTAGATCTGGTCTCCCGAGGGTGGCCAGGGGAATGATAGAAGGTAGCACCCCTCACCAAGGAAAAACCATTTTAGCCCAAACCACAGGAAAACGGCTAACCAATTCAAGAATACTGAAGTATGAAGGAATTTTAATTGAAAAGGATGATTTGATTTTAACTACCAGCCCTTGCCTTAACCCAGTGAGCTTTCTGTGAAAAAAAAAAAAATATATATATTGAGGCAAAGGATGAAGAACTTACACACGAATGCTTAGATGTAAATTGAGTACCAGACTAAGATTTGACCTGACTTAAGGGAAGAACCCCTATCTGGGGGTCTTCATTTGTTCGTAGACGGTTCTTCAAGAGTGATAGAAGGAAAGAGGTGTCATGGACATGCGGTGGTAAATGGAGTGAGTCAACTGTGGAATTTGGATAATGAGGTGAAGTCTCTGTGCTCAAAGAGCAATTCAGACTGGCTTTGCTATCTCTTGTGCAGCCCAGGGGAGTGAAGGCTTGTCTGGCTATCACAGGATACATAAATGACGGGGTAGTCTTGGGGAGCCAGGACAGCCCTGCTTTTCGTCAGCAGAGACAGTAAAATCAAGATAACAGAGACCTTGTGTAGCTCTTTGTTTCCTTGAGAGGCTGCCATGTCTGGTAATTGACCTTTGCCTCGTTACCTGTGAAATGCATATTAAAGTTGACACCCCTGTATATGCTAATGAAGATTTTAGAGATCATGCTAAACATATATGGCTATAGCACTCATCTCTCCACCCAAATCATACTACACGTCACCTAGGGGAGGGAAACCTTGTAATTTTGGGGATAAAAGGATGGAGAAAATGACTGTTAAATTGGGAGAGAAGAAACTTGATACCTGACGGACCAGTCCATGGGCTGTGTTCTCTCTCTCCACCCCAGGCAGGGACGCCTTTCTGGGTAAGCGCTGCGCCCTTCACCCTCTGGGGAACGTTACCCCGGGTTGTTGTACTATCATTATTTTTGCTAGCAATATTAACCTTAAGTAATTAGCGCTATTGTAGTTAGCGAATTTATCAACGGCAATCTCGAATCTGTTCTGTCGCTCTCAATAAAATAACTAATTTCGATTATTTGTGAATCTGATTCAGTGAAAGTCCTTTGGTGGGACTCTGATAGTAAATCAGTGAAAGTCCTGGGACTCTGACAGACAAGTATCGAAACTACAGCCCTTTTAACGCGACACCAACAAGTAAAAGCATCTGAAAAATTACCTAGTGCGTGGTCCGCTCAAACATGTGAGATGTATACCTTAAACCAGGCACTTAAATTAATTGGAGAAAGGAGAAGGAACAATACATACAGCCTCTTGTTATGCCCTTGGGGCAGTGCATACCTTTGGTAAAATTTGGGAAGAACGAGGACTAATAAACAGCAAAGGGAAAGAACTTTTACACGAAGAACGTACAAAGCAGGTGTTAGCTAATATATTAATACCAAGTGAAATAGCAGCTTTACACATTAAAGGTCACCAGAGAGGCAATTCAATTACCGCAAGGGGAAACAGATTAGCGGACAAGGTGGCAAAAGAGGCGGCCTTGGGGCAGGAGAAGCAATGACAGAAGCAGGGGCAGCGGAGACATGTGGTAAATGGATTCTGCCTGATGGAAGGGAAATGGTCAACCAACAATGAGAGAAATAGTGACGGTGCTACAACAGGGAAGCCATTGGGGAACGCAAGCAATGTGCGAATAGTTTTGTGGAAGTACAGATGCTTTGGCATATAGACAATGGCCAAAGAAATTTGTGAGGGATGTATTATTTGTAAGAAAGCAAACAAGAAAGCCTTGAGAAAGCAGTCTTCAGGAGGAGGAGAGCCCGGCTTGAGACCGTTCCAAAGTATACAGGTAGACTTCACTGAACTGCCACCAACAGGCAGGTGAAAAGATCTTTTAGTCCTGGTGGAGCATCATACTGGATGGGTGGAAGCCTACCCCTTGGTGTCAGCTACTGCAGCAGGGGTATTTAAGATAATACTAGAACAAATTCTTCCCAGATACGGGTTAGTGGAGAATATAAACTCAGATCAGGGCAGTCATTTTACTTCTAAAATCCTTCAAGGAATTATGGAAAGTTTAGGGATAGCGTGGGAATTTCATACCCCCTGGCATCCCCCATCATCAGGAAAAGTTGAGGAGGAACCAGACCATTAAGAGACAATTGTTGAAACTGATTTTAGAAACCAAATTACCATGGACTAAATGTTTACCCATAGCATTGTTGAGGATCCAGACTTCTCCTAGAACAGATACAGGTCTCTCGCCCTATGAGATGCTTTTTGAACTACCTTATATGGGTAACAGAGAAGAACTGTATACTGGGGTTGTCGTCTTCTTTCTCTCTCCTCAGAAATAAAGGACTTCTTGCTCAAACTCCACCCATTGGAATTTGCAGTCCGTGCCTTTCGACCGGGAGATTGGGTCTTGATCCAATCCTGGAAGGAAACCAAGCTCCAACCAGAATGGGAAGGCCCGTTCCAAGTGTTACTGACCACTGGGACTGCAGTGAGGACGGCCGACAGGGGTTGGACTCACTACACTCGGCTAAAAGGACCAGTTGAAACCCCACCAACAGATCCAGTGGGACAGTGGACTGTACATTCTACTGACAGCCCGCTGCGAGTAACCCTAAAGAGACAATAAGCCGTAGGTTGGGGCGGGATGATCCAGTCGGGAGATATAAATCTGTGTACAGCATGAATTTTAAGAAGCATTTTGCGATGATGCTGGTCATAGGGGCGATGTTGTACACCTAGATCACATACGAAGTGCACACCCAGATTACCCGGTTAGACTTATCATAAATATCACTAAAGGAAATACCCCACAGACTGTACACTTTGATGCCTGTCAAGTACCGAAGTGTGGGAATCTAGAGGCCCAAAGATGGTTGAGTGCTGAAAACAAGTACCTGTGCCCAGAAATTTGGAGGGTCACAGAGGGATATCACGAGGCTGCACCTTGTGACCGACGGAGTGAAGTGTGGTGGACCACCCAAATTGGAGGGTGGGCCATTGATAAGTGGATCAAGCCTTCTTATTATTACCTTCTCAAAAAGAAAATACATTTTTACAAAGGATCACCTTCCCCAGTGTGGCCTTTTTGAATGTAATCCTCTGTTGATAACTGTAACCCAGGGGGATGATACGGCTAACCTAATGTATGGAATAGGAGCAGATGTGTCTGGAAGAGATCCAAGGGGAAGATTTAGAATAGACGTACTGGAAAATAGCAGTTAAGCAGAAGGGACAACTATAACTACTAAACTCCCAGTAATACAACAGTGGGAACCACCGAATGATCCAGCTTTGGTAACGGTTTCTGAGATTAAAGGTCTTAGACAAACATTTGAGATTGAAAGAGGGTACGGTGAGACGAATGCTCGGGTAAAATATACTGTTAATAGGGTGTAATATATTGTTAATAGTTTGAACCAAAGCAATTGCTCTGCTTGTGCCACAGGAAGGCCCCCAGCACAGATCGTCCCTTTTCCCTGAGGGTGGACGAAAGATTCCGTAGGGATGTGGTGTATGATAGCATTATACCAAGAAAAGACCGCCTGGGGAAATGAGACTTGTCATTCACTTTCCTTACTGTTTCCTGCCTTGGAGTCTAGAGACGTTAAATTTTCCACAGCAGTTGGGAACCGTCCAGCGTGCCTCTCACGGCAGGGCGTGAATGCTGCCAAACCTGGGGGGGATTTACCCTGTGCACTGAAACTCTGAATGTGACCAAGGATGTAAGAGGAAACGGCTCAGCGTTACGAGTGCCTCGGGCGGATCTCTGGTGGTATTGTGGAGGGAGGACTTTGCGATCTGTGTTGCCGGCTAACTGGAAAGGTACACGTGGAATGGTACAATTGGCAATACCATTCACCCTGGCATTTGAAAAAGAAACAGGATCCCTGAGCTCAGGCAATAGAGTAAAAAGAAGTTGAGGTGTATCCCTTGATGAACGGATCTAGAGAGAGATCCCATTGGAGTCCCTAGAGGGGTCCCAGATGAACACAAAGCAAGGAATCGGATAGGAGCAGGATTCGAGTCTGTCTTTTTCTGGTGGGTAACTATAAACAAAAATGTAGATTGGATACATTATATTTCAGCATAACCAACAGAAGTTTATTAATTATACCAGAGATACATTAAAAGGGAATAGCAGAACAATTGGATGCAACCAGCCGAATGGCATGGGAAAATAGGATCGCCCTGGACATGGTCTTAGCGGGGAAGGGAGGGGTGTGTGTAATGTTAGGGAATCGGCGCTGTACCTTCATCCCCAACAATCCAGCTCCAGATGGTACTATAACTAAAGCCCTTCCAGGGCTCACCAGTCTAGCTGATGAGTGAGCTGAGAACTCTGGAATAGACACCTCACCGACAGGTTGGCTGGATTCCTGGTTTGGGAAATGGAAAGGTGTGGCGGTATCAATATTGACTTCTCTTATAATGGTAGCAGGAGTTTTAGCGGCTGTAGGATGCTGTATCATTCTCTGTGTGCGAGGATTAGTTCAGTGATTGATTGAAACTGCCCTAACGAAATGAATGGAAGTAGACCCTCCCCCATAGCCGGGAAAAATGCTTCATCTAGAAGAAGAAGAAAATAAAAACTCTCGAGAAGAAGAATGTAACATCATGCTGTCGGCCCTAGAGGCCTCATGTGGAACCATGCCCTAGAAACGCAAAAAGCAGTAAGATTATGAAAAAGGGAAGGGGGAAATTGTAAGAAAAGCAGGTCTTGTTTTTGCAGTGGAAAAAAGCCGTTTCCATCGGAGGTGACACGATAAGGGAACGACTAGACAAAGAGGCTCCAGCAAAGGCTTGTGGAACATCTCCCATCGCACGGACAGAAGGACAAACTGATTCCTACCGGATTAGTGACTAGAAGGGGGGTCAAACATTTACCCAGGGCTAGTGACATTGGGCAGTTTTACCAAAAAGGAAAGAAATAAACTAGTCAGATAATCCCTCTAGGTGTAACATAAGGAGAAGTAAAGAGAGGGCAGGACATCCGGGAAGGATCTGAGGCGCTCCGGAGAGGCTGTGAACCCCGGAGTACCCAACCAACGGGAAATGGGAGGGAAAATTCGGCCGGGGATTAGGAAATAAAAAGGTGTGTTTCAAGAACGAAAAGTGTGCCTGCTTGTTAGGTCACCCGTTCTTGCGGGAATGTTCAAATACAACGTGCTTCGTATCGTTCATGGCCTGAGCCGTTGGTGTTGGATAAGGAGCATTTCTCACGCGGACACGAACCGGGGGGTTAGGAGGGGGCCCGGGCACGTACCGAGGGGGGTTAGGAGGGGGCCCGGGCACGTACCGGGGGGCCGCCGGGGCCGGGGCCGGGGCCGTCGTGGGCCCGCACTCACCGGGGGCCGCCGCCGCCATGCTGCCGCACGCGGGGATGAGGGCAGGGGCCGGGCGGGCCACGTGACGGGGGCGCGTGCGCGGGGCGGGTAGAAAAGGCCCGGCGGCGGCCAGGCCGCCTCAGAGCGGCGGCGGGGCCGGGGTTTGTGTGTGGCCGGGCCGGGGGCGGCGGCCGGGCGGGCTGTGTGAGGGGTCGCAGCGCCGCTGAGGTCAGTGTCCGTCCGGCTGTGGGAGGCTCTGAGCGCTCTGCGGGGGAGCAGGGCCTGTGGGCTGGGGGCGGCCCTCAGGAAGGGCCTGGCCGTGGGGGCAGGACCCCCGGGGGAGGGGCTGTCCGTGTGGGGAGGGGCGGCGCGGGGCGGCCGGTGTGTGGGCCTTGCACCGGGGAGAGGTGTCGTCCCGTGTTGCGGCTCCTGAGGGCCTGTGTTTTGGGGCACCTCCTGGGTGCTGGCCTGTGAGGCGTTCGGGATGAGCAGCAGCTGCTGTGCCGGGGGAGCAGGGCTCATCCTGGCTCGAGGGACAGAACAACCCCCCTAGAGGCCCCCATCTGGTGACCTCTGAGGGGTTTTGTGCTTTGGGGCTTTGGCTCTTCTGCCTCCTGCTGGCTGTCAGCTGGACAAGGTGGAGCTCTCTGCAGAGATGCAGGGCGCTTGGTGTGGGCTTTTTTAATGTGGGGTTTTTTGAAGCAGTAAATGCAAGGCCTGGTTGCTCAGGGCTCAGCCGTCTCCCATTGCACAGAGGTGTAAATCTGCTTGAAGCTGTCCCGTGGGCAGAATTCTGTTGTGGCTGCTCTGGCAACAGGGTTTTCCACATTACCCCTTGGAAGGATTTTCAAGCTCAGCCCAGCAGAGGTGTGAGAGGGCTTTGTGTTGTGGCTGCTGGTGGCCCATGGGAGGAACTGTTTTTTTCTCCTCCTTTGCTGAGGGCGTTGTGCCTACTTCCTGCTGTGGGCAGGCTGTAGGATGGATGGAGGAGCCATGGGACCAAGTCACGTTCCCTCTGGGGGCTGGGGTCGTTCTCTGGCATGGGCTGTAGCCAGCACAAAACTCACTGCAGATGTTTGGTGCTGCCACACGTTCCTGGTGGGTGTATGAAGGAGGCTGTGCTGCTAATGCAGCGAGCAAGGGCTGGTGCTCATGAGAGTGGCCGGAGTGCAAAGCCTGTCCTTGTGTTTGGTGTGTGGGTGGGAGTTCAGTCTGAAAGACAAAGTGAGGTGAGAAGTGTGGGGTGCTTGGTGTGAGATGGCATCTGCTGACCTCAGCTTCCTCCCCTCTAGCTGCCCCATCTTCCCCATGTGTTTGGGACCCTGGTTGCAGCCTCTCCAGCTTCATAGTCATGGAATCGGGTCATACGGAGGTTGGAAGCATGTCCAGGGGAGCGAGGAGCTGTGAATCCTGCGTTGCGGCTGTCGGAGCTGGAAGGCTTTCATGGGTGAGTACAGTGCTTGGATCTCCAGAGCTGTCGCTTCAACATCCTTCAGCAGCACTAAAGCAGCTTTGAAGAAAACCACTAGCCAAGAACTCGCTGGGAAAGGCCAAGTCAGGAGAAAAGGAAAGGCTGATTGCAGGAAAGTGTGATGTGTATACAGGGAGAAGTAAGTCAGAAAAAGTTCATCTGCTTGAATGCCCAAGTTAAACAAGGGACAGGTATGAATGAAAATACCCTTTCAGCGGGGCTGTGGCACCTGGTGGGGGCTGATTCCCGCTGTCCCCCGCGCTCCCTCCCCTCCCACACAGGCACAGAGCAGGGCTGGAGAAACAACTTTTAATGGAAAGACACAGGAGAAAAGGTCCTATCGAAGCTACTCTAACCCCCCCTCCCTCAAACGTGCCCCCCTCCCCTAAACACATCCCTCCCCCCACATACACTGCCCGCTACAACTTTTAAAGGAAGACCAGGAGAGAAAAGACCCTATCAAAGCTACTCTAACCCCCCCTCCCCTAAACATGTCCCTCTCCCCACCCCCCCCAAACACACTACCCCCCCCCAGATACAGTCCCCTCCCTTAAATCTGCCCCCTACCCCCTAAATGCACCCCCTCTCTGCCCCTCATCATTTCCATCTCCTCACTGGGGGTGTCTCTTCCCCCCTGCCAACCCTGGGCTGCCTGCCAGAGCCCTGCGCTTGCTGGGTGGTGGCAACGGGGAGTTTGTCCCCCGCTTCATCCCCAGCTTCTCTGCCGCCATGGGCTGGGCCGGCAGCAGCTCCATCCCCATGTCCCCGCACAGCTCCTGGGACTCTGTCCTGGAGAGGAATTCTTCCAGGATGCTGACAGCCTCCATGGTCTCCTCCATGCTGTAGTCGGGCGTCAGCAGCTCCTCGGGCAGCAAGAGTGAGGCGACGTGGCAAAGCGGGGCAGGTGTGCCAGTGCCGCTGGGGTTGCAGTCAAAGAGCCTCAGGGCCTCCTCGAGGGGCACCTCGTGGGGCACTGCAAGGTGGCCGGCTGCATCCCCAAGGGCTTGGCTGTAGGGGACAGCAGAGGGGCTGGTGGGGACGTCACTCTCCCAGGAGGTGTCGCTGCTGCAGGAAGTGTCACTCTTTGGGGAGATGATGTTGTGCTCTGAGGAGATGCCACTCTTTAGGGAGAAGTTGCGCTCTGGGGAGATGTGGATCTTTGGGAAGAAGTTGCATTCTGGGGAGATGTTGCTCTTTGAAGAGATGTCGCGCTCTGAGAAGATGTTGCTCTTTGGGGAGAAGTTGCTCTCTGGGCAGATGTCACAATCTGAGCAGATGTTGCTCTTTGGAGAGTTGTCGAACGCTGAGAAGATGTCACTTTTTGCGGAGATGTCGCTCGCAGAGTAGATGTTGCTCTTTGGGGAGATGTCACACTCTGAGGAGATGTTACTCTTTGGGGAGATGTTGAACACAGAGAAGATGTTGCTCTCTGGGGAGATGTCACGCCCTGAGGAGGTGTCACTTTTTGATGAGATGTTGCTCTTTGGCGAGATGTTGAACGCTGAGAAGATGTTGCTCTTTGGGGAGATGTCGCTCTCAGAGGAGATGTTGCTCCCTGGGGAGATGTTGAATGCAGAGAAGATGTCGCGCTCTGGGGAGATGTCGCGCTCTGGGGAGATGTTGCTCTTTGGGGAGATGTTGAACGCTGGGGAGATGTCATGCTCTGAGATGTCGCTTTTTGAGGAGATGTTGCTCTTTGGCGAGCTGTTGAACGCAGAGAAGATGTTGCTCTCTGGGGAGATGTCATGCCCTGAGGAGGCGTCACTTTTTGATGAGATGTTGCTCTCTGGTGAGGTGTTGAACGCAGAGAAGATGTTACTCTTTGGGGAGATGTCACGCTCTGGGGAGATGTTGCTCTTTGGGGAGCTGATGGTGCTCCAGGAGATGTCGCTGCCCAGGGGTGTCTGCGCGGAGGAGGCCCTGCTGGAGCTGTTGGTCTCTGAAGACCATTCCTCTGCGTTCTCAGAGGCAGGGGTGGAGGTTGGCAGCTGGGTGGGTGCTGGGGCCACCACTCTCCCCTCTCTGCCAGTGCCACCGGGGTCCCCAGGCATGGGGACACTGGTGTCAGGATCCTGGCCATCCTCCACTGCGTTCGGGGAGGAACGAAAGAGCCTGAGGGGCTCTTGGAGGAGCATCTCCTTGGTCACGTCAATGTTGGTATCCGGGTCGCCAGGAGCTTCTTTGTGGGCGGCAGCAGCGGGTCTGGGGGGGGACACGAGTGCCCGTGGGGACACGGCTGGCAGGGGGTGCCCCTGCGGGGTTGGCCTTGCTGGAGCTGTTGGTGCCTGCAGGCTGTCCCTTGAGGTGCTGGCGTCCGGGGATGGAGGTGAGCAGCAGCGTGGGGACTACGAGCACCGCTGTGCACTGGTGGCCGTAGGCTGGGTGCTGCGTCAGTTGGGGCAGTGGGTGTTGTCCCTGGGGGGTGCCAGGGGCTGCCCAGGCCTGGGGGGTCCTGCAGCCCCTGGGGCCCCACAGGGCAGCGCCTGGCGGAGCAGTGGCGCCATGTCCAAGGGTGGCGGTGGCCGGTGCTGGCCCGTTGGTGGTGGTCCACTCGATATGGAAGAACCTTGGGTTGAAGCAGCAGCTGCATGGGGCCCTGTGCAGCCCTGTGTGGGTGGGAGGGAGCCGTGCTGGGCCGGGGGCACCCTCCGGGGCACCCGCCGAGCCGCCCCCCATGGCCATCAGGGTGCTGATGGTGTCAGGGTGGCAGAGGGGACAGGGGTGCCGTACCTGGTGGTGGGGCCTATGGGGCCACCCCCAGTGGGGGTGCCCAGGCTGCAGGGAATGGCTGCTGCTGCCCGGGGGTTGGGAACAGGGTGGCTGCACCTGGAAGAGAGACAGGAGCCATGGCCGGCGGTCACGTCCTGGGCTCTCGTCCCCGAGGGGTGGCCCCAAGTATTGTGGAAATTCTCAGGAACTGGGATTCACTGGGCAGGCGAGGGCAGGGACACTCAGCCGGGCTTGCTGAGCCCCCGTGCCAGAACTGCCGGGGGGGGAACAGGGGAGGTGGGATGGTGAAGGTGACCGTGGAGAGGGGAGGGGGAGGTTGAAGGTGCCTAGGGTTCATAGGTGCCAGATGGTGTTGGGGTGGCAGAGGGGACAGGGGTGCCATACCTGGAGGTGGGGCCTGTGGGGCCGCCCCCACTGGGGGTGCCCAGGCCGTGGGGAAGAGCAGCTGCTGCCCGGGCGGTGGGAACAGGGTGGCTGCGCCTGGAAGAGAGACAGGAGCCATGGTCACCTCCTGCGCTCTTGGCCCCGAGAGCGTCCCCGGGCTGTGGGTCGGGGTCGTTCCCTGCCTTGGGGGTAGAAGGTTTCTGGGAGCACAAAATCGTGAAGGCTCTGGGGCGCCGGGGGGGCGCGGGGGCCACGCAGTGGGCGCCACCGAGGTGGCAGCGCCATGGTGGGTCCCCTCAGTCTCTCCGCTGCTAAGGACTCTTTGGCGTCTCCAGGATGGAATGTTGGGGCTCCCTGTGCTCTGCCCCCTCCCAACGGCGACTGAGGGGTGAAAGCGGGGGGCTTGGGCTGGCGGTAACGGGAGCGTGGGAGGAGAGTTGGGGAGTGCAACCGCGGGCTCGGGGGAGCTGCCGAATACGCGAGGGCATTGGGGTGGCCGTAACGGGAACGCGGGAGGAGAGTTGGGGGGTGTGACCACGGGCTCAGGGGAGCCGCCAGATCCGCGATTGCATTGGAAAGGAATTATTCAAAATGCCTTGATAGAGGGTGTAATGTTACCAACAGCATTTCCGGTGATACTGGGGGGAACTATGGGAGGTCGAAAGAATCCCAGTAGGTGGGAGGGTCTTCCTTGGCCGATCGTAAAGGAAGCGAGAAAATTGGTGCATGACTTTGGTCTTAATTCTCCCTACACTCAGTCGTTTCTTAACAATATTTTCACTACTAATATTATGACTCCTTTTGATAGCCGGACACTGATGTCCCTTATCCTCACACCAATGCAAGAACTAATGTGGAGATCAAGGTGGGAGGATGGTGTACAACGTGCGGTTGTAGCAAATTTGAGTAGAGCAGAGGGGGGGATCCGTTACAGTTGGCGACTATGGAGATGTTATCAGGAACAGGTCCTTTCGCTGATGCTCAGCGACAAGCGCGGCTAGATGTCGCGATCTTACAACAGTCTGCAGAGTTGGCGCGCGAAGCACTGAGGACGTTGCCAGAGGATGGCAAGGTTACTCCCCCATATACGACAATAAAACAGGGCCCCAGCGAGGGATATATGCAGTTTCTTGATAGACTAAGGAATGCGTTAGACCGGGGAGAACTGCCAGTGGCAGCCAAAGAGGCGGTTTTTCATTCATTGGCCGTAGAGAACGCTAATTCAGCCTGTAAGCGTATTTTGCAAGCTTTGCCTCGACACGCCACCATTACCGACATGATAGAGGCATGCTCTAGGGTAGGAACACCTGAAGAACAGGCAGGATTTTTGGCCTCTGCTTTTGCTGCAGCTGTCAAGCCCTTGATTAATAATCGTAATTTGGGACCGAAATGCTTTAAGTGTGGGAAGGTTGGTCATCTGAAGATACAGTGTAGAGCAGGAAAGCAGAGGGCAGAGACAGATATGACGCCTGTTAGGAGCGGAGGAACGGGAGGATTTACAGGCACATGTAGTTGGTGTCAGAAATTTGGACATAGAGCATCTGAATGCCGCTCAAAATTTCGTAAGAATGGCATACCATTGGGAAACGGGCTGATGAGCGCGGGGGGCCCGAGCGCGATGACACAAAACAGGCCTCAGGGTCAGGGTGCTTGGGTAGTGCAGCCTCTGCAACCACAGGAAGCGCCGGAGTGGACGTGGCAACAATAAAGGAGGTTACCCTTACAGACTCCCAAGTGCAGTGCATTCCTACTGATGTGAAAGGGCCACTGGGGTATGGACTGAGTGCACTATTATTGGGACGATCTTCCATTACCAGACGGGGTTGGTTTGTGTTACCTGGGGTAATAGATGCTGATTATACGGGTCCAATTAAAATGATGGTATGGACACCCACTCCACCTGCGCATATCCCAGCGGGTACTCGCATTGGACAACTAGTGCCATTTAAGGCTGCCGTTCCGACGGCTGGAAATCAGATACGGGGGAATAAAGGTTTTGGCTCAACAGGTAATGCAGATATATATTTAGCCCTTGAAATCAGTAAAACAAAGCCCTTGCAGCGAGTTGCCCTAAGAGCACCAGGGGGTCAAAAACGTGTGCTTGATATGCTCGTAGACACCGGCGCTGATGTGACTGTTATCAGTCAAGAGTGTTGGCCACCCTCTTGGCCCCTAGAACACCCAGCTATATCCATAATGGGGGTCAGAGGAACTCAGATGACAAAAATAAGCAAAGAGGTGATTCAATGCCAAATGCCTGATGGTGGAGTTTGCTCAATTCGACCGTATGTGACAGTAGCACCGGGATGCTTTAAGTCAACTGGGCACTCATTTAACGACTGGGGGGACGGATTTTCCGGGGCGGCCATTGGGGAAGGGCGACCTATTTTGAAATTGAAGTGGAAAACGAATGACCCGGTGTGGGTGGACCAATGGCCGCTCAATTCGGAAAAAATCGCCCACGTTAACCAATTAGTACAGGAACAGTTAGAGAAGGGGCATATAGAACCAACAACCAGCCCCTGGAATACACCTATTTTTACCATCCCAAAAAAGAGTGGCAAATGGCGGTTACTGCACGATTTACGAAAAATCAATGAGGCTATGGAGGACATGGGCGCTTTACAGCCAGGTTTGCCATCCCCTATCATGATCCCTAAAGGGTGGGAGGTTCTGATAATAGATCTGAAGGACTGCTTTTTCACAATATCCTTGCACCCCGATGACTATCCGAAATTTGCTTTTTCCGTGCCCACAACAAATAAGAACGGGCCTATGTGCAGGTATCATTGGGTAGTGTTGCCACAAGGAATGAAAAATTCACCCGCCTTGTGCCAGATGTACGTAGCATGGGCTTTGGCACCAGTGCGAAAAAAACACCCTGAGTGGATAATTTATCATTATATGGATGACATCTTGATAGCTGGACAACAATTAGAGTGTGACAAGGCTATTGAGGAGCTGCAGCAGGTACTAGGGAAAGCAGGGTTACAAATTGCACCAGAAAAAGTTCAAAAAGAACCACCCTGGAAATATTTAGGATGGGAAATATCTAAAACTACAGTTAGGCCACAGAAGTTAGAGATTAGAACACACATTTCGATGCTGAATGATGTTCAGAAACTCTTAGGAGATCTAAACTGGGTTCGTACGTTGTGTGGCCTTACGAATGAGGACTTAGCACCTCTCATGCGCTTGTTGCAAGGAGGCGGTGGCGTTGATGCCCCTAGACAGTTATCTTTGGACGTGCAGAAGGCGATGCAGATGGTCCGTGATAAGGTCATCAACGCCTACGTGCATCGATGGGACCCTGATTATTCGATAGGTTTATTAATTATAAATCATGACGAACGTCCTTTCGCTTTAGTAATGCAATGGGTACAGGAAAGGGACCCGCTACGAATTCTGGAGTGGATTTTTTTGTCTCTCCAACCAAAACGTACGCTTATGCCGAGGATAGAGGCGCTGGCGCAACTTGTGATTAAGGGGCGTCAGAGGATCGTTGAGATATCCGGTCAGGAACCTGAATATGTGGTAATTCCTTTAGTAGCTGAATACTTGCAGTGGGCCTTACGACACTCTATGGCGTTACAGATTGCACTTTTGAACTGTGCTGGGACAGTTAAGGTACATTTGCCTCCGCACAAGTTTTTTAGTGTGTTACAAGTAGGACACATTGATGAAATTCCCGCTTTGTCTCAACGACCTGTCCGAGGGCTGACAATCTTTACAGATGCCGGGGGGAAGACACAGAAAGCAGCAATAACATGGTACATGGACAATAAATGGCATGATATTGTGATCACGGACTGTAAAGGGTCCACACAAAAGCTAGAATTACGTGCTGTACTAGAAGTGTTTCGCAGGTGGACAAAAGGAGGTATTAATATCGTATGTGACTCCTTATATGTGGTTGGAATCGTTCAACGAATGGAGCGTGCTTTGCTGAAGGAGGTCAGAGATGAGCAGCTGTTCACCCTGCTCCATGAATTGTTGCTACTACTCAATGAACGGCACGATCCTTATTTCATCACCCATATTCGCAGCCATTCGGGGCTCCCAGAAGGTTTAGCTGAGGGCAACAGATGAGCTGATAAACTTGTGGCTCCTGCATGGGCCACGCCACCTCCAGATAAGTTTGCACGGGCATCTCATACATTCTTCCATCAATCTGCACGAATGCTGCGCAGACAATTCGGGATCTCGGAGTCTGATGCCCGAGGTATAGTGCAAACGTGTGCTGATTGTCAACCATTTATACCTAACTTCGACCCAGGCGTCAGTCCCCGAGGGCATGGACCTTTGGAGTTCTGGCAGACTGATGTAACCCATGTGTCAGAATTTGGAAAACTGAAATTTATACACCTGAGTGTAGACTGTTATTCAACTGCAATTTGGGCAACTGCGCAGACTGGTGAATCTAGCAAACATGTACAAAAGCATTTGTGATCCGCAGTTGCGGCCTTAGGTGTACCGCGTGTGATTAAGACTGATAATGGCCCAGGGTACGTAGCCCGTTCAACACAGGTATTTCTACAGCTGTGGGGCATTACACATGTGACTGGCACACCACATTCTCCGACGGCTCAAGCCATAGTGGAACGCATGAACCAGTCTTTAAAAAATTTGCTTCAAAAACAAAAAGGGGGAGAGCACGGGCTGAGTCCTGTAGGTCGACTGAACAAGGCCGTTTACGTCCTGAACTTCCTACGCCTTCCTCAACACTGCCTTGTGCCTCCAATCGTGCGGCACGGCGCAGGCCTGCAGAGAGACCTGGGAGATTTTAGGCAGGAAAATGGCATGGTAGCAGTTAAAAACAGTGTGACGGGGAAGTGGGAAGGACCGTGTAGACTATTAACCTGGGGTCGAGGATATGCCTGTGTCGTTACAGATGCCGGAACCAGATGGGTACCACCAAGTGGATAAAGCCCTGGTTTGAGCAGACGGATTCGAATGAGTTACCCCACAGTACCAACGACGACGGTGAGGGCTGAAGAAGTGCAGTGCCCCAGGTGTGGAACTGTGACCCACAGACCCTTGTGCCTTGTGAGGATTGTTGAGGCTGGTGGTGGTTTGAAAGACCACGTGCTGCGGCCCGGTGTGCTGTGTGTTTTTAATCCGGTGTGCTGTGTGTTTTAATAAAGAACTAAGTAAGGTGACGGGTTTAATTCATTTAGCTATTGCAATAGAGTACAGAGTCAGGTTCACCTCAACACGAGCTGGCTGAGCGACAGGAGATAGGGGAGTCTGCCATTGACAAGGATTGGTCGAGGTGTGGCATACAGTGCTGTTACACAGTGCTACTGCCAGAGGTTTAGTCGGTTCCGGAGGACTGGTGGGAACAGGTAGTGCGTCACTGTAGCAACAGGTTCGGTCATGTACAGCGCAGAAAGAAGGGCAAGGGTACTGATATTGGAAGATGCCCCTGGGAATTAGTGTTGGGCTTATCCTTGTGATTGGAAGTTGCAGCTGAGCACAAAATTGAGAACCCTTGGTATTTCGGCTTCTTTTAATACAGCAGGATTCAATTCAGTTTACCCAACATTTAACACGTCCCTAGTGAACTTTTGTGGAGACACCACAGGGGTGATGATTGATTTTTGCTGTTGGCTCAGGGTCATGGGTGTGAAGATTTTGAAGGTATGTGTTGCATGAACCTTTCCGACCACTCATCATCCATTCATAAGCAGTTACGGGAGCTGAAGGATAACATGTCCAAATTAAAAGTGGTTTCGGTTTCGATGATTGGTTAAGCTCATGGGGTATAACGGGATGGTTATCAGACTTCCTAAAAGAAGGGCTCATGCTATTGTTGGTTATATTATTATTGATTATG
Organism: Larus michahellis; assembly: GCF_964199755.1. Taxonomy (NCBI): domain Eukaryota; kingdom Metazoa; phylum Chordata; class Aves; order Charadriiformes; family Laridae; genus Larus; species Larus michahellis. The sequence goes on from NC_133919.1 coordinate 696,523, forward strand.
GTAGCCTCGTGTGTTCTCCGCAAAGTGACTGACGTGATAGAAAATGCCATGCACAAGGTCTGGCTGGCTCAAGAAGAAAAAGGGGGTATTGTAGGAATGTGTCTGAGAGCAAATGGCCATGTGAGCCAGCCTCCCTACTGTGAGAGACTGGATTAAGGGCAAAACAGGTGGTAGAAGATGGAATTACTCCATGGGAAAAACGGGAACTGAGAAGGTAGAAAACATGTTGTGCTAATGACTAAGCAATTTACTATGTGAATTCTTGTAACCAATCTGATCTGTGAATGAACTGCATGGACAGCGCGTGGACATTGTAACGAGCTAATCAGAAATAAGCAAGTGGCATGTACGGCTACAACACAGGGTATAAAAGATAATGATCTGTGCTTAATAAACGGCTTCTGTTGATTCACATTGGATCGTCTGGAGTCCAGTTATTTCTCCTCAGCATTCTGCAGGTGGGAGGGAGGGAGTAACGGCGGCACCAGTGGGAATGGGGAGGGGGCGTCTGGGGAGCAGCCCTGCAGAAAGGGGTGTGGGGGTGGTGAGCAGCTCAGGAGGAGCCAGCAGTGTCCCCTGGCACCAAGAGGGCAAGCGCATCGTGGGGGGCATCAAAGACAGTAGAAGCAGGCGGCCAAGGGAGGGGATTGTCCCGCTGTGTTCAGCGCTGGCGCGGCTTCACCTGGAGCACTGTGTGCGGTGCTGGGCAGCCCTGCAGTTAACTCGTGGTCAGCCCTGCAGTTTGGGTTCTGGTCTTTCTCTTCCCTTTTCCTCCTCGTCTGGCGCAGAGCAGCTCCCCGCGGCCCCCGAGAGCTGCGGGCGGTGGCGGTGCAGCTGCTGCAGGGGACGGGAGTTTTGGGTGCAGGAGGGTGCTCAGGGCGGGGGGTTGGGAGGCCGGACGCGGAGCAGCAGCAGTGCCGGGAGCTGTGCTGGGCCCTGCCGAGGCCAAGGGGACTGCGCCCGCCCGGGGCCCGCAGAGGCTCCCCCTGACACCGGGAGTGCCCCGGTGGGGACCGGGGACGTCCCCCCGCACCTTCTGTGCGCCGGACCCGCAGAGGGGCGGCCGCTGCCCGAAGGCGCCCTTGGCTGCGTTGGCCCCGGGCTGTGGAGCTGGGAGGGGGAACGGGCAATAAAGAGCTGGGGTTTCCAGGCACTTTGAACAGGGGACAGGGGAGTTCCCCCCCCGCCACTGTCACCCCGCTGGTGGTGACTCAGCCCTGGGGGGGGGCTCGGTGCCCTTCGGGGTCCCGTGTGGGGCTGTGGCACCTGGTGGGGGCCGATTCCCGCTGTCCCCTGCGCTCCCTCCCCTCCCAGACAGGCACGGAGCGGGGCTGGAGAAACAACTTTTAATGGAAAAACACGAGAGAAAAGGTCCTATCAAAGCTACTCTAACCCCCCCTCCCTCAAACGCACCCCCCTCCCCTAAACACATCCCTCCCCCCAACTACACTGCCCACCGCAACCTTTAATGGAAAACGTCAAGAGAAAAGGTCCAATCGAAGTTACTCTAACCCCCCCTCCCTCAAATGCACCCCCCTCCCCTAAACTCACCCCCCCATCTCTCAAAATACACTACACCCCCTTTAAATATACCTGCCTCCCCTAAACACACCCACCTCCCCAAACACACTGCCCGCTACAACTTTTAATGGAAAAACAGGAGAGAAAAGGCCCTATCAAAGCTACTCTAACCCCCCCTCCCCTAAACATGTCCCTCTCCCCACCCCCCCCAAACACACTACCCCCCCCCTAGATACAGTCCCCCCCCTTAAATCTGCCCCCCCACCCCCCTCCCCTAAACAAACCCCCCCCCCCCCCCCCGCCCCTTCATCTGCGTCTCCTCGCTGAGGGGCGTCTCTTCCCCCCTGCCACCCCTGGCCTGTCCGCCAGAGCCCTGCGCTTCCTGGGTGGCAGCGATGGGGAGTTCGTCCCACGCTTTGTCCCCTGCTTCGTCCCCTGCTTTGTCCCCCGCTTCGTCCCCCACTTCTCCGCCATGGCAGGCTGGGCTGTCAGCCGCTCCATCCCCGTGTCCCCGCACGACTCCTGGGACTTCGTCCTGGAGAAGATATCTTCCAGGACGACGACGGCCTTCCGGGTCACCTCCACGCCAAAGTAGTTGACAGGCACCTCCTGGGGCACTGCAAGGTGGCCAGCTGTGTCCCCGAGGGCTTGGCTGTGGGGGACAGCAGAGGGGCTCCTGGGGACATCACTCTGAAGGTGGCCAGCCGCGTCCCCGAGGGCTTGGCTGTTGGGGACAGCAGAGGAGCTGCTGGGGACGTCGCTCTCTGTCCCGTAGAGGAATCCTTCCAGGATGCGGGCACCCTCCAGGAGCTCCTCCATGCTGTAATTGACCATTAGCAGCTCCTCGGGCAGCAAGAGGGAGTCGACGTCGCAGAGGGGGGCGGCTTCGCCAGTGCCACCGGGGTCACAGTCCAAGAGGCTCAGGGCCTCCTTGAGGGACACCTCGTGGGGCACGGCAAGGTGGCCGGCCGCGTCCCCGAGGGCTTGGCTGTGGGGGACGTTGCTCTCCCAGGAGTTGTCGCTGCTCGAGGAGGTGTCACTCTTTAGGGAGATGGTGTCATACTCTGAGATGTCCTGCTCTGAGTAGGTGATGTTCTTTGGGGAGAAGGTGAGCTCTGGGGAGATGTCGCTCCTGGGAGAGATGTTGCTCTTTGGGGAGCTGATGGTGCTCCAGGAGATGTCGCTGCCCAGGGGTGTCTGCGTGGGGGAGGCCCTGCTGGAGCTGTTGGTCTCTGAGGACCATTCCTTGGTGTTCTCGAAGGCAGGGATGGATGTTGGCAACTCAGTGGGTGCTGGGGCCACCGTTCTCCCCTCTCTGATGATGCCACCGGGGTCCCCAGGTGTGGTGATGGTGGTGTCGGGGTCCTGGGAGACCTCCACCATGTCCAAGGAGGAACCAAAGAGCCAGAGGGGCTCTTGGAGGAGCATGTCCTCGGTAACTTCAAAGTTGGCATCCAGGTCACCAGGAGCTTCTTTGTGGGGGGCAGCAGCAGGGCTGGGGGGGAAGGAGGTGCCTGTGGGGACGTGGCTGGCAGGGGGTGCCCCCGCATAGGTGGCCTTGAGGTGCTGGCATCCGGGGATGGAGGTGTGCAGCAGCGGGGGGACTGCGGACACCGCTGTGCCCTGGTGGCCGTAGGCTGGGAGCTGCGTCAGTTGGGGCGGTGGGTGTTGTCCCTGGGGGGTGCCAGGGGCTGCCCAGGCCGGGAGGGTCCCGCAGCCCCCGGGGCCCCACAGGGCAGCGCCCGACGGAGCAGCAGCGTCGTGGCCGAGGGTGGCGTTGGCCGGCGCAGGCGCGTTGGTGACGGTCCAGTCGAGGGACCCGAAGTGTGGGTCGAAGCAGCAGCAGCCGCATGGGGCCCTGTGCAGCCCTGTGTGGGTGGGAGGGAGCCGTGCTGGGCCAGGGGCACCCTCCGGGGCACCCTCCGAGCCACCCCCCATGGCCATCAGGGTGCTGATGGTGTCGGGGTGGCAGAGGGGACAGGGGTGCCATACCTGGTGGTGGGGCCTGTGGGGCCGCCCCCACTGGGGGTGCCCAGGCCGTGGGGAAGAGCAGCTGCTGCCCGGGCAGTGGGAACAGGGTGGCTGCGCCTGGAAGAGAGACAGGAGCCATGGTCACCTCCTGCGCTCTTGGCCCCGAGAGCGTCCCCGGGCTGTGGGTCGTGGTCGTTCCCTGCCTTGGGGGTAGAAGGTTTGTGGGAGCACAAATGCCTGAAGGCTCTGGGGCGCTGGGGGGGCACAGGGGCCGTGCAGTGGGAGCCACGGAGGTGGCAGCGCCATGGTGGGTCCCCTCAGTCTCTCCACTGCTAAGGACTCTTTGGCGTCTCCAGGATGGAATGTTGGGGCTCCCTGTGCTCCGCCCCCTCCCAACAGCCCCCCCAACAGCCCCCCCAGCTCCTGCTGGGGAGGGAAGGGGCTCGGGGGGGCTGGGTGTCCCCGGATCCCACCAGGCGCTCTGTGTGCAAGTGCTTTTTGCTTTCAACAGTATTTTTCACGGGGCGAAAGGACCAAGTTGGTTCAGCCGAGCTTTGTGGGGATGAAGCTGCACCCGCAGCCTCCTTGTGCCACACGGCAAATGCCTCTGTGACTGTCGCCTGTGCTGCGCTGCCTGGAGTGACGCCGAGACAGGAACAAGGACCTGGAGGGTGCGAGGGAAGGTCACGCAGCATCCCTCGGTGGCACGCTCCCCTGCCCAGCCCTCCCTCAAATCCTGCTCTCGGGTCTTTTAGTCTCCTCATTGGGAAACAAGCAGCTCTGGGTCCCCCTCGGAGGGGGCTGCACTTCCCCTGGGTGCGTGACACCGGGAGGAGACGGTGCCCACCGCTGCATGCTCCCAGAAAAGGCCGGGATTCTGCACAACATCCGATGACGAGATGCTGGGTCTCTCTGTGCTCTGCAGGACCCTAGGGACTGGGTTAGTTCATCCCCTCCTGGCACTGGGGAGGATTTGGCACTACCGAGGACACCCCGGTAGGAACAGAGGCCTCTCGCTCCCGCTACGTGAACAGCGTGTGGCGCAGGGGAGCCGGGACAACTGCCGTGAGCTGGAGGCCAGAGATCCCTCCTGGCCTGTATCCTGTTCATTAAACAGATTGCTCTCTGTTAGCGAGGCACCTCTGGCTGCAAGATCGTGTGAGACCATCTGCTGTGTAACTTGTGGCAGGGACCGATGCTGGGGGTGTGAAGGCAACTTCTAAAAAACATAAAACTTTCATTTCAGAGCGCAGCTGAACAACCCCATTCCTCGACACGCATCGTCCTAATGCCTCCTCTTGACCCGACACCACGGGAAAGGGCCTCCTCAGCCCTATCTGTAGGAATTTGCCGTGTGTTTAGGCAGGAAGGTGAAGTTGGTAGCTACGGCTCCCAGCAGCAGCTCACTAGAAGAAAGAAAAGAACAAAAACGTCATTTCAGTCGGGACGGAGAAACGACAAGACTCTCCTTGAAGAGTTCAGTTAAGCACACTCTTTATTACAAACTTGGCTTTCTTATATATCTAATCTTTTGTTCACGCTCCGTTCACGCGTTCTTTCTACGCATTCAATTGGTTAGGTGACATAGCACAGGCGCTCGTAGCTACAATACGATTGGTTATTGAAATCCTGTTCACATTGCTCAAAATCTGGCTTTCTCACAGTCTAACTCTCCTTGTTCTCTCAAGCAATCTTCTTCTTTCTCCTTTTTGTTACGTTGTCCTTATACGATGCAACTCGCGGCCTTCTTATGAGTACACTGCAATCTGTCTCTTCTGTGAAGGGGTCTACAGACCCGCTGTATCCCCCAACAACTCCCCCTTTTTGTATTTGTGCTACAAATGCCGCCCCCATCACCTGCTGCAGGGCCCTTTGCAGTAGGGAGATGAGACATGGCACCATCATTAGCACAACTACAACTATCAACAATATTATTAATCCTGCTTTGACTATTGAAACCAGCCATCCTGAGAGTCCCTGGTTTTGCAAAAGGTGATCAAGAGAGAAGAACCCATCCTCTTCTTTTAACTTTTTCGTTTGTTCCATCAACTCTTGTACGCGTGCATGAATAGATCGAGAGTGGTCTGATAAATTCATGCAGTACATCCCATCAAAATCTTGGCAGCCATGACTTTGAGCCAGCAACAAAAACTCTATTGCAGCTCGATTCTGCAGTGTGGCATGTCTAACTGAGTCTACATCTAACAGTAAAGTACTCAAAACTAGAGAAGTAGCATTAGATTGCTCAGCCAGCCAACGTCCAAGCTTGTTAAGCGCAGCGAGCGCTTTAGCTGACGCCGCCCTGGGGGCTAAAAAGGATGCCGCGATTATTTCTCCAGGGTTCCAAAATTGTACATTGTCATCGCAGCTGTTTCTGAATGCGTGAGCACTTCCTTTTGGGCGCCTATAGTGCTGCTCAATCATAGATATATTTGGTGTTAGTAGGGTTAATCTTCCTAAACTACAGGGACCCCCTTTAATATGAGAGGGGGGGGACCAGGCCATGCTCTGTCTCCGCAGATGAGAGAGATTCCTGCTGGCAAGCGAAGAGGGTGAGGAGTAGATGCAGAGACATTGGTTGATGTGGAGTTGCAGATCCTGTGTTACAGGTATCTGGTTACAGATCTGGTGACTGTGTTGCAGGTCCTGTGCAGGTTACTGTGTTGCAGACAGGGTACCCAACATCCCAATTATCAACTACCTCACCCCCTTTTGTCAAGTGCTTCGGAAACTCCGGCGCAGGCCAGGCGTCTAAGGGCTGTCCCACCAGACAGGTTGAGAAGGGATTCTCCGGTGATGAGGCTGACAAACAAAGCGTGTCCTGGCCCGTTAAGTTAGCCAGGGTGACCCATACATTATTCTTTGGTTGAGGTGGAATCCAAACCCTTGAGGAGAGTGCAGTAAATATGTTAAGGCAGATGGTGAGCAAGATAACCGGAGTCATCCTGCCGGTTCACTTTGTTCCCCCGTCCCGGTTATCTTCAAATACAGGTGGACGTATCTTGCGGGCACCCACCGTGGTCCGTGATCTGTGGAAACACAAGCATAACCCCTTCCCCAGGTGATTAAGTCATGCAGGCCCAACCACTGTCCCGTCCTGAGGTCCCGCATCAGCACTTTTGCTCCAGGACCCACCCGTTCCTGGGTCACCAGAGAACCAAAGTGCCGAAGGAGGGGTGGCATCGCAGCAGGAGTATCATCAGCAAGCTGCAAAAAATTCAAGACATATACAGCTTTAGCTAATCGTGCTTCAGGGGTTTCCCCTAGCATTCCCCCTTTTTGTTTGTGTAAAAGGCGTTTCAGGGTACCGTGCGCACGCTCAACAATACTCTGACCCGTGGGTGAGTGGGGGATGCCTGTGACATGTGTCACGCCCCAGAGTTGTAAAAAACAAGCTCCTTTTTGCGATACATAAGCAGGACCATTATCAGTTTTGATCGGTGGTGGGACACCTAAAACAGAAAATGCACGCTGCCAACGGCGTAGGGCGTCCCGAGCTGATTCTCCAGCGTGAGCAGTGGCAACGAGGGCAGAAGAAAAGGTATCAATTGATACATGGATATCCCTCAAACGGCCGAATTCAGTAATATGTGTGACATCAGTTTGCCAAAGCTGTAAAGCACGTAATCCTCGTGGATTGGTGCCATAAAATATAGGTACATGTTGATCTTGACAATCGGGGCAGGCTGCAATAATATTGCGAGCCTCAGCGTTACTAAGATTAAACTGACGTTTTAAAGCACGATATCCCTGATGATAAAAACTAGGCGATGCTATCGCTGGCTGTTTAACATTGGGCACAGGTCCCAGGGCCACTGCAGACACTAAAGCATCAGCTTGTGCATTGCCTTCTACAATAAATCCTGGCAACTGGGTATGACTTTTCATATGCATCACGTAATATTCTTGCTGTCGCTTTTGTATTGTTATCCGTAACAGTTTCAATACGCCAAACAGCAATTCATTGGTTACATCTCCTAAAACAGCCTTATCTAAACGTTAGTACCAGTCCAGCCACATCAGCCGAATCTGTCACAATGTTGACAGGGCTGGGGAGGTTCTGAAACACCGTGGTCATCGCCCGTAATTCTACGACTTGGGGCGAACCTTCTTGATGTTCGATCTTATGTTGCCATTGTGTTCCTTGTCTCCAGACAATGGCAGCTTTTCCAGTTTTTCCTGATCCATCTGTGAACACCGTGGGCCCCTCCACTGGGTTTCTGCGAGTGAGATTTTTCTGTGCAAAGGCCATTTGGGTGCCCAGTTTGATCAGTGGGTGTGAAGGTAAATGGGAGCTCACCTGCCCTGTATAATTGGTCACGGCTGCTCGTAGGGCAGTGCTGTTAGCTACGCAGCGTTCAAAATAATCCCTCTGGACAGGGACTACAAGCTGTTCGGGGTCTCTTCCCATCAGTTCTGAACATCGAGTTCTAATTTTTATAATAACTTGTGCTATTAGCTCAAATAGACCAGGGGTTGTTTTCTTCGTCTTGTTGGGCAAAAAAATCTATTTTAAAACATGTAAGGGATCATCCCATTGTTCACACCATTGAGCAATCACAGCAAATGGCACTAATTGATCTACTAACACAAAGGCCTGCACCGAAACCGTTAAGTCAAGTCTCCATACGTGTTTACTACTAAGAGCTTGTTCTATTTCAGCTACCACTTTTTTTGCTTCCTCAGTTAACATTTGTGGGGCTAAAATATTAGTGTCACCTTTTAATAGCACAAAGAGAGGTTGTAATTTGGAAGATGGAATACCAACATAGGGCCGAATGCAATTAATCATTCCTGCTCATTTTTGTACATCATTCAACGTTTTTACTTCTATTTGTAGTTGGATAGGTTGTGGCATGACTGTCTGAGCTCATACTTTCATTCCCAGGTATAACCACGGTCGTTGCCTTTGTACCTTTTCTGGGGCGATTATTAAGCCATATTCACACAATGATTCCCCTGTTTTCTGTTCCATTTTTTCTAACTGTTGCGGTGTTGCAGCCGCTAGCAGAATATCATCCATGTAATGGTGGCAGTAATCAGATGGGAACAGGGCACGGATTGGACTCAACGCTTTTGCTACAAACCATTGACAAATTGTAGGTGAGTTTTTCATACCTTGTGGCAACACTTTCCACTGGTATCTTTTGGTAGGCTCCATGTTATTCAGACGGAACAGTAAATGCAAATTTTTCTTTGTCTTGTTCTGCCAGAGGGATGGTAAAAAACCAATCTGTTAAATCCATTACAACAATTTCCCACCCCATAGGTGTCATAGTAGGCGAAGGTAATCTCGGTTGTAGTGCTCCCATTCTTGCCATGACATCATTAATCTTTCTCAAATCATGCAACAATCTCCATTTCCCCGATTTCTTTTTGATAACAAATACTGGGGTATTCCAAGGGCTGTGTGAGGCCTCTATGTGTCCTGCAACAAGTTGTTCCGTTACCAGAGACTGCAGGGCCGTCCATTTCCCTTGGCTAAGGGGCCGCTGATCAACCCACACTGGTTTTTCTGTTAGCCATTTTAGAGCTAAAGTGGGCCGAGAAACGCCCTGCAAGACAGTGGCCCCGACTAAAAATCCGTCGTTATGCGAACTCCCCGTTGGCCCAAGCAGTCCCTTCCCCAGAGGTTTAAAGGAGCTGAGGTCACATATGGCCGCACTGTAGCCCTTTGCCCTTCTGAGTTTACAGTCACCATCGGGTTAGTGGACATAGAACTATTGGCAATCCCTCCGCGTCCTGCCACTCCCAAGGCACTGGAGGGTAATGGCCAAGCAGCAGGCCACTCCCTTAAAGAAATGATCGTCACATCTGCTCCAGTGTCTCATAATCCAGCCACTCGGACCTTCTTGGGAGTGGCATCACTAAGTTCAAGAACACAATGCATTTGTGGGCGTTGACCAGATACCGTCTGCACCCAATAGACTTGTGGCTTTCCCGTAGCACCAAAACTGCCATTACCACGTGTAACGTTGTCCCTTTGTGGAACACAACTTTGAAATGGGACTAACTGAGCAAGTCGAGTTCCTTTCTCAATAGTCACAGGTGGTGTAGCTGTCGATACCATGGCACATATTTGTCCTGTGTAATCAGCATCAATCGCTCCAACATGTACCATGAGGCCTTGTAAGGTGCTACTAGATCTTCCTATTAGGAAGGCACTTAAACCTTGGCCAATTGGCCCCCAAGCGTCCAGGGGCACCTTGTGTACGATGGGGGTGGCTCCCCAGAGTCCACCACTTCAGTCCCTTCCTCACCCGTTATAGGACTGCCCTCCTCATTGTCTGACTCAGGTGGCAGGGATGGAACACCCAGACTCGAGATGGGGTTAGTAGAAATAGGAGGAGAAGGCCATGCCTCTGTTTCCCCCAAGGCTGGAGCGGGGGGTGCGGAGGGACGCACCAGTCCTTCAGGGTGGATAACACCCAGCCCTCTTTGAGTCTCTTTTACAGCTGCTCTTTGGTCACGAGGCAACACGTACTTATATTGTTTCTCTTTTGTGTTCATCGGGAGCAGTCCCTTATTTTCTTTAACAGCAATCCCCCGCCCCTTCATATCATCAACGGGAGGTTTTAAGGCCAAGGGCTCAGGGGCTGTGGACGGCTGTTCACTTCCTTCCACTAAATCTTTCTGCTCCTTAAAGTTCTTTAACGTGTCTAACAAAAGTCGCCACGTAGTTAACAGTTCAATGGCTGGTTTTGAGCCACGCGTAGCTTTCTCAAATAAAGTCTGCCCTGGGTTCGTCCATTGCGTTACACTAAATGCTGTAACCGACGTTACTTCTACTCCCTGTTCCTTTCCCCACAGTAGCATTTTTCGCAAAGTCACTTCAGGGAGGATTACACCCTGCCGCTTCAACAGCAGCGTCCATGTGGAGAGTAGAGTCTGCTCTTCCTTAGTTAACTTCTCTCCCATGTCCCCAGTGGCTCACCTACTACAGGTGTCTTCTTAAATATGATCCGGATCCGTCAACAGCTCTGCCCGCTGTCTTCAGCTTCACTGGGCTCCGTCCCCACGACTATTTCCAGTCGTCTTCTTCCTCAGCATCACGTCGGGGTCACTAATTGTCGTTTCAGTCGGGACGGACAAACGACAAGACTCTCCTTGAAGAGTTAAGTTAAGCTCACTCTTTATTACAAACTTGGCTTTCTTATATATCTAATTTTTTGTTCACGCTCCGTTCACGCGTTCTTTCTATGCATTCAATTGGTTAGGTTACATAGCACAGGCGCTCGTAGCTACAATATGATTGGTTATTGAAATTCTGTTCACATTGCTCAAAATCTGGCTTTCCCACAGCCTAACTCTCCTTGTTCTCTCAAGCAATCTCCTTCTTTCTCCTTTTTGTTACATTGTCCTTATACGATGCAACTCGCGGCCTTCTTATGGGTACACTGCAATCTCTGTCTCTTCTGTCAAGGGGTCTACGGACCCGCCGTATCCCCCAACAAAAACAAAGCAAAAAAAAACCAAGGAGAGGTTTGTGTCCAGTACAATAGAGCCACCGGCACCCTGTTGCGTCGCCCTGTGGCTCTACAGCGAAGGTGATGGCAGTCAGATGTGTCAAACCAAGCCTCTACCCTCCCGAAAATTTAGGGCTGCTGCACAAAACCGCCTCCGGTGCTGAGCTTTGACCTGCTCCTGTCATGAAATAATGACAGCCTGCGGAAGCATAATTTAGCCCAGACCTGAAAACGTCTGTTTTAAGGTTAAAAAGTCCTCCCAGCTAAACTTTATCCAGCAGCAGCAATGAAAGTATCAACTTGTCCGGTGTTCATTTGGGTTCCTCTCATTAATGAAGCCACGCAGGATCACAGCCCGGAGGGTCCATCTTTGCTTTATCCCAACTTCCCATATCCACTGCAAGGTTTAATTGGTTTCATGGCACCGGATCCCAACAAGGATTTAAAATGATCCGGTTGCTAACAGACCTGGTTGCTTTAACCCTGAACCCCAGCACTGGAGGGACGCAGCCTCCCGATAAGGACAATGCCCCTCTTGCTGGGCAGTCACCCAGAATCGGTGCCAAAACGGGTTCTGAAGTTTGGTGACCTGAAGACCAGCCTCACCCCTGGCAATGCCATGCCGAGAGTCAGCAGGAGCCACTGAAAAGCTCCTCCCCACCTCTCGCCGTGCCTGTGCAGAGCCACATTTGGTCATCGTGTCTGGAAACGCTCCCTCCGGCTACCAGAGGGGGACAGGTTGCATGAATTCAAGCAGCAGCTTTTCTCCTCAGAAGCGAGTTATCATTTCTTTGGTTCTCAAGATGACAGCACCCACCCGCACCCCAAAAATTACCTTCGGCGTGATGCCGTTTGAGGAGAGCCCACTGGGAGGACTGGCCCTGAAGCAGGTTTGTGCACGCAGCCGTCTCTCCACGGGTGACGTCTGCCCCAAAGCGCTCGCATAGCCTTCGGAAAGGGAGGTTACCGCCCTGAAAGAGACAGCAGAGAGATGGTTTGTCAGGAGATTTGCTCTGTTCCAGATGTGGCAATGGCAAATTTGGACAAAAGGAGAGAATTATCCACCTACCGTGGTCAGCGGAGCCAAGTAGAGCTTGCCTTGGATTTCCAGCTGGAAAACAAGAAGGATGGAGGAGCACGTTAGGAGAGCTGAAGCAGCAGTGGTTAAACAGAAGGATATTCCAGGTAGCAATTGTAGCACTTGCCTTGGCTAAATGTCAGTGGGAAACCCAGGAAATCACTGGTTTTTCTTTGAGAGCCCCAACTATTCCAAGAGAATGTATCACTTGGAGAAAAGAACCCGAAACTGGAACCGCTCTGTTTGTTTTCAGTGCTCGGCTTGGAGGAAACTCAAAGCAGTTACAGATCTAGAGGGATGCAAGACTGGCTAAAGGATGAACGCGGAGAGGGGCCAGAACTGCTCCAAGCACCTGTCGCTCCCCGGGTGATGTTGGGTGCCCCACGAAACGCTCCCAGGAAGCCGGCAGGAAGCCGACTGCTGTAACGTGCCGCAGGAGGGCGGTGACGTACCCACTTGAGGGGACATTTTAGCACTAGCCTTGGGGGTAGAAGGTTTGCGGGAGCATGAAAGCCTGAAGGCTCTGGGGCGCCAGGGGGGCGCAGGGGCCGCGCAGTGGGAGCCACGGAGGTGGCAGCGCCATGGTGGGTCCCCTCACTCTCTCCGCTGCTAAGGACTCTTTGGCGTCTCCAGGATGGAATGTTGGGGCTCCCTGTGCTCCGTTCCCCCCCAACGGCCCCCCCAACAGCCCCCCCAGCTCCTGCTGGGGAGGGAAGGGGCTCGGGGGGGCTGAGGGCCTGCAGCCCCTACAGGCAGCTACCGGGGGCTGTGGGTGCAAGTGCCTTTGGCTGGAGCCTTGGTGTGTTCCCAGAGGTGGGGTGTCCTTGGGGTGAGTGGGGCTCAGTGGGACGGTCCCACGGCTGCGGGGCCGTGCTGGAGGTGCCGGGCTGTGCCGGGGGGGTGGCAGGGCAGGGGTGGAGGGGTGGCACCGTACCTAAAAAAGAGGTTTGATGGTCCAGCCACGATGGTGCAGTGGGGGTCTGCAACCCATCGCCCAGCCAGGATGCCAGCACTGAGGCCATGAGTCTCTGAATCTCTAGGGCATGAGGAGACACCTCTGTGTCAGGAGCCCTTCTCCTTCTGGCAGATTTCATCTCCCCAGACAGCATCTGGGAAGCCCCTGGTGCTGTGAGGAGCAGGGCTGGGCAGTTCCCGCAGTTTGTGGGAGATGGGAACTTCTTGTCAGCAGCGCTTGGGGGGCCAGCGAGGAAAGATGCCCTCCAAGACCTGGTGGTTGTGAGCAGAGAAGGACTTGTGGGAGACGGGAAGGTCTCGGCTGCAGACATCATGAAATGGTTGAGTTTCAAATTGTCAGAAAAAGGGTGGGCAGAGTTGCTCCCCTGGATTTTGGGAGCTGAATGCCCCATTAGGAAGGTTGCTGGTGATCCCAAAGTGGGACGTGCTGTTGAGTGTGTTGAGGGCCAGGAGGCCTTGCAGAAGGCTCTAGATGGCTTGGAGCGTTGGGCAATCCTGAGCGGCGTGAAATTGAAGCAGTCCAAGTGCCGCGTTCTGCAGGTGGGAGGGAGGGAGTAACGGCGGCAGCAGTGGGAATGGGGAGGGGGCGTCTGGGGAGCAGCCCTGCAGAAAGGGGTGTGGGGGTGGTGAGCAGCTCAGGAGGAGCCAGCAGTGTCCCCTGGCACCAAGAGGGCAAGCGCATCGTGGGGGGCATCAAAGACAGTAGAAGCAGGCGGCCAAGGGAGGGGATTGTCCCGCTGTGTTCAGCGCTGGCGCGGCTTCACCTGGAGCACTGTGTGCGGTGCTGGGCAGCCCTGCAGTTAACTCGAGGTCAGCCCTGCAGTTTGGGTTCTGGTCTTTCTCTTCCCTTTTCCTCCTCGTCTGGCACAGAGCAGCTCCCCGCGGCCCCCGAGAGCTGCGGGCAGTGGCGGTGCAGCTGCTGCAGGGGACGGGAGTTTTGGGTGCAGGAGGGTGCTCGGGGCGGGGGGTTGGGAGGCCGGACGCGGAGCAGCAGCGGTGCCGGGAGCTGTGCCGGGCCCTGCCGAGGCCAAGGGGACTGCGCCCGCCCGGGGCCCGCAGCGGCTCCCCCCGCCCCAGCGGCGTCCCTGGGGCTACCCTGGGGCAGGGGCTCAGCCCCCGACGTTGGGGGTGCCCCGACGGGGACCGGGGACGTCCCCCCGCACCTTCTGTGCGCCGGACCCGCAGAGGGGCGGCCGCTGCCCGAAGGCGCCCTTGGCTGCGTTGGCCCCGGGCTGTGGAGCTGGGAGGGGGAACGGGCAATAAAGAGCTGGGGTTTCCAGGCACTTTTGGCCCCTGCTGTGATTTCTTTGTTTATTTCTTTCCTTATTTCCCCCCGGGCTGGTGTCGGGGCTGCCCAAGGTGCAGGCAGAGAAGGGGAGGAGGGTCCCTGCCTGGCCGGCAGCTCCCCCCTGGCCGTTGTGGGGGTGATTTGGGGTGATTGGGCAGCGCAGGGAGGCAAAGCCGGGCTGCGGAGCCGCGGACGGGAGTGATTGCCCGAGGCTTTGGGGGCTTTGCCCCGAGGCCTGTCCCCGCGGGAGGGGACGCTGGCCGGGGTCCAGCCGAAGGCCTGGCAGCCCTTGTGGTCGTGTGTGTCCGTCCCCTCCCGCTCCCCAAGGTCTGTCCTTGTCCCGGGGGCTCCGTGCTGCTTTCTGCGTGGGGCTGTGTCTGTGGGTCCGGCGGGGACCCGTCTGTCCTGGCTGCCCCTGGGGAAGGGGACAGGGGAATCCCCCCCCACTACTGCCACCCTGCGGGCTTTGACTCGGCCCTGGGGGCGGATCGGTGCCCTTCGGGGTCCCGTGTGGGGCTGTGGCACCTGGTGGGGGCCGATTCCCGCTGTCCCCTGCGCTCCCTCCCCTCCCAGACAGGCACGGAGTGGGTCTGGAGAAACAACTTTTAATGGAAAAACACGAGAGAAAAGGTCCTATCGAAGCTACTCTAACCCCCCCCCAAATGCATCCCTCTCCCCTAAACTCACCCCCCCATCTCTCAAAATACACTACACCCCCTTTAAATATACCTGCCTCCCCTAAACACACCCACCTCCCCAAACACACTGCCCGCTACAACTTTTAATGGAAAAACAGGAGAGAAAAGGCCCTATCAAAGCTACTCTAACCCCCCCCCACCCAAACATGTCCCTCTCCCCACCCCCCCAAACACAGCACCCCCCCAGATACAGTCCTCTCCCTAAATACAACCCTCCCCCCACCCCCCAAATGCACCCCCCCTCTGCCCCCCATCATCTGCGTCTCCTCGCTGGGGGGCGTCTCTTCCCCCCCACCACCCCCAGCCTGTCCACCAGAGCCCTGCGCTTCCTGGGTGGCAGCAACGGGGAGCTCGTCCCCCGCTTCGTCCCCCGCTTCTCCGCCATGGTGGACTGGGCCAGTGGCAGCTCCATCCCCGTGTCCCCACACGGCTCCTGGGACGTCGTCCTGGAGAAGATATCTTCTAGGACAACAACGGCCTTCTGGGTTGCCTCCATGCTGAAGTATTTGACAGGAACCTCCTGGGGCACTGCAAGGTGGCCAGCTGTGTCCCCGAGGGCTTGGCTGTGGGGGACAGCAGAGGGGCTCCTGGGGACATTGCTCTCAAGGTGGCCGGCTGCGTCACCAAGGGCTTGGCTGTGGGGGACGTCGCTCTCCCAGGAGTTGTTGCTGCTCGAGGAGGTGTCAGTCATTAGCGAGATGCTGTCGTACTCTGAGATGTCCTGCTCTGAGTAGGTGATGTTCTTTGGGGAGAAGGTGAGCTCTGGGGAGCTGTCGCTCTCGGAGGAGATGTCGCTCCTGGGAGAGATGTTGCTCTTTGGGGAGCTGATGGTGCTCGAGGAGATGTCGTTGCCCAGGGGTGTCTGCGTGGGGGAGGCCCTGCTGGAGCTGTTGGTCTCTGAGGACCATTCCTTGGTGTTGTCGAAGGCAGGGATGGATGTTGGCAGCTGGGTGGGTGCTGGGGCCACCGCTCTCCCCTCTCTGCCAGTGCCACTGGGGTCCCCAGGCATGGGGACACTGGTGTCAGGATCCTGGCCATCCTCCACTGCGTTCGGGGAGGAACGAAAGAGCGTCAACAGAGCCCTTGGTAAAATTATTAATAGGTCCCCATAAGGAGGAGGTTTTATTTTTAGTGGATACAGAAGCTGAAAAATCAACCATTCAGAAACTTCCAAAAGGAATAGAGATAGGGAAGAATTATATGTCAGTAGTCGGGGCAAAAGGAGAACGTTTTAAAGTCCCTATCTTGAAAGATGTAGAAGTAGAAACAGAAAAGACAATTTGTCTTAATGATTTACTCTTGCTCCCTGAAGCGGAATACAATTTACTAGGAAGGGATCTGATTTTGAAGTTAAACTTGAGCATTCAGAGTCAGGGGAACAAACTGCAGATCAAATTATATACTTTAACACAGGAGGATGAAGAAGCTATTAACCCCTCGGTGTGGTATAAAGAAGGGGAAACTGGAAAAATAAAAATGGACCCCATAAGCGTTCAAATAATAGATCCACATCGTTCGATTAGAATCAAGCAATACCCTGTACCCATGGAGGGTCGAAAAGGATTAAAACCTGTAGTTGACAGACTTTTGGAAAAAGGAACCTCAGAACCATGTATGTCACCTCATAATACACCCATCCTCCCTGTAAAGAAACCGGACAGGTCATACAGAATGGTACAGGATTTAAGAGCTGTAAATCAGCGAACGATTACTAAATTCCCTGTAGTGGCAAATCCCTATACTTTATTAAGTCATATTTCTCCCAGACATACTTGGTATAGTGTGATAGATTTGAAAGATGCTTTTTGGGCCTGTCCTCTGGACGAGGGATCTAGAGATTAGTTTGCTTTCGAGTGGGAGGACCCCGAAGCGGGACGGAAACAGCAATTAAGATGGACGGTATTACCACAGGGGTTTACGGAGTCACCACATTTATTTGGGCAAACTTTAGAGAAAATCTTACAGGATTTTACATTACCCCAGGAGATAAAATTATTGCAATATGTAGATGATTTATTAGTAGCAGGAGAAACTGAAGAGGGGACCCGAGAAGCTACTATTAAATTGTTAAATTTTCTAGGGGAGAAGGGATTGAAAGTGTCCCGATCAAAACTACAGTTTGTAGAACAGGAAGCAAAATACTTAGGACATTGGCTAAGTCAGGGAAAGAAGAAACTAGATTCTGATAGGATATCTGGGATTCTGTCTTTAAGACCCCCACAAACTAAAAAGGAGGTTCGGCAAATATTGGGATTATTAGGATATTGTAGATCATGGCTTGAAAATTATAGTGACAAGGTAAAATTTCTATATGAAAAATTAACTAGTAACCAACTTAAGTGGTTTACAGAAGATGACCAGAAATTCGAGGCAATAAAAAAGGCATTAATACAAGCACCTGTATTGAGCCTCCCAGATTTAGAAAAACCTTTCCATCTTTTTGTGAATACATCAAATCAGACAGCATATGGAGTTCTTACTCAAGACTGGGCAGGAATAAAAAAACCTGTGGGGTACTGTTCTAAATTACTTGATCCAGTAAGTAGAGGATGGCCTGCTTGTCTCCAAGCTTTGGTAGCTACCGCATTATTAATAGAGGAAGTTCGGAAAATTACCTTTAGTGCTCCTTTAAAAGTGTATACCCCACACAATGTCAGGAGTGTTTTACAACAAAAGGCAGAAAAATGGTTAACGGACAGCCGGATCTTGAAATATGAAGCAATATTAATAGACTCCCCCGATTTAGAACTGAGGGTGACTTCTGCTCAGAGTCCAGCACAGTTTTTGTTTGGAGAGCCATCAAAGGAAGTACAACATAATTGTTTAGAGGTAATTGAGACCCAGACTAAGGTGAGGCCGGACTTAAGAGACACTGAGTTAGAAAATGCAGAAGTGTTATTTGTAGATGGCTCCTCCCATGTGGTGGAAGGGAGGAGAAAATCAGGATATGCCATAATTAATAAAAATTTAGAACTTATAGAATCAGGACCTCTGAGTCCATCATGGTCAGCTCAAGCTTGTGAGCTGTATGCCCTTTGTAGAGCCCTGGAATTATTACAAGGAAAAAGCGGGACCATATTTACGGATTCTAAATATGCGTATGGAGTAGTCCACACTTTTGGAAAAATTTGGGAGGAAAGAGGTTTAATTAATACCCAAGGAAGGAATCTAATACATCAAGAACTAATAGTGAAAATTTTAAAGGCGTTAAGAAAACCAAAGGAGATAGCAGTGGTACATGTGAGAGGACACCAAAAGGGATTAGATTATCGAACCAGAGGGAATAACCTAGCCGACAGAGAGGCCCAGGAAGCAGCCCTGAGGACTCAGGTCGCTAAAATTAATGTAGTACAAGTACAAGGAGACATTAGTGAAAAAGAACTAGAGGAGAAAGAAAAGAAATTTACCCCTGAGGAACAGGCAAAATTAGAGAAAATAGGAGCTAAGTTAGAACAGGGAAAATGGATGCTGCCCGACGGGCGAGAGATGTTGCCAAAAGCTTATGCCAGGCAAATATTAGAACGCTTACACACACAAACACATTGGGGTACAAAGGCGATAAGTGATCATTTCCTTAAACAATTTGGCTGTATTGGGATTTTTGAAATAGCAAAGCAAATCAGGCGAGGATGTTTAACTTGTCAAAAAGTAAACAAGAAAGTGTTTCAACAAGCAGCCACGGGAGGAAGGAAAACAGCTTAGAGACCTTTTGAAAGAATACGAGTCGATTTTACTGAATTGCCTAAGGTAGGGAGAATAAAATATTTACTAGTACTAGTAGATCATTTAACGCAATGGGTAGAAGCTTACCCTGTAGCGCGAGCTACGGCACAGATGGTAGTAAAAATCTTATTAGAACACTTAATACCTAGATATGGGATAATCCAGTATATTGATTCTGATCAGGGCACACATTTTACTTCTAAAATAATAAAATTATTATGTCAATCATTAGGTATTCAATGGGAATACCACACTCCGTGGCACCCACAAAGCTCAGGGAAAGTAGAAAGAATGAATCAAACAATAAAACAGCAATTGGCTAAATTAATGATTGAGACACAGATGTCCTGGACGAAATGCCTACCATTGGCACTATTAAACATAAGAACTAAGCCACACAGTGAGACTGGATTATCGCCATATGAAATGTTATATGGAATGCCTTACTCCCAAGGGATGCCCCTGGGGAACAATGTGGTTGAAGATTATAGTATCCAAAAATATATAATATCCATTGGAAAAAGGTTAAAAGAACTACGAGAGATTGGGATGATGGCTCAAACACCACCATTAGGATTTGACACATGTGTCGCGAGTGAAAGGTCCAGTGAAGGAGTGGAGAGTCACATCTGAGCCCGGAGAAGCCAAGCTAACCATCAGACGAACTTAAAGAGACCTTCATCAAGAAGCATAAGCCAAGTTGCTGTGGGAATTTCATTGTAACTACTCCTGTAGAATTAGTGGACAGGGATAAATACCTATTAGGAAAGGTGATTTAGTCCATTGTGTAAACGGTGTTGTTTATTTTTAAGGGCAAAGTGTTCTACATGTTTTAAAATATATCATTTTCCAAAAAAGAAGTCAAGGATCTAGGAAACAGTTTAGAATTTTTGTGCATTCGCTGTGGGGCCACCACTCCCCTATATAACCTACCATGGGTTAGGCTTTATTGTTGTCAATTTAATCAAAGAGTGCTTCTTGATTAAAGGTTACCCCTTAAAAGATTAAGGAAGAGGGCAAGACCGGAGGGGAACGAGTGGTGCGGCTTGAAAGGTCTGCCAAGGGCTGCAACCCCTTCGGGCTGTGACCGCCGATCACTATGGCCCTGACCGGACCGCTTCTGGTCCTCTTTGGGGTAAGCTCCTTGACTCTGGTTATGGCAAACAACTGCAGCCAGTGCGTAGGAACTACTAGGAGGGGACGGGTAAGTTCCCAGACTTTGGTTTATAATATCGAAATAAAAGAAAGAATAAGGGATTCGGTACAGCACAGACTACTATTTAACTCATTTTATCATGAAATAGAAACAGGAGTGGAATATGAAATTCCCACAGTTGCTAAAAATCTCTTTGTAAATCTTGCTGAAAACATTGCTAAGTCATTAAATGTAACTAATTGTTATGTTTGTGGTGGAACAAGCCAAGGTGAACGATGGCCATGGGAGGCTATGGAGAGCAACATTAGTAATCCTCAAATATGGAACACAATGCGAGACAAAATACCAAGATGAGAACTGCTTTGTACCAAAATCGCTTAGCCTTGGATTATTTGCTAGCACAAGAGGGAGGTGTTTGTGGGAAGTTTAACCTTAGTAATTGTTGTTTAGAAATTGATGATGAAGGGGAAGCTGTAAATGAACTTGTAAAAGAAATGAAGAAAATTGCACATGTCCCAGTTCAGACTTGGACTGGAGTCGACCTAGAAGGATTCTGGGAAAACTTTACGGGAGGTGATTGGCTTACTAAAATCGGGATTGTTATATTGGGGGCATTTGCAGGATTGTTAATAATTCCATGTTTTATACCTTGTTTTATTAGACTAATACACTCAGTTATACAAGGAACGCAGATGGCTACAGAACCTGTTGATTCAGAACCTGGGAAAGAGAAAACTCTTTCCCTGATGATACTAAAGACAAAAGAAGATTCGAAACTAACACCCATTCGGCAAGTATTAACTCGGTTGGAAACAAAAACACGAATCAATGCCATAGAAAAAGAAAATCGGGGATTGTGAGATGTGCTTAACTGATTCGTGTCAGTGTGGAACAGTGTTAGGGCCACAGGGTGAAGTGTGACCTTTGACTGTTTTGTCTGTCTGGCCGCAGACGAGACGGTGTGTCTGTCGTGTCTGTGTTTTGCAGGAGCCACCTGGCGAACATTCTAGAATACCACCTTAAACCGGTCCTGTTGTTATCTGCGTAGTGACCTGTAAGGGGGGGGATACACCCATTTTTGGCAAGGGCCAACCATTTTAGAGGCAGTTATGAATATGTATTAGTATAGGAGATATAAACCAAAAATGGGGTCTGTAAGGTGTGTGTCTTGGTTGGGCAGAGACCCCCGGCACACCCAGCGCTGTTTGCTTGCCTTTGTTCCTTTAATAAATTATAAATTCTAATTGGAATCCTGTTTGCGATTAAATCATTTATCACAATGGGGTGAAATCCTCTTGGCGGCCGGTCACCAGTGGTGTCCCTCAGGGCTCAGTTTTGGGGCCGGTTTTGTTTAATATCTTTATCAATGATGTGGATGAGGGGATTGAGTGCACCCTCAGTAAGTTTGCAGATGACACCAGACTGGGTGGGGGTGTTGATCTGCTTGAGGGTAGGAAGGCTCTCCAGAGGGACCTGGACAGGCTGGATCGATGGGCCAAGGCCAACTGTATGAGGTTTAATAAGGCCAAGTGCCGGGTCCTGCATTTCGGTCACAACAACCCACAGCAACGCTACAGGCTTGGGGCAGAGTGGCTGGAAAGCTGCCCGGCAGAAAAGGACCTGGGGGTGCTGGTGGAGCCAGCTTAACATGGGCCAGCAGTGTGCCCAGGTGGCCAAGAGGGCCAACAGCATTCTGGCTTCTATCAGGAATAGCGTGGCCAGCAGGAGCAGGGAAGTGATGGTGCCTCTGTACTGGGCACTGGTGAGGCCCCACCTCGAGTGCTGTGTTCAGTTCTGGGCCCCTCTGTACAAGAGGGACATTGAGGTGCTGGAGCGTGTCCAGAGGAGAGCGACCAGGCTGGTGAGGGGTCTGGAGACCAGGGCATATGAGGAGAGGCTGCGGGAGCTGGGCATGTTTAGCTTGGAGAAGAGGAGGCTGAGGGGAGACCTCATTGCCCTCTACAACTCCCTGAAAGGAGGGTGCAGAGAGGTGGGGGTTGGCCTCTTCTCCCAGGGGAATAATGACAGGACCAGAGGAAATGGCCTGAACTTGCGGCAGGGGAGGTTTAGGTTAGATATTAGGAAGAATGACTTTACTGCAAGAGTGGTCAGGCACTGGAACAGCCTGCCCGGGGAGGTGGTTGAGTCACCATCCCTAGAGGTGTTTAAGAAATGTCTAGATGTGGCACTTCAGGGCATGCGCTAGTGTGGAGATTGTAGGTTGTTTGGTTGGACTCGATGATCTCCAAGGTCTTTTCCAACCATGAAGATTCTGTGATTCTAAGATCAGGAGGGGGATGCCCTCAGCGTAGGAGCTTCCTGGGGGAATGGAGATCCTCTAGGGGTCGGGCAGCAGATTCGGTGAGCCCTTTTGGGTGAGGGGACACTGCAGGGTTCAAACAGACCCAGAAGTTTCTGTGGGTTCCTGGGGCCGGCTTCTGAGCACAGCTGCCAGATGTGCCAACAGAGGTGATGCTCACCTGGATCTCCTACATGCAATCAGGGAAAAAAGGATCAGGGCAGTGATAACGGAGTGGCAGCCTTGGCTGCAGTGTCCATGAAGTAGCGGGTTCTCAGCTCCCCAGGGGAGCAAGCAAGGAGAGACACAGAGTGCAGACAGCAGGTCTCAGAGGGGAAGACTCTGAAGTAACAACCGAAAGGCTGCAAGAAGGTCTCCCCGGAGCCTTCTCTGCTCCAGACGGAACAGCCCCAACTCTCTCAGCCCGTCCTCACAGCAGAGGGGTTCCATCCCTCCGATCATTTCTGTGGCATTCCTCTGGCCCGTTCTGTGAGGCAGCAGCAGGAATGCAGGGAGCTCTG
Source organism: Larus michahellis (assembly GCF_964199755.1). Lineage (NCBI taxonomy): Eukaryota > Metazoa > Chordata > Aves > Charadriiformes > Laridae > Larus > Larus michahellis. The sequence continues at coordinate 719,219 of NC_133919.1, forward strand.
CCTGGGGACAGACAGACTCGGCTGGGAGCTGAGGCATCAACAGGAGAGGACAGAACAACCTGGGAAACTGGCAGCTTTGTGGCGGGTGAACGTCTGCTCCAGACTTCATACCAACAAACAAGCAACAGCTAGTCAGGGATGTAAAAGCCAGGGCTAAGAAGGTAGAGTTGAGGCTCCTGAGAGAAAGGAAAAAGGCCGAGAGCAGGAGACGTCTGGAGAGCAGGCTTTGGCCTGCTGGGGGACTGGCTTGGAAGAATCCTGTGGGATACGGCCCTGCGGAGAAGCAGGGTGCGGAGGGCTGCTTGAGGATCTCCTCTTCACGCTCCACAATGGCCCGCCTTGACATTCAGAAAGGACGGCGTGGATGAGAAAGAAGCTGCTGACAAAACCCAAGCCTGAAGAGGAAGCACAGAGGAGGTGGAAGCTGGCTGCCTGCCAGCCTCAGGGGTTTTGTGTTTCCATACCGGAGACAGGCAGTTGTGTGTGCGTGTGCTTGTTTATGTGGGGGGGAACTGAGGGATGAGGAGATCCTGGGGCCGGCTTCTGGATAGAGGATGTAAAACCAGCTCCTGGAGGGATCCATTTTCTCTGTGTGTCTCTACAGGTCTATATTTCCCACTGACGTAGTCTGCCATACAGGCAGCGCACCGTACCAATACCCTCCCTGGTATTTTGGTGATGGTTGTCACGGTACTTCCTACTTGAGTCGGAAATTCTATTGAACTAGTACCTCCTTTAATTGTCTATCGTGGCCTGCAACTCCTCAGGTTATCTTGTGAGAGACAGCACCACCAGGGTGAGCCATCAGCATAGAAACATTGACAGCTGAGCAAATGGATCTTCATTCCAGGGCAATGGAGCTTCACTTCAGGGGAACCGTGAGAAACTCTGGGATATGGCCAAGAGAAACCTCCAGAAGTTTACAAGGAGAAGTGTCCGGTCCTGCACTGAGGGGGAGGAAGGTGCATCAGAGCCCGCTGGGACCTAACGTGCTGAGCAGTGGTCCTGAGGAGAAGGTGCTGGGAACTGGAGTGGCCCCCCAAAGAAAAGTGTCCCCCTGCGTGCAGCTCCCCATTTTGGAGGAGTGGGGAGGAACTGGAGAGTGCCCAGAGGAGGTCTGCCCAGGTGTGGTTCAGCGTATAGTGCACATGCGCTGCGTGGGGAGGCTGAGGAATGTGGGCTTCTTTGCCCCTTTGGCCCCATGGTGGAGAGGCTCTGGGCAGGACAGGGGTTGCTCGAAGGACGGTTTCAGAGATGATGGGGCTTTTCTTCTTCGTGGGAGACCGCATGAGAAAGAAAGAATGCCAGAACTTGTAGCTTGGGAGGTTTAAACAGGAAACGGGAGAAAGAAACGTCACTCCAAGGGCAGTGCTGTGGAAAAGGCGGCCATCCAGAAAGAATGTGGATCAGCCCGTGGCTTTGTGTCTAAAGACATATCCCCGAAGGATGGCGAGACTTCAGAAAGCTTAGTGAGTTGCTCAGGCGAGAGCAAGGTGGAGAAGCAGGGGAGATGTCTGCAGCCTGCAGGGAACATGCCCAGGTGTGGAACACAATAGGACAGCCTGCGGTGGTTTCAACAGTGTGGGGCTGTTGAAATGTGAAAAGCCCCCAAGAGATCCAAGGTCTTAATCTCCGTGTCTGTGCCTGTTACCTCTGCCACTGATGCCTATAAGGAGTACAAGAGCCTGATGGCCTCCTCGTCCCCACCTGGGAGCCTGGGAGGTGTCCTGCTGTCATTCTGCACGTGTCATTGCACCTCCCTTCCCACATCATCCGCATGGAAGAGCAACTTGGAAGACATCATCCTGATTATGGAACAGGTCATCCTGAGTGCCATTATGTGGCACATGAAGAACAACCAGGCGATCAGGCACAGTCAGCATGGGTTCATGAAAGGCAGGTCGTGCTTGACAATCCTGATCCCCTTCTAAAACAAGGTGACCCGCTGAGTGGATGAGGGAAAGGCTGTGGATGTTGTTTACCTGGAGTTTAGTAAAGCTTCTTGACACAGTTTCCCACAGCGTTCTCCTGGAGAAATTGGCTGCCCATGGCTTGGATGGGCGTACGCTTCGCTGGGTGAAAAACTGCTGGGACAGCCGGGCCCAATGAGTGGTGGTGAATGGAGCTCAATCCAGTGGGCGGCCGGTCACAAGTGGTGTTCCCCAGGGCTCAGTACGGGGGTCGATTCTGTTTAAAATCTTTATCAATGATCTGGACGATGGGATCGATTGCACCCTCAGTATGACACCAAGTTGGGTGTGAGTGTCGACCTGCCCAAGGGTAGGAAGGCAGGAGAAGAGGAAACGGCATCAAGTTGCACCAGGGGACGTTTAGATTGGACGTCAGGAAAATCTTTTACACTGAAAGGGTTATTAAGCATTGGAACAGGCTGCCCAGGGAAGTGGTGGAATCACCATCCCTGGAGGTATTTAAAATTAGACGGGTAGACGTAGTGCTTAGCGACATGGTTTAGTGATGGTTTTTGTCAGTGTTAGGTGGATGGTTGGACTGGATGATGTGAAAGGTCCCTTCTAACCTAAGCAATTCTATGATTCTGTGACCCCCCAGTTTCTCTAGGAGGCGGTCTGGGCTACCTTCTTCCTCCAGTACCCAACTTGCAGACGTTCTGGTCTCTCTAGCGTCCAGTCCAGACTTAGGCCCTCAAAAATGACTTGCTCGCAGGTGTGTTTTACTCTCTGGTTTCTCTTGTTTGGTGTTTGCTTGTGATTAAACCACTACCATACACACCAATCTTAAGTGCACACCCGCCAGTCTCACCAGTTGCTGGTCCCCCAAAGTACAAAAGAACTTAGGACTTGTGGTTCCCACTCCGGTTGCTGGCACTTGAACCTCCATCTGTGCATAGAGCAGAGATCTCCCTTGCCCCACAAAGCTCTTGGAAAGGGAGGTATTAAGAAAACAGGGCAGGCTGCGGTGATCCGTTGCAGGGCACAGCCAGGGAAGTGTCCTGACCAGCCATCTGGTTACACATGACCATCTCCTTTCAGCCCTTTTCTCTCTATTTTCCCATGGTCGTTCGTCTACAAACCTTTGATCCTTTCCTAGACATCCCATGGCAAGTCTTGCACAGTCCCCAAATGCACTTTCTGGCGTCCCAACATGAGTCTCAGACCCCAAAAGAAAAAAAACCCTCTTCCGTTGGCAAGGTCACCGTGCAAGGCTCTCCCATTGGCTCACTTAACTAACTGAATTGATGCAACTATGCCAGGACTTTCTTGGAAGGATTTTTTTTCCTTTTGGGTTTTGAATTGTTCCTCTGAAAACATGGCAACTTCTGTCCTAGAAATGGCAATCCTTTCTTTTTTATGGAAGGGTTGGAGACTAGGTCAGGTGAAAATCCCTATATGGTGTATGTAGGTGTTTGCAGCCTTGTGCAGGAGGAGTTGGGCATATTAGAATCCAAGCATCATAGAATGGTTCAGGTTGGAAGGGACCTAAAAGATCATCTAGTCCAACCCCCTGCCGTGAGGTGGGACGTCTTTCACTAGTTCAGGCTGCTCCAAGCTCCTGACCTTGGACACGTCCAGGGATGGGGCATCCACAACTGCTCTGGGCAACCTGTTCCAAGGTCTCACCACGCTCATCATAAAGCATTTCTTCCTTATGGCCAACCTAAATATAACCTCTTCCAGTGTAAAGCCATTGCCCCTTGTTCTGCTATTAAAGGCCCTGGTAAAAAGTCTCACTCCATCTTTCTTGGCCTATGACCACTGTGATTTCATCTGCAAACACTGTGGAGAGAGCCCAGAGATCTCCCAAGACAGGGTTTGGAGGCCTCAAGCACTTGACCAGTATCTAGAGGCTGAGAGCCCTGGGCTCAGTGGTTTGGAGACTGGGGACGGTATAGGAGGAGCCTGAGCGTGCTGGAAGGGTGCTTTCAGAGCTGGTGGAGCTTTTCTTCCTAGTGGAAAACAGCCTGAGAAAGAAAGAACTCCCCAACATGCAGGTGGGGAGGTGCAGCCTGGCCACGAGGAGAAAGAAACGTCACTCCAAGGGCAGTGCTGTGGTGCAACACGCCACCCAGAAGGAGTCTGGATCAGCCCAAGGCTTTGTGTTTCAAGGAAGAGCCAGGGAGGATGGAGAGATCTCAGCAAAGGAAGGTGACAGCAAGATGGGGCAGCCGGGTGGATGACTGCAGCCTGCAGGGAAAGAGGCAGAGGTGATGGGACACCGTAGGACAGCCTGTGGTGGAGAAGATAGAGGGATGTGGCAAAGCTGGAAGTCCCCTAACAGAGCCAGCCTCTTCATGTCTTGGGCTACGGCTGTTGTCTCTGCCACTGATGCCTCTGAGACAACCAGTCCTTCCAGCACTGGGGTCTCGTTGCCTCCTTGTCCATACTCAGGAGCCTGGGAGGTGTCGTACCATAGTCCTGCCCTTGGCATTGCACATCTCCACATCCCACTGTCCCAGGAAGAGCCCTGAGGAAGGAGTGAGGGAGAGGATCTCCCTTCCTGGGGGCTGGGGGTCAGGCCTTGGCCCTTTGGGCGATGGAGTCAGGGCTTGGCCCTTTGCATTAATGAAACACATCCACGTTTACCCAGCATCAGAGTCACCTTCAACTTGCTTTTCCCGACCTGCCATCGCTGCCTCCAGTTTTCTGCTGTAACCGGACCCTGGGGGCAATTCCTCAGTGGTGTCCCTCAGTGGGACCCATCAACACCACAAGAAACTTTGGAGTTTGAACCCGACTTTGACTCCTTGAGAGGTTCCTTCAACTTCCTCGCAGCGTCGGAGGTTCACGGACTGGGCCTGGAACCCACCAGAGGGGTCATTAAAACTCCTTGGGCTGGTCCTCTGCGTCTGAGCTGGGCTGGGCTCCTGGGATGGAGGGAGCTCACGGCAAGCGGGCAGCGCTGCAGAGAGACAGCTCTGCCCGGGAGCAGCTCCTCTGCCAAGCGCAGCAGGGCTGAGGGCACTGCCAGGGTGTCGCAGGGAGATGAGCAAGGCAGAGAGAGAGCTTGAAGGTGTCAGGATTGGGAGGACGACTGAGAGCTCACTGGAGGAGAAATCTTTGCAGCCCTTGACAGGGTAAGTCTGCGGGTGCAGGGCACTGCAGGCGGAGTTGCTGGAGGCATCTCCTAAAGCTGGCACAGCCACAGCTTACGGGATCTGTACATGTGGGAGCTCTTGTCAGGCACTTTGAATAGCTGTGAAGGTGGGTGTGCAGCCAGGGGTGCCCAGGGCTGTCCTTCAGAGCAGGCTCCCTGCACCCCAGGGGTCTGTGTGCCGGGGCAGGGACTCCGCCACCTGCCAGGGTCAGCTCTCAGCCTGCCTGGGAAGCCCACCACATCACTGTGGGGAGAAGTTCTGCATGGAAGGAGCATCCCCCGGCGGGGCAAGGTCCTGCTGCTGAGAGGGTTCTGCGTGGCTGAGGGCTGCTCACAGCTGCAGATCACTGCAGGACATTCCCTGGAGACTTCCAGAAGCACAGCAAGGAGGGGGCCAATGGTGATGATTTTTGGTCTGGTGTCTTCTAACATCTCATTGGATTCTTTTCCAGCCTAAAGGTTTCAGCAAATCCAGCACCTCATGCTAAGTAGAGCTAAGCAAGCAGCACAAATCACACCGAATGATAATCCTAAATCATTTATTCTACTTAAAACGTATGTATTTATGCTGAACAATTAATATCCCGCAAGGAGAAGGAAGGAGCACAGGGTCTCCCCGCCCTGCTCAGCCCTGGGCAGCCCCAGCATGACGTCAGAGGTGACACCACTGTGAGGTCACAGCTGGCTGCCTGCACAGCGCTGTGGCGTGTGGGGCAGGAGCCCACAGTTGCCCTGTGGCTGCGGCCCTGGACAGGCTCCTGCTGGCTGCGGCGAGAGGCTGCTGCTGGAGCTGGTTTTGGGGACAGGACACGCTGCTGGGGCTCAGCGGGGAGCCTGCCTTTGCCCGAGATGGCGAGGAGAAAGGCCCCCCAGACAAGACGCCCAGGGGCCTCCAAAGGCTCCTTGGGGACCAAGGGAAACCAACGGCCGGCAGGGTGAGAACGGGGCTGCGCTGCCGGGCGGGCTTCCCGGGGCGGGGGACTGCTGCTGCCAGCTCGCCTCCTCTTCTCCCGGGGCAGGCCTGTCCCGCAAAGGGTGGGGAAAGGAGGGGGACCCCAGCCCTGCTGCCCGCTCTCGCTGCTGCTGGGACAGCCCTTCCTCTGGCAGGGGCCTCCGCTCAGGCTACTCCTCCCCGCCTCCGCTCCCGCGGCCTGGGGACGGTGGGCAGCCGGCATTTGTCTTTGTCCTCCCACAGGGACCCGAGCGCTGGCGTGGAGCTGGTGATGCGCCCTTCACCTGCCGGCTCAGCCGCTCAAGGGCCTGCCGAGGGGCGCGACAAGGCCACAGAAATCGCAAGTAAGCTCAGCACTGCTGCTTGCTCCAAAGTCCTCCGGGGTGAACGTGGAGAGCCGCGCTGTGCCAGAGCTCGGGCCAGTTGTCACAAGTGGCAGGAGAATCGTAGAATCATAGAATTGCCTAGGTTGGAAGGGACCTTTCAGACCATCTAGTCCAACCATCAACCTAACTGTGACAAAATTCATCACTAAGCACTATGTCTACGCGTCTTTTAAACACCTCCAGGGATGGTGCCTCAACCACTCCCCTGAGCAGCCTGTTCCAATGCTTAATAACCCCTTCTGTGTAAAAATTTTTCCTAATGTCCAGTTTAAACCTCCCTTGGCACAACTTGATGCCGTTTCCTCTTGTCCTATGGCCTGTTACTTGGGAGAAGAGACCGACCCCCACCTCTCTACACCCTCCTTTCAGGGAGTTGCAGAGAGCGAGGTCTCCCCTCAGCCTCCTTTTCTCCAGGCTAAACAGCCCCAGCTCCCTCAGCCGCCCCTCACAAGACTTGTGCTCCAGACCCCTCACCGGCTCCGTTGCCCTTCTCTGTGCCTCAATGTCTTTTTTGTGGGGAGGGGCCCAAAACTGGCCACAGCACTTGAGGTGGGGCCTCACCAGTGCTGAGTACAGGGGAATGTTCACTGCCCTAGTCGTACTCACCACACTGCTCCTGATACAGGCCAGGATGCTGTTGTCCTTCTTGGCCACCTGGGCACACTGCTGGCTCATAGTCAGCCGTCTGTCGACCAACACCCCCAGGTCCTTTTTTGCCGGGCAGCTTTCGAGCCACTCCTCCCCAGGCCTGTAGTGCTGCATGGGGTTGTTGTGACCCAAGTGCAGGACCTGGCACTTGGCCTTGTTGAACCTCATGCCATTGGCCTTCAGCCCATCGATCCAGCCTGTCCAGATCCCTCTGCAACGCCTTTCTACCCTCAAGCAGGTCGACACTCCCACCCAACTTGGTGTCACCTGCAAACTTAGTGAGGGTGCATTCCATCCCCTTGTCCAGTGTAGGCTGCCCTGCTCTTTGCCCCGGGGAGGGCGTGCCTGGGACTCGGTGCCCACCTCCCCACAGGGAGCTGAAATATGCCTGGCTGGGCATCCTAGAGAAGAGATCTCAAGGGGCAGGCTTAACTTTTCTCTGGTTTCTTTGCCCAGGGACGGTCTTCAGCCTTCCTTGCCTTCTGGCTGTTGCCCTGGTCTCTCTGTGGAGACATCTGCTGAGCATGTGCCTCTTGGCCGCGTACGTACGACATGTTTCTGCTGCGGATGGGGGGTAGAACGGGGGTGTCTGAGGGCCGGTGCCAGCAAAGGGCAGAGCAGAGGGTGCTCCCCAGCCAGCAGCCCGGGGCTCCCAGTGGGGCGCCTCAGCTTGGGCGCTGCTCGTGCTGTGGCCATTCTCAGGGGAGCCAAGAGCAAAGCCCCTCGGCAGCCATTTGCTGCAGCCCCAAGCTTTGGCTGCGGCAGGACAAACTGCCCCGTAGCCAGACGCTCGGGTGCAGAGCCAAGCCTCCGCAGGGCAAGGGTTTTCCCCAGCTCAGGCGAGAGACCACGCCGGTCTGTGGAGGCCTCTGGGAGGAAAGGCGGACAAGGCTCCTGCGCTTCCCAGCTCTGCGGGAAAACACTTGCCCTAAGAGGGATGTGTGTGATGGCAAGGGAGAACAGGCCTGCCTCCTCAGCCAGAGGGAGAGCAAGGTCCGCACCAGAAAGACTGCTGGAAAGCACTCTTCGTGTGCTCGACGTCTTTGCTTCCTGGGATGATCTTCCTGGAGACCTTCCTTTGGGGAAGAGCTGCCGGCAGCGTTGAACGATGTGGACAGAAATCGTGTTCCTGCTGGACGCTGCTCTGTCAGTTCTCTGTCAGCAGCAGGCTTCCAAAACGGTGTCTGTTTGGCCTGAAAAGGGAAATCCGCCTGTGAAGGGGTTTGTCCAAGGCTTGGATCATGACAGCACTAGGACTCCCTCTTTTTCAGGCAAAAGATGGCCCTGCAGAAGAAGGCGTTCTTGCAAGTCTTCTTGTTGCTCCCCCTGGCTCTTGGTGAGTTTTCATGAGCAACCATCTGAGAGCGACAGCCTGGCTGGGCTGGACGCCACCTTTCCTTTTGGGCCAGTATGTGCGGAAACTCCCGTGGCCCAAGTGCTTCCCAAGCAAGTCCTTGAGTGGGACTGCCTTCTGGGCTCCCAGTAAGACTGGTAGCCTCCCAGTCACACTGCTGCCCTGCCTACCGGACCACAGGGCTCACTTAGTCGGCACCTCTGCGAGAGACGGGGGTAGCTCTTTGCAAGCCTGACCTGGGGATTCCCAGAGGGCAGGGGCCATGCAGGGGGACCGATGGAGAGGTACCTCTCCTCGCCCAGCAGCCTGGTCTCGGTGCTCACTGGGGCAGTGAGGGGAAATGGGGAATAGCTCTGGGGCACCGAGCACACCTGAAGATCACGGCTGCGCAGTCCGCTCAAGCCCGGGCTGATGGCCCCCGGTCAGAGGTGTGTCCTCTCCCTGCACCCCACGTCCCCCGCCTCCTCAGCTCACCTGCTGCCCCAGCCCCAAGGCAACAGGGACAGACAACGCCACTGCAGGCATCGCCAGCACCCCCGGTAAAATAACTGTCTCTTGCTGATGTGAATTGCAGCTGCTGTTCACTGCGGGACCTCGCTGCCAGGCCTGAAGCCCCTGTGGTAAGCGATGTTTCCTGAGCTGGAATTGGGTCTGTGCAGAAGGGTCAGACGACCTCGTGTCCCTGCACCCATTTGCCTGAGAGCCGGGGCTCCCGCACGGCCCTTCCTGCCTTTGCCTCTTGCGCCAGCTGGTGCGGAAGGGAAGCGCTGGCAAAGCAGGGAACGCACGCGTGTCTCTCCTCCTTGCTGAGCTCAGAGGCTCCCAGTGGGGTGGGCAGCTCTCTGACAACATCTGCTTTCCTGGTTCCTGCAGGAACTGCCCGGTTTTAATGGCGCAGCAAACTCAAAAGATGCAGCTAATGCTGGAGGAGGTGGCTCGGCTGAGGGCAGAGATCAGCAGCATGAAGCAGGTGCTGCGGCGTGTTGGGGAAGGAGGCTTGGCTGGGCAGAAGCCCTTGGGGCTGTGGGTGTGTGGGACTGCTGACTGCAGTCAGCCAGCCTTTGCCCCAGGGGCCTCCTGGGCTGCACAGGCCCTTCTCCGGCCCCACTTTCACCGGCCGCTTCAGGCAGCGCAGGACTCCCTTGGCACGCCAGCACTTCTGGCTGCTCTGGCTGGGCTCCTCAGGCAGGGGTGGGACCCAGGCACACTCACGGGGGGCCAGCCATCGCTGGCAGGGCTTGAGTCCACCTTCCACCTGCCCTGGAGAGTGTGGAGGATGGGGACGAGGGTGTGGGGACCCTCATCAACCCACCTCGGGGCCGTGGCCATGGCTGTGGACACAGACACTGTTCCTCAGTCCTGCAGCTCCGTGGAGAGGGTTTGCCTTGCCTTTCTGACAGTGGCCCTTTGCCGCTCCGGGCGCTAGTAGCCACGCTGAACGTTGATGTGCTCCTTTTCTCTGTTTGTTTATGGCGTTCCCAGGAAGTCGAGGAAATGAAGCAGGCAGCATCTGAGAGGGCTTTGGAAGCCTACGTGGAGATGTCTGACTGGGCCCTGCAAAGCTCTGGTATGGACACAAGCAGCCCCGTCTCCTTGCCCTGCGCTTGTCTGCAGCCCTCCCCAAAGGCGCCTGCGCTCCAGGCGCTGCTCTCCAAAGTGGGGGAGCTGAAATGCTTGGGGGGTCCCAGGGCAAGGCTGTGGCAGAGCAGCTCTCTCAGACTCCCTCCCAACCCTGCCCTCGGCATCCTCACGCTGCCTCTGGCGCTGCCCCCGCACGTGTTCCTGTGCGGACGGAGGGGCTCTCTTCCTCTCCTCAGCATTGGAAAAGGAGATGGCCGGGCCGTCCTTGGCTGCCCACGCAGCAAGCCCTCAGCTTGGGTCTGCTGCCATTCACATGGGCACCGTCTGTCTCCCAGAACCCTCAGACCTTCTCCTGCTGGCGCTGGGAGTGCAGCAGTCACCAGGCACGTGGCCGCTGTCATTCCCCTGCGCGGCTGGGCGGCTGGGCAGCCCACCAGCCTGGGACGAGGACAGGACTGACAGAGGCGCAGCTGGCCGGCGGTGTCAGAAATAGTGTCTGAGCACCAAGCCCTCCTCGTCTGTGGCCTCTTGCAGTCGTCTGCTTTCCCTTCCCTGCAGGTGCCAGCATTGACCTGCAGAGAACTTCGGAGACCTACACCTGCAAAAACGACTGGTTCTGGAGGTTTATTGAGTTCTTTTGCACTCCCCGCGGTCCCGATCGCATTTTGCAGGTATTGTAGCAGAAATCGAGAGGGAATTCTTTCCTTTCTTCCTGTGAAGTTGGAGACTGACCTCAGGGCTCTCCCTTCGGTCCAGTGTTGCGCCGTCTTGGGGGTGGGAGGCGAGAGGTGGGGGGTGCCCTGCAGAGCCCCTGGGCAGGGATGTGTTTCTGCAAGGCCCTGACTAGAATGGTTTCGTAACCGCTGTTCTCCTCTGCTCCATAATACTGACAGCCCTGGCAAAGGTCGGTCAGGGAAGGAGGCCTCCTGCTTCTGTCCACTTCCTCACACACACCTCATTTTCAAGCTGAAATAGACCCCACAGACACACCGGTGCCTACGCTTCAAGCTACGTGGGCAGTTGTCTTGGCCCCAACACTCTCTCACGCTTCATTGCTCTGGCTTTCTGGTTGCAGCCGGATGTTTCCCCGGGAAACTGCTGGCCTTTCCCAGGGCATCAGGGCCAGGTGGTCATCAGGTTGCCAGCGCGAGTCCACCTGACTGCCATCACTGTGCAGCACATCTCCAAAGAAGTCTCTCCATCTGGGACCGTCACCAGCGCCCCCAGGGACATCGCTGTCTTTGTAAGTCTCTGCTGGGTGCTTCTGGTGCGGATCTGGTCCTGGGGGAAAGCCATGACAGGGTCTTCCTTGCTTTTGTGCCTCCTCTGAGGTTGGAGTCCCGGTCTCCTGAGCACTGCAGGGCCCTGGTGAGGCTCTAGGAGTCTCCTCCTAAGGGCTCTAGAGGTCTCCTCCCTCTTAAGACTTGTTCTGGCCAAGCAGCTCAGGGTTCTTGACTAAAACTCAAGCGGAGCCTGAGCTCCACCGTAACCAGTGCTAGACTAGGGCTAGAGCCCCAGGGGAGGGTGGGTAGGTAACAGGGCTGACCCAGCACCTACGTTCCCTCTTTGTCGGGACGAGTCTGAGCTGCTCTCCTTGTGCTTTGCCCCACAGGGAGTGGATGTGGACGGAGAAGAGGAAACTCTCCTGGTGACCTTCATGTACGATGTGGCAAAAGAGGCCATTCAGACCTTCCCTCTGAAGGTGCGATGCACGCACGGTGTTGGGGGAAGATGCCAGGGAGCAAAGCAGGTTTGCCTGCAGGGCCATGGCAGGAGGAGCGTGAATGCTTTCTCCCTGGGCAGAGGGGGCCTGGGTCACCGCCAGGAGAGAGCTGGTGGGGTTGGGAGGGCTGAGTGGCACGCGGTGGTGCTAGCAAAAGGACAGTGAGGGCAAGGTCAGGCCCGTGGGAGCATGAGTCCCAAGAGATCCCTGGCTGCCTTCAGCAGAGCCCGCTGCACACACAGCCACTGCACCCGAGCAACGTCTTTGTGCCATGGAGAAACCGAGACGCCCGCTGGAGAAAGCCGTCGGGCAGCACCCTGGCTCCATCCCGTGGCCTGCTGGCAGGCTGGACGGTGTCCTCTCCTCCCAGCATAGCATGCCCCTTCTCTCCCGCTGCTCTCACGCCTGCCCGCAGGAAAGCGGGCAGAGCAGACAGCGGGAGCTCGGGGGGGTGTCACACCAGCTGCCCCACGCAAAGGAGCACCTCCCCGGCCTCTCTGCCGGCACAGAGCGAGGCGCAGAGGGAAGGGGCAGAGGGGAGGGAGGCTGAGCCCCAGCCGGGCCCATGCAGAGGGTGCCAGGTGCCTTCCCCCTCCCCGTGTCCCCAGCCTCCCCAGCACCCCGCTACCAGAGCCAGCCTCAGGTTTCCACAGCCGCTCCCACCCACTGTCAGGAGCTTGTTCCTGAGCAGGAGCAGGGCTGGTGGGGGGAGATACCTTGACTGCATTGTGGCTCTTAACACCTCCGATTCCTTTTCCCTCTTTTCCTCGCAGAACGCCCCGCATCCCAGAGCCTTCTCCTATCTCAAACTCCTTGTGAAGAGCAACTGGGGAAAACCAAAGTACACATGCATTTACCGAGTGCAGGTTCATGGGAAGATGGCAAAACCAAACAGCCTCAACTGAAACCAGAGACAGAAAAAGGACAAACATAAAAAAGAAGAAAAAGAATAATGTTGCTGCGACTCAGATTGGTGTAGAAGATTTGTCTCCTAAGTTGGGTGCACAATAAGGTCCATTGCAGGGAGGGCAGTCGTGGGAAAGCAACAGAAGATCGGCGAGGAGGATTGTTAATACGCTCAAGTGACTCACAGCTGGGTGCTGGAAAACACATATATCACACTAATTGTTATTCAGTCTCGGACGCTTGCAAGAAAAACACTTGCACTTCGATAACATAAACCTGTGATGGACTCAGGGACACCTTATCCAGCCACTTGAGAATCCTGGCCTGGTGCTGAAGAAGATCAAAGCACAGTGGGAAAACGATGCCTGTTTGAACCCTTTAAATGCCAGGCAGAACAGGGAGTCCGTGCGTGCTCTTGCTCACAAGGACTCTCTCGCTGCCAAGGGCTCTTGCTAACAAGGACTCTCTCTCACTCCACGGTGCCCGCAGTCCCTGCTTCCGTGCCTCTGCCCGGGTGTTGCTTCGGAGATTCCCTGGTCTGTGAGGTATCGAGAAGAAACTTGTTCTTTGCCTTTCATCCGTGGTTTTGTGGTTGTTCCTGCGTCCTGCCCGCATCGGCTCACACAGCGGGGTTACAACCAGGGACTGAGTCTGGTAAATAGGTAAACGTAGCTCCTTGTGAAGAACAAACAGCGAAGAATACCACATCCCCGAAGAGACTGGAGGGACCGATAACGAGCTCGCAAAATAAATGGGGGAGTTGCAAAAGCTGCTGCATTTATCTTCCCCAGTCCACACAAAGAGATTCCTCTATTATCAGCTCAAACCAGCCACCGTACACCACTAGGAACCACCCAAGACCTACCATGAAGCCCCTAACAGAGTTAATGTGCATGTGCCAAGGGGATGTGAATATGGAGATGAGTTCTGGAAATGTAATGAACGTGGCAATGAGTGCTGAGACATGTAACGACCACGCATATTCTGTATGGATGTAAGTCTCTGTGAATCTCACATTCAGTGGACATGTCAGGTGGAGAGATCCCCCACGTCCCCGGTGCTGAATAAAAGAATGCCTGCTTCTTAAGACTACATCGGTGTTAAGAAGTTCATTCCCGATTTCGGTGACAGTTTCTGGCGACCCAGATGGGACTCTGCCTCTGAATCTCGACAGATCCTTGGAATTGCAGGGCCTCCATCCGGCACCGAGGGATTCTCAGGGAGAACCTCCGATCCCCGGACCAAAGAGCTCCGAGCAAGGCCCCTGGAAAGGTGAAGGCATTCTTTTCTTTAAGGGATATTAAGGGTTGCCTGTCCATAAGGCGAGGCATAAGCCTCGCAGGGTTGGGCTGTAAAGGTACCTAAGGGAAGGAGTTGGTCTCACTGGATGAAAGCCTGTGAGAAACGCGGCTGATAAGCGTAAAGGTATTGTCCTCAACACCAGGCGGGGAAGGGCCGCACCAAGAGCAAAGGTCTGGTATAAAAGGTTCAGGCCCTAAGGTTTTGTTATTTTGTCTTGTGTAATAAGTGCTATGTTCAGTTGTCATTTTCTTTGTGTTTTGTGTTGTTCGTTCTACTAGTACTATCCTATAATGGGTAGCAAGCCCTTGGCGGAAGGGGGAATTTTGAAAAAGTCTCCTTTAGGTTGTATACTCCTTTAGGTTGTATACTGAAGCGTTGGAAACAAATAGGAGGGGACCCGCTCACGAGAAAGCAGCTGATTGAATATTGTAACAATTGGTGGCCGTTATGTACTTCAGAAGATCAAGAAAAATGGACAAGAAATGGGACTTTAAAATAGAATACAATTTTACAGCTTATGTTATTTTGTAGCAGGGAAAACAAATGGGATGTATGTAGATTTGTTTTTCACTTTAAGAAACCACCCAGAGTGGCAGAAGGATTGTGGGCGATAACCAGATATCAGAGACGGTTATTCGGAATGAGACATGCTACGCCAAAAGCCATTAATTGGTCAAAATCGTATGAGGTTAAACAAGAACCAAATGAATCGCCACCTGCATTTATGGAACGAGTAAAGAATACTGCTAGGAAATACACGAACGTGGACCCCGAGAGGAGGCTGGGCAATTGGCCTCTATTTTTATGGGACAATCTGCCCCGGATGTACAAAAGAAACTCCAAAAGTTAGAAGGAGAAGATTCGAGGGACTTGGGAACATTGGTGTAAGTAGCTTGGACCATCTAGAATAACAGAGAAAAGGAGAGGGAGAATCAAAGAGAAGGGAGATTAATTGCCGCATTGACGGGAGTTGCTCCGGGAAGAATGAACGGGGCCCGGGGAAGTAGAGGAGGCTACAGAAGAGTTGGGAAGGAACTCGTTTAGCAGAAGCTCAGTGCGCGATCTGCAAAGAGCGAGGACATTGGAAAAACGCGTGCCCTAGAGTCAGTAACCAAGGCTCGATCCTGCAGCCTGTCAAGGTGATGGCTTTAGGTGATGGTTTAGGGAAGCGTTGCAAAACAGGTAGTAGTAATAAGTCACCTACGTAAACAAATCAATAGCAGGCATGCATCGAGGATTGCTGAAGAGGAAAGTTCATCTGGAGGGCAACTGACGGAGAGGAAGATACGACCACCAGATGAAGTAAACGACCACCAGAACGACTGTGATTCGCGAAATGACTTGCCTCATGATTGTGCAATTGGTTCTGGGAGGGGGCGTGCTTATGTTAATGATTTAGGGAAAACGAATGAATACGTAACAATTTTGTAAATATAAATGGCTCAAAATAAGATCATTGTGGGAGCACTTATGGTGGAAAATCCCCAGTGCGACCGCAGCGCTGCTAATAAAGAATACCTGCTCTACAGGACCATCTGCTGTTGAGTTTATTTCTTTGCTTCAGCTCGTCTCTGTAATCCTGAAAGTTGAAAATATTATAACCATCTGATTTAGGTGAGACCCCCAAAGAGTGACCTTTGGAAGTCTCAAAGAGGGGAACTGTTACACCCAGGGACTGAGCGTCTGGTCAATGGTACTTGACTCCTCCCTGAGGAGGGGTTCAGAAAGCCCGGGGGGTCCTTTCTGAGCCCCGGGACCCAACGGGAAGGTCTCCCTGACGGCTGGTCTGACCCCGGCCCCTGTGCAGTAAATAACCAAGTGTGCCCTTCCAGCGCGTCACAGAGTCATGGAATGTGTTGGGTTGGAAGGGACCCTTAAAGGCCATCTCGTCCAACCCCCGGCAGTGAGCAGGGACGTCTTCAACTAGATCAGGTTGCTCAGAGCCTCATCCAGCCTGGCCTTGGATGTCTCCAGGGATGGGGCCTCCACCCTCTCTCTGGGCAACCTGGGCCGGTGTCTCACCACCCTCAGTGTAAAGAGCTTCTTCCTAATGTCTGATCTAAACCTGCCCTGCTCTAGTTTAAAGCCATTGCCCCTCGTGCTGTGGCTCTGTGCCCTCGCAAACAGCTCCTCCAGCTCTCCTGGAGCCCCTTCAGGGACTGGAAGGGGCTCTAAGGTCTCCCCGGGGCCTTCTCTTCTCCAGGCTGAACCCCCCCAGCTCTCTCAGCCTGTCCCCACAGCAGAGGGGCTCCCGCCCTCGGATCACCTCCGCGGCCTGTCTCGTAAAGCGCTGCCACATTCACCGCTGACTTTGTTAAATCGCTGGTTTATGTTAATAAATATTTCCCCACTTCTCTCCCACAAGTGAAGCCAATGGCTGCGCGCGCCACAAATTGGCCCTTGGTGCCGGACTCCTGAAATGCCCCTAATGCTGCCACCACTCCCGGAACGCTCCCAGTGGCCACTCCTGTGCTAAAGCGCCACCGCGCAGGGAGCGGGGCGCGGCGGGGAGGAGTTGGTGGGATCGGCGGTGTGTGTTTGGGAGACCCCGCTTTCTGCCCCCAGTGGAGGGCGCGGGGCTGGGGCAGCCGGCAGTGTGGGGCCTGCGAGGCTGCCTGCGCCCGGCCGGTGCCACTTCTGCCGGGACGAGCCCAAATTCGGGGGTCAGCAGCATCAGAAGCTCCGCTGGAGGCAGCGCCTGTGCTGGAGCCATGGTGGGTGCACTCCTGCTCTCACCAAACTAGCTTGTTCTGGCATCTCTCCCCATCTACTCTCCTCAAGGATACAACATCCCAAGACTTCCTTGTATCCAACTAAGCCCAGCAGATGTCTAACCCATCCGCTTACAAAGCGTTTCAAACTTAGCTACATTATTCCAGTAAGGAGGAACCAGATGTTCTTTTCAACTGGGTATCAGTAAGGCCTGAGGGGCTTTCCACCCCAGCCTTTTGTGCTGTTCAAGGCTACTGTATCACCAGCGACGGTATCACCCTGGCAGCAGCCATTGGCACCTGCTGTTCTGTAACCTTCAGCAGTCCCACCACAGAAGGGTCAGCTGAAAGACCGGGTAAGGCAGACAGCTGTGTAATGTCCTCAGTCCCTCCAGCTGCTATACCAACAGCCCGCCGATACGCTTTCGGGTCTTTGAAATACCCTCTCTTGAGCAAGTCTACGCCAAGGATGCACGGAGCGTCTGGGCCACTCACAATGGAGCGCTTCCGCCATTTATTCCCAGTTCGGCTCACTTTGGCCGAAGTACAGTCAGTTCTTGAGACCTGTCACACCAGAATCAGCAACAGATTTTGTCCCTTTATGAGTCAATGGCAATAGGGTACACTGTGCACCGCTGTCCACCATGTCTTTATGCTTTTGTGGCTCTAATACACGAGGACATCGAATCCACACAGCCCAATAAACTCGGTTATCCCTCTCCCCCTCCTGGCTGGAGGCAGGGCACCTCTAATGTTGAGGACAACATCTACAGTTAGCAGATGAGTTCCGACCCGGACCAGAGAACTGCTCCCTGGGCACTGGAGCAGCCACCCTCCTGGAAGAATTCTTTCTTCTATCTGTTTTACCTTGCAACTAGTGCCTGTAGGGCCAAGGTAGGTCCTTCATCCCACTTACTCAGGTCCTCTCCATAGGCACCGAGGTAAAACCACAAGGTGTCT
Source organism: Larus michahellis (assembly GCF_964199755.1). Lineage (NCBI taxonomy): Eukaryota > Metazoa > Chordata > Aves > Charadriiformes > Laridae > Larus > Larus michahellis. The sequence continues at coordinate 736,812 of NC_133919.1, forward strand.
CGTAGTGTCTTCTTTTCCTTCCAAGTCGGTCTCGTAGGAGGGCATCTTCTCCTAATGGCTGCGACATGGGTCCATGCAGGGGAAAAGCGGGATGTTTCTTCCATCCTAGACAGTTTCTCAAACAGTGTCTCCTTTTTCTCAATCATCTTCTCAGTTTTATCAGCTTCCCCGCTGCTGAGCCGGCCGGGGGCGGCGGCCAGGGAGTGGGGCTGCCGAGGGCAGCAGGGCAGTGCGCGCTGCGGGGCTGAGCGGCACGCGCTCCCTGCCCGGCTGCGGCCCGAGGGCCCTGGGCCAGGCGCCCCAGGAAGGACGGGTTTGGGGGTGGATGGAGAGGGCCAGAGGGGCTGGAGACCGTCCAGCAGCAGCCTCAGCAGCATCCTCAGCAGGTCGGCCAGGAGGCTGGGCTCACAGGACAGCGTGTTCCACGTGGCCCTGGCAGTGCTGCAGAGCCAGAGCACACTGTCAGCAGGGCCACCTCGGCCACCACCCCTTCTGCCTGGGCAGGCCCCGGAGGTCCTGAGCTGCCCCTGAGGCTGACGGGCCACGTACTTGTCACAGGGCCGGGAAACCCTCAGCAGGCCAGTGACCACTTCATAACTGTCGATGTCGGCCAGCCAGGGAAGGGTGAACGTCAGGATGTCCTGGAGCAGCATCCTGCTGACGCAGACCAGGTGCCTATCGATGACCTCCACGAGGTCGTTGACCTACTGGAGACAGCGGGCTGGAGCACAGCTATGGCCCCTGCTGACACCAAGAGCTGCTGCCCTCCTGCTGCCCTTTGCTGGCCTCAAGGGATGCCCGTCAGGTGCTGCAAGCCCTGGCCTCGGGGCGGGGGGAACGGCCCCCGCAGGGCACGCGCACAGGGCAACCCGGCTGCACACTGCCTACCCCGTATAGCTCTGAGCACGAACCTCTCAAGACCAGCTCCAGCACCCTGCCAACCAGCAGGGTGTCAGAGACCCTTGGGTCTGCCATGTTTTTCAAGATGGCAAGGACAAAGTCGTTCATCTCAGACGGGAAGAAGGGGCTCCCAAGTAGCTGAGGGAGAGAGGGAGGGAAAAAGCGTCACACTGAGCACCCTGGCTGCAGGGACCGTGAGCTCTGCCGGCAACCAGAGCTCGCCGGTGGCCAGAATGGCCAGAGCTGCTGTGCTGACGCTGGGCTAAAGCCTTGGACTACTCCCTGCAGAGAGGTGGTGGCTCCCCGCAGCCTGATGGGCGGGAGGCCGTGCCATCCCCCGCCGCGGCTGATGGGCTGGTTCATCCCAAGCCTCCCGCCAGCCCCACGGCCAAGTAGCTGAGGGAGAGAGGGAGGGAAAAGGTGTCGCACTGAGTGCTCTGGCATGGGTAGCGCTGGCTCTGCCCCATCGAGAAGAGATACCATTTGCCTCGCCCTAAAAGAACGGCCCCATTCTCTCTGTCCCCGAAACAGCCTTCTTCGCCTTTGTTATTCAGGAGAGAACTGAAACTTTCTCTTAGAAATGTAGGTCTTTCTTCAGGAAAGATGCAATGTGTCCGGGAGGATTCCAAAGGACAACCATTTTACAGAAGTAAGATGTTCCACCCGTCGTCTTTTCATTTTTTGCTTCTTCCTGTTCTGCTCGTGGCTTTAGGCCGACACGCCTGTACGCAGGGAGGTCAAAGGCCTGGCAGGGGAATGGCCGCCCGCAGCCAAGGCAGACCGTCAGCCCCCGCCCGGACCTAACAGCACAACCCCCGTCTTTCTGCTCGGGGCCGGCGCCGGGCGGTGCCGTGAGCGGAGCGGGCGGGGCCGGGCCTGGCGGCGGGAAGGGCCTCCCCTCAGGGAACGGCGGGCCCGCGGAGCGTTCTGGGAGCCGTAGTCTCCCCGGGGCCGTAGGCCGGGCGCCATCTTGTGCGCGGCGGCAGGCCCGGCGGCGCGGCTCCCACGCCAGCCCCCACCGGCGGTAGGGAGCGGCAGCATTCCCGGGGGGAGCGGGCGCTGTTCCCCGTCACTTGTCGGGACCGGGTGCCTGGGCAGCGGAGACCCTCCCGCCATGGCGACGCCCGCACGCCCAGCTCCTCCTCGACCTTCCTCCCGTCATGCACCGCGCGTCTCCGCCTGTTCCGGCCCAGCGCCGCGCGGTGATTGGCCTCTCGGGCGTCCTACCCGGAAGCGGGCGCCGCGGCAAGAGATTTGAACGGCAGCGGCCGCCCCGGGAGGCGGCTGCCGAGCCGGTGAGTGTAGCCTCCGGGCCCCGCTGCCCCGCAGCCCGTTAGCGGCTCCCGGCGGGTCTGCTGGCGGCAGGACTCTGGGGGGGCTGGGCGCCTTTCGCCGGGCCGCGCGGGCGGGCCCGCGAAAGGAGGCGGCCGCGGCGGCGTCTCCTTGGGTCTCGTTCGTTGCCCCGCGGAGGATACCGCCGGGTCGGGCGTGCTTGCCTCTTCGGCAGCGCAGTCGCCCGCTCTCGCTGGCAAGCGTTAGCCAGGAGCCCCCGTCAGACGGTAGCCGCCTGTGCCCGGGGCCTGCGGGCGCTCGGGCTGCCCCGTCTGGTGAATTTCCCGCTGGGGGTGTAGCGCTTGGTCATCAGCGCAGGTCGCCCCCCGCCCCGGCCCGCGCTGGGCTGCAGTAAATGCGTTTTCCGTTCCAGAGTCTGCTCAGCGTGGAGAAGCCCAAAGGCCGGCTGCAGTTTCTCCTCGCAGGGGCTGAGAAGAATTGCCAGGTCCCCGTTGCTCTCAGAATGGCTTTAGGTGATTATGAGGAAATTCTCAAGTGCTACGAATCACATGAAAGGAGTGGGACAGGTAGGCCTGATCCGTGGGCACAACCCGATGCGCGCGCCCTGTCTGACCGCTCTCGTGCTTCCCTAAGCACACGTTAACTGTTGCTGTCGAATGCACGGGGCACGTTTCTGTTGTGTGTTTTGCGTGGCAGAGCTCTGGCAGTGTCACTGGAGGTGGGTGTCAGTGGTCGCTTCTTGCTCTAGTGAAGACGCTGCCCGCTGTGCGCGTGACACATTCGCTGCCCCTGTGAGATTACAGGCAAGAAAACACGTCCTCACGCTGAGCTTTCAAGGTCTCTTTTTCCGGTTCTAGGTGGGTTTGCTGATTATTTCGATGTTCTTCGGTGGCTCGACTCATGGGTGTGTGGGCACCTACGTGATGTACTTTCACCACTAGTTTCCCCAGCGGGTCAGCAATATCTTGCCATACTTGAGCAGCCCAGAGGGGTTTACCTCTGGGTTTGCCTGTGCTGCCAGTTGCTCTGCTTCCAGTGCCTCTGGCCTTCTTGTGGGGCTGCCACCACTGGTGGGGCCACTCTCCACCCCTCCCGGCGCCCCGAGCGTGCCTGGGGGAGGAACTGCCGCTCTGCTCAGCAGCAGAAGGCCCCACTGGGCCTTCCGTGGGGCCCTGCGAGGCCCGGGAGAGGCCCTGGGGCTCTTGGTGGGGACCGCTTGGCCCAGCTCATGCTCCTGAGAGGGCCGGAGAAGGCCTGGGGTTGCCTGGAGGGCAGCAGGGCCCTGCCCGTGCCCCAGACAAGCCCGGCTGCTGCGTCCGGGTATGGAATTGGCCATGTCCACCAGCTATCCCCAGGGTGTTCAGCCTCCTGAGCTGGGAGATAAGGATGGAGAGCAGAACAACCCACCCATAACCCAGGAGGAAGTAGCCAATGACCTGCTTCTGCACCCAGACGCACATAAGTCTATGGGGCCGGATGGGATTCACCCAAGAGTACTCAGGGAGCTGGCGGGAGAGCTCACCAAGCCTCTCTCCATCATTTATCAACAATCCTGGTCAACAGGGCAGGTACCAGATGCCTGGAGGGTGGCTAATGTGACGCCCATCTACAAGAAGGGTCGGAAGGAGGATCCGGGGAACTACAGGCCTGTCAGCCTGACCTCGGTACCAGGAAAGATCATGGAGAGGATCATCTTGAGTGAGCTCTCACGGCAAGCGCAGGGCAGCCAAGGGATCGGGGCCAGCCAGCATGGCTTTAGGAAAGGGAGGTGCTGCTTAACCAACCTGATCTCTTTCTATGACCATGTCACCCGCCTTCTGGATGCGGGGAAGGCTGTGGACGTTGTCTATCTGGACTTTGGCAAGGCCTTTGACACCGTCCCCCACAGCATTCTCCTGGAGAAGCTGGCGATCCATGGCATAGACGAGTGTACTCTTTGCTGGGTTAAAAACTGGCTGGCTGGCCGTGCCCAGAGAGTTGGGATTCTAAATATGTGTATGGAGTAGTCCACACTTTTGGAAAAATTTGGGAGGAAAGAGGTTTAATTAATACCCAAGGAAGGAATCTAATACATCAAGAACTAATAGTGAAAATTTTAAAGGCGTTAAGAAAACCAAAGGAGATAGCAGTGGTACATGTGAGAGGACACCAAAAGGGATTAGATTATCGAACCAGAGGGAATAACCTAGCCGATAGAGAGGCCCAGGAAGCAGCCCTGAGGACTCAGGTCGCTAAAATTAATGTAGTACAAGGAGACATTAGTGAAAAAGAACTAGAGGAGAAAGAAAAGAAATTTACCCCTGAGGAACAGGCAAAATTAGAGAAAATAGGAGCTAAGTTAGAACAGGGAAAATGGATGCTGCCCGACGGGCGAGAGATGTTGCCAAAAGCTTATGCCAGGCAAATATTAGAACGCTTACACACACAAACACCTTGGGGTACAAAGGCGATAAGTGATCATTTCCTTAAACAATTTGGCTGTATTGGGATTTTTGAAATAGCAAAGCAAATCAGGCGAGGATGTTTAACTTGTCAAAAAGTAAACAAGAAAGTGTTTCGGCAAGCAGCCACGGGAGGAAGGAAAACAGCTTATAGACCTTTTGAAAGAATACGAGTCGATTTTACTGAATTGCCTAAGGTAGGGAGAATAAAATATTTACTAGTACTAGTAGATCATTTAACACAATGGGTAGAAGCTTACCCTGTAGCGCGAGCTACGGCACAGATGGTAGTAAAAATCTTATTAGAACACTTAATACCTAGATATGGGATAATCCAGTATATTGATTCTGATCAGGGCACACATTTTACTTCTAAAATAATAAAATTATTATGTCAATCATTAGGTATTCAATGGGAATACCACACTCCGTGGCACCCACAAAGCTCAGGGAAAGTAGAAAGAATGAATCAAACAATAAAACAGCAATTGGCTAAATTAATGATTGAGACACAGATGTCCTGGACGAAATGCCTACCATTGGCACTATTAAACATAAGAACTAAGCCACACAGTGAGACTGGATTATCGCCATATGAAATGTTATATGGAATGCCTTACTCCCAAGGGATGCCCCTGGGGAACAATGTGGTTGAAGATTATAGTATCCAAAAATATATAATATCCATTGGAAAAAGGTTAAAAGAACTACGAGAGATTGGGATGATGGCTCAAACACCACCATTAGGATTTGACACATGTGTCGCGAGTGAAAGGTCCAGTGAAGTAGTGGAGAGTCACATCTGAGCCCGGAGAAGCCAAGCTAACCATCAGACGAACTTAAAGAGACCTTCATCAAGAAGCATAAGCCAAGTTGCTGTGGGAATTTCATTGTAACTACTCCTGTAGAATTAGTGGACAGGGATAAATACCTATTAGGAAAGGTGATTTAGTCCATTGTGTAAACGGTGTTGTTTATTTTTAAGGGCAAAGTGTTCTACATGTTTTAAAATATATCATTTTCCAAAAAAGAAGTCAAGGATCTAGGAAACAGTTTAGAATTTTTGTGCATTCGCTGTGGGGCCACCACTCCCCTATATAACCTACCATGGGTTAGGCTTTATTGTTGTCAATTTAATCAAAGAGTGCTTCTTGATTAAAGGTTACCCCTTAAAAGATTAAGGAAGAGGGCAAGACCGGAGGGGAACGAGTGGTGCGGCTTGAAAGGTCTGCCAAGGGCTGCAACCCCTTCGGGCTGTGACCGCCGATCACTATGGCCCTGACCGGACCGCTTCTGGTCCTCTTTGGGGTAAGCTCCTTAACTCTGGTTATGGCAAACAACTGCAGCCAGTGCGTAGGAACTACTAGGAGGGGACGGGTAAGTTCCCAGACTTTGGTTTATAATATCGAAATAAAAGAAAGAATAAGGGAATCGGTACAGCACAGACTACTATTTAACTCATTTTATCATGAAATAGAAACAGGAGTGGAATATGAAATTCCCACAGTTGCTAAAAATCTCTTTGTAAATCTTGCTGAAAACATTGCTAAGTCATTAAATGTAACTAATTGTTATGTTTGTGGTGGAACAAGCCAAGGTGAACGATGGCCATGGGAGGCTATGGAGAGCAACATTAGTAATCCTCAAATATGGAACACAATGCGAGACAAAATACCAAGATGAGAACTGCTTTGTACCAAAATCGCTTAGCCTTGGATTATTTGCTAGCACAAGAGGGAGGTGTTTGTGGGAAGTTTAACCTTAGTAATTGTTGTTTAGAAATTGATGATGAAGGGGAAGCTGTAAATGAACTTGTAAAAGAAATGAAGAAAATTGCACATGTCCCAGTTCAGACTTGGACTGGAGTCGACCTAGAAGGATTCTGGGAAAACTTTACGGGAGGTGATTGGCTTACTAAAATCGGGATTGTTATATTGGGGGCATTTGCAGGATTGTTAATAATTCCATGTTTTATACCTTGTTTTATTAGACTAATACACTCAGTTATACAAGGAACGCAGATGGCTACAGAACCTGTTGATTCAGAACCAGGGAAAGAGAAAACTCTTTCCCTGATGATACTAAAGACAAAAGAAGATTCGAAACTAACACCCATTCGGCAAGTATTAACTCGGTTGGAAACAAAAACACGAATCAATGCCATAGAAAAAGAAAATCGGGGATTGTGAGATGTGCTTAACTGATTCGTGTCAGTGTGGAACAGTGTTAGGGCCACAGGGTGAAGTGTGACCTTTGACTGTTTTGTCTGTCTGGCCGCAGACGAGACGGTGTGTCTGTCGTGTCTGTGTTTTGCAGGAGCCACCTGGCGAACATTCTAGAATACCACCTTAAACCGGTCCTGTTGTTATCTGCGTAGTGACCTGTAAGGGGGGGGATACACCCATTTTTGGCAAGGGCCAACCATTTTAGAGGCAGTTATGAATATGTATTAGTATAGGAGATATAAACCAAAAATGGGGTCTGTAAGGTGTGTGTCTTGGTTGGGCAGAGACCCCCGGCACACCCAGCGCTGTTTGCTTGCCTTTGTTCCTTTAATAAATTATAAATTCTAATTGGAATCCTGTTTGCGATTAAATCATTTATCACAATGGGGTGAAATCCTCTTGGCGGCCGGTCACCAGTGGTGTCCCTCAGGGCTCAGTTTTGGGGCCGGTTTTGTTTAATATCTTTATCAATGATGTGGATGAGGGGATTGAGTGCACCCTCAGTAAGTTTGCAGATGACACCAGACTGGGTGGGGGTGTTGATCTGCTTGAGGGTAGGAAGGCTCTCCAGAGGGACCTGGACAGGCTGGATCGATGGGCCAAGGCCAACTGTATGAGGTTTAATAAGGCCAAGTGCCAGGTCCTGCATTTCGGTCACAACAACCCACAGCAACGCTACAGGCTTGGGGCAGAGTGGCTGGAAAGCTGCCCAGCAGAAAAGGACCTGGGGGTGCTGGTGGACGGCCAGCTTAACATGGGCCAGCAGTGTGCCCAGGTGGCCAAGAGGGCCAACAGCATTCTGGCTTCTATCAGGAATAGCGTGGCCAGCAGGAGCAGGGAAGTGATGGTGCCTCTGTACTGGGCACTGGTGAGGCCCCACCTCGAGTGCTGTGTTCAGTTCTGGGCCCCTCTGTACAAGAGGGACATTGAGGTGCTGGAGCGTGTCCAGAGGAGAGCTACCAGGCTGGTGAGGGGTCTGGAGACCAGGGCATATGAGGAGAGGCTGCGGGAGCTGGGCATGTTTAGCTTGGAGAAGAGGAGGCTGAGGGGAGACCTCATTGCCCTCTACAACTCCCTGAAAGGAGGGTGCAGAGAGGTGGGGGTTGGCCTCTTCTCCCAGGGGAATAATGACAGGACCAGAGGAAATGGCCTGAACTTGCGGCAGGGGAGGTTTAGGTTAGATATTAGGAAGAATGACTTTACTGCAAGAGTGGTCAGGCACTGGAACAGCCTGCCCGGGGAGGTGGTTGAGTCACCATCCCTAGAGGTGTTTAAGAAATGTCTAGATGTGGCACTTCAGGGCATGCTCTAGTGACAGAGATTGTAGGTTGTTTGGTTGGACTCGATGATCTCCAAGGTCTTTTCCAACCATGAAGATTCTGTGATTCTAAGATCAGGAGGGGGATGCCCTCAGCGTAGGAGCTTCCTGGGGGAATGGAGATCCTCTAGGGGTCGGGCAGCAGATTCGGTGAGCCCTTTTGGGTGAGGGGACACTGCAGGGTTCAAACAGACCCAGAAGTTTCTGTGGGTTCCTGGGGCCGGCTTCTGAGCACAGCTGCCAGATGTGCCAACAGAGGTGATGCTCACCTGGATCTCCTACATGCAATCAGGGAAAAAAGGATCAGGGCTGTGATAATGGAGTGGCAGCCTTGGCTGCAGTGTCCATGAAGTAGCGGGTTCTCAGCTCCCCAGGGGAGCAAGCAAGGAGAGACACAGAGTGCAGACAGCAGGTCTCAGAGGGGAAGACTCTGAAGTAACAACCGAAAGGCCGCAAGAAGGTCTCCCCGGAGCCTTCTCTGCTCCAGACGGAACAGCCCCAACTCTCTCAGCCCGTCCTCACAGCAGAGGGGTTCCATCCCTCCGATCATTTCTGTGGCATTCCTCTGGCCCGTTCTGTGAGGCAGCAGCAGGAATGCAGGGAGCTCTGCCTGGGGACAGACAGACTCGGCTGGGAGCTGAGGCGTCAACAGGAGAGGACAGAACAACCTGGGAAACTGGCAGCTTTGTGGCGGGTGAACGTCTGCTCCAGACTTCATACCAACAAACAAGCAACAGCTAGTCAGGGATGTAAAAGCCAGGGCTAAGAAGGTAGAGTTGAGGCTCCTGAGAGAAAGGAAAAAGGCCGAGAGCAGGAGACGTCTGGAGAGCAGGCTTTGGCCTGCTGGGGGACTGGCTTGGAAGAATCCTGTGGGATACGGCCCTGCGGAGAAGCAGGGTGCGGAGGGCTGCTTGAGGATCTCCTCTTCACGCTCCACAATGGCCCGCCTTGACATTCAGAAAGGACGGCGTGGATGAGAAAGAAGCTGCTGACAAAACCCAAGCCTGAAGAGGAAGCACAGAGGAGGTGGAAGCTGGCTGCCTGCCAGCCTCAGGGGTTTTGTGTTTCCATACCGGAGACAGGCAGTTGTGTGTGCGTGTGCTTGTTTATGTGGGGGGGAACTGAGGGATGAGGAGATCCTGGGGCCGGCTTCTGGATAGAGGATGTAAAACCAGCTCCTGGAGGGATCCATTTTCTCTGTGTGTCTCTACAGGTCTATATTTCCCACTGACGTAGTCTGCCATACAGGCAGCGCACCGTACCAATACCCTCCCTGGTATTTTGGTGATGGTTGTCACGGTACTTCCTACTTGAGTCGGAAATTCTATTGAACTAGTACCTCCTTTAATTGTCTATCGTGGCCTGCAACTCCTCAGGTTATCTTGTGAGAGACAGCACCACCAGGGTGAGCCATCAGCATAGAAACATTGACAGCTGAGCAAATGGATCTTCATTCCAGGGCAATGGAGCTTCACTTCAGGGGAACCGTGAGAAACTCTGGGATATGGCCAAGAGAAACCTCCAGAAGTTTACAAGGAGAAGTGTCCGGTCCTGCACTGAGGGGGAGGAAGGTGCATCAGAGCCCGCTGGGACCTAACGTGCTGAGCAGTGGTCCTGAGGAGAAGGTGCTGGGAACTGGAGTGGCCCCCCAAAGAAAAGTGTCCCCCTGCGTGCAGCTCCCCATTTTGGAGGAGTGGGGAGGAACTGGAGAGTGCCCAGAGGAGGTCTGCCCAGGTGTGGTTCAGCGTATAGTGCACATGCGCTGCGTGGGGAGGCTGAGGAATGTGGGCTTCTTTGCCCCTTTGGCCCCATGGTGGAGAGGCTCTGGGCAGGACAGGGGTTGCTCGAAGGACGGTTTCAGAGATGATGGGGCTTTTCTTCTTCGTGGGAGACCGCATGAGAAAGAAAGAATGCCAGAACTTGTAGCTTGGGAGGTTTAAACAGGAAACGGGAGAAAGAAACGTCACTCCAAGGGCAGTGCTGTGGAAAAGGCGGCCATCCAGAAAGAATGTGGATCAGCCCGTGGCTTTGTGTCTAAAGACATATCCCCGAAGGATGGCGAGACTTCAGAAAGCTTAGTGAGTTGCTCAGGCGAGAGCAAGGTGGAGAAGCAGGGGAGATGTCTGCAGCCTGCAGGGAACATGCCCAGGTGTGGAACACAATAGGACAGCCTGCGGTGGTTTCAACAGTGTGGGGCTGTTGAAATGTGAAAAGCCCCCAAGAGATCCAAGGTCTTAATCTCCGTGTCTGTGCCTGTTACCTCTGCCACTGATGCCTATAAGGAGTACAAGAGCCTGATGGCCTCCTCGTCCCCACCTGGGAGCCTGGGAGGTGTCCTGCTGTCATTCTGCACGTGTCATTGCACCTCCCTTCCCACATCATCCGCATGGAAGAGCAACTTGGAAGACATCATCCTGATTATGGAACAGGTCATCCTGAGTGCCATTATGTGGCACATGAAGAACAACCAGGCGATCAGGCACAGTCAGCATGGGTTCATGAAAGGCAGGTCGTGCTTGACAATCCTGATCCCCTTCTAAAACAAGGTGACCCGCTGAGTGGATGAGGGAAAGGCTGTGGATGTTGTTTACCTGGAGTTTAGTAAAGCTTCTTGACACAGTTTCCCACAGCGTTCTCCTGGAGAAATTGGCTGCCCATGGCTTGGATAGGCGTACGCTTCGCTGGGTGAAAAACTGCTGGGACAGCCGGGCCCAATGAGTGGTGGTGAATGGAGCTCAATCCAGTGGGCGGCCGGTCACAAGTGGTGTTCCCCAGGGCTCAGTACGGGGGTCGATTCTCTTTAAAATCTTTATCAATGATCTGGACGATGGGATCGATTGCACCCTCAGTATGACACCAAGTTGGGTGTGAGTGTCGACCTGCCCAAGGGTAGGAAGGCAGGAGAAGAGGAAACGGCATCAAGTTGCACCAGGGGACGTTTAGATTGGACGTCAGGAAAATCTTTTACACTGAAAGGGTTATTAAGCATTGGAACAGGCTGCCCAGGGAAGTGGTGGAATCACCATCCCTGGAGGTATTTAAAATTAGACGGGTAGACGTAGTGCTTAGCGACATGGTTTAGTGATGGTTTTTGTCAGTGTTAGGTGGATGGTTGGACTGGATGATGTGAAAGGTCCCTTCTAACCTAAGCAATTCTATGATTCTGTGACCCCCCAGTTTCTCTAGGAGGCGGTCTGGGCTACCTTCTTCCTCCAGTACCCAACTTGCAGACGTTCTGGTCTCTCTAGCGTCCAGTCCAGACTTAGGCCCTCAAAAATGACTTGCTCGCAGGTGTGTTTTACTCTCTGGTTTCTCTTGTTTGGTGTTTGCTTGTGATTAAACCACTACCATACACACCAATCTTAAGTGCACACCCGCCAGTCTCACCAGTTGCTGGTCCCCCAAAGTACAAAAGAACTTAGGACTTGTGGTTCCCACTCCGGTTGCTGGCACTTGAACCTCCATCTGTGCATAGAGCAGAGATCTCCCTTGCCCCACAAAGCTCTTGGAAAGGGAGGTATTAAGAAAACAGGGCAGGCTGCGGTGATCCGTTGCAGGGCACAGCCAGGGAAGTGTCCTGGCCAGCCATCTGGTTACACATGACCATCTCCTTTCAGCCCTTTTCTCTCTATTTTCCCATGGTCGTTCGTCTACAAACCTTTGATCCTTTCCTAGACATCCCATGGCAAGTCTTGCACAGTCCCCAAATGCACTTTCTGGCGTCCCAACATGAGTCTCAGACCCCGAAAGAAAAAAAACCCTCTTCCGTTGGCAAGGTCACCGTGCAAGGCTCTCCCATTGGCTCACTTAACTAACTGAATTGATGCAACTATGCCAGGACTTTCTTGGAAGGATTTTTTTTCCTTTTGGGTTTTGAATTGTTCCTCTGAAAACATGGCAACTTCTGTCCTAGAAATGGCAATCCTTTCTTTTTTATGGAAGGGTTGGAGACTAGGTCAGGTGAAAATCCCTATATGGTGTATGTAGGTGTTTGAAGCCTTGTGCAGGAGGAGTTGGGCATATTAGAATCCAAGCATCATAGAATGGTTCAGGTTGGAAGGGACCTAAAAGATCATCTAGTCCAACCCCCTGCCGTGAGGTGGGACGTCTTTCACTAGTTCAGGCTGCTCCAAGCTCCTGACCTTGGACACGTCCAGGGATGGGGCATCCACAACTGCTCTGGGCAACCTGTTCCAAGGTCTCACCACGCTCATCATAAAGCATTTCTTCCTTATGGCCAACCTAAATATAACCTCTTCCAGTGTAAAGCCATTGCCCCTTGTTCTGCTATTAAAGGCCCTGGTAAAAAGTCTCACTCCATCTTTCTTGGCCTATGACCACTGCGATTTCATCTGCAAACACTGTGGAGAGAGCCCAGAGATCTCCCAAGACAGGGTTTGGAGGCCTCAAGCACTTGACCAGTATCTAGAGGCTGAGAGCCCTGGGCTCAGTGGTTTGGAGACTGGGGACGGTATAGGAGGAGCCTGAGCGTGCTGGAAGGGTGCTTTCAGAGCTGGTGGAGCTTTTCTTCCTAGTGGAAAACAGCCTGAGAAAGAAAGAACTCCCCAACATGCAGGTGGGGAGGTGCAGCCTGGCCACGAGGAGAAAGAAACGTCACTCCAAGGGCAGTGCTGTGGTGCAACACGCCACCCAGAAGGAGTCTGGATCAGCCCAAGGCTTTGTGTTTCAAGGAAGAGCCAGGGAGGATGGAGAGATCTCAGCAAAGGAAGGTGACAGCAAGATGGGGCAGCCGGGTGGATGACTGCAGCCTGCAGGGAAAGAGGCAGAGGTGATGGGACACTGTAGGACAGCCTGTGGTGGAGAAGATAGAGGGATGTGGCAAAGCTGGAAGTCCCCTAACAGAGCCAGCCTCTTCATGTCTTGGGCTACGGCTGTTGTCTCTGCCACTGATGCCTCTGAGACAACCAGTCCTTCCAGCACTGGGGTCTCGTTGCCTCCTTGTCCATACTCAGGAGCCTGGGAGGTGTCGTACCATAGTCCTGCCCTTGGCATTGCACATCTCCACATCCCACTGTCCCAGGAAGAGCCCTGAGGAAGGAGTGAGGGAGAGGATCTCCCTTCCTGGGGGCTGGGGGTCAGGCCTTGGCCCTTTGGGCGATGGAGTCAGGGCTTGGCCCTTTGCATTAATGAAACACATCCACGTTTACCCAGCATCAGAGTCACCTTCAACTTGCTTTTCCCGACCTGCCATCGCTGCCTCCAGTTTTCTGCTGTAACCGGACCCTGGGGGCAATTCCTCAGTGGGACCCATCAACACCACAAGAAACTTTGGAGTTTGAACCCGACTTTGACTCCTTGAGAGGTTCCTTCAACTTCCTCGCAGCGTCGGAGGTTCACGGACTGGGCCTCGAACCCACCAGAGGGGTCATTAAAACTCCTTGGGCTGGTCCTCTGCGTCTGAGCTGGGCTGGGCTCCTGGGATGGAGGGAGCTCACGGCAAGCGGGCAGCGCTGCAGAGAGACAGCTCTGCCCAGGAGCAGCTCCTCTGCCAAGCGCAGCAGGGCTGAGGGCACTGCCAGGGTGTCTCAGGGAGATGAGCAAGGCAGAGAGAGAGCTTGAAGGTGTCAGGATTGAGAGGACGACTGAGAGCTCACTGGAGGAGAAATCTTTGCAGCCCTTGACAGGGTAAGTCTGCGGGTGCAGGGCACTGCAGGCGGAGTTGCTGGAGGCATCTCCTAAAGCTGGCACAGCCACAGCTTACGGGATCTGTACATGTGGGAGCTCTTGTCAGGCACTTTGAATAGCTGTGAAGGTGGGTGTGCAGCCAGGGGTGCCCAGGGCTGTCCTTCAGAGCAGGCTCCCTGCACCCCAGGGGTCTGTGTGCCGGGGCAGGGACTCCGCCACCTGCCAGGGTCAGCTCTCAGCCTGCCTGGGAAGCCCACCACATCACTGTGGGGAGAAGTTCTGCATGGAAGGAGCATCCCCCGGCGGGGCAAGGTCCTGCTGCTGAGAGGGTTCTGCGTGGCTGAGGGCTGCTCACAGCTGCAGATCACTGCAGGACATTCCCTGGAGACTTCCAGAAGCACAGCAAGGAGGGGGCCAATGGTGATGATTTTTGGTCTGGTGTCTTCTAACATCTCATTGGATTCTTTTCCAGCCTAAAGGTTTCAGCAAATCCAGCACCTCATGCTAAGTAGAGCTAAGCAAGCAGCACAAATCACACCGAATGATAATCCTAAATCATTTATTCTACTTAAAACGTATGTATTTATGCTGAACAATTAATATCCCGCAAGGAGAAGGAAGGAGCACAGGGTCTCCCCGCCCTGCTCAGCCCTGGGCAGCCCCAGCATGACGTCAGAGGTGACACCACTGTGAGGTCACAGCTGGCTGCCTGCACAGCGCTGTGGCGTGTGGGGCAGGAGCCCACAGTTGCCCTGTGGCTGCGGCCCTGGACAGGCTCCTGCTGGCTGCGGCGAGAGGCTGCTGCTGGAGCTGGTTTTGGGGACAGGACACGCTGCTGGGGCTCAGCGGGGAGCCTGCCTTTGCCCGAGATGGCGAGGAGAAAGGCCCCCCAGACAAGACGCCCAGGGGCCTCCAAAGGCTCCTTGGGGACCAAGGGAAACCAACGGCCGGCAGGGTGAGAATGGGGCTGCGCTGCCGGGCGGGCTTCCCGGGGCGGGGGACTGCTGCTGCCAGCTCGCCTCCTCTTCTCCCGGGGCAGGCCTGTCCCGCAAAGGGTGGGGAAAGGAGGGGGACCCCAGCCCTGCTGCCCGCTCTCGCTGCTGCTGGGACAGCCCTTCCTCTGGCAGGGGCCTCCGCTCAGGCTACTCCTCCCCGCCTCAGCTCCCGCGGCCTGGGGACGGTGGGCAGCCGGCATTTGTCTTTGTCCTCCCACAGGGACCCGAGCGCTGGCGTGGAGCTGGTGATGCGCCCTTCACCTGCCGGCTCAGCCGCTCAAGGGCCTGCCGAGGGGCGCGACAAGGCCACAGAAATCGCAAGTAAGCTCAGCACTGCTGCTTGCTCCAAAGTCCTCCGGGGTGAACGTGGAGAGCCGCGCTGTGCCAGAGCTCGGGCCAGTTGTCACAAGTGGCAGGAGAATCGTAGAATCATAGAATTGCCTAGGTTGGAAGGGACCTTTCAGACCATCTAGTCCAACCATCAACCTAACTGTGACAAAATTCATCACTAAGCACTATGTCTACGCGTCTTTTAAACACCTCCAGGGATGGTGCCTCAACCACTCCCCTGAGCAGCCTGTTCCAATGCTTAATAACCCCTTCTGTGTAAAAATTTTTCCTAATGTCCAGTTTAAACCTCCCTTGGCACAACTTGATGCCGTTTCCTCTTGTCCTATGGCCTGTTACTTGGGAGAAGAGACCGACCCCCACCTCTCTACACCCTCCTTTCAGGGAGTTGCAGAGAGCGAGGTCTCCCCTCAGCCTCCTTTTCTCCAGGCTAAACAGCCCCAGCTCCCTCAGCCGCCCCTCACAAGACTTGTGCTCCAGACCCCTCACCGGCTCCGTTGCCCTTCTCTGTGCCTCAATGTCTTTTTTGTGGGGAGGGGCCCAAAACTGGCCACAGCACTTGAGGTGGGGCCTCACCAGTGCTGAGTACAGGGGAATGTTCACTGCCCTAGTCGTACTCACCACACTGCTCCTGATACAGGCCAGGATGCTGTTGTCCTTCTTGGCCACCTGGGCACACTGCTGGCTCATAGTCAGCCGTCTGTCGACCAACACCCCCAGGTCCTTTTTTGCCGGGCAGCTTTCGAGCCACTCCTCCCCAGGCCTGTAGTGCTGCATGGGGTTGTTGTGACCCAAGTGCAGGACCTGGCACTTGGCCTTGTTGAACCTCATGCCATTGGCCTTCAGCCCATCGATCCAGCCTGTCCAGATCCCTCTGCAACGCCTTTCTACCCTCAAGCAGGTCGACACTCCCACCCAACTTGGTGTCACCTGCAAACTTAGTGAGGGTGCATTCCATCCCCTTGTCCAGTGTAGGCTGCCCTGCTCTTTGCCCCGGGGAGGGCGTGCCTGGGACTCGGTGCCCACCTCCCCACAGGGAGCTGAAATATGCCTGGCTGGGCATCCTAGAGAAGAGATCTCAAGGGGCAGGCTTAACTTTTCTCTGGTTTCTTTGCCCAGGGACGGTCTTCAGCCTTCCTTGCCTTCTGGCTGTTGCCCTGGTCTCTCTGTGGAGACATCTGCTGAGCATGTGCCTCTTGGCCGCGTACGTACGACATGTTTCTGCTGCGGATGGGGGGTAGAACGGGGGTGTCTGAGGGCCGGTGCCAGCAAAGGGCAGAGCAGAGGGTGCTCCCCAGCCAGCAGCCCGGGGCTCCCAGTGGGGCGCCTCAGCTTGGGCGCTGCTCGTGCTGTGGCCATTCTCAGGGGAGCCAAGAGCAAAGCCCCTCGGCAGCCATTTGCTGCAGCCCCAAGCTTTGGCTGCGGCAGGACAAACTGCCCCGTAGCCAGACGCTCGGGTGCAGAGCCAAGCCTCCACAGGGCAAGGGTTTTCCCCAGCTCAGGCGAGAGACCACGCCGGTCTGTGGAGGCCTCTGGGAGGAAAGGTGGACAAGGCTCCTGCGCTTCCCAGCTCTGCGGGAAAACACTTGCCCTAAGAGGGATGTGTGTGATGGCAAGGGAGAACAGGCCTGCCTCCTCAGCCAGAGGGAGAGCAAGGTCCGCACCAGAAAGACTGCTGGAAAGCACTCTTCGTGTGCTCGACGTCTTTGCTTCCTGGGATGATCTTCCTGGAGACCTTCCTTTGGGGAAGAGCTGCCGGCAGCGTTGAACGATGTGGACAGAAATCGTGTTCCTGCTGGACGCTGCTCTGTCAGTTCTCTGTCAGCAGCAGGCTTCCAAAACGGTGTCTGTTTGGCCTGAAAAGGGAAATCCGCCTGTGAAGGGGTTTGTCCAAGGCTTGGATCATGACAGCACCAGGACTCCCTCTTTTTCAGGCAAAAGATGGCCCTGCAGAAGAAGGCGTTCTTGCAAGTCTTCTTGTTGCTCCCCCTGGCTCTTGGTGAGTTTTCATGAGCAACCATCTGAGAGCGACAGCCTGGCTGGGCTGGACGCCACCTTTCCTTTTGGGCCAGTATGTGCGGAAACTCCCGTGGCCCAAGTGCTTCCCAAGCAAGTCCTTGAGTGGGACTGCCTTCTGGGCTCCCAGTAAGACTGGTAGCCTCCCAGTCACACTGCTGCCCTGCCTACCGGACCACAGGGCTCACTTAGTCGGCACCTCTGCGAGAGACGGGGGTAGCTCTTTGCAAGCCTGACCTGGGGATTCCCAGAGGGCAGGGGCCATGCAGGGGGACCGATGGAGAGGTACCTCTCCTCGCCCAGCAGCCTGGTCTCGGTGCTCACTGGGGCAGTGAGGGGAAATGGGGAATAGCTCTGGGGCACCGAGCACACCTGAAGATCACGGCTGCGCAGTCCGCTCAAGCCCGGGCTGATGGCCCCCGGTCAGAGGTGTGTCCTCTCCCTGCACCCCATGTCCCCCCGCCTCCTCAGCTCACCTGCTGCCCCAGCCCCAAGGCAACAGGGACAGACAACGCCACTGCAGGCATCGCCAGCACCCCCGGTAAAATAACTGTCTCTTGCTGATGTGAATTGCAGCTGCTGTTCACTGCGGGACCTCGCTGCCAGGCCTGAAGCCCCTGTGGTAAGCGATGTTTCCTGAGCTGGAATTGGGTCTGTGCAGAAGGGTCAGACGACCTCGTGTCCCTGCACCCATTTGCCTGAGAGCCGGGGCTCCCGCACGGCCCTTCCTGCCTTTGCCTCTTGCGCCAGCTGGTGCGGAAGGGAAGCGCTGGCAAAGCAGGGAACGCACGCGTGTCTCTCCTCCTTGCTGAGCTCAGAGGCTCCCAGTGGGGTGGGCAGCTCTCTGACAACATCTGCTTTCCTGGTTCCTGCAGGAACTGCCCGGTTTTAATGGCGCAGCAAACTCAAAAGATGCAGCTAATGCTGGAGGAGGTGGCTCGGCTGAGGGCAGAGATCAGCAGCATGAAGCAGGTGCTGCGGCGTGTTGGGGAAGGAGGCTTGGCTGGGCAGAAGCCCTTGGGGCTGTGGGTGTGTGGGACTGCTGACTGCAGTCAGCCAGCCTTTGCCCCAGGGGCCTCCTGGGCTGCACAGGCCCTTCTCCGGCCCCACTTTCACCGGCCGCTTCAGGCAGCGCAGGACTCCCTTGGCACGCCAGCACCTCTGGCTGCTCTGGCTGGGCTCCTCAGGCAGGGGTGGGACCCAGGCACGCTCACGGGGGGCCAGCCATCGCTGGCAGGGCTTGAGTCCACCTTCCACCTGCCCTGGAGAGTGTGGAGGATGGGGACGAGGGTGTGGGGACCCTCATCAACCCACCTCGGGGCCGTGGCCATGGCTGTGGGCACAGACACTGTTCCTCAGTCCTGCAGCTCCGTGGAGAGGGTTTGCCTTGCCTTTCTGACAGTGGCCCTTTGCCGCTCCGGGCGCTAGTAGCCACGCTGAACGTTGATGTGCTCCTTTTCTCTGTTTGTTTATGGCGTTCCCAGGAAGTCGAGGAAATGAAGCAGGCAGCATCTGAGAGGGCTTTGGAAGCCTACGTGGAGATGTCTGACTGGGCCCTGCAAAGCTCTGGTATGGACACAAGCAGCCCCGTCTCCTTGCCCTGCGCTTGTCTGCAGCCCTCCCCAAAGGCGCCTGCGCTCCAGGCGCTGCTCTCCAAAGTGGGGGAGCTGAAATGCTTGGGGGGTCCCAGGGCAAGGCTGTGGCAGAGCAGCTCTCTCAGACTCCCTCCCAACCCTGCCCTCGGCATCCTCACGCTGCCTCTGGCGCTGCCCCCGCACGTGTTCCTGTGCGGACGGAGGGGCTCTCTTCCTCTCCTCAGCATTGGAAAAGGAGATGGCCGGGCCGTCCTTGGCTGCCCACGCAGCAAGCCCTCAGCTTGGGTCTGCTGCCATTCACATGGGCACCGTCTGTCTCCCAGAACCCTCAGACCTTCTCCTGCTGGCGCTGGGAGTGCAGCAGTCACCAGGCACGTGGCCGCTGTCATTCCCCTGCGCGGCTGGGCAGCTGGGCAGCCCACCAGCCTGGGACGAGGACAGGACTGACAGAGGCGCAGCTGGCCGGCGGTGTCAGAAATAGTGTCTGAGCACCAAGCCCTCCTCGTCTGTGGCCTCTTGCAGTCGTCTGCTTTCCCTTCCCTGCAGGTGCCAGCATTGACCTGCAGAGAACTTCGGAGACCTACACCTGCAAAAACGACTGGTTCTGGAGGTTTATTGAGTTCTTTTGCACTCCCCGCGGTCCCGATCGCATTTTGCAGGTATTGTAGCAGAAATCGAGAGGGAATTCTTTCCTTTCTTCCTGTGAAGTTGGAGACTGACCTCAGGGCTCTCCCTTCGGTCCAGTGTTGCGCCGTCTTGGGGGTGGGAGGCGAGAGGTGGGGGGTGCCCTGCAGAGCCCCTGGGCAGGGATGTGTTTCTGCAAGGCCCTGACTAGAATGGTTTCGTAACCGCTGTTCTCCTCTGCTCCATAATACTGACAGCCCTGGCAAAGGTCGGTCAGGGAAGGAGGCCTCCTGCTTCTGTCCACTTCCTCACACACACCTCATTTTCAAGCTGAAATAGACCCCACAGACACACCGGTGCCTACGCTTCAAGCTACGTGGGCAGTTGTCTTGGCCCCAACACTCTCTCACGCTTCATTGCTCTGGCTTTCTGGTTGCAGCCGGATGTTTCCCCAGGAAACTGCTGGGCTTTCCCA
Source organism: Larus michahellis (assembly GCF_964199755.1). NCBI lineage: Eukaryota > Metazoa > Chordata > Aves > Charadriiformes > Laridae > Larus > Larus michahellis. The sequence goes on from NC_133919.1 coordinate 756,688, forward strand.
GGGCATCAGGGCCAGGTGGTCATCAGGTTGCCAGCGCGAGTCCACCTGACTGCCATCACTGTGCAGCACATCTCCAAAGAAGTCTCTCCATCTGGGACCGTCACCAGCGCCCCCAGGGACATCGCTGTCTTTGTAAGTCTCTGCTGGGTGCTTCTGGTGCGGATCTGGTCCTGGGGGAAAGCCATGACAGGGTCTTCCTTGCTTTTGTGCCTCCTCTGAGGTTGGAGTCCCGGTCTCCTGAGCACTGCAGGGCCCTGGTGAGGCTCTAGGAGTCTCCTCCTAAGGGCTCTAGAGGTCTCCTCCCTCTTAAGACTTGTTCTGGCCAAGCAGCTCAGGGTTCTTGACTAAAACTCAAGCGGAGCCTGAGCTCCACCGTAACCAGTGCTAGACTAGGGCTAGAGCCCCAGGGGAGGGTGGGTAGGTAACAGGGCTGACCCAGCACCTACGTTCCCTCTTTGTCGGGACGAGTCTGAGCTGCTCTCCTTGTGCTTTGCCCCACAGGGAGTGGATGTGGACGGAGAAGAGGAAACTCTCCTGGTGACCTTCATGTACGATGTGGCAAAAGAGGCCATTCAGACCTTCCCTCTGAAGGTGCGATGCACGCACGGTGTTGGGGGAAGATGCCAGGGAGCAAAGCAGGTTTGCCTGCAGGGCCATGGCAGGAGGAGCGTGAATGCTTTCTCCCTGGGCAGAGGGGGCCTGGGTCACCGCCAGGAGAGAGCTGGTGGGGTTGGGAGGGCTGAGTGGCACGCGGTGGTGCTAGCAAAAGGACAGTGAGGGCAAGGTCAGGCCCGTGGGAGCATGAGTCCCAAGAGATCCCTGGCTGCCTTCAGCAGAGCCCGCTGCACACGCAGCCACTGCACCCGAGCAACGTCTTTGTGCCATGGAGAAACCGAGACGCCCGCTGGAGAAAGCCGTCGGGCAGCACCCTGGCTCCATCCCGTGGCCTGCTGGCAGGCTGGACGGTGTCCTCTCCTCCCAGCATAGCATGCCCCTTCTCTCCCGCTGCTCTCACGCCTGCCCGCAGGAAAGCGGGCAGAGCAGACAGCGGGAGCTCGGGGGGGTGTCACACCAGCTGCCCCACGCAAAGGAGCACCTCCCCGGCCTCTCTGCCGGCACAGAGCGAGGCGCAGAGGGAAGGGGCAGAGGGGAGGGAGGCTGAGCCCCAGCCGGGCCCATGCAGAGGGTGCCAGGTGCCTTCCCCCTCCCCGTGTCCCCAGCCTCCCCAGCACCCCGCTACCAGAGCCAGCCTCAGGTTTCCACAGCCGCTCCCACCCACTGTCAGGAGCTTGTTCCTGAGCAGGAGCAGGGCTGGTGGGGGGAGATACCTTGACTGCATTGTGGCTCTTAACACCTCCGATTCCTTTTCCCTCTTTTCCTCGCAGAACGCCCCGCATCCCAGAGCCTTCTCCTATCTCAAACTCCTTGTGAAGAGCAACTGGGGAAAACCAAAGTACACATGCATTTACCGAGTGCAGGTTCATGGGAAGATGGCAAAACCAAACAGCCTCAACTGAAACCAGAGACAGAAAAAGGACAAACATAAAAAAGAAGAAAAAGAATAATGTTGCTGCGACTCAGATTGGTGTAGAAGATTTGTCTCCTAAGTTGGGTGCACAATAAGGTCCATTGCAGGGAGGGCAGTCGTGGGAAAGCAACAGAAGATCGGCGAGGAGGATTGTTAATACGCTCAAGTGACTCACAGCTGGGTGCTGGAAAACACATATATCACACTAATTGTTATTCAGTCTCGGACGCTTGCAAGAAAAACACTTGCACTTCGATAACATAAACCTGTGATGGACTCAGGGACACCTTATCCAGCCACTTGAGAATCCTGGCCTGGTGCTGAAGAAGATCAAAGCACAGTGGGAAAACGATGCCTGTTTGAACCCTTTAAATGCCAGGCAGAACAGGGAGTCCGTGCGTGCTCTTGCTCACAAGGACTCTCTCGCTGCCAAGGGCTCTTGCTAACAAGGACTCTCTCTCACTCCACGGTGCCCGCAGTCCCTGCTTCCGTGCCTCTGCCCGGGTGTTGCTTCGGAGATTCCCTGGTCTGTGAGGTATCGAGAAGAAACTTGTTCTTTGCCTTTCATCCGTGGTTTTGTGGTTGTTCCTGCGTCCTGCCCGCATCGGCTCACACAGCGGGGTTACAACCAGGGACTGAGTCTGGTAAATAGGTAAACGTAGCTCCTTGTGAAGAACAAACAGCGAATACCACATCCCCGAAGAGACTGGAGGGACCGATAACAAGCTCGCAAAATAAATGGGGGAGTTGCAAAAGCTGCTGCATTTATCTTCCCCAGTCCACACAAAGAGATTCCTCTATTATCAGCTCAAACCAGCCACCGTACACCACTAGGAACCACCCAAGACCTACCATGAAGCCCCTAACAGAGTTAATGTGCATGTGCCAAGGGGATGTGAATATGGAGATGAGTTCTGGAAATGTAATGAACGTGGCAATGAGTGCTGAGACATGTAACGACCACGCATATTCTGTATGGATGTAAGTCTCTGTGAATCTCACATTCAGTGGACATGTCAGGTGGAGAGATCCCCCACGTCCCCGGTGCTGAATAAAAGAATGCCTGCTTCTTAAGACTACATCGGTGTTAAGAAGTTCATTCCCGATTTCGGTGACAGTTTCTGGCGACCCAGATGGGACTCTGCCTCTGAATCTCGACAGATCCTTGGAATTGCAGGGCCTCCATCCGGCACCGAGGGATTCTCAGGGAGAACCTCCGATCCCCGGACCAAAGAGCTCCGAGCAAGGCCCCTGGAAAGGTGAAGGCATTCTTTTCTTTAAGGGATATTAAGGGTTGCCTGTCCATAAGGCGAGGCATAAGCCTCGCAGGGTTGGGCTGTAAAGGTACCTAAGGGAAGGAGTTGGTCTCACCGGATGAAAGCCTGTGAGAAACGCGGCTGATAAGCGTAAAGGTATTGTCCTCAACACCAGGCGGGGAAGGGCCGCACCAAGAGCAAAGGTCTGGTATAAAAGGTTCAGGCCCTAAGGTTTTGTTATTTTGTCTTGTGTAATAAGTGCTATGTTCAGTTGTCATTTTCTTTGTGTTTTGTGTTGTTCGTTCTACTAGTACTATCCTATAATGGGTAGCAAGCCCTTGGCGGAAGGGGGAATTTTGAAAAAGTCTCCTTTAGGTTGTATACTCCTTTAGGTTGTATACTGAAGCGTTGGAAACAAATAGGAGGGGACCCGCTCACGAGAAAGCAGCTGATTGAATATTGTAACAATTGGTGGCCGTTATGTACTTCAGAAGATCAAGAAAAATGGACAAGAAATGGGACTTTAAAATAGAATACAATTTTACAGCTTATGTTATTTTGTAGCAGGGAAAACAAATGGGATGTATGTAGATTTGTTTTTCACTTTAAGAAACCACCCAGAGTGGCAGAAGGATTGTGGGCGATAACCAGATATCAGAGACGGTTATTCGGAATGAGACATGCTACGCCAAAAGCCATTAATTGGTCAAAATCGTATGAGGTTAAACAAGAACCAAATGAATCGCCACCTGCATTTATGGAACGAGTAAAGAATACTGCTAGGAAATACACGAACGTGGACCCCGAGAGGAGGCTGGGCAATTGGCCTCTATTTTTATGGGACAATCTGCCCCGGATGTACAAAAGAAACTCCAAAAGTTAGAAGGAGAAGATTCGAGGGACTTGGGAACATTGGTGTAAGTAGCTTGGACCATCTAGAATAACAGAGAAAAGGAGAGGGAGAATCAAAGAGAAGGGAGATTAATTGCCGCATTGACGGGAGTTGCTCCGGGAAGAATGAACGGGGCCCGGGGAAGTAGAGGAGGCTACAGAAGAGTTGGGAAGGAACTCGTTTAGCAGAAGCTCAGTGCGCGATCTGCAAAGAGCGAGGACATTGGAAAAACGCGTGCCCTAGAGTCAGTAACCAAGGCTCGATCCTGCAGCCTGTCAAGGTGATGGCTTTAGGTGATGGTTTAGGGAAGCGTTGCAAAACAGGTAGTAGTAATAAGTCACCTACGTAAACAAATCAATAGCAGGCATGCATCGAGGATTGCTGAAGAGGAAAGTTCATCTGGAGGGCAACTGACGGAGAGGAAGATACGACCACCAGATGAAGTAAACGACCACCAGAACGACTGTGATTCGCGAAATGACTTGCCTCATGATTGTGCAATTGGTTCTGGGAGGGGGCGTGCTTATGTTAATGATTTAGGGAAAACGAATGAATACGTAACAATTTTGTAAATATAAATGGCTCAAAATAAGATCATTGTGGGAGCACTTATGGTGGAAAATCCCCAGTGCGACCGCAGCGCTGCTAATAAAGAATACCTGCTCTACAGGACCATCTGCTGTTGAGTTTATTTCTTTGCTTCAGCTCGTCTCTGTAATCCTGAAAGTTGAAAATATTATAACCATCTGATTTAGGTGAGACCCCCAAAGAGTGACCTTTGGAAGTCTCAAAGAGGGGAACTGTTACACCCAGGGACTGAGCGTCTGGTCAATGGTACTTGACTCCTCCCTGAGGAGGGGTTCAGAAAGCCCGGGGGGTCCTTTCTGAGCCCCGGGACCCAACGGGAAGGTCTCCCTGACGGCTGGTCTGACCCCGGCCCCTGTGCAGTAAATAACCAAGTGTGCCCTTCCAGCGTGTCACAGAGTCATGGAATGTGTTGGGTTGGAAGGGACCCTTAAAGGCCATCTCGTCCAACCCCCGGCAGTGAGCAGGGACGTCTTCAACTAGATCAGGTTGCTCAGAGCCTCATCCAGCCTGGCCTTGGATGTCTCCAGGGATGGGGCCTCCACCCTCTCTCTGGGCAACCTGGGCCGGTGTCTCACCACCCTCAGTGTAAAGAGCTTCTTCCTAATGTCTGATCTAAACCTGCCCTGCTCTAGTTTAAAGCCATTGCCCCTCGTGCTGTGGCTCTGTGCCCTCGCAAACAGCTCCTCCAGCTCTCCTGGAGCCCCTTCAGGGACTGGAAGGGGCTCTAAGGTCTCCCCGGGGCCTTCTCTTCTCCAGGCTGAACCCCCCCAGCTCTCTCAGCCTGTCCCCACAGCAGAGGGGCTCCCGCCCTCGGATCACCTCCGCGGCCTGTCTCGTAAAGCGCTGCCACATTCACCGCTGACTTTGTTAAATCGCTGGTTTATGTTAATAAATATTTCCCCACTTCTCTCCCACAAGTGAAGCCAATGGCTGCGCGCGCCACAAATTGGCCCTTGGTGCCGGGCTCCTGAAATGCCCCTAATGCTGCCACCACTCCCGGAACGCTCCCAGTGGCCACTCCTGTGCTAAAGCGCCACCGCGCAGGGAGCGGGGCGCGGCGGGGAGGAGTTGGTGGGATCGGCGGTGTGTGTTTGGGAGACCCCGCTTTCTGCCCCCAGTGGAGGGCGCGGGGCTGGGGCAGCCGGCAGTGTGGGGCCTGCGAGGCTGCCTGCGCCCGGCCGGTGCCACTTCTGCCGGGACGAGCCCAAATTCGGGGGTCAGCAGCATCAGAAGCTCCGCTGGAGGCAGCGCCTGTGCTGGAGCCATGGTGGGTGCACTCCTGCTCTCACCAAACTAGCTTGTTCTGGCATCTCTCCCCATCTACTCTCCTCAAGGATACAACATCCCAAGACTTCCTTGTATCCAACTAAGCCCAGCAGATGTCTAACCCATCCGCTTACAAAGCGTTTCAAACTTAGCTACATTATTCCAGTAAGGAGGAACCAGATGTTCTTTTCAACTGGGTATCAGTAAGGCCTGAGGGGCTTTCCACCCCAGCCTTTTGTGCTGTTCAAGGCTACTGTATCACCAGCGACGGTATCACCCTGGCAGCAGCCATTGGCACCTGCTGTTCTGTAACCTTCAGCAGTCCCACCACAGAAGGGTCAGCTGAAAGACCGGGTAAGGCAGACAGCTGTGTAATGTCCTCAGTCCCTCCAGCTGCTATACCAACAGCCCGCCGATACGCTTTCGGGTCTTTGAAATACCCTCTCTTGAGCAAGTCTACGCCAAGGATGCACGGAGCGTCTGGGCCACTCACAATGGAGCGCTTCCGCCATTTATTCCCAGTTCGGCTCACTTTGGCCGAAGTACAGTCAGTTCTTGAGACCTGTCACACCAGAATCAGCAACAGATTTTGTCCCTTTATGAGTCAATGGCAATAGGGTACACTGTGCACCGCTGTCCACCATGTCTTTATGCTTTTGTGGCTCTAATACACGAGGACATCGAATCCACACAGCCCAATAAACTCGGTTATCCCTCTCCCCCTCCTGGCTGGAGGCAGGGCACCTCTAATGTTGAGGACAACATCTACAGTTAGCAGATGAGTTCCGACCCGGACCAGAGAACTGCTCCCTGGGCACTGGAGCAGCCACCCTCCTGGAAGAATTCTTTCTTCTATCTGTTTTACCTTGCAACTAGTGCCTGTAGGGCCAAGGTAGGTCCTTCATCCCACTTACTCAGGTCCTCTCCATAGGCACCGAGGTAAAACCACAAGGTGTCTCGTAGTGTCTTCTTTTCCTTCCAAGTCGGTCTCGTAGGAGGGCATCTTCTCCTAATGGCTGCGACATGGGTCCATGCAGGGGAAAAGCGGGATGTTTCTTCCATCCTAGACAGTTTCTCAAACAGTGTCTCCTTTTTCTCAATCATCTTCTCAGTTTTATCAGCTTCCCCGCTGCTGAGCTGGCCGGGGGCGGCGGCCAGGGAGTGGGGCTGCCGAGGGCAGCAGGGCAGTGCGCGCTGCGGGGCTGAGCGGCACGCGCTCCCTGCCCGGCTGCGGCCCGAGGGCCCTGGGCCAGGCGCCCCAGGAAGGACGGGTTTGGGGGTGGATGGAGAGGGCCAGAGGGGCTGGAGACCGTCCAGCAGCAGCCTCAGCAGCAGCCTCAGCAGGTCGGCCAGGAGGCTGGGCTCACAGGACAGCGTGTTCCACGTGGCCCTGGCAGTGCTGCAGAGCCAGAGCACACTGTCAGCAGGGCCACCTCGGCCACCACCCCTTCTGCCTGGGCAGGCCCCGGAGGTCCTGAGCTGCCCCTGAGGCTGACGGGCCACGTACTTGTCACAGGGCCGGGAAACCCTCAGCAGGCCAGTGACCACTTCATAACTGTCGATGTCGGCCAGCCAGGGAAGGGTGAACGTCAGGATGTCCTGGAGCAGCATCCTGCTGACGCAGACCAGGTGCCTATCGATGACCTCCACGAGGTCGTTGACCTACTGGAGACAGCGGGCTGCAGCACAGCTATGGTCCCTGCTGACACCAAGAGCTGCTGCCCTCCTGCTGCCCTTTGCTGGCCTCAAGGGATGCCCGTCAGGTGCTGCAAGCCCTGGCCTCGGGGCAGGGGAACGGCCCCCGCAGGGTACGCGCACAGGGCAACCCGGCTGCACACTGCCTACCCCGTATAGCTCTGAGCACGAACCTCTCAAGACCAGCTCCAGCACCCTGCCAACCAGCAGGGTGTCAGAGACCCTTGGGTCTGCCATGTTTTTCAAGATGGCAAGGACAAAGTCGTTCATCTCAGACGGGAAGAAGGGGCTCCCAAGTAGCTGAGGGAGAGAGGGAGGGAAAAAGCGTCACACTGGGCGCCCTGGCTGCAGGGACCGTGAGCTCTGCCGGCAACCAGAGCTCGCCGGTGGCCAGAATGGCCAGAGCTGCTGTGCTGACGCTGGGCTAAAGCCTTGGACTACTCCCTGCAGAGAGGTGGTGGCTCCCCGCAGCCTGATGGGCGGGAGGCCGTGCCATCCCCCGCCGCGGCTGATGGGCTGGTTCATCCCAAGCCTCCCGCCAGCCCCACGGCCAAGTAGCTGAGGGAGAGAGGGAGGGAAAAGGTGTCGCACTGAGTGCTCTGGCATGGGTAGCGCTGGCTCTGCCCCATTGAGAAGAGATACCATTTGCCTCGCCCTAAAAGAACGGCCCCATTCTCTCTGTCCCCGAAACAGCCTTCTTCGCCTTTGTTATTCAGGAGAGAACTGAAACTTTCTCTTAGAAATGTAGGTCTTTCTTCAGGAAAGATGCAATGTGTCCGGGAGGACTCCAAAGGACAACCATTTTACAGAAGTAAGATGTTCCACCCGTCGTCTTTTCATTTTTTGCTTCTTCCTGTTCTGCTCGTGGCTTTAGGCCGACACGCCTGTACGCAGGGAGGTCAAAGGCCTGGCAGGGGAATGGCCGCCCGCAGCCAAGGCAGACCGTCAGCCCCCGCCCGGACCTAACAGCGCAACCCCCGTCTTTCTGCTCGGGGCCGGCGCCGGGCGGTGCCGTGAGCGGAGCGGGCGGGGCCGGGCCTGGCGGCGGGAAGGGCCTCCCCTCAGGGAACGGCGGGCCCGCGGAGCGTTCTGGGAGCCGTAGTCTCCCCGGGGCCGTAGGCCGGGCGCCATCTTGTGCGCGGCGGCAGGCCCGGCGGCGCGGCTCCCACGCCAGCCCCCACCGGCGGTAGGGAGCGGCAGCATTCCCGGGGGGAGCGGGCGCTGTTCCCCGTCACCTGTCGGGACCGGGTGCCTGGGCAGCGGAGACCCTCCCGCCATGGCGACGCCCGCACGCCCAGCTCCTCCTCGACCTTCCTCCCGTCATGCACCGCGCGTCTCCGCCTGTTCCGGCCCAGCGCCGCGCGGTGATTGGCCTCTCGGGCGTCCTACCCGGAAGCGGGCGCCGCGGCAAGAGATTTGAACGGCAGCGGCCGCCCCGGGAGGCGGCTGCCGAGCCGGTGAGTGTAGCCTCCGGGCCCCGCTGCCCCGCAGCCCGTTAGCGGCTCCCGGCGGGTCTGCTGGCGGCAGGACTCTGGGGGGGCTGGGCGCCTTTCGCCGGGCCGCGCGGGCGGGCCCGCGAAAGGAGGCGGCCGCGGCGGCGGCGGCGTCTCCTTGGGTCTCGTTCGTTGCCCCGCGGAGGATACCGCCGGGTCGGGCGTGCTTGCCTCTTCGGCAGCGCAGTCGCCCGCTCTCGCTGGCAAGCGTTAGCCAGGAGCCCCCGTCAGACGGTAGCCGCCTGTGCCCGGGGCCTGCGGGCGCTCGGGCTGCCCCGTCTGGTGAATTTCCCGCTGGGGGTGTAGCGCTTGGTCATCAGCGCAGGTCGCCCCCCGCCCCGGCCCGCGCTGGGCTGCAGTAAATGCGTTTTCCGTTCCAGAGTCTGCTCAGCGTGGAGAAGCCCAAAGGCCGGCTGCAGTTTCTCCTCGCAGGGGCTGAGAAGAATTGCCAGGTCCCCGTTGCTCTCAGAATGGCTTTAGGTGATTATGAGGAAATTCTCAAGTGCTACGAATCACATGAAAGGAGTGGGACAGGTAGGCCTGATCCGTGGGCACAACCCGATGCGCGCGCCCTGTCTGACCGCTCTCGTGCTTCCCTAAGCACACGTCAACTGTTGCTGTCGAATGCACGGGGCACGTTTCTGTTGTGTGTTTTGCGTGGCAGAGCTCTGGCAGTGTCACTGGAGGTGGGTGTCAGTGGTCGCTTCTTGCTCTAGTGAAGACGCTGCCCGCTGTGCGCGTGACACATTCGCTGCCCCTGTGAGATTACAGGCAAGAAAACACGTCCTCACGCTAAGCTTTCAAGGTCTCTTTTTCCGGTTCTAGGTGGGTTTGCTGATTATTTCGATGTTCTTCGGTGGCTCGACTCATGGGTGTGTGGGCACCTACGTGATGTACTTTCACCACTAGTTTCCCCAGCGGGTCAGCAATATCTTGCCATACTTGAGCAGCCCAGAGGGGTTTACCTCTGGGTTTGCCTGTGCTGCCAGTTGCTCTGCTTCCAGTGCCTCTGGCCTTCTTGTGGGGCTGCCACCACTGGTGGGGCCACTCTCCACCCCTCCCGGCGCCCCGAGCGTGCCTGGGGGAGGAACTGCCGCTCTGCTCAGCAGCAGAAGGCCCCACTGGGCCTTCCGTGGGGCCCTGCGAGGCCCGGGAGAGGCCCTGGGGCTCTTGGTGGGGACCGCTTGGCCCAGCTCATGCTCCTGAGAGGGCCGGAGAAGCCCTGGGGTTGCCTGGAGGGCAGCAGGGCCCTGCCCGTGCCCCAGACAAGCCCGGCTGCTGTGTCCGGGTATGGAATTGGCCATGTCCACCAGCTATCCCCAGGGTGTTCAGCCTCCTGAGCTGGGAGATAAGGATGGAGAGCAGAACAACCCACCCATAACCCAGGAGGAAGTAGCCCATGACCTGCTTCTGCACCCAGACGCACATAAGTGCGTCTATCATAATGATAGAGTTTTCAATTCTGCGAGAAGCAAGGAGAGGGGTCAGCAGAACTGCTACCTTGGACTTCCGGAGGGCGGACTTTGGGCTTTTCAGGAGCCTGGTTGACAAAGTCCCCTGGGAGGCAGTCCTCCAGGGCAAAGGAGCCCAGGAAGCCTGGATGATTCAAGAAGGAAGTCTTAAAGGCGCAGGAGCAGGCTGTCCCCATGTGCCAGAAGACAAGCCGTCGGGGAAAAAGGCCGGCCTGGCTAAACAGGGAGCTAGTGTTACAACTTAGGGAAAAAAAGAGGATCTATGGCCTCTGGAAGGAAGGGCAGGCCACTCAAGACGACTACAAAGAGGTAGTTAAGCTATGTAGGGAAAAAATCAGGAGGGCCAAAGCCCAGCTGGAGCTAAACCTGGCGTCTGTTGTCAAGGACAACAAAAAAAGCTTCTATAAATATATTAGCAATAGGAAGAGGACTAAGGATTATCTCTGTCCTCTAGTAGATGGGGCCGGCAACATAGTGACCAAGGATGAGGAAAAGGCTGAGGTACTTAATGAAGTCTTTGCCTCGGTCTTCAGCAGTAGGACCAGTTGTTCCCTGAGCACCCAGACCCCTGAACTAGAAGACAGGGATGGGGAGCAGAATGAAGCCCCTCTAATCCAAAGGGAAATGGTGAGGGACCTGCTTCAGCACCTGGATGTGCACAAATCTATGGGGCCGGATGGGATCCACCCAAGGGTATTGAAAGAGCTGGCGGAGGTGCTCGCCAGGCCACTTGGTATCATTTATGAGCAGTCCTGGACAACCGGGGAGGTCCCAGCTGACTGGAGGTTAGCAAATGTGACACCCATCCACAAGAAGGGCCGGAAGGAGGATCCGGGGAACTACAGGCCAGTCAGTCTGACCTCGGTGCCTGGGAAGGTCATGGAACAGATCCTCCTCAGTGCCATTACACGGCACATGCAGGAGAACAGGGTGATCAGGCCCAGTCAGCATGGGTTTGTGAAGGGCAGGTCATGCCTATCAAACCTAATATCCTTCTATGATAAGGTGACCCACTTAGTGGATGAGGGAAAAGCTGTGGATGTTATCTACTTGGATTTTTGCAAAGCTTTTGACACCGTTTCCCACAGCATTCTCCTGGAGAAACTGGCTGCTCATGGCCTGGACAGGTGTACTCTTCGCTGGGTAAAAAACTGGCTGGATGGCCGTGCCCAGAGAGTGGTGGTAAATGGAGTTAAATCCAGTTGGTGTCCAGTCACAAGTGGTGTCCCCCAGGGTTCGGTGCTGGGGCCGGTTCTCTTTAATATCTTTATCAATGATCTGGATGAAGGGATTGAATGCACCCTCAGTAAGTTCGCAGATGACACTAAACTGGGCGGGCGTGTTGATCTGCTTGAGGGTAGGTTGGCTCTGCAGAGGGATCTGGACAGGCTGGACCGATGGGCTGTGACCAATGGTATGAGGTTCAACAAGGCCAAGTGCCGGGTCCTGCACTTGGGTCACAACAACCCCATGCAGCACTACAGGATTGGGGCAGAATGGCTTGAAAGCAGCTCGACAGAAAAGGACTTGGGAGTGTTGGTTGACAGCCGGCTGAATATGAGCCAGCAGTGTGCCCAGGTGGCCAAGAAGGCCAACAGCATCCTGGCCTGTATCAGGAATAGTGTGGTGAGCCGGACTAGGGAAGTGATCATCCCCCTGTACTCGGCACTGGTGAGGCCCCACCTCGAGTACTGCGTTCAGTTTTGGGCCCCTCGCTACAAGAGGGACATTGAGGTGTTGGAGCGTGTCCAGAGAAGGGCTACAAAGCTGGTGAGGGGCCTGGAGAACAAACCTTATGAGGAACGACTGAGGGAGCTGGGGTTGTTTAGCCTGGAGAAGAGGAGGCTGAGGGGAGACCTTATCACCCTCTACAACTACCTGAAAGGAGGTTGTAGAGAGATGGGGGCTGACCTCTTCTCCCTGGTGACAAGTGATAGGACGAGGGGAAACGGGTTCAAGTTACGTCAGGGGAGGTTTAGATTAGATATTAGGAGACATTTTTTCACTGAAAGGGTTATTAAACATTGGAATAGGCTGCCCAGGGAGGTGGTGGATTCACCATCTCTGGAGGTGTTTAAAAAAAGGGTAGATGGGGCACTGAGGGACATGGTTTAGAAGTGGCTCTTGTCAGGGTAGGCTAAAGGTTGGACTCGATGATCTTAAAGGTCCCTTCCAACCTCAACAATTCTATGATTCTATGATTCTATGATAAGTCTATGGGGCCGGATGGGATTCACCCAAGAGTACTCAGGGAGCTGGCGGGAGAGCTCACCAAGCCTCTCTCCATCATTTATCAACAATCCTGGTCAACAGGGCAGGTACCAGATGCCTGGAGGGTGGCTAATGTGACGCCCATCTACAAGAAGGGTCGGAAGGAGGATCCGGGGAACTACAGGCCTGTCAGCCTGACCTCGGTACCAGGAAAGATCATGGAGAGGATCATCTCGAGTGAGCTCTCACGGCAAGCGCAGGGCAGCCAAGGGATCGGGGCCAGCCAGCATGGCTTTAGGAAAGGGAGGTGCTGCTTAACCAACCTGATCTCTTTCTATGACCATGTCACCCGCCTTCTGGATGCGGGGAAGGCTGTGGACGTTGTCTATCTGGACTTTGGCAAGGCCTTTGACACCGTACCCCACAGCATTCTCCTGGAGAAGCTGGCGATCCATGGCATAGACGAGTGTACTCTTTGCTGGGTTAAAAACTGTCTGGCTGGCCGTGCCCAGAGAGTTGGGATTAATGGGGTGAAATCCTCTTGGCGGCCGGTCACCAGTGGTGTCCCTCAGGGCTCAGTTTTGGGGCCGGTTTTGTTTAATGTCTTTATCAATGATGTGGATGAGGGGATTGAGTGCACCCTCAGTAAGTTTGCAGATGACACCAGACTGGGTGGGGGTGTTGATCTGCTTGAGGGTAGGAAGGCTCTCCAGAGGGACCTGGACAGGCTGGATCGATGGGCCAAGGCCAACTGTATGAGGCTTAATAAGGCCAAGTGCCGGGTCCTGCATTTCGGTCACAACAACCCACAGCAACGCTACAGGCTTGGGGCAGAGTGGCTGGAAAGCTGCCCGGCAGAAAAGGACCTGGGGGTGCTGGTGGACGGCCAGCTTAACATGAGCCAGCAGTGTGCCCAGGTGGCCAAGAGGGCCAACAGCATTCTGGCTTCTATCAGGAATAGCGTGGCCAGCAGGAGCAGGGAAGTGATGGTGCCTCTGTACTGGGCACTGGTGAGGCCCCACCTCGAGTGCTGTGTTCAGTTCTGGGCCCCTCTGTACAAGAGGGACATTGAGGTGCTGGAGCGTGTCCAGAGGAGAGCGACCAGGCTGGTGAGGGGTCTGGAGACCAGGGCATATGAGGAGAGGCTGAGAGAGCTGGGCATGTTTAGCTTGGAGAAGAGGAGGCTGAGGGGAGACCTCATTGCCCTCTACAACTCCCTGAAAGGAGGGTGCAGAGAGGTGGGGGTTGGCCTCTTCTCCCAGGGGAATAATGACAGGACCAGAGGAAATGGCCTGAAGTTGCGGCAGGGGAGGTTTAGGTTAGATATTAGGAAGAATGACTTTACTGCAAGAGTGGTCAGGCACTGGAACAGCCTGCCCGGGGAGGTGGTTGAGTCACCATCCCTAGAGGTGTTTAAGAAATGTCTAGATGTGGCACTTCAGGGCATGCGCTAGTGTGGAGATTGTAGGTTGTTTGGTTGGACTCGATGATCTCCAAGGTCTTTTCCAACCATGAAGATTCTGTGATTCTAAGATCAGGAGGGGGATGCCCTCAGCGTAGGAGCTTCCTGGGGGAATGGAGATCCTCTAGGGGTCGGGCAGCAGATTCGGTGAGCCCTTTTGGGTGAGGGGACACTGCAGGGTTCAAACAGACCCAGAAGTTTCTGTGGGTTCCTGGGGCCGGCTTCTGAGCACAGCTGCCAGATGTGCCAACAGAGGTGATGCTCACCTGGATCTCCTACATGCAATCAGGGAAAAAAGGATCAGGGCTGTGATAATGGAGTGGCAGCCTTGGCTGCAGTGTCCATGAAGTAGCGGGTTCTCAGCTCCCCAGGGGAGCAAGCAAGGAGAGACACAGAGTGCAGACAGCAGGTCTCAGAGGGGAAGACTTTGAAGTAACAACCGAAAGGCCGCAAGAAGGTCTCCCCGGAGCCTTCTCTGCTCCAGACGGAACAGCCCCAACTCTCTCAGCCCGTCCTCACAGCAGAGGGGTTCCATCCCTCCGATCATTTCTGTGGCATTCCTCTGGCCCGTTCTGTGAGGCAGCAGCAGGAATGCAGGGAGCTCTGCCTGGGGACAGACAGACTCGGCTGGGAGCTGAGGCGTCAACAGGAGAGGACAGAACAACCTGGGAAACTGGCAGCTTTGTGGCGGGTGAACGTCTGCTCCAGACTTCATACCAACAAACAAGCAACAGCTAGTCAGGGATGTAAAAGCCAGGGCTAAGAAGGTAGAGTTGAGGCTCCTGAGAGAAAGGAAAAAGGCCGAGAGCAGGAGACGTCTGGAGAGCAGGCTTTGGCCTGCTGGGGGACTGGCTTGGAAGAATCCTGTGGGATACGGCCCTGCGGAGAAGCAGGGTGCGGAGGGCTGCTTGAGGATCTCCTCTTCACGCTCCACAATGGCCCGCCTTGACATTCAGAAAGGACGGCGTGGATGAGAAAGAAGCTGCTGACAAAACCCAAGCCTGAAGAGGAAGCACAGAGGAGGTGGAAGCTGGCTGCCTGCCAGCCTCAGGGGTTTTGTGTTTCCATACCGGAGACAGGCAGTTGTGTGTGCGTGTGCTTGTTTATGTGGGGGGGAACTGAGGGATGAGGAGATCCTGGGGCCGGCTTCTGGATAGAGGATGTAAAACCAGCTCCTGGAGGGATCCATTTTCTCTGTGTGTCTCTACAGGTCTATATTTCCCACTGACGTAGTCTGCCATACAGGCAGCGCACCGTACCAATACCCTCCCTGGTATTTTGGTGATGGTTGTCACGGTACTTCCTACTTGAGTCGGAAATTCTATTGAACTAGTACCTCCTTTAATTGTCTATCGTGGCCTGCAACTCCTCAGGTTATCTTGTGAGAGACAGCACCACCAGGGTGAGCCATCAGCATAGAAACATTGACAGCTGAGCAAATGGATCTTCATTCCAGGGCAATGGAGCTTCACTTCAGGGGAACCGTGAGAAACTCTGGGATATGGCCAAGAGAAACCTCCAGAAGTTTACAAGGAGAAGTGTCCGGTCCTGCACTGAGGGGGAGGAAGGTGCATCAGAGCCCGCTGGGACCTAACGTGCTGAGCAGTGGTCCTGAGGAGAAGGTGCTGGGAACTGGAGTGGCCCCCCAAAGAAAAGTGTCCCCCTGCGTGCAGCTCCCCATTTTGGAGGAGTGGGGAGGAACTGGAGAGTGCCCAGAGGAGGTCTGCCCAGGTGTGGTTCAGCGTATAGTGCACATGCGCTGCGTGGGGAGGCTGAGGAATGTGGGCTTCTTTGCCCCTTTGGCCCCATGGTGGAGAGGCTCTGGGCAGGACAGGGGTTGCTCGAAGGACGGTTTCAGAGATGATGGGGCTTTTCTTCTTCGTGGGAGACCGCATGAGAAAGAAAGAATGCCAGAACTTGTAGCTTGGGAGGTTTAAACAGGAAACGGGAGAAAGAAACGTCACTCCAAGGGCAGTGCTGTGGAAAAGGCGGCCATCCAGAAAGAATGTGGATCAGCCCGTGGCTTTGTGTCTAAAGACATATCCCCGAAGGATGGCGAGACTTCAGAAAGCTTAGTGAGTTGCTCAGGCGAGAGCAAGGTGGAGAAGCAGGGGAGATGTCTGCAGCCTGCAGGGAACATGCCCAGGTGTGGAACACAATAGGACAGCCTGCGGTGGTTTCAACAGTGTGGGGCTGTTGAAATGTGAAAAGCCCCCAAGAGATCCAAGGTCTTAATCTCCGTGTCTGTGCCTGTTACCTCTGCCACTGATGCCTATAAGGAGTACAAGAGCCTGATGGCCTCCTCGTCCCCACCTGGGAGCCTGGGAGGTGTCCTGCTGTCATTCTGCACGTGTCATTGCACCTCCCTTCCCACATCATCCGCATGGAAGAGCAACTTGGAAGACATCATCCTGATTATGGAACAGGTCATCCTGAGTGCCATTATGTGGCACATGAAGAACAACCAGGCGATCAGGCACAGTCAGCATGGGTTCATGAAAGGCAGGTCGTGCTTGACAATCCTGATCCCCTTCTAAAACAAGGTGACCCGCTGAGTGGATGAGGGAAAGGCTGTGGATGTTGTTTACCTGGAGTTTAGTAAAGCTTCTTGACACAGTTTCCCACAGCGTTCTCCTGGAGAAATTGGCTGCCCATGGCTTGGATGGGCGTACGCTTCGCTGGGTGAAAAACTGCTGGGACAGCCGGGCCCAATGAGTGGTGGTGAATGGAGCTCAATCCAGTGGGCGGCCGGTCACAAGTGGTGTTCCCCAGGGCTCAGTACGGGGGCCGATTCTGTTTAAAATCTTTATCAATGATCTGGACGATGGGATCGAGTGCACCCTCAGTATGACACCAAGTTGGGTGTGAGTGTCGACCTGCCCAAGGGTAGGAAGGCAGGAGAAGAGGAAACGGCATCAAGTTGCACCAGGGGACGTTTAGATTGGACGTCAGGAAAATCTTTTACACTGAAAGGGTTATTAAGCATTGGAACAGGCTGCCCAGGGAAGTGGTGGAATCACCATCCCTGGAGGTATTTAAAATTAGACGGGTAGACGTAGTGCTTAGCGACATGGTTTAGTGATGGTTTTTGTCAGTGTTAGGTGGATGGTTGGACTGGATGATGTGAAAGGTCCCTTCTAACCTAAGCAATTCTATGATTCTGTGACCCCCCAGTTTCTCTAGGAGGCGGTCTGGGCTACCTTCTTCCTCCAGTACTCAACTTGCAGACGTTCTGGTCTCTCTAGCGTCCAGTCCAGACTTAGGCCCTCAAAAATGACTTGCTCGCAGGTGTGTTTTACTCTCTGGTTTCTCTTGTTTGGTGTTTGCTTGTGATTAAACCACTACCATACACACCAATCTTAAGTGCACACCCGCCAGTCTCACCAGTTGCTGGTCCCCCAAAGTACAAAAGAACTTAGGACTTGTGGTTCCCACTCCGGTTGCTGGCACTTGAACCTCCATCTGTGCATAGAGCAGAGATCTCCCTTGCCCCACAAAGCTCTTGGAAAGGGAGGTATTAAGAAAACAGGGCAGGCTGCGGTGATCCGTTGCAGGGCACAGCCAGGGAAGTGTCCTGACCAGCCATCTGGTTACACATGACCATCTCCTTTCAGCCCTTTTCTCTCTATTTTCCCATGGTCGTTCGTCTACAAACCTTTGATCCTTTCCTAGACATCCCATGGCAAGTCTTGCACAGTCCCCAAATGCACTTTCTGGCGTCCCAACATGAGTCTCAGACCCCGAAAGAAAAAAAACCCTCTTCCGTTGGCAAGGTCACCGTGCAAGGCTCTCCCATTGGCTCACTTAACTAACTGAATTGATGCAACTATGCCAGGACTTTCTTGGAAGGATTTTTTTTCCTTTTGGGTTTTGAATTGTTCCTCTGAAAACATGGCAACTTCTGTCCTAGAAATGGCAATCCTTTCTTTTTTATCTAAGGGTTGGAGACTAGGTCAGGTGAAAATCCCTATATGGTGTATGTAGGTGTTTGCAGCCTTGTGCAGGAGGAGTTGGGCATATTAGAATCCAAGCATCATAGAATGGTTCAGGTTGGAAGGGACCTAAAAGATCATCTAGTCCAACCCCCTGCCGTGAGGAGGGACGTCTTTCACTAGTTCAGGCTGCTCCAAGCTCCTGACCTTGGACACGTCCAGGGATGGGGCATCCACAACTGCTCTGGGCAACCTGTTCCAAGGTCTCACCACGCTCATCATAAAGCATTTCTTCCTTATGGCCAACCTAAATATAACCTCTTCCAGTGTAAAGCCATTGCCCCTTGTTCTGCTATTAAAGGCCCTGGTAAAAAGTCTCACTCCATCTTTCTTGGCCTATGACCACTGCGATTTCATCTGCAAACACTGTGGAGAGAGCCCAGAGATCTCCCAAGACAGGGTTTGGAGGCCTCAAGCACTTGACCAGTATCTAGAGGCTGAGAGCCCTGGGCTCAGTGGTTTGGAGACTGGGGACGGTATAGGAGGAGCCTGAGCGTGCTGGAAGGGTGCTTTCAGAGCTGGTGGAGCTTTTCTTCCTAGTGGAAAACAGCCTGAGAAAGAAAGAACTCCCCAACATGCAGGTGGGGAGGTGCAGCCTGGCCACGAGGAGAAAGAAACGTCACTCCAAGGGCAGTGCTGTGGTGCAACACGCCACCCAGAAGGAGTCTGGATCAGCCCAAGGCTTTGTGTTTCAAGGAAGAGCCAGGGAGGATGGAGAGATCTCAGCAAAGGAAGGTGACAGCAAGATGGGGCAGCCGGGTGGATGACTGCAGCCTGCAGGGAAAGAGGCAGAGGTGATGGGACACCGTAGGACAGCCTGTGGTGGAGAAGATAGAGGGATGTGGCAAAGCTGGAAGTCCCCTAACAGAGCCAGCCTCTTCATGTCTTGGGCTACGGCTGTTGTCTCTGCCACTGATGCCTCTGAGACAACCAGTCCTTCCAGCACTGGGGTCTCGTTGCCTCCTTGTCCATACTCAGGAGCCTGGGAGGTGTCGTACCATAGTCCTGCCCTTGGCATTGCACATCTCCACATCCCACTGTCCCAGGAAGAGCCCTGAGGAAGGAGTGAGGGAGAGGATCTCCCTTCCTGGGGGCTGGGGGTCAGGCCTTGGCCCTTTGGGCGATGGAGTCAGGGCTTGGCCCTTTGCATTAATGAAACACATCCACGTTTACCCAGCATCAGAGTCACCTTCAACTTGCTTTTCCCGACCTGCCATCGCTGCCTCCAGTTTTCTGCTGTAACCGGACCCTGGGGGCAATTCCTCAGTGGGACCCATCAACACCACAAGAAACTTTGGAGTTTGAACCCGACTTTGACTCCTTGAGAGGTTCCTTCAACTTCCTCGCAGCGTCGGAGGTTCACGGACTTGGCCTCGAACCCACCAGAGGGGTCATTAAAACTCCTTGGGCTGGTCCTCTGCATCTGAGCTGGGCTGGGCTCCTGGGATGGAGGGAGCTCACGGCAAGCGGGTAGCGCTGCAGAGAGACAGCTCTGCCCAGGAGCAGCTCCTCTGCCAAGCGCAGCAGGGCTGAGGGCACTGCCAGGGTGTCTCAGGGAGATGAGCAAGGCAGAGAGAGAGCTTGAAGGTGTCAGGATTGGGAGGACGACTGAGAGCTCACTGGAGGAGAAATCTTTGCAGCCCTTGACAGGGTAAGTCTGCGGGTGCAGGGCACTGCAGGCGGAGTTGCTGGAGGCATCTCCTAAAGCTGGCACAGCCACAGCTTACGGGATCTGTACATGTGGGAGCTCTTGTCAGGCACTTTGAATAGCTGTGAAGGTGGGTGTGCAGCCAGGGGTGCCCAGGGCTGTCCTTCAGAGCAGGCTCCCTGCACCCCAGGGGTCTGTGTGCCGGGGCAGGGACTCTGCCACCTGCCAGGGTCAGCTCTCAGCCTGCCTGGGAAGCCCACCACATCACTGTGGGGAGAAGTTCTGCATGGAAGGAGCATCCCCCGGCGGGGCAAGGTCCTGCTGCTGAGAGGGTTCTGCGTGGCTGAGGGCTGCTCACAGCTGCAGATCACTGCAGGACATTCCCTGGAGACTTCCAGAAGCACAGCAAGGAGGGGGCCAATGGTGATGATTTTTGGTCT
This sequence comes from Larus michahellis, assembly GCF_964199755.1. Lineage (NCBI taxonomy): Eukaryota > Metazoa > Chordata > Aves > Charadriiformes > Laridae > Larus > Larus michahellis. Next base: position 776,631 of record NC_133919.1, read on the forward strand.
GGTGTCTTCTAACATCTCATTGGATTCTTTTCCAGCCTAAAGGTTTCAGCAAATCCAGCACCTCATGCTAAGTAGAGCTAAGCAAGCAGCACAAATCACACCGAATGATAATCCTAAATCATTTATTCTACTTAAAACGTATGTATTTATGCTGAACAATTAATATCCCGCAAGGAGAAGGAAGGAGCACAGGGTCTCCCCGCCCTGCTCAGCCCTGGGCAGCCCCAGCATGACGTCAGAGGTGACACCACTGTGAGGTCACAGCTGGCTGCCTGCACAGCGCTGTGGCGTGTGGGGCAGGAGCCCACAGTTGCCCTGTGGCTGCGGCCCTGGACAGGCTCCTGCTGGCTGCGGCGAGAGGCTGCTGCTGGAGCTGGTTTTGGGGACAGGACACGCTGCTGGGGCTCAGCGGGGAGCCTGCCTTTGCCCGAGATGGCGAGGAGAAAGGCCCCCCAGACAAGACGCCCAGGGGCCTCCAAAGGCTCCTTGGGGACCAAGGGAAACCAACGGCCGGCAGGGTGAGAACGGGGCTGCGCTGCCGGGCGGGCTTCCCGGGGCGGGGGACTGCTGCTGCCAGCTCGCCTCCTCTTCTCCCGGGGCAGGCCTGTCCCGCAAAGGGTGGGGAAAGGAGGGGGACCCCAGCCCTGCTGCCCGCTCTCGCTGCTGCTGGGACAGCCCTTCCTCTGGCAGGGGCCTCCGCTCAGGCTACTCCTCCCCGCCTCAGCTCCCGCGGCCTGGGGACGGTGGGCAGCCGGCATTTGTCTTTGTCCTCCCACAGGGACCCGAGCGCTGGCGTGGAGCTGGTGATGCGCCCTTCACCTGCCGGCTCAGCCGCTCAAGGGCCTGCCGAGGGGCGCGACAAGGCCACAGAAATCGCAAGTAAGCTCAGCACTGCTGCTTGCTCCAAAGTCCTCCGGGGTGAACGTGGAGAGCCGCGCTGTGCCAGAGCTCGGGCCAGTTGTCACAAGTGGCAGGAGAATCGTAGAATCATAGAATTGCCTAGGTTGGAAGGGACCTTTCAGACCATCTAGTCCAACCATCAACCTAACTGTGACAAAATTCATCACTAAGCACTATGTCTACGCGTCTTTTAAACACCTCCAGGGATGGTGCCTCAACCACTCCCCTGAGCAGCCTGTTCCAATGCTTAATAACCCCTTCTGTGTAAAAATTTTTCCTAATGTCCAGTTTAAACCTCCCTTGGCACAACTTGATGCCGTTTCCTCTTGTCCTATGGCCTGTTACTTGGGAGAAGAGACCGACCCCCACCTCTCTACACCCTCCTTTCAGGGAGTTGCAGAGAGCGAGGTCTCCCCTCAGCCTCCTTTTCTCCAGGCTAAACAGCCCCAGCTCCCTCAGCCGCCCCTCACAAGACTTGTGCTCCAGACCCCTCACCGGCTCCGTTGCCCTTCTCTGTGCCTCAATGTCTTTTTTGTGGGGAGGGGCCCAAAACTGGCCACAGCACTTGAGGTGGGGCCTCACCAGTGCTGAGTACAGGGGAATGTTCACTGCCCTAGTCGTACTCACCACACTGCTCCTGATACAGGCCAGGATGCTGTTGTCCTTCTTGGCCACCTGGGCACACTGCTGGCTCATAGTCAGCCGTCTGTCGACCAACACCCCCAGGTCCTTTTTTGCCGGGCAGCTTTCGAGCCACTCCTCCCCAGGCCTGTAGTGCTGCATGGGGTTGTTGTGACCCAAGTGCAGGACCTGGCACTTGGCCTTGTTGAACCTCATGCCATTGGCTTCAGCCCATCGATCCAGCCTGTCCAGATCCCTCTGCAACGCCTTTCTACCCTCAAGCAGGTCGACACTCCCACCCAACTTGGTGTCACCTGCAAACTTAGTGAGGGTGCATTCCATCCCCTTGTCCAGTGTAGGCTGCCCTGCTCTTTGCCCCGGGGAGGGCGTGCCTGGGACTCGGTGCCCACCTCCCCACAGGGAGCTGAAATATGCCTGGCTGGGCATCCTAGAGAAGAGATCTCAAGGGGCAGGCTTAACTTTTCTCTGGTTTCTTTGCCCAGGGACGGTCTTCAGCCTTCCTTGCCTTCTGGCTGTTGCCCTGGTCTCTCTGTGGAGACATCTGCTGAGCATGTGCCTCTTGGCCGCGTACGTACGACATGTTTCTGCTGCGGATGGGGGGTAGAACGGGGGTGTCTGAGGGCCGGTGCCAGCAAAGGGCAGAGCAGAGGGTGCTCCCCAGCCAGCAGCCCGGGGCTCCCAGTGGGGCGCCTCAGCTTGGGCGCTGCTCGTGCTGTGGCCATTCTCAGGGGAGCCAAGAGCAAAGCCCCTCGGCAGCCATTTGCTGCAGCCCCAAGCTTTGGCTGCGGCAGGACAAACTGCCCCGTAGCCAGACGCTCGGGTGCAGAGCCAAGCCTCCGCAGGGCAAGGGTTTTCCCCAGCTCAGGCGAGAGACCACGCCGGTCTGTGGAGGCCTCTGGGAGGAAAGGCGGACAAGGCTCCTGCGCTTCCCAGCTCTGCGGGAAAACACTTGCCCTAAGAGGGATGTGTGTGATGGCAAGGGAGAACAGGCCTGCCTCCTCAGCCAGAGGGAGAGCAAGGTCCGCACCAGAAAGACTGCTGGAAAGCACTCTTCGTGTGCTCGACGTCTTTGCTTCCTGGGATGATCTTCCTGGAGACCTTCCTTTGGGGAAGAGCTGCCGGCAGCGTTGAACGATGTGGACAGAAATCGTGTTCCTGCTGGACGCTGCTCTGTCAGTTCTCTGTCAGCAGCAGGCTTCCAAAACAGTGTCTGTTTGGCCTGAAAAGGGAAATCCGCCTGTGAAGGGGTTTGTCCAAGGCTTGGATCATGACAGCACTAGGACTCCCTCTTTTTCAGGCAAAAGATGGCCCTGCAGAAGAAGGCGTTCTTGCAAGTCTTCTTGTTGCTCCCCCTGGCTCTTGGTGAGTTTTCATGAGCAACCATCTGAGAGCGACAGCCTGGCTGGGCTGGACGCCACCTTTCCTTTTGGGCCAGTATGTGCGGAAACTCCCGTGGCCCAAGTGCTTCCCAAGCAAGTCCTTGAGTGGGACTGCCTTCTGGGCTCCCAGTAAGACTGGTAGCCTCCCAGTCACACTGCTGCCCTGCCTACCGGACCACAGGGCTCACTTAGTCGGCACCTCTGCGAGAGACGGGGGTAGCTCTTTGCAAGCCTGACCTGGGGATTCCCAGAGGGCAGGGGCCATGCAGGGGGACCGATGGAGAGGTACCTCTCCTCGCCCAGCAGCCTGGTCTCGGTGCTCACTGGGGCAGTGAGGGGAAATGGGGAATAGCTCTGGGGCACCGAGCACACCTGAAGATCACGGCTGCGCAGTCCGCTCAAGCCCGGGCTGATGGCCCCCGGTCAGAGGTGTGTCCTCTCCCTGCACCCCACGTCCCCCGCCTCCTCAGCTCACCTGCTGCCCCAGCCCCAAGGCAACAGGGACAGACAACGCCACTGCAGGCATCGCCAGCACCCCCGGTAAAATAACTGTCTCTTGCTGATGTGAATTGCAGCTGCTGTTCACTGCGGGACCTCGCTGCCAGGCCTGAAGCCCCTGTGGTAAGCGATGTTTCCTGAGCTGGAATTGGGTCTGTGCAGAAGGGTCAGACGACCTCGTGTCCCTGCACCCATTTGCCTGAGAGCCGGGGCTCCCGCACGGCCATTCCTGCCTTTGCCTCTTGCGCCAGCTGGTGCGGAAGGGAAGCGCTGGCAAAGCAGGGAACGCACGCGTGTCTCTCCTCCTTGCTGAGCTCAGAGGCTCCCAGTGGGGTGGGCAGCTCTCTGACAACATCTGCTTTCCTGGTTCCTGCAGGAACTGCCCGGTTTTAATGGCGCAGCAAACTCAAAAGATGCAGCTAATGCTGGAGGAGGTGGCTCGGCTGAGGGCAGAGATCAGCAGCATGAAGCAGGTGCTGCGGCGTGTTGGGGAAGGAGGCTTGGCTGGGCAGAAGCCCTTGGGGCTGTGGGTGTGTGGGACTGCTGACTGCAGTCAGCCAGCCTTTGCCCCAGGGGCCTCCTGGGCTGCACAGGCCCTTCTCCGGCCCCACTTTCACCGGCCGCTTCAGGCAGCGCAGGACTCCCTTGGCACGCCAGCACTTCTGGCTGCTCTGGCTGGGCTCCTCAGGCAGGGGTGGGACCCAGGCACACTCACGGGGGGCCAGCCATCGCTGGCAGGGCTTGAGTCCACCTTCCACCTGCCCTGGAGAGTGTGGAGGATGGGGACGAGGGTGTGGGGACCCTCATCAACCCACCTCGGGGCCGTGGCCATGGCTGTGGACACAGACACTGTTCCTCAGTCCTGCAGCTCCGTGGAGAGGGTTTGCCTTGCCTTTCTGACAGTGGCCCTTTGCCGCTCCGGGCGCTAGTAGCCACGCTGAACGTTGATGTGCTCCTTTTCTCTGTTTGTTTATGGCGTTCCCAGGAAGTCGAGGAAATGAAGCAGGCAGCATCTGAGAGGGCTTTGGAAGCCTACGTGGAGATGTCTGACTGGGCCCTGCAAAGCTCTGGTATGGACACAAGCAGCCCCGTCTCCTTGCCCTGCGCTTGTCTGCAGCCCTCCCCAAAGGCGCCTGCGCTCCAGGCGCTGCTCTCCAAAGTGGGGGAGCTGAAATGCTTGGGGGGTCCCAGGGCAAGGCTGTGGCAGAGCAGCTCTCTCAGACTCCCTCCCAACCCTGCCCTCGGCATCCTCACGCTGCCTCTGGCGCTGCCCCCGCACGTGTTCCTGTGCGGACGGAGGGGCTCTCTTCCTCTCCTCAGCATTGGAAAAGGAGATGGCCGGGCCGTCCTTGGCTGCCCACGCAGCAAGCCCTCAGCTTGGGTCTGCTGCCATTCACATGGGCACCGTCTGTCTCCCAGAACCCTCAGACCTTCTCCTGCTGGCGCTGGGAGTGCAGCAGTCACCAGGCACGTGGCCGCTGTCATTCCCCTGCGCGGCTGGGCGGCTGGGCAGCCCACCAGCCTGGGACGAGGACAGGACTGACAGAGGCGCAGCTGGCCGGCGGTGTCAGAAATAGTGTCTGAGCACCAAGCCCTCCTCGTCTGTGGCCTCTTGCAGTCGTCTGCTTTCCCTTCCCTGCAGGTGCCAGCATTGACCTGCAGAGAACTTCGGAGACCTACACCTGCAAAAACGACTGGTTCTGGAGGTTTATTGAGTTCTTTTGCACTCCCCGCGGTCCCGATCGCATTTTGCAGGTATTGTAGCAGAAATCGAGAGGGAATTCTTTCCTTTCTTCCTGTGAAGTTGGAGACTGACCTCAGGGCTCTCCCTTCGGTCCAGTGTTGCGCCGTCTTGGGGGTGGGAGGCGAGAGGTGGGGGGTGCCCTGCAGAGCCCCTGGGCAGGGATGTGTTTCTGCAAGGCCCTGACTAGAATGGTTTCGTAACCGCTGTTCTCCTCTGCTCCATAATACTGACAGCCCTGGCAAAGGTCGGTCAGGGAAGGAGGCCTCCTGCTTCTGTCCACTTCCTCACACACACCTCATTTTCAAGCTGAAATAGACCCCACAGACACACCGGTGCCTACGCTTCAAGCTACGTGGGCAGTTGTCTTGGCCCCAACACTCTCTCACGCTTCATTGCTCTGGCTTTCTGGTTGCAGCCGGATGTTTCCCCGGGAAACTGCTGGCCTTTCCCAGGGCATCAGGGCCAGGTGGTCATCAGGTTGCCAGCGCGAGTCCACCTGACTGCCATCACTGTGCAGCACATCTCCAAAGAAGTCTCTCCATCTGGGACCGTCACCAGCGCCCCCAGGGACATCGCTGTCTTTGTAAGTCTCTGCTGGGTGCTTCTGGTGCGGATCTGGTCCTGGGGGAAAGCCATGACAGGGTCTTCCTTGCTTTTGTGCCTCCTCTGAGGTTGGAGTCCCGGTCTCCTGAGCACTGCAGGGCCCTGGTGAGGCTCTAGGAGTCTCCTCCTAAGGGCTCTAGAGGTCTCCTCCCTCTTAAGACTTGTTCTGGCCAAGCAGCTCAGGGTTCTTGACTAAAACTCAAGCGGAGCCTGAGCTCCACCGTAACCAGTGCTAGACTAGGGCTAGAGCCCCAGGGGAGGGTGGGTAGGTAACAGGGCTGACCCAGCACCTACGTTCCCTCTTTGTCGGGACGAGTCTGAGCTGCTCTCCTTGTGCTTTGCCCCACAGGGAGTGGATGTGGACGGAGAAGAGGAAACTCTCCTGGTGACCTTCATGTACGATGTGGCAAAAGAGGCCATTCAGACCTTCCCTCTGAAGGTGCGATGCACGCACGGTGTTGGGGGAAGATGCCAGGGAGCAAAGCAGGTTTGCCTGCAGGGCCATGGCAGGAGGAGCGTGAATGCTTTCTCCCTGGGCAGAGGGGGCCTGGGTCACCGCCAGGAGAGAGCTGGTGGGGTTGGGAGGGCTGAGTGGCACGCGGTGGTGCTAGCAAAAGGACAGTGAGGGCAAGGTCAGGCCCGTGGGAGCATGAGTCCCAAGAGATCCCTGGCTGCCTTCAGCAGAGCCCGCTGCACACGCAGCCACTGCACCCGAGCAACGTCTTTGTGCCATGGAGAAACCGAGACGCCCGCTGGAGAAAGCCGTCGGGCAGCACCCTGGCTCCATCCCGTGGCCTGCTGGCAGGCTGGACGGTGTCCTCTCCTCCCAGCATAGCATGCCCCTTCTCTCCCGCTGCTCTCACGCCTGCCCGCAGGAAAGCGGGCAGAGCAGACAGCGGGAGCTCGGGGGGGTGTCACACCAGCTGCCCCACGCAAAGGAGCACCTCCCCGGCCTCTCTGCCGGCACAGAGCGAGGCGCAGAGGGAAGGGGCAGAGGGGAGGGAGGCTGAGCCCCAGCCGGGCCCATGCAGAGGGTGCCAGGTGCCTTCCCCCTCCCCGTGTCCCCAGCCTCCCCAGCACCCCGCTACCAGAGCCAGCCTCAGGTTTCAACAGCCGCTCCCACCCACTGTCAGGAGCTTGTTCCTGAGCAGGAGCAGGGCTGGTGGGGGGAGATACCTTGACTGCATTGTGGCTCTTAACACCTCCGATTCCTTTTCCCTCTTTTCCTCGCAGAACGCCCCGCATCCCAGAGCCTTCTCCTATCTCAAACTCCTTGTGAAGAGCAACTGGGGAAAACCAAAGTACACATGCATTTACCGAGTGCAGGTTCATGGGAAGATGGCAAAACCAAACAGCCTCAACTGAAACCAGAGACAGAAAAAGGACAAACATAAAAAAGAAGAAAAAGAATAATGTTGCTGCGACTCAGATTGGTGTAGAAGATTTGTCTCCTAAGTTGGGTGCACAATAAGGTCCATTGCAGGGAGGGCAGTCGTGGGAAAGCAACAGAAGATCGGCGAGGAGGATTGTTAATACGCTCAAGTGACTCACAGCTGGGTGCTGGAAAACACATATATCACACTAATTGTTATTCAGTCTCGGACGCTTGCAAGAAAAACACTTGCACTTCGATAACATAAACCTGTGATGGACTCAGGGACACCTTATCCAGCCACTTGAGAATCCTGGCCTGGTGCTGAAGAAGATCAAAGCACAGTGGGAAAACGATGCCTGTTTGAACCCTTTAAATGCCAGGCAGAACAGGGAGTCCGTGCGTGCTCTTGCTCACAAGGACTCTCTCGCTGCCAAGGGCTCTTGCTAACAAGGACTCTCTCTCACTCCACGGTGCCCGCAGTCCCTGCTTCCGTGCCTCTGCCCGGGTGTTGCTTCGGAGATTCCCTGGTCTGTGAGGTATCGAGAAGAAACTTGTTCTTTGCCTTTCATCCGTGGTTTTGTGGTTGTTCCTGCGTCCTGCCCGCATCGGCTCACACAGCGGGGTTACAACCAGGGACTGAGTCTGGTAAATAGGTAAACGTAGCTCCTTGTGAAGAACAAACAGCGAATACCACATCCCCGAAGAGACTGGAGGGACCGATAACAAGCTCGCAAAATAAATGGGGGAGTTGCAAAAGCTGCTGCATTTATCTTCCCCAGTCCACACAAAGAGATTCCTCTATTATCAGCTCAAACCAGCCACCGTACACCACTAGGAACCACCCAAGACCTACCATGAAGCCCCTAACAGAGTTAATGTGCATGTGCCAAGGGGATGTGAATATGGAGATGAGTTCTGGAAATGTAATGAACGTGGCAACGAGTGCTGAGACATGTAACGACCACGCATATTCTGTATGGATGTAAGTCTCTGTGAATCTCACATTCAGTGGACATGTCAGGTGGAGAGATCCCCCACGTCCCCGGTGCTGAATAAAAGAATGCCTGCTTCTTAAGACTACATCGGTGTTAAGAAGTTCATTCCCGATTTCGGTGACAGTTTCTGGCGACCCAGATGGGACTCTGCCTCTGAATCTCGACAGATCCTTGGAATTGCAGGGCCTCCATCCGGCACCGAGGGATTCTCAGGGAGAACCTCCGATCCCCGGACCAAAGAGCTCCGAGCAAGGCCCCTGGAAAAGTGAAGGCATTCTTTTCTTTAAGGGATATTAAGGGTTGCCTGTCCATAAGGCGAGGCATAAGCCTCGCAGGGTTGGGCTGTAAAGGTACCTAAGGGAAGGAGTTGGTCTCACCGGATGAAAGCCTGTGAGAAACACGGCTGATAAGCGTAAAGGTATTGTCCTCAACACCAGGCGGGGAAGGGCCGCACCAAGAGCAAAGGTCTGGTATAAAAGGTTCAGGCCCTAAGGTTTTGTTATTTTGTCTTGTGTAATAAGTGCTATGTTCAGTTGTCATTTTCTTTGTGTTTTGTGTTGTTCGTTCTACTAGTACTATCCTATAATGGGTAGCAAGCCCTTGGCGGAAGGGGGAATTTTGAAAAAGTCTCCTTTAGGTTGTATACTCCTTTAGGTTGTATACTGAAGCGTTGGAAACAAATAGGAGGGGACCCGCTCACGAGAAAGCAGCTGATTGAATATTGTAACAATTGGTGGCCGTTATGTACTTCAGAAGATCAAGAAAAATGGACAAGAAATGGGACTTTAAAATAGAATACAATTTTACAGCTTATGTTGTTTTGTAGCAGGGAAAACAAATGGGATGTATGTAGATTTGTTTTTCACTTTAAGAAACCACCCAGAGTGGCAGAAGGATTGTGGGCGATAACCAGATATCAGAGACGGTTATTCGGAATGAGACATGCTACGCCAAAAGCCATTAATTGGTCAAAATCGTATGAGGTTAAACAAGAACCAAATGAATCGCCACCTGCATTTATGGAACGAGTAAAGAATACTGCTAGGAAATACACGAACGTGGACCCCGAGAGGAGGCTGGGCAATTGGCCTCTATTTTTATGGGACAATCTGCCCCGGATGTACAAAAGAAACTCCAAAAGTTAGAAGGAGAAGATTCGAGGGACTTGGGAACATTGGTGTAAGTAGCTTGGACCATCTAGAATAACAGAGAAAAGGAGAGGGAGAATCAAAGAGAAGGGAGATTAATTGCCGCATTGACGGGAGTTGCTCCGGGAAGAATGAACGGGGCCCGGGGAAGTAGAGGAGGCTACAGAAGAGTTGGGAAGGAACTCGTTTAGCAGAAGCTCAGTGCGCGATCTGCAAAGAGCGAGGACATTGGAAAAACGCGTGCCCTAGAGTCAGTAACCAAGGCTCGATCCTGCAGCCTGTCAAGGTGATGGCTTTAGGTGATGGTTTAGGGAAGCGTTGCAAAACAGGTAGTAGTAATAAGTCACCTACGTAAACAAATCAATAGCAGGCATGCATCGAGGATTGCTGAAGAGGAAAGTTCATCTGGAGGGCAACTGACGGAGAGGAAGATACGACCACCAGATGAAGTAAACGACCACCAGAACGACTGTGATTCGCGAAATGACTTGCCTCATGATTGTGCAATTGGTTCTGGGAGGGGGCGTGCTTATGTTAATGATTTAGGGAAAACGAATGAATACGTAACAATTTTGTAAATATAAATGGCTCAAAATAAGATCATTGTGGGAGCACTTATGGTGGAAAATCCCCAGTGCGACCGCAGCGCTGCTAATAAAGAATACCTGCTCTACAGGACCATCTGCTGTTGAGTTTATTTCTTTGCTTCAGCTCGTCTCTGTAATCCTGAAAGTTGAAAATATTATAACCATCTGATTTAGGTGAGACCCCCAAAGAGTGACCTTTGGAAGTCTCAAAGAGGGGAACTGTTACACCCAGGGACTGAGCGTCTGGTCAATGGTACTTGACTCCTCCCTGAGGAGGGGTTCAGAAAGCCCGGGGGGTCCTTTCTGAGCCCCGGGACCCAACGGGAAGGTCTCCCTGACGGCTGGTCTGACCCCGGCCCCTGTGCAGTAAATAACCAAGTGTGCCCTTCCAGCGTGTCACAGAGTCATGGAATGTGTTGGGTTGGAAGGGACCCTTAAAGGCCATCTCGTCCAACCCCCGGCAGTGAGCAGGGACGTCTTCAACTAGATCAGGTTGCTCAGAGCCTCATCCAGCCTGGCCTTGGATGTCTCCAGGGATGGGGCCTCCACCCTCTCTCTGGGCAACCTGGGCCGGTGTCTCACCACCCTCAGTGTAAAGAGCTTCTTCCTAATGTCTGATCTAAACCTGCCCTGCTCTAGTTTAAAGCCATTGCCCCTCGTGCTGTGGCTCTGTGCCCTCGCAAACAGCTCCTCCAGCTCTCCTGGAGCCCCTTCAGGGACTGGAAGGGGCTCTAAGGTCTCCCCAGGGCCTTCTCTTCTCCAGGCTGAACCCCCCCAGCTCTCTCAGCCTGTCCCCACAGCAGAGGGGCTCCCGCCCTCGGATCACCTCCGCGGCCTGTCTCGTAAAGCGCTGCCACATTCACCGCTGACTTTGTTAAATCGCTGGTTTATGTTAATAAATATTTCCCCACTTCTCTCCCACAAGTGAAGCCAATGGCTGCGCGCGCCACAAATTGGCCCTTGGTGCCGGACTCCTGAAATGCCCCTAATGCTGCCACCACTCCCGGAACGCTCCCAGTGGCCACTCCTGTGCTAAAGCGCCACCGCGCAGGGAGCGGGGCGCGGCGGGGAGGAGTTGGTGGGATCGGCGGTGTGTGTTTGGGAGACCCCGCTTTCTGCCCCCAGTGGAGGGCGCGGGGCTGGGGCAGCCGGCAGTGTGGGGCCTGCGAGGCTGCCTGCGCCCGGCCGGTGCCACTTCTGCCGGGACGAGCCCAAATTCGGGGGTCAGCAGCATCAGAAGCTCCGCTGGAGGCAGCGCCTGTGCTGGAGCCATGGTGGGTGCACTCCTGCTCTCACCAAACTAGCTTGTTCTGGCATCTCTCCCCATCTACTCTCCTCAAGGATACAACATCCCAAGACTTCCTTGTATCCAACTAAGCCCAGCAGATGTCTAACCCATCCGCTTACAAAGCGTTTCAAACTTAGCTACATTATTCCAGTAAGGAGGAACCAGATGTTCTTTTCAACTGGGTATCAGTAAGGCCTGAGGGGCTTTCCACCCCAGCCTTTTGTGCTGTTCAAGGCTACTGTATCACCAGCGACGGTATCACCCTGGCAGCAGCCATTGGCACCTGCTGTTCTGTAACCTTCAGCAGTCCCACCACAGAAGGGTCAGCTGAAAGACCGGGTAAGGCAGACAGCTGTGTAATGTCCTCAGTCCCTCCAGCTGCTATACCAACAGCCCACCGATACGCTTTCGGGTCTTTGAAATACCCTCTCTTGAGCAAGTCTACGCCAAGGATGCACGGAGCGTCTGGGCCACTCACAATGGAGCGCTTCCGCCATTTATTCCCAGTTCGGCTCACTTTGGCCGAAGTACAGTCAGTTCTTGAGACCTGTCACACCAGAATCAGCAACAGATTTTGTCCCTTTATGAGTCAATGGCAATAGGGTACACTGTGCACCGCTGTCCACCATGTCTTTATGCTTTTGTGGCTCTAATACACGAGGACATCGAATCCACACAGCCCAATAAACTCGGTTATCCCTCTCCCCCTCCTGGCTGGAGGCAGGGCACCTCTAATGTTGAGGACAACATCTACAGTTAGCAGATGAGTTCCGACCCGGACCAGAGAACTGCTCCCTGGGCACTGGAGCAGCCACCCTCCTGGAAGAATTCTTTCTTCTATCTGTTTTACCTTGCAACTAGTGCCTGTAGGGCCAAGGTAGGTCCTTCATCCCACTTACTCAGGTCCTCTCCATAGGCACCGAGGTAAAACCACAAGGTGTCTCGTAGTGTCTTCTTTTCCTTCCAAGTCGGTCTCGTAGGAGGGCATCTTCTCCTAATGGCTGCGACATGGGTCCATGCAGGGGAAAAGCGGGATGTTTCTTCCATCCTAGACAGTTTCTCAAACAGTGTCTCCTTTTTCTCAGTCATCTTCTCAGTTTTATCAGCTTCCCCGCTGCTGAGCTGGCCGGGGGCGGCGGCCAGGGAGTGGGGCTGCCGAGGGCAGCAGGGCAGTGCGCGCTGCGGGGCTGAGCGGCACGCGCTCCCTGCCCGGCTGCGGCCCGAGGGCCCTGGGCCAGGCGCCCCAGGAAGGACGGGTTTGGGGGTGGATGGAGAGGGCCAGAGGGGCTGGAGACCGTCCAGCAGCAGCCTCAGCAGCATCCTCAGCAGGTCGGCCAGGAGGCTGGGCTCACAGGACAGCGTGTTCCACGTGGCCCTGGCAGTGCTGCAGAGCCAGAGCACACTGTCAGCAGGGCCACCTCGGCCACCACCCCTTCTGCCTGGGCAGGCCCCGGAGGTCCTGAGCTGCCCCTGAGGCTGACGGGCCACGTACTTGTCACAGGGCCGGGAAACCCTCAGCAGGCCAGTGACCACTTCATAACTGTCGATGTCGGCCAGCCAGGGAAGGGTGAACGTCAGGATGTCCTGGAGCAGCATCCTGCTGACGCAGACCAGGTGCCTATCGATGACCTCCACGAGGTCGTTGACCTACTGGAGACAGCGGGCTGGAGCACAGCTATGGCCCCTGCTGACACCAAGAGCTGCTGCCCTCCTGCTGCCCTTTGCTGGCCTCAAGGGATGCCCGTCAGGTGCTGCAAGCCCTGGCCTCGGGGCGGGGGGAACGGCCCCCGCAGGGCACGCGCACAGGGCAACCCGGCTGCACACTGCCTACCCTGTATAGCTCTGAGCACGAACCTCTCAAGACCAGCTCCAGCACCCTGCCAACCAGCAGGGTGTCAGAGACCCTTGGGTCTGCCATGTTTTTCAAGATGGCAAGGACAAAGTCGTTCATCTCAGACGGGAAGAAGGGGCTCCCAAGTAGCTGAGGGAGAGAGGGAGGGAAAAAGCGTCACACTGAGCGCCCTGGCTGCAGGGACCGTGAGCTCTGCCGGCAACCAGAGCTCGCCGGTGGCCAGAATGGCCAGAGCTGCTGTGCTGACGCTGGGCTAAAGCCTTGGACTACTCCCTGCAGAGAGGTGGTGGCTCCCCGCAGCCTGATGGGCGGGAGGCCGTGCCATCCCCCGCCGCGGCTGATGGGCTGGTTCATCCCAAGCCTCCCGCCAGCCCCACGGCCAAGTAGCTGAGGGAGAGAGGGAGGGAAAAGGTGTCGCACTGAGTGCTCTGGCATGGGTAGCGCTGGCTCTGCCCCATCGAGAAGAGATACCATTTGCCTCGCCCTAAAAGAACGGCCCCATTCTCTCTGTCCCCGAAACAGCCTTCTTCGCCTTTGTTATTCAGGAGAGAACTGAAACTTTCTCTTAGAAATGTAGGTCTTTCTTCAGGAAAGATGCAATGTGTCCGGGAGGATTCCAAAGGACAACCATTTTACAGAAGTAAGATGTTCCACCCGTCGTCTTTTCATTTTTTGCTTCTTCCTGTTCTGCTCGTGGCTTTAGGCCGACACGCCTGTACGCAGGGAGGTCAAAGGCCTGGCAGGGGAATGGCCGCCCGCAGCCAAGGCAGACCGTCAGCCCCCGCCCGGACCTAACAGCGCAACCCCCGTCTTTCTGCTCGGGGCCGGCGCCGGGCGGTGCCGTGAGCGGAGCGGGCGGGGCCGGGCCTGGCGGCGGGAAGGGCCTCCCCTCAGGGAACGGCGGGCCCGCGGAGCGTTCTGGGAGCCGTAGTCTCCCCGGGGCTGTAGGCCGGGCGCCATCTTGTGCGCGGCGGCAGGCCCGGCGGCGCGGCTCCCACGCCAGCCCCCACCGGCGGTAGGGAGCGGCAGCATTCCCGGGGGGAGCGGGCGCTGTTCCCCGTCACTTGTCGGGACCGGGTGCCTGGGCAGCGGAGACCCTCCCGCCATGGCGACGCCCGCACGCCCAGCTCCTCCTCGACCTTCCTCCCGTCATGCACCGCGCGTCTCCGCCTGTTCCGGCCCAGCGCCGCGCGGTGATTGGCCTCTCGGGCGTCCTACCCGGAAGCGGGCGCCGCGGCAAGAGATTTGAACGGCAGCGGCCGCCCCGGGAGGCGACTGCCGAGCCGGTGAGTGTAGCCTCCGGGCCCCGCCGCCCCGCAGCCCGTTAGCGGCTCCCGGCGGGTCTGCTGGCGGCAGGACTCTGGGGGGGCTGGGCGCCTTTCGCCGGGCCGCGCGGGCGGGCCCGCGAAAGGAGGCGGCCGCGGCGGCGTCTCCTTGGGTCTCGTTCGTTGCCCCGCGGAGGATACCGCCGGGTCGGGCGTGCTTGCCTCTTCGGCAGCGCAGTCGCCCGCTCTCGCTGGCAAGCGTTAGCCAGGAGCCCCCGTCAGACGGTAGCCGCCTGTGCCCGGGGCCTGCGGGCGCTCGGGCTGCCCCGTCTGGTGAATTTCCCGCTGGGGGTGTAGCGCTTGGTCATCAGCGCAGGTCGCCCCCCGCCCCGGCCCGCGCTGGGCTGCAGTAAATGCGTTTTCCGTTCCAGAGTCTGCTCAGCGTGGAGAAGCCCAAAGGCCGGCTGCAGTTTCTCCTCGCAGGGGCTGAGAAGAATTGCCAGGTCCCCGTTGCTCTCAGAATGGCTTTAGGTGATTATGAGGAAATTCTCAAGTGCTACGAATCACATGAAAGGAGTGGGACAGGTAGGCCTGATCCGTGGGCACAACCCGATGCGCGCGCCCTGTCTGACCGCTCTCGTGCTTCCCTAAGCACACGTTAACTGTTGCTGTCGAATGCACGGGGCACGTTTCTGTTGTGTGTTTTGCGTGGCAGAGCTCTGGCAGTGTCACTGGAGGTGGGTGTCAGTGGTCGCTTCTTGCTCTAGTGAAGACGCTGCCCGCTGTGCGCGTGACACATTCGCTGCCCCTGTGAGATTACAGGCAAGAAAACACGTCCTCACGCTGAGCTTTCAAGGTCTCTTTTTCCGGTTCTAGGTGGGTTTGCTGATTATTTCGATGTTCTTCGGTGGCTCGACTCATGGGTGTGTGGGCACCTACGTGATGTACTTTCACCACTAGTTTCCCCAGCGGGTCAGCAATATCTTGCCATACTTGAGCAGCCCAGAGGGGTTTACCTCTGGGTTTGCCTGTGCTGCCAGTTGCTCTGCTTCCAGTGCCTCTGGCCTTCTTGTGGGGCTGCCACCACTGGTGGGGCCACTCTCCACCCCTCCCGGCGCCCCGAGCGTGCCTGGGGGAGGAACTGCCGCTCTGCTCAGCAGCAGAAGGCCCCACTGGGCCTTCCGTGGGGCCCTGCGAGGCCCGGGAGAGGCCCTGGGGCTCTTGGTGGGGACCGCTTGGCCCAGCTCATGCTCCTGAGAGGGCCGGAGAAGGCCTGGGGTTGCCTGGAGGGCAGCAGGGCCCTGCCCGTGCCCCAGACAAGCCCGGCTGCTGCGTCCGGGTATGGAATTGGCCATGTCCACCAGCTATCCCCAGGGTGTTCAGCCTCCTGAGCTGGGAGATAAGGATGGAGAGCAGAACAACCCACCCATAACCCAGGAGGAAGTAGCCAATGACCTGCTTCTGCACCCAGACGCACATAAGTCTATGGGGCCGGATGGGATTCACCCAAGAGTACTCAGGGAGCTGGCGGGAGAGCTCACCAAGCCTCTCTCCATCATTTATCAACAATCCTGGTCAACAGGGCAGGTACCAGATGCCTGGAGGGTGGCTAATGTGACGCCCATCTACAAGAAGGGTCGGAAGGAGGATCCGGGGAACTACAGGCCTGTCAGCCTGACCTCGGTACCAGGAAAGATCATGGAGAGGATCATCTCGAGTGAGCTCTCACGGCAAGCGCAGGGCAGCCAAGGGATCGGGGCCAGCCAGCATGGCTTTAGGAAAGGGAGGTGCTGCTTAACCAACCTGATCTCTTTCTATGACCATGTCACCCGCCTTCTGGATGCGGGGAAGGCTGTGGACGTTGTCTATCTGGACTTTGGCAAGGCCTTTGACACCGTCCCCCACAGCATTCTCCTGGAGAAGCTGGCGATCCATGGCATAGACGAGTGTACTCTTTGCTGGGTTAAAAACTGTCTGGCTGGCCGTGCCCAGAGAGTTGGGATTAATGGGGTGAAATCCTCTTGGCGGCCGGTCACCAGTGGTGTCCCTCAGGGCTCAGTTCTGGGGCCGGTTTTGTTTAATATCTTTATCAATGATGTGGATGAGGGGATTGAGTGCACCCTCAGTAAGTTTGCAGATGACACCAGACTGGGTGGGGGTGTTGATCTGCTTGAGGGTAGGAAGGCTCTCCAGAGGGACCTGGACAGGCTGGATCGATGGGCCAAGGCCAACTGTATGAGGTTTAATAAGGCCAAGTGCCGGGTCCTGCATTTCGGTCACAACAACCCACAGCAACGCTACAGGCTTGGGGCAGAGTGGCTGGAAAGCTGCCCGGCAGAAAAGGACCTGGGGGTGCTGGTGGAGCCAGCTTAACATGAGCCAGCAGTGTGCCCAGGTGGCCAAGAGGGCCAACAGCATTCTGGCTTCTATCAGGAATAGCGTGGCCAGCAGGAGCAGGGAAGTGATGGTGCCTCTGTACTGGGCACTGGTGAGGCCCCACCTCGAGTGCTGTGTTCAGTTCTGGGCCCCTCTGTACAAGAGGGACATTGAGGTGCTGGAGCGTGTCCAGAGGAGAGCGACCAGGCTGGTGAGGGGTCTGGAGACCAGGGCATATGAGGAGAGGCTGAGAGAGCTGGGCATGTTTAGCTTGGAGAAGAGGAGGCTGAGGGGAGACCTCATTGCCCTCTACAACTCCCTGAAAGGAGGGTGCAGAGAGGTGGGGGTTGGCCTCTTCTCCCAGGGGAATAATGACAGGACCAGAGGAAATGGCCTGAAGTTGCGGCAGGGGAGGTTTAGGTTAGATATTAGGAAGAATGACTTTACTGCAAGAGTGGTCAGGCACTGGAACAGCCTGCCCGGGGAGGTGGTTGAGTCACCATCCCTAGAGGTGTTTAAGAAATGTCTAGATGTGGCACTTCAGGGCATGCGCTAGTGTGGAGATTGTAGGTTGTTTGGTTGGACTCGATGATCTCCAAGGTCTTTTCCAACCATGAAGATTCTGTGATTCTAAGATCAGGAGGGGGATGCCCTCAGCGTAGGAGCTTCCTGGGGGAATGGAGATCCTCTAGGGGTCGGGCAGCAGATTCGGTGAGCCCTTTTGGGTGAGGGGACACTGCAGGGTTCAAACAGACCCAGAAGTTTCTGTGGGTTCCTGGGGCCGGCTTCTGAGCACAGCTGCCAGATGTGCCAACAGAGGTGATGCTCACCTGGATCTCCTACATGCAATCAGGGAAAAAAGGATCAGGGCTGTGATAATGGAGTGGCAGCCTTGGCTGCAGTGTCCATGAAGTAGCGGGTTCTCAGCTCCCCAGGGGAGCAAGCAAGGAGAGACACAGAGTGCAGACAGCAGGTCTCAGAGGGGAAGACTTTGAAGTAACAACCGAAAGGCCGCAAGAAGGTCTCCCCGGAGCCTTCTCTGCTCCAGACGGAACAGCCCCAACTCTCTCAGCCCGTCCTCACAGCAGAGGGGTTCCATCCCTCCGATCATTTCTGTGGCATTCCTCTGGCCCGTTCTGTGAGGCAGCAGCAGGAATGCAGGGAGCTCTGCCTGGGGACAGACAGACTCGGCTGGGAGCTGAGGCGTCAACAGGAGAGGACAGAACAACCTGGGAAACTGGCAGCTTTGTGGCGGGTGAACGTCTGCTCCAGACTTCATACCAACAAACAAGCAACAGCTAGTCAGGGATGTAAAAGCCAGGGCTAAGAAGGTAGAGTTGAGGCTCCTGAGAGAAAGGAAAAAGGCCGAGAGCAGGAGACGTCTGGAGAGCAGGCTTTGGCCTGCTGGGGGACTGGCTTGGAAGAATCCTGTGGGATACGGCCCTGCGGAGAAGCAGGGTGCGGAGGGCTGCTTGAGGATCTCCTCTTCACGCTCCACAATGGCCCGCCTTGACATTCAGAAAGGACGGCGTGGATGAGAAAGAAGCTGCTGACAAAACCCAAGCCTGAAGAGGAAGCACAGAGGAGGTGGAAGCTGGCTGCCTGCCAGCCTCAGGGGTTTTGTGTTTCCATACCGGAGACAGGCAGTTGTGTGTGCGTGTGCTTGTTTATGTGGGGGGGAACTGAGGGATGAGGAGATCCTGGGGCCGGCTTCTGGATAGAGGATGTAAAACCAGCTCCTGGAGGGATCCATTTTCTCTGTGTGTCTCTACAGGTCTATATTTCCCACTGACGTAGTCTGCCATACAGGCAGCGCACCGTACCAATACCCTCCCTGGTATTTTGGTGATGGTTGTCACGGTACTTCCTACTTGAGTCGGAAATTCTATTGAACTAGTACCTCCTTTAATTGTCTATCGTGGCCTGCAACTCCTCAGGTTATCTTGTGAGAGACAGCACCACCAGGGTGAGCCATCAGCATAGAAACATTGACAGCTGAGCAAATGGATCTTCATTCCAGGGCAATGGAGCTTCACTTCAGGGGAACCGTGAGAAACTCTGGGATATGGCCAAGAGAAACCTCCAGAAGTTTACAAGGAGAAGTGTCCGGTCCTGCACTGAGGGGGAGGAAGGTGCATCAGAGCCCGCTGGGACCTAACGTGCTGAGCAGTGGTCCTGAGGAGAAGGTGCTGGGAACTGGAGTGGCCCCCCAAAGAAAAGTGTCCCCCTGCGTGCAGCTCCCCATTTTGGAGGAGTGGGGAGGAACTGGAGAGTGCCCAGAGGAGGTCTGCCCAGGTGTGGTTCAGCGTATAGTGCACATGCGCTGCGTGGGGAGGCTGAGGAATGTGGGCTTCTTTGCCCCTTTGGCCCCATGGTGGAGAGGCTCTGGGCAGGACAGGGGTTGCTCGAAGGACGGTTTCAGAGATGATGGGGCTTTTCTTCTTCGTGGGAGACCGCATGAGAAAGAAAGAATGCCAGAACTTGTAGCTTGGGAGGTTTAAACAGGAAACGGGAGAAAGAAACGTCACTCCAAGGGCAGTGCTGTGGAAAAGGCGGCCATCCAGAAAGAATGTGGATCAGCCCGTGGCTTTGTGTCTAAAGACATATCCCCGAAGGATGGCGAGACTTCAGAAAGCTTAGTGAGTTGCTCAGGCGAGAGCAAGGTGGAGAAGCAGGGGAGATGTCTGCAGCCTGCAGGGAACATGCCCAGGTGTGGAACACAATAGGACAGCCTGCGGTGGTTTCAACAGTGTGGGGCTGTTGAAATGTGAAAAGCCCCCAAGAGATCCAAGGTCTTAATCTCCGTGTCTGTGCCTGTTACCTCTGCCACTGATGCCTATAAGGAGTACAAGAGCCTGATGGCCTCCTCGTCCCCACCTGGGAGCCTGGGAGGTGTCCTGCTGTCATTCTGCACGTGTCATTGCACCTCCCTTCCCACATCATCCGCATGGAAGAGCAACTTGGAAGACATCATCCTGATTATGGAACAGGTCATCCTGAGTGCCATTATGTGGCACATGAAGAACAACCAGGCGATCAGGCACAGTCAGCATGGGTTCATGAAAGGCAGGTCGTGCTTGACAATCCTGATCCCCTTCTAAAACAAGGTGACCCGCTGAGTGGATGAGGGAAAGGCTGTGGATGTTGTTTACCTGGAGTTTAGTAAAGCTTCTTGACACAGTTTCCCACAGCGTTCTCCTGGAGAAATTGGCTGCCCATGGCTTGGATAGGCGTACGCTTCGCTGGGTGAAAAACTGCTGGGACAGCCGGGCCCAATGAGTGGTGGTGAATGGAGCTCAATCCAGTGGGCGGCCGGTCACAAGTAGTGTTCCCCAGGGCTCAGTACGGGGGTCGATTCTCTTTAAAATCTTTATCAATGATCTGGACGATGGGATCGATTGCACCCTCAGTATGACACCAAGTTGGGTGTGAGTGTCGACCTGCCCAAGGGTAGGAAGGCAGGAGAAGAGGAAACGGCATCAAGTTGCACCAGGGGACGTTTAGATTGGACGTCAGGAAAATCTTTTACACTGAAAGGGTTATTAAGCATTGGAACAGGCTGCCCAGGGAAGTGGTGGAATCACCATCCCTGGAGGTATTTAAAATTAGACGGGTAGACGTAGTGCTTAGCGACATGGTTTAGTGATGGTTTTTGTCAGTGTTAGGTGGATGGTTGGACTGGATGATGTGAAAGGTCCCTTCTAACCTAAGCAATTCTATGATTCTGTGACCCCCCAGTTTCTCTAGGAGGCGGTCTGGGCTACCTTCTTCCTCCAGTACCCAACTTGCAGACGTTCTGGTCTCTCTAGCGTCCAGTCCAGACTTAGGCCCTCAAAAATGACTTGCTCGCAGGTGTGTTTTACTCTCTGGTTTCTCTTGTTTGGTGTTTGCTTGTGATTAAACCACTACCATACACACCAATCTTAAGTGCACACCCGCCAGTCTCACCAGTTGCTGGTCCCCCAAAGTACAAAAGAACTTAGGACTTGTGGTTCCCACTCCGGTTGCTGGCACTTGAACCTCCATCTGTGCATAGAGCAGAGATCTCCCTTGCCCCACAAAGCTCTTGGAAAGGGAGGTATTAAGAAAACAGGGCAGGCTGCGGTGATCCGTTGCAGGGCACAGCCAGGGAAGTGTCCTGGCCAGCCATCTGGTTACACATGACCATCTCCTTTCAGCCCTTTTCTCTCTATTTTCCCATGGTCGTTCGTCTACAAACCTTTGATCCTTTCCTAGACATCCCATGGCAAGTCTTGCACAGTCCCCAAATGCACTTTCTGGCGTCCCAACATGAGTCTCAGACCCCGAAAGAAAAAAAACCCTCTTCCGTTGGCAAGGTCACCGTGCAAGGCTCTCCCATTGGCTCACTTAACTAACTGAATTGATGCAACTATGCCAGGACTTTCTTGGAAGGATTTTTTTTCCTTTTGGGTTTTGAATTGTTCCTCTGAAAACATGGCAACTTCTGTCCTAGAAATGGCAATCCTTTCTTTTTTATGGAAGGGTTGGAGACTAGGTCAGGTGAAAATCCCTATATGGTGTATGTAGGTGTTTGAAGCCTTGTGCAGGAGGAGTTGGGCATATTAGAATCCAAGCATCATAGAATGGTTCAGGTTGGAAGGGACCTAAAAGATCATCTAGTCCAACCCCCTGCCGTGAGGTGGGACGTCTTTCACTAGTTCAGGCTGCTCCAAGCTCCTGACCTTGGACACGTCCAGGGATGGGGCATCCACAACTGCTCTGGGCAACCTGTTCCAAGGTCTCACCACGCTCATCATAAAGCATTTCTTCCTTATGGCCAACCTAAATATAACCTCTTCCAGTGTAAAGCCATTGCCCCTTGTTCTGCTATTAAAGGCCCTGGTAAAAAGTCTCACTCCATCTTTCTTGGCCTATGACCACTGCGATTTCATCTGCAAACACTGTGGAGAGAGCCCAGAGATCTCCCAAGACAGGGTTTGGAGGCCTCAAGCACTTGACCAGTATCTAGAGGCTGAGAGCCCTGGGCTCAGTGGTTTGGAGACTGGGGACGGTATAGGAGGAGCCTGAGCGTGCTGGAAGGGTGCTTTCAGAGCTGGTGGAGCTTTTCTTCCTAGTGGAAAACAGCCTGAGAAAGAAAGAACTCCCCAACATGCAGGTGGGGAGGTGCAGCCTGGCCACGAGGAGAAAGAAACGTCACTCCAAGGGCAGTGCTGTGGTGCAACACGCCACCCAGAAGGAGTCTGGATCAGCCCAAGGCTTTGTGTTTCAAGGAAGAGCCAGGGAGGATGGAGAGATCTCAGCAAAGGAAGGTGACAGCAAGATGGGGCAGCCGGGTGGATGACTGCAGCCTGCAGGGAAAGAGGCAGAGGTGATGGGACACTGTAGGACAGCCTGTGGTGGAGAAGATAGAGGGATGTGGCAAAGCTGGAAGTCCCCTAACAGAGCCAGCCTCTTCATGTCTTGGGCTACGGCTGTTGTCTCTGCCACTGATGCCTCTGAGACAACCAGTCCTTCCAGCACTGGGGTCTCGTTGCCTCCTTGTCCATACTCAGGAGCCTGGGAGGTGTCGTACCATAGTCCTGCCCTTGGCATTGCACATCTCCACATCCCACTGTCCCAGGAAGAGCCCTGAGGAAGGAGTGAGGGAGAGGATCTCCCTTCCTGGGGGCTGGGGGTCAGGCCTTGGCCCTTTGGGCGATGGAGTCAGGGCTTGGCCCTTTGCATTAATGAAACACATCCACGTTTACCCAGCATCAGAGTCACCTTCAACTTGCTTTTCCCGACCTGCCATCGCTGCCTCCAGTTTTCTGCTGTAACCGGACCCTGGGGGCAATTCCTCAGTGGGACCCATCAACACCACAAGAAACTTTGGAGTTTGAACCCGACTTTGACTCCTTGAGAGGTTCCTTCAACTTCCTCGCAGCGTCGGAGGTTCACGGACTGGGCCTCGAACCCACCAGAGGGGTCATTAAAACTCCTTGGGCTGGTCCTCTGCGTCTGAGCTGGGCTGGGCTCCTGGGATGGAGGGAGCTCACGGCAAGCGGGCAGCGCTGCAGAGAGACAGCTCTGCCCAGGAGCAGCTCCTCTGCCAAGCGCAGCAGGGCTGAGGGCACTGCCAGGGTGTCTCAGGGAGATGAGCAAGGCAGAGAGAGAGCTTGAAGGTGTCAGGATTGAGAGGACGACTGAGAGCTCACTGGAGGAGAAATCTTTGCAGCCCTTGACAGGGTAAGTCTGCGGGTGCAGGGCACTGCAGGCGGAGTTGCTGGAGGCATCTCCTAAAGCTGGCACAGCCACAGCTTACGGGATCTGTACATGTGGGAGCTCTTGTCAGGCACTTTGAATAGCTGTGAAGGTGGGTGTGCAGCCAGGGGTGCCCAGGGCTGTCCTTCAGAGCAGGCTCCCTGCACCCCAGGGGTCTGTGTGCCGGGGCAGGGACTCCGCCACCTGCCAGGGTCAGCTCTCAGCCTGCCTGGGAAGCCCACCACATCACTGTGGGGAGAAGTTCTGCATGGAAGGAGCATCCCCCGGCGGGGCAAGGTCCTGCTGCTGAGAGGGTTCTGCGTGGCTGAGGGCTGCTCACAGCTGCAGATCACTGCAGGACATTCCCTGGAGACTTCCAGAAGCACAGCAAGGAGGGGGCCAATGGTGATGATTTTTGGTCTGGTGTCTTCTAACATCTCATTGGATTCTTTTCCAGCCTAAAGGTTTCAGCAAATCCAGCACCTCATGCTAAGTAGAGCTAAGCAAGCAGCACAAATCACACCGAATGATAATCCTAAATCATTTATTCTACTTAAAACGTATGTATTTATGCTGAACAATTAATATCCCGCAAGGAGAAGGAAGGAGCACAGGGTCTCCCCGCCCTGCTCAGCCCTGGGCAGCCCCAGCATGACGTCAGAGGTGACACCACTGTGAGGTCACAGCTGGCTGCCTGCACAGCGCTGTGGCGTGTGGGGCAGGAGCCCACAGTTGCCCTGTGGCTGCGGCCCTGGACAGGCTCCTGCTGGCTGCGGCGAGAGGCTGCTGCTGGAGCTGGTTTTGGGGACAGGACACGCTGCTGGGGCTCAGCGGGGAGCCTGCCTTTGCCCGAGATGGCGAGGAGAAAGGCCCCCCAGACAAGACGCCCAGGGGCCTCCAAAGGCTCCTTGGGGACCAAGGGAAACCAACGGCCGGCAGGGTGAGAACGGGGCTGCGCTGCCGGGCGGGCTTCCCGGGGCGGGGGACTGCTGCTGCCAGCTCGCCTCCTCTTCTCCCGGGGCAGGCCTGTCCCGCAAAGGGTGGGGAAAGGAGGGGGACCCCAGCCCTGCTGCCCGCTCTCGCTGCTGCTGGGACAGCCCTTCCTCTGGCAGGGGCCTCCGCTCAGGCTACTCCTCCCCGCCTCAGCTCCCGCGGCCTGGGGACGGTGGGCAGCCGGCATTTGTCTTTGTCCTCCCACAGGGACCCGAGCGCTGGCGTGGAGCTGGTGATGCGCCCTTCACCTGCCGGCTCAGCCGCTCAAGGGCCTGCCGAGGGGCGCGACAAGGCCACAGAAATCGCAAGTAAGCTCAGCACTGCTGCTTGCTCCAAAGTCCTCCGGGGTGAACGTGGAGAGCCGCGCTGTGCCAGAGCTCGGGCCAGTTGTCACAAGTGGCAGGAGAATCGTAGAATCATAGAATTGCCTAGGTTGGAAGGGACCTTTCAGACCATCTAGTCCAACCATCAACCTAACTGTGACAAAATTCATCACTAAGCACTATGTCTACGCGTCTTTTAAACACCTCCAGGGATGGTGCCTCAACCACTCCCCTGAGCAGCCTGTTCCAATGCTTAATAACCCCTTCTGTGTAAAAATTTTTCCTAATGTCCAGTTTAAACCTCCCTTGGCACAACTTGATGCCGTTTCCTCTTGTCCTATGGCCTGTTACTTGGGAGAAGAGACCGACCCCCACCTCTCTACACCCTCCTTTCAGGGAGTTGCAGAGAGCGAGGTCTCCCCTCAGCCTCCTTTTCTCCAGGCTAAACAGCCCCAGCTCCCTCAGCCGCCCCTCACAAGACTTGTGCTCCAGACCCCTCACCGGCTCCGTTGCCCTTCTCTGTGCCTCAATGTCTTTTTTGTGGGGAGGGGCCCAAAACTGGCCACAGCACTTGAGGTGGGGCCTCACCAGTGCTGAGTACAGGGGAATGTTCACTGCCCTAGTCGTACTCACCACACTGCTCCTGATACAGGCCAGGATGCTGTTGTCCTTCTTGGCCACCTGGGCACACTGCTGGCTCATAGTCAGCCGTCTGTCGACCAACACCCCCAGGTCCTTTTTTGCCGGGCAGCTTTCGAGCCACTCCTCCCCAGGCCTGTAGTGCTGCATGGGGTTGTTGTGACCCAAGTGCAGGACCTGGCACTTGGCCTTGTTGAACCTCATGCCATTGGCTTCAGCCCATCGATCCAGCCTGTCCAGATCCCTCTGCAACGCCTTTCTACCCTCAAGCAGGTCGACACTCCCACCCAACTTGGTGTCACCTGCAAACTTAGTGAGGGTGCATTCCATCCCCTTGTCCAGTGTAGGCTGCCCTGCTCTTTGCCCCGGGGAGGGCGTGCCTGGGACTCGGTGCCCACCTCCCCACAGGGAGCTGAAATATGCCTGGCTGGGCATCCTAGAGAAGAGATCTCAAGGGGCAGGCTTAACTTTTCTCTGGTTTCTTTGCCCAGGGACGGTCTTCAGCCTTCCTTGCCTTCTGGCTGTTGCCCTGGTCTCTCTGTGGAGACATCTGCTGAGCATGTGCCTCTTGGCCGCGTACGTACGACATGTTTCTGCTGCGGATGGGGGGTAGAACGGGGGTGTCTGAGGGACGGTGCCAGCAAAGGGCAGAGCAGAGGGTGCTTCCCAGCCAGCAGCCCGGGGCTCCCAGTGGGGCGCCTCAGCTTGGGCGCTGCTCGTGCTGTGGCCATTCTCAGGGGAGCCAAGAGCAAAGCCCCTCGGCAGCCATTTGCTGCAGCCCCAAGCTTTGGCTGCGGCAGGACAAACTGCCCCGTAGCCAGACGCTCGGGTGCAGAGCCAAGCCTCCGCAGGGCAAGGGTTTTCCCCAGCTCAGGCGAGAGACCACGCCGGTCTGTGGAGGCCTCTGGGAGGAAAGGCGGACAAGGCTCCTGCGCTTCCCAGCTCTGCGGGAAAACACTTGCCCTAAGAGGGATGTGTGTGATGGCAAGGGAGAACAGGCCTGCCTCCTCAGCCAGAGGGAGAGCAAGGTCCGCACCAGAAAGACTGCTGGAAAGCACTCTTCGTGTGCTCGACGTCTTTGCTTCCTGGGATGATCTTCCTGGAGACCTTCCTTTGGGGAAGAGCTGCCGGCAGCGTTGAACGATGTGGACAGAAATCGTGTTCCTGCTGGACGCTGCTCTGTCAGTTCTCTGTCAGCAGCAGGCTTCCAAAATGGTGTCTGTTTGGCCTGAAAAGGGAAATCCGCCTGTGAAGGGGTTTGTCCAAGGCTTGGATCATGACAGCACCAGGACTCCCTCTTTTTCAGGCAAAAGATGGCCCTGCAGAAGAAGGCGTTCTTGCAAGTCTTCTTGTTGCTCCCCCTGGCTCTTGGTGAGTTTTCATGAGCAACCATCTGAGAGCGACAGCCTGGCTGGGCTGGACGCCACCTTTCCTTTTGGGCCAGTATGTGCGGAAACTCCCGTGGCCCAAGTGCTTCCCAAGCAAGTCCTTGAGTGGGACTGCCTTCTGGGCTCCCAGTAAGACTGGTAGCCTCCCAGTCACACTGCTGCCCTGCCTACCGGACCACAGGGCTCACTTAGTCGGCACCTCTGCGAGAGACGGGGGTAGCTCTTTGCAAGCCTGACCTGGGGATTCCCAGAGGGCAGGGGCCATGCAGGGGGACCGATGGAGAGGTACCTCTCCTCGCCCAGCAGCCTGGTCTCGGTGCTCACTGGGGCAGTGAGGGGAAATGGGGAATAGCTCTGGGGCACCGAGCACACCTGAAGATCACGGCTGCGCAGTCCGCTCAAGCCCGGGCTGATGGCCCCCGGTCAGAGGTGTGTCCTCTCCCTGCACCCCACGTCCCCCCGCCTCCTCAGCTCACCTGCTGCCCCAGCCCCAAGGCAACAGGGACAGACAACGCCACTGCAGGCATCGCCAGCACCCCCGGTAAAATAACTGTCTCTTGCTGATGTGAATTGCAGCTGCTGTTCACTGCGGGACCTCGCTGCCAGGCCTGAAGCCCCTGTGGTAAGCGATGTTTCCTGAGCTGGAATTGGGTCTGTGCAGAAGGGTCAGACGACCTCGTGTCCCTGCACCCATTTGCCTGAGAGCCGGGGCTCCCGCACGGCCCTTCCTGCCTTTGCCTCTTGCGCCAGCTGGTGCGGAAGGGAAGCGCTGGCAAAGCAGGGAACGCACGTGTGTCTCTCCTCCTTGCTGAGCTCAGAGGCTCCCAGTGGGGTGGGCAGCTCTCTGACAACATCTGCTTTCCTGGTTCCTGCAGGAACTGCCCGGTTTTAATGGCGCAGCAAACTCAAAAGATGCAGCTAATGCTGGAGGAGGTGGCTCGGCTGAGGGCAGAGATCAGCAGCATGAAGCAGGTGCTGCGGCGTGTTGGGGAAGGAGGCTTGGCTGGGCAGAAGCCCTTGGGGCTGTGGGTGTGTGGGACTGCTGACTGCAGTCAGCCAGCCTTTGCCCCAGGGGCCTCCTGGGCTGCACAGGCCCTTCTCCGGCCCCACTTTCACCGGCCGCTTCAGGCAGCGCAGGACTCCCTTGGCACGCCAGCACCTCTGGCTGCTCTGGCTGGGCTCCTCAGGCAGGGGTGGGACCCAGGCACGCTCACGGGGGGCCAGCCATCGCTGGCAGGGCTTGAGTCCACCTTCCACCTGCCCTGGAGAGTGTGGAGGATGGGGACGAGGGTGTGGGGACCCTCATCAACCCACCTCGGGGCCGTGGCCATGGCTGTGGGCACAGACACTGTTCCTCAGTCCTGCAGCTCCGTGGAGAGGGTTTGCCTTGCCTTTCTGACAGTGGCCCTTTGCCGCTCCGGGCGCTAGTAGCCACGCTGAACGTTGATGTGCTCCTTTTCTCTGTTTGTTTATGGCGTTCCCAGGAAGTCGAGGAAATGAAGCAGGCAGCATCTGAGAGGGCTTTGGAAGCCTACGTGGAGATGTCTGACTGGGCCCTGCAAAGCTCTGGTATGGACACAAGCAGCCCCGTCTCCTTGCCCTGCGCTTGTCTGCAGCCCTCCCCAAAGGCGCCTGCGCTCCAGGCGCTGCTCTCCAAAGTGGGGGAGCTGAAATGCTTGGGGGGTCCCAGGGCAAGGCTGTGGCAGAGCAGCTCTCTCAGACTCCCTCCCAACCCTGCCCTCGGCATCCTCACGCTGCCTCTGGCGCTGCCCCCGCACGTGTTCCTGTGCGGACGGAGGGGCTCTCTTCCTCTCCTCAGCATTGGAAAAGGAGATGGCCGGGCCGTCCTTGGCTGCCCACGCAGCAAGCCCTCAGCTTGGGTCTGCTGCCATTCACATGGGCACCGTCTGTCTCCCAGAACCCTCAGACCTTCTCCTGCTGGCGCTGGGAGTGCAGCAGTCACCAGGCACGTGGCCGCTGTCATTCCCCTGCGCGGCTGGGCAGCTGGGCAGCCCACCAGCCTGGGACGAGGACAGGACTGACAGAGGCGCAGCTGGCCGGCGGTGTCAGAAATAGTGTCTGAGCACCAAGCCCTCCTCGTCTGTGGCCTCTTGCAGTCGTCTGCTTTCCCTTCCCTGCAGGTGCCAGCATTGACCTGCAGAGAACTTCGGAGACCTACACCTGCAAAAACGACTGGTTCTGGAGGTTTATTGAGTTCTTTTGCACTCCCCGCGGTCCCGATCGCATTTTGCAGGTATTGTAGCAGAAATCGAGAGGGAATTCTTTCCTTTCTTCCTGTGAAGTTGGAGACTGACCTCAGGGCTCTCCCTTCGGTCCAGTGTTGCGCCGTCTTGGGGGTGGGAGGCGAGAGGTGGGGGGTGCCCTGCAGAGCCCCTGGGCAGGGATGTGTTTCTGCAAGGCCCTGACTAGAATGGTTTCGTAACCGCTGTTCTCCTCTGCTCCATAATACTGACAGCCCTGGCAAAGGTCGGTCAGGGAAGGAGGCCTCCTGCTTCTGTCCACTTCCTCACACACACCTCATTTTCAAGCTGAAATAGACCCCACAGACACACCGGTGCCTACGCTTCAAGCTACATGGGCAGTTGTCTTGGCCCCAACACTCTCTCACGCTTCATTGCTCTGGCTTTCTGGTTGCAGCCGGATGTTTCCCCAGGAAACTGCTGGGCTTTCCCAGGGCATCAGGGCCAGGTGGTCATCAGGTTGCCAGCGCGAGTCCACCTGACTGCCATCACTGTGCAGCACATCTCCAAAGAAGTCTCTCCATCTGGGACCGTCACCAGCGCCCCCAGGGACATCGCTGTCTTTGTAAGTCTCTGCTGGGTGCTTCTGGTGCGGATCTGGTCCTGGGGGAAAGCCATGACAGGGTCTTCCTTGCTTTTGTGCCTCCTCTGAGGTTGGAGTCCCGGTCTCCTGAGCACTGCAGGGCCCTGGTGAGGCTCTAGGAGTCTCCTCCTAAGGGCTCTAGAGGTCTCCTCCCTCTTAAGACTTGTTCTGGCCAAGCAGCTCAGGGTTCTTGACTAAAACTCAAGCGGAGCCTGAGCTCCACCGTAACCAGTGCTAGACTAGGGCTAGAGCCCCAGGGGAGGGTGGGTAGGTAACAGGGCTGACCCAGCACCTACGTTCCCTCTTTGTCGGGACGAGTCTGAGCTGCTCTCCTTGTGCTTTGCCCCACAGGGAGTGGATGTGGATGGAGAAGAGGAAACTCTCCTGGTGACCTTCATGTACGATGTGGCAAAAGAGGCCATTCAGACCTTCCCTCTGAAGGTGCGATGCACGCACGGTGTTGGGGGAAGATGCCAGGGAGCAAAGCAGGTTTGCCTGCAGGGCCATGGCAGGAGGAGCGTGAATGCTTTCTCCCTGGGCAGAGGGGGCCTGGGTCACCGCCAGGAGAGAGCTGGTGGGGTTGGGAGGGCTGAGTGGCACGCGGTGGTGCTAGCAAAAGGACAGTGAG
The DNA here is from genome assembly GCF_964199755.1 of Larus michahellis. Lineage (NCBI taxonomy): Eukaryota > Metazoa > Chordata > Aves > Charadriiformes > Laridae > Larus > Larus michahellis. Next base: position 806,320 of record NC_133919.1, read on the forward strand.
GGCAAGGTCAGGCCCGTGGGAGCATGAGTCCCAAGAGATCCCTGGCTGCCTTCAGCAGAGCCCGCTGCACACGCAGCCACTGCACCCGAGCAACGTCTTTGTGCCATGGAGAAACCGAGACGCCCGCTGGAGAAAGCCGTCGGGCAGCACCCTGGCTCCATCCCGTGGCCTGCTGGCAGGCTGGACGGTGTCCTCTCCTCCCAGCATAGCATGCCCCTTCTCTCCCGCTGCTCTCACGCCTGCCCGCAGGAAAGCGGGCAGAGCAGACAGCGGGAGCTCGGGGGGGTGTCACACCAGCTGCCCCACGCAAAGGAGCACCTCCCCGGCCTCTCTGCCGGCACAGAGCGAGGCGCAGAGGGAAGGGGCAGAGGGGAGGGAGGCTGAGCCCCAGCCGGGCCCATGCAGAGGGTGCCAGGTGCCTTCCCCCTCCCCGTGTCCCCAGCCTCCCCCCAGCACCCCGCTACCAGAGCCAGCCTCAGGTTTCCACAGCCGCTCCCACCCACTGTCAGGAGCTTGTTCCTGAGCAGGAGCAGGGCTGGTGGGGGGAGATACCTTGACTGCATTGTGGCTCTTAACACCTCCGATTCCTCTTCCCTCTTTTCCTCGCAGAACGCCCCGCATCCCAGAGCCTTCTCCTATCTCAAACTCCTTGTGAAGAGCAACTGGGGAAAACCAAAGTACACATGCATTTACCGAGTGCAGGTTCATGGGAAGATGGCAAAACCAAACAGCCTCAACTGAAACCAGAGACAGAAAAAGGACAAACATAAAAAAGAAGAAAAAGAATAATGTTGCTGCGACTCAGATTGGTGTAGAAGATTTGTCTCCTAAGTTGGGTGCACAATAAGGTCCATTGCAGGGAGGGCAGTCGTGGGAAAGCAACAGAAGATCGGCGAGGAGGATTGTTAATACGCTCAAGTGACTCACAGCTGGGTGCTGGAAAACACATATATCACACTAATTGTTATTCAGTCTCGGACGCTTGCAAGAAAAACACTTGCACTTCGATAACATAAACCTGTGATGGACTCAGGGACACCTTATCCAGCCACTTGAGAATCCTGGCCTGGTGCTGAAGAAGATCAAAGCACAGTGGGAAAACGATGCCTGTTTGAACCCTTTAAATGCCAGGCAGAACAGGGAGTCCGTGCGTGCTCTTGCTCACAAGGACTCTCTCGCTGCCAAGGGCTCTTGCTAACAAGGACTCTCTCTCACTCCACGGTGCCCGCAGTCCCTGCTTCCGTGCCTCTGCCCGGGTGTTGCTTCGGAGATTCCCTGGTCTGTGAGGTATCGAGAAGAAACTTGTTCTTTGCCTTTCATCCGTGGTTTTGTGGTTGTTCCTGCGTCCTGCCCGCATCGGCTCACACAGCGGGGTTACAACCAGGGACTGAGTCTGGTAAATAGGTAAACGTAGCTCCTTGTGAAGAACAAACAGCGAAGAATACCACATCCCCGAAGAGACTGGAGGGACCGATAACAAGCTCGCAAAATAAATGGGGGAGTTGCAAAAGCTGCTGCATTTATCTTCCCCAGTCCACACAAAGAGATTCCTCTATTATCAGCTCAAACCAGCCACCGTACACCACTAGGAACCACCCAAGACCTACCGTGAAGCCCCTAACAGAGTTAATGTGCATGTGCCAAGGGGATGTGAATATGGAGATGAGTTCTGGAAATGTAATGAACGTGGCAATGAGTGCTGAGACATGTAACGACCACGCATATTCTGTATGGATGTAAGTCTCTGTGAATCTCACATTCAGTGGACATGTCAGGTGGAGAGATCCCCCACGTCCCCGGTGCTGAATAAAAGAATGCCTGCTTCTTAAGACTACATCGGTGTTAAGAAGTTCATTCCCGATTTCGGTGACGGTTTCTGGCGACCCAGATGGGACTCTGCCTCTGAATCTCGACAGATCCTTGGAATTGCAGGGCCTCCATCCGGCACCGAGGGATTCTCAGGGAGAACCTCCGATCCCCGGACCAAAGAGCTCCGAGCAAGGCCCCTGGAAAAGTGAAGGCATTCTTTTCTTTAAGGGATATTAAGGGTTGCCTGTCCATAAGGCGAGGCATAAGCCTCGCAGGGTTGGGCTGTAAAGGTACCTAAGGGAAGGAGTTGGTCTCACTGGATGAAAGCCTGTGAGAAACGCGGCTGATAAGCGTAAAGGTATTGTCCTCAACACCAGGCGGGGAAGGGCCGCACCAAGAGCAAAGGTCTGGTATAAAAGGTTCAGGCCCTAAGGTTTTGTTATTTTGTCTTGTGTAATAAGTGCTATGTTCAGTTGTCATTTTCTTTGTGTTTTGTGTTGTTCGTTCTACTAGTACTATCCTATAATGGGTAGCAAGCCCTTGGCGGAAGGGGGAATTTTGAAAAAGTCTCCTTTAGGTTGTATACTCCTTTAGGTTGTATACTGAAGCGTTGGAAACAAATAGGAGGGGACCCGCTCACGAGAAAGCAGCTGATTGAATATTGTAACAATTGGTGGCCGTTATGTACTTCAGAAGATCAAGAAAAATGGACAAGAAATGGGACTTTAAAATAGAATACAATTTTACAGCTTATGTTATTTTGTAGCAGGGAAAACAAATGGGATGTATGTAGATTTGTTTTTCACTTTAAGAAACCACCCAGAGTGGCAGAAGGATTGTGGGCGATAACCAGATATCAGAGACGGTTATTCGGAATGAGACATGCTACGCCAAAAGCCATTAATTGGTCAAAATCGTATGAGGTTAAACAAGAACCAAATGAATCGCCACCTGCATTTATGGAACGAGTAAAGAATACTGCTAGGAAATACACGAACGTGGACCCCGAGAGGAGGCTGGGCAATTGGCCTCTATTTTTATGGGACAATCTGCCCCGGATGTACAAAAGAAACTCCAAAAGTTAGAAGGAGAAGATTCGAGGGACTTGGGAACATTGGTGTAAGTAGCTTGGACCATCTAGAATAACAGAGAAAAGGAGAGGGAGAATCAAAGAGAAGGGAGATTAATTGCCGCATTGACGGGAGTTGCTCCGGGAAGAATGAACGGGGCCCAGGGAAGTAGAGGAGGCTACAGAAGAGTTGGGAAGGAACTCGTTTAGCAGAAGCTCAGTGCGCGATCTGCAAAGAGCGAGGACATTGGAAAAACGCGTGCCCTAGAGTCAGTAACCAAGGCTCGATCCTGCAGCCTGTCAAGGTGATGGCTTTAGGTGATGGTTTAGGGAAGCGTTGCAAAACAGGTAGTAGTAATAAGTCACCTACGTAAACAAATCAATAGCAGGCATGCATCGAGGATTGCTGAAGAGGAAAGTTCATCTGGAGGGCAACTGACGGAGAGGAAGATACGACCACCAGATGAAGTAAACGACCACCAGAACGACTGTGATTCGCGAAATGACTTGCCTCATGATTGTGCAATTGGTTCTGGGAGGGGGCGTGCTTATGTTAATGATTTAGGGAAAACGAATGAATACGTAACAATTTTGTAAATATAAATGGCTCAAAATAAGATCATTGTGGGAGCACTTATGGTGGAAAATCCCCAGTGCGACCGCAGCGCTGCTAATAAAGAATACCTGCTCTACAGGACCATCTGCTGTTGAGTTTATTTCTTTGCTTCAGCTCGTCTCTGTAATCCTGAAAGTTGAAAATATTATAACCATCTGATTTAGGTGAGACCCCCAAAGAGTGACCTTTGGAAGTCTCAAAGAGGGGAACTGTTACACCCAGGGACTGAGCGTCTGGTCAATGGTACTTGACTCCTCCCTGAGGAGGGGTTCAGAAAGCCCGGGGGGTCCTTTCTGAGCCCCGGGACCCAACGGGAAGGTCTCCCTGACGGCTGGTCTGACCCCGGCCCCTGTGCAGTAAATAACCAAGTGTGCCCTTCCAGCGTGTCACAGAGTCATGGAATGTGTTGGGTTGGAAGGGACCCTTAAAGGCCATCTCGTCCAACCCCCGGCAGTGAGCAGGGACGTCTTCAACTAGATCAGGTTGCTCAGAGCCTCATCCAGCCTGGCCTTGGATGTCTCCAGGGATGGGGCCTCCACCCTCTCTCTGGGCAACCTGGGCCGGTGTCTCACCACCCTCAGTGTAAAGAGCTTCTTCCTAATGTCTGATCTAAACCTGCCCTGCTCTAGTTTAAAGCCATTGCCCCTCGTGCTGTGGCTCTGTGCCCTCGCAAACAGCTCCTCCAGCTCTCCTGGAGCCCCTTCAGGGACTGGAAGGGGCTCTAAGGTCTCCCCAGGGCCTTCTCTTCTCCAGGCTGAACCCCCCCAGCTCTCTCAGCCTGTCCCCACAGCAGAGGGGCTCCCGCCCTCGGATCACCTCCGCGGCCTGTCTCGTAAAGCGCTGCCACATTCACCGCTGACTTTGTTAAATCGCTGGTTTATGTTAATAAATATTTCCCCACTTCTCTCCCACAAGTGAAGCCAATGGCTGCGCGCGCCACAAATTGGCCCTTGGTGCCGGACTCCTGAAATGCCCCTAATGCTGCCACCACTCCCGGAACGCTCCCAGTGGCCACTCCTGTGCTAAAGCGCCACCGCGCAGGGAGCGGGGCGCGGCGGGGAGGAGTTGGTGGGATCGGCGGTGTGTGTTTGGGAGACCCCGCTTTCTGCCCCCAGTGGAGGGCGCGGGGCTGGGGCAGCCGGCAGTGTGGGGCCTGCGAGGCTGCCTGCGCCCGGCCGGTGCCACTTCTGCCGGGACGAGCCCAAATTCGGGGGTCAGCAGCATCAGAAGCTCCGCTGGAGGCAGCGCCTGTGCTGGAGCCATGGTGGGTGCACTCCTGCTCTCACCAAACTAGCTTGTTCTGGCATCTCTCCCCATCTACTCTCCTCAAGGATACAACATCCCAAGACTTCCTTGTATCCAACTAAGCCCAGCAGATGTCTAACCCATCCGCTTACAAAGCGTTTCAAACTTAGCTACATTATTCCAGTAAGGAGGAACCAGATGTTCTTTTCAACTGGGTATCAGTAAGGCCTGAGGGGCTTTCCACCCCAGCCTTTTGTGCTGTTCAAGGCTACTGTATCACCAGCGACGGTATCACCCTGGCAGCAGCCATTGGCACCTGCTGTTCTGTAACCTTCAGCAGTCCCACCACAGAAGGGTCAGCTGAAAGACCGGGTAAGGCAGACAGCTGTGTAATGTCCTCAGTCCCTCCAGCTGCTATACCAACAGCCCACCGATACGCTTTCGGGTCTTTGAAATACCCTCTCTTGAGCAAGTCTACGCCAAGGATGCACGGAGCGTCTGGGCCACTCACAATGGAGCGCTTCCGCCATTTATTCCCAGTTCGGCTCACTTTGGCCGAAGTACAGTCAGTTCTTGAGACCTGTCACACCAGAATCAGCAACAGATTTTGTCCCTTTATGAGTCAATGGCAATAGGGTACACTGTGCACCGCTGTCCACCATGTCTTTATGCTTTTGTGGCTCTAATACACGAGGACATCGAATCCACACAGCCCAATAAACTCGGTTATCCCTCTCCCCCTCCTGGCTGGAGGCAGGGCACCTCTAATGTTGAGGACAACATCTACAGTTAGCAGATGAGTTCCGACCCGGACCAGAGAACTGCTCCCTGGGCACTGGAGCAGCCACCCTCCTGGAAGAATTCTTTCTTCTATCTGTTTTACCTTGCAACTAGTGCCTGTAGGGCCAAGGTAGGTCCTTCATCCCACTTACTCAGGTCCTCTCCATAGGCACCGAGGTAAAACCACAAGGTGTCTCGTAGTGTCTTCTTTTTCTTCCAAGTCGGTCTCGTAGGAGGGCATCTTCTCCTAATGGCTGCGACATGGGTCCATGCAGGGGAAAAGCGGGATGTTTCTTCCATCCTAGACAGTTTCTCAAACAGTGTCTCCTTTTTCTCAATCATCTTCTCAGTTTTACCAGCTTCCCCGCTGCTGAGCTGGCCGGGGGCGGCGGCCAGGGAGTGGGGCTGCCGAGGGCAGCAGGGCAGTGCGCGCTGCGGGGCTGAGCGGCACGCGCTCCCTGCCTGGCTGCGGCCCGAGGGCCCTGGGCCAGGCGCCCCAGGAAGGACGGGTTTGGGGGTGGATGGAGAGGGCCAGAGGGGCTGGAGACCGTCCAGCAGCAGCCTCAGCAGCATCCTCAGCAGGTCGGCCAGGAGGCTGGGCTCACAGGACAGCGTGTTCCACGTGGCCCTGGCAGTGCTGCAGAGCCAGAGCACACTGTCAGCAGGGCCACCTCGGCCACCACCCCTTCTGCCTGGGCAGGCCCCGGAGGTCCTGAGCTGCCCCTGAGGCTGACGGGCCACGTACTTGTCACAGGGCCGGGAAACCCTCAGCAGGCCAGTGACCACTTCATAACTGTCGATGTCGGCCAGCCAGGGAAGGGTGAACGTCAGGATGTCCTGGAGCAGCATCCTGCTGACGCAGACCAGGTGCCTATCGATGACCTCCACGAGGTCGTTGACCTACTGGAGACAGCGGGCTGGAGCACAGCTACGGCCCCTGCTGACACCAAGAGCTGCTGCCCTCCTGCTGCCCTTTGCTGGCCTCAAGGGATGCCCGTCAGGTGCTGCAAGCCCTGGCCTCGGGGCGGGGGGAACGGCCCCCGCAGGGCACGCGCACAGGGCAACCCGGCTGCACACTGCCTACCCCGTATAGCTCTGAGCACGAACCTCTCAAGACCAGCTCCAGCACCCTGCCAACCAGCAGGGTGTCAGAGACCCTTGGGTCTGCCATGTTTTTCAAGATGGCAAGGACAAAGTCGTTCATCTCAGACGGGAAGAAGGGGCTCCCAAGTAGCTGAGGGAGAGAGGGAGGGAAAAAGCGTCACACCGAGCGCCCTGGCTGCAGGGACCGTGAGCTCTGCCGGCAACCAGAGCTCGCCGGTGGCCAGAATGGCCAGAGCTGCTGTGCTGACGCTGGGCTAAAGCCTTGGACTACTCCCTGCAGAGAGGTGGTGGCTCCCCGCAGCCTGATGGGCGGGAGGCCGTGCCATCCCCCGCCGCGGCTGATGGGCTGGTTCATCCCAAGCCTCCCGCCAGCCCCACGGCCAAGTAGCTGAGGGAGAGAGGGAGGGAAAAGGTGTCGCACTGAGTGCTCTGGCATGGGTAGCGCTGGCTCTGCCCCATCGAGAAGAGATACCATTTGCCTCGCCCTAAAAGAACGGCCCCATTCTCTCTGTCCCCGAAACAGCCTTCTTCGCCTTTGTTATTCAGGAGAGAACTGAAACTTTCTCTTAGAAATGTAGGTCTTTCTTCAGGAAAGATGCAATGTGTCCGGGAGGATTCCAAAGGACAACCATTTTACAGAAGTAAGATGTTCCACCCGTCGTCTTTTCATTTTTTGCTTCTTCCTGTTCTGCTCGTGGCTTTAGGCCGACACGCCTGTACGCAGGGAGGTCAAAGGCCTGGCAGGGGAATGGCCGCCCGCAGCCAAGGCAGACCGTCAGCCCCCGCCCGGACCTAACAGCGCAACCCCCGTCTTTCTGCTCGGGGCCGGCGCCGGGCGGTGCCGTGAGCGGAGCGGGCGGGGCCGGGCCTGGCGGCGGGAAGGGCCTCCCCTCAGGGAACGGCGGGCCCGCGGAGCGTTCTGGGAGCCGTAGTTTCCCCGGGGCCGTAGGCCGGGCGCCATCTTGTGCGCGGCGGCAGGCCCGGCGGCGCGGCTCCCACGCCAGCCCCCACCGGCGGTAGGGAGCGGCAGCATTCCCGGGGGGAGCGGGCGCTGTTCCCCGTCACCTGTCGGGACCGGGTGCCTGGGCAGCGGAGACCCTCCCGCCATGGCGACGCCCGCACGCCCAGCTCCTCCTCGACCTTCCTCCCGTCATGCACCGCGCGTCTCCGCCTGTTCCGGCCCAGCGCCGCGCGGTGATTGGCCTCTCGGGCGTCCTACCCGGAAGCGGGCGCCGCGGCAAGAGATTTGAACGGCAGCGGCCGCCCCGGGAGGCGGCTGCCGAGCCGGTGAGTGTAGCCTCCGGGCCCCGCTGCCCCGCAGCCCGTTAGCGGCTCCCGGCGGGTCTGCTGGCGGCAGGACTCTGGGGGGGCTGGGCGCCTTTCGCCGGGCCGCGCGGGCGGGCCCGCGAAAGGAGGCGGCCGCGGCGGCGTCTCCTTGGGTCTCGTTCGTTGCCCCGCGGAGGATACCGCCGGGTCGGGCGTGCTTGCCTCTTCGGCAGCGCAGTCGCCCGCTCTCGCTGGCAAGCGTTAGCCAGGAGCCCCCGTCAGACGGTAGCCGCCTGTGCCCGGGGCCTGCGGGCGCTCGGGCTGCCCCGTCTGGTGAATTTCCCGCTGGGGGTGTAGCGCTTGGTCATCAGCGCAGGTCGCCCCCCGCCCCGGCCCGCGCTGGGCTGCAGTAAATGCGTTTTCCGTTCCAGAGTCTGCTCAGCGTGGAGAAGCCCAAAGGCCGGCTGCAGTTTCTCCTCGCAGGGGCTGAGAAGAATTGCCAGGTCCCCGTTGCTCTCAGAATGGCTTTAGGTGATTATGAGGAAATTCTCAAGTGCTACGAATCACATGAAAGGAGTGGGACAGGTAGGCCTGATCCGTGGGCACAACCCGATGCGCGCGCCCTGTCTGACCGCTCTCGTGCTTCCCTAAGCACACGTTAACTGTTGCTGTCGAATGCACGGGGCACGTTTCTGTTGTGTGTTTTGCGTGGCAGAGCTCTGGCAGTGTCACTGGAGGTGGGTGTCAGTGGTCGCTTCTTGCTCTAGTGAAGACGCTGCCCGCTGTGCGCGTGACACATTCGCTGCCCCTGTGAGATTACAGGCAAGAAAACACGTCCTCACGCTGAGCTTTCAAGGTCTCTTTTTCCGGTTCTAGGTGGGTTTGCTGATTATTTCGATGTTCTTCGGTGGCTCGACTCATGGGTGTGTGGGCACCTACGTGATGTACTTTCACCACTAGTTTCCCCAGCGGGTCAGCAATATCTTGCCATACTTGAGCAGCCCAGAGGGGTTTACCTCTGGGTTTGCCTGTGCTGCCAGTTGCTCTGCTTCCAGTGCCTCTGGCCTTCTTGTGGGGCTGCCACCACTGGTGGGGCCACTCTCCACCCCTCCCGGCGCCCCGAGCGTGCCTGGGGGAGGAACTGCCGCTCTGCTCAGCAGCAGAAGGCCCCACTGGGCCTTCCGTGGGGCCCTGCGAGGCCCGGGAGAGGCCCTGGGGCTCTTGGTGGGGACCGCTTGGCCCAGCTCATGCTCCTGAGAGGGCCGGAGAAGGCCTGGGGTTGCCTGGAGGGCAGCAGGGCCCTGCCCGTGCCCCAGACAAGCCCGGCTGCTGCGTCCGGGTATGGAATTGGCCATGTCCACCAGCTATCCCCAGGGTGTTCAGCCTCCTGAGCTGGGAGATAAGGATGGAGAGCAGAACAACCCACCCATAACCCAGGAGGAAGTAGCCCATGACCTGCTTCTGCACCCAGACGCACATAAGTCTATGGGGCTGGATGGGATTCACCCAAGAGTACTCAGGGAGCTGGCGGGAGAGCTCACCAAGCCTCTCTCCATCATTTATCAACAATCCTGGTCAACAGGGCAGGTACCAGATGCCTGGAGGGTGGCTAATGTGACGCCCATCTACAAGAAGGGTCGGAAGGAGGATCCGGGGAACTACAGGCCTGTCAGCCTGACCTCGGTACCAGGAAAGATCATGGAGAGGATCATCTCGAGTGAGCTCTCACGGCAAGCGCAGGGCAGCCAAGGGATCGGGGCCAGCCAGCATGGCTTTAGGAAAGGGAGGTGCTGCTTAACCAACCTGATCTCTTTCTATGACCATGTCACCCGCCTTCTGGATGCGGGGAAGGCTGTGGACGTTGTCTATCTGGACTTTGGCAAGGCCTTTGACACCGTCCCCCACAGCATTCTCCTGGAGAAGCTGGCGATCCATGGCATAGACGAGTGTACTCTTTGCTGGGTTAAAAACTGTCTGGCTGGCCGTGCCCAGAGAGTTGGGATTAATGGGGTGAAATCCTCTTGGCGGCCGGTCACCAGTGGTGTCCCTCAGGGCTCAGTTCTGGGGCCGGTTTTAATGTCTTTGTCAATGATGTGGATGAGGGGATTGAGTGCACCCTCAGTAAGTTTGCAGATGACACCAGACTGGGTGGGGGTGTTGATCTGCTTGAGGGTAGGAAGGCTCTCCAGAGGGACCTGGACAGGCTGGATCGATGGGCCAAGGCCAACTGTATGAGGTTTAATAAGGCCAAGTGCCGGGTCCTGCATTTCGGTCACAACAACCCACAGCAACGCTACAGGCTTGGGGCAGAGTGGCTGGAAAGCTGCCCGGCAGAAAAGGACCTGGGGGTGCTGGTGGACGGCCAGCTTAACATGAGCCAGCAGTGTGCCCAGGTGGCCAAGAGGGCCAACAGCATTCTGGCTTCTATCAGGAATAGCGTGGCCAGCAGGAGCAGGGAAGTGATGGTGCCTCTGTACTGGGCACTGGTGAGGCCCCACCTCGAGTGCTGTGTTCAGTTCTGGGCCCCTCTGTACAAGAGGGACATTGAGGTGCTGGAGCGTGTCCAGAGGAGAGCGACCAGGCTGGTGAGGGGTCTGGAGACCAGGGCATATGAGGAGAGGCTGCGGGAGCTGGGCATGTTTAGCTTGGAGAAGAGGAGGCTGAGGGGAGACCTCATTGCCCTCTACAACTCCCTGAAAGGAGGGTGCAGAGAGGTGGGGGTTGGCCTCTTCTCCCAGGGGAATAATGACAGGACCAGAGGAAATGGCCTGAACTTGCGGCAGGGGAGGTTTAGGTTAGATATTAGGAAGAATGACTTTACTGCAAGAGTGGTCAGGCACTGGAACAGCCTGCCCAGGGTGGTGGTTGAGTCACCATCCCTAGAGGTGTTTAAGAAATGTCTAGATGTGGCACTTCAGGGCATGCGCTAGTGTGGAGATTGTAGGGCTTTTTTTCGTGTGTGTATGGTTGGACTCGATGATCTTAGAGGTCCCTTCCAACCATGAAGATTCTATGATTATAATCCCCCTTGACGCAGCACTGGTGTGGCCACATCTGGCCTAGTGTGTCTGTGTGTGGGGCTCTCTGTTCTGAAGGAAGGAGGAGGAACTGGAGAAGCTCCAAAGGACACTGGCCAGGATGGGGCTTGGGGCCTGTGTGGAGAAGCTGAGGGAGCTGGGCTTCTGTACCTTTTGAAGTGGAGGCCCAGGGCTCTCTAGCAGTAGCCTGCACCTGCTTGAAGGGTGGCTTCAGAGATCATGGAGCTTTTCTTGGTAGTGGGAAGAGAAGGAAACCTCAACAAAGCGCAGCTTGGAAGGGTCGGACTGCATGTGAGGAAAAAGAAATCTCAGTCAAATGGTTGCACTGTGGTGCAAGAGGTCACCCAGAGGGAGTCTGTATTAGCCCGTGGCTTTGTGTTTCAAGGAACAGCCGGTGAGAGTGGAGAGACATCAGCACAGGTATAGAAATGCCGGGGTGAGAGCGATGTGGGAAAGCACGATGGGTGTCTGCGGCCTGCAAGGAAAGAGGCGCAGGCATGGGGCAGTGATGGACAGCCTGCAGTGGAGGTGGCCCAGGGCTCTGGCAAGGCTACAAAGCCCAACAGCACCAAGGTCTTTGTCCCCTTGGCTATGGCAGTTTTGTTTTACTTTACTTTTCAGTCTAGAGAAGAGGTGATAGAAATCTTCTGCAACTGATATTGATCCAGAGGGTCTCCTCAGGAGGTCTGGCTGGCTAGGAAAAGCAGTCCCTTGAGGTCTGACACTGTATGGACAACGCTACTCCTCACCGCCCCCACCCCAACCCCACCATCTCTGTCATTGCCCAGTTGGGATTTACATCGGTGTCCTTCCATCAAACTTCTCCACTGGTCTCTGCAGCTGGATGTTACAGCTCCATTGCACCAGCTCCCACCTGAGCTCCTTAGAGACCTGGCTGCGCCCAGGCACAGAAGGGTTTCTCCTCTTTGCAAGCAAAGAAAAGTAAAGCCTGATCATGTCGGATCATGTTTGATAAACAATAAAACACCCTCTGCGGCCATATGCTAAGTCCATGCTGCCTCTAATGAGGTTGCTTTTCTGCAAGGGGTAATCTTATGAGACATGCTTTAGATAGGTAGGTACAGAAAGGTTGATATAAACACAGTTAAAGAGTTGGCTACAGGAGATAATTAGACTACTGAAAGACGGGGAAACTTTTAACCATGTGAAGCTCAAAGCAGCAGCTGGATGGGTGACGGGAACCTGAATGAAGAAAGAGTAAGGGAAGGAGAAAACGGGAGTATAATAGAAAAGGCCCCTGTCTAGACAGTCTGCACCTGGAAAGATGACTTTAGAAATGGTCATTGTATTTGGACAGGTGAAAATGTATGAAAGATTAGAGAAATTATGTACGTAGGATTACAGGCAAAATAGTGGTAATGAAGTTACAGGGGAAGATTGACATTTCTTTGGAATATCCCTTTTGAAAAGTCATTGGGTTAGCAGAGGTCTCTTGTGAGAGAGGACAAGCAAGTGTTGCACCCAGCTTTGAACGAGGCCAAAAATGCAACTCAGGGAACAACTCACTGGCTGTACAAGCTCACATTGGTGAGGAGCGTGCCACCAGTTAGAGTCCTCTTGGGTGATATTTCTGGGCACCAAAAAGAAAAAATTGTCTTCAAATGCAGTCAGCATGGACTTACTGAGGGTACGTACTGGGACATACTGGGGCATTGTGGGGCAGCACAGGGATGCTGGCTCCTGGGCCCTGTTCAGTTTAGCACCTGTGTCCGTGACCCAGAGAAGGCAACTCTCAGCATGTTTAACAAGAACAACCGCTGCATTCTACACCTGGGATGAAATAATGGTGGCCATAAGTATAGGCTGGAAGAGGAGTGGCTGGAAAGCAGCCCCACAGAAAGGGATCTGGGGGCGCTGGTTGGCAGCTGGGTTAATGTGAGTCAGGAGAGTGCCCTGGCAGCCAAGAGGGCAACCTGCATTCTGGGGTGCATAGAATCATAGCATTGCCTAAGTTGGAAGAGACCTTTCAGATCATCGAGTCCAACCACCAACCTAACTCTGACAAAAACCATCACTAAAGCATATCTCTAAGCACTGCGTCTACCCGTCTTTGAAATACCTCCAGGGATGGTTGCACTTCCCTGGGCAGCCTCGTCCAATGCTTAATAACCCTTTCAGAGTAAACTTTTTTCCTAATATCCAGTCTAAACCTCCCCTGGTGCAACTCGAGGCTGTTTCCTCTTTTCCTATTGCCTGTTACTTGGGAGAAGAGACCCACCCCCACCTCTCTACATCTCCTTTCAGGTGGCTGTAGAGAGCGATAAGGTCTCCCTCAGCCTCCTTTTCTCCAGACTAAACAATCCCAGATCCCTCAGACACTCCTCATAAGACTTGTTTGTCTCGGAGTTTCCTCTGCCCTCTCTGGCATCCCTACCCACCACCAATCACTGCCTAACCACTAACTGAAATGTTAAGAAGCTCTCAGGGGATGACCATGTTTCTCCATTTACCACTCAGGCGTCCTAAAGACACCAGTTGAGGAAGCTTATCTCGGGAAGAGGAGGACCTCCTAGAGGCACCTCTCTGCTCTTTGAGGTCTAAGTGCTTGTCAAAGGCCCCAGGAGGAGTTCATCTGGTGCCCACATTTATATTGCAGATGGTTGGTCTGCAATGGACAGGGAAGGAGACAGAGATGCGACCAGGAATGACATGGAAGGGGAGATTCAGTGCATTGGGGATGGCTGGGGTGGAGATAATCCCCGTGGATAAAGCCTTGAGCAATGTGATGGCTGAGTAGAGACCTGCTGGTCAAACTAAAGGGCAAGAAGGAAATGCACAGGCAGTGGAAGCAGGGAGAGGTATCCTGGGAAGAGCATGGGGATGTTGCCCAGGTGTGTAGGGATGGGGTCAGGAAGGCCAAGGTGCAGCTCAAGATGAACTTGGCAAGGGAGGCAAAAAATAGTAAGAAGGGCTTCTATAGATACGTCAGCCAGAAAAAGAAGCTCAAAGAAAGCGTACCCCTCCTGATGAGCAAGACTGGCAAACTGGTAAGAATGGACGAGGAGAAGGCTGAGGTACTCAACAACAGTTTTGCCTCAATCTTCCCTGGCAACCTCGCTTCCCACACCTTTTGAGTGGATTAACTTCAAGGCAGGGACTGGAGGAAAAAAGTCCCCCCCACTGTGGCAAAAGATGAGGTTTGTGACCACCTGAGGAACCTGAGCATGCAGAAGTCCATGGGGGCTGACAAGATGCCTCCCAGAGTCCTGAGGGAACTGGCTGGTGGAGTTGCCAAGCCGCTCTCCATGATATTTGAAAAGCCATGGCAGTCAGGTGAAGTCCCCAGTGACTGGAAAAAGGCAAACATTGCACCAGAGTCCACCAGAGCTTCACACTCCCATGGGGTTGATGTGCCAGGCGTTGACCCCAGACAGACTCGCTCCCGCCTCCATCCCCGGGGAAGATCCATCTCCAGCCAGCCGAGGGGAGAGCTGGGGTCGTGGCTCAGGCTCCAGCGCCATCCGAGTGTGCACGATGAGCACCGAACCAAGTGTTCCCACCAAAGAAGAAGCGGTACATGCACTTTCCCTCCCCTTTCCCTCTGTAAAACGGCGGGACGCCTCACTGCGGGTCAGAGCCTGAGGAGAGCAACCCTGATAAAAATTTATTTGGAAAATAAATGTGGTAAAACTCCCCCTGCCTCCCAGAAGGGACTGTAGGAAAAAGAGAGAAAGGTACAGACGTGCTCTTGGCCCCACGGGAGGTTCCCTCTGGGTGCTGCCCTCAACGGTGGTCCACTCGTTTGGGGATTGGCAAGACCTTTCCTTGACGGGACACTTCTTCGCGCTCAACGGGAGTCACCTCCAGATCTGTGCCCTGCGCCCCTTTTTGTTGGGTTTGTTAAAAGCCGGTTTGTGTTGGCACTTTGGGGCGCTCGGAAGCGTCGGTGGGGTTTTGTCTGGGACACGAACTGTCGAAGCCACAGGCCTTGCGCTCCCCCTGAGGAGGCGGCGGGGGGACAGCGCAGGTAGGATCAGCCACCCTTCAGAGCGACCTTGAGGAGGCTCTTGTCCAGCCCTTGGTCAAACCGGCCAACTGCTGACATTTACCTTTTTCAATGCGCAGCTCACGATCGCAACCACCCGAGCGCGTCGTCGTCCCCACCACTGAGCCAGCAGAGGGGACTTCCCCGAACACCACCGTGAATGTCAAGGGGCATCCAGTGCCGCCCGCTGGTTTGTGTTTCTCTCATCAGCCGCTCCTAATCCCATATTCCTCAATGGTGGCAGCACCTACGATTCGTCGATTCTTTTCAAAACAGGCCCGGAACGCAAAAAACACCCCAGCGTGTTTAAATGCGGTGCATGATTCCGCGCCGGGTGACTTGTCTGTCCAACAGATAACGCAGAAAGCAGAAGCTGTCAAAATGAGAATCTGCCAGGTGGCTGCCTGCTCTTTGGGCATTTCCAAAGCAAATATTCCAGTCAGGCGCCTTCAATCTTTTTGCGACCGAGCCACAAGAGATCCCTTATTTAGAGTTAGTGTCTCGTGAAGACACGACCTTATCCCTAACCCTCGGAAATGCCATCTAATGTCAACGAGGGCCCTGAGCCGTTGACGGTTCTCGTGTCTGACTTCTCAGCGCACCCTCGTTTCCCTCTTCTCGGGCAGATGACCCCAGACAGGGTTTCTTCCGAGCCGGGACAGGAGCCTGTCCCGTCATGGGGACGCGACCAGCGACACCTCAGTTTCGCTGAAACTCGGGCAAACCTCCCAGCTGACTTCCAAAGCCCCGTCCAGATTTTTCCCACCGGCCTTTGACTCCCACCCCGCGTCTCCTACAAACACAAACCACCCCCCCGACCCCAGGGGCCACGGACTCCAATCGAGCGCTGTTTTACTTTCAGCCGTGGGCCGCTGGGTGGGTTAGGGGGCGAACGGCCCTTGGGCAGCGCAGCGCGGTGGCTGGAATTCCTGTGGCAGGGAACAGAGGACGAGCTTACAGAGGAACGCGCCGGCCTTACGGAGCACCCGCGGGTTTGCCGGGATAACGCCGACGTCCCGGGAACTCAGCGCAGGTGGCGAGTCCAAGGCGTTCGGTGCCGCCGTTGCTCGGCGCGGCCGGTGGAGTTGCTGGTCGTTACGGGCGGTTCCTTCTGCCACCCAGAGAGACCCGTCGATCCGTGCTGCGCCTCCCGATGGAGACCTTGCCGGTCCCATGTCCTCCCAGCGGTGGCTCACGCCATCGAAGGGCTGGTCTCCTCGTTATGCAGAAGCCAATCAGTCGCTCTCTGTGCCGCTCTTTGTCTCCCCTGAGAGCTGTGTGCGTCTGCAGGGGGGAAAACCCGGGGTGCCTGAGCTCCTCGAGCCAAAAATGCCCACGTCCGCCCTGAAGCCGTCCCCGCTGGGAGAGGTCCTGGCCGTTCTCTCTGCCCTTCGGGGCACTTGCGCCCTTGAAGAGAGCAGCCGGGGCCGATTGCGGGAGCGTCACGACGGCAGAGAGCAGCTCCGTTGGCGCCGGCTTGCTGGAAAAGGTCTGGCTTGGCTTGTGCGGCTTCCCCCGGCGGCTCTCCCTGCTGGGAGCGGAGCCCCGCACCGCTTGCGACCAGCCCCACGCCATCCCTGCCCCACAGCGCCCCGAGGGGGCTGCCCAGGGCCCCCGGGGTGGCGGTGGTCGGGCTGGGGGTGAAGGAAACCAGGCTGGAGAGCCAGGCCCAGCGCGGGGCAGGCGGGGGAGAGGGAAGAGGACGCGGCGCCCCTGGGGAGGCAGCTCCATCACCCCGGCTGCTCGGACCCCCAGGCTCCCCCAAGGAGAGCAGCCCCCCCGGCTGTCCGGCTGCTCCCCCGGCACCGCCCTGTCCCCGGCGGAGGGATGAGCTTCACTCGTAAGAGAGCAGCAGTGAAATAGTGATGAACAGCAAACACCATTTACCAAAGCCAGCAGTGAAGGTGACAGTGTTTTACGGGATTCGATGGCAAGGGGCACCCGGTTATTTACCGCACGGGGGCCAGGGCCAGGCGAGCCGCGAGGGAGACCCTCCCGTTGGGTCCTGGGGCTGGGAAGGACCCCCCGGCTTTCCGAATTCCTTCTCCGAGAGGAGTCAAGGTGCAGCTGGATCCAATCCGAGCCCCAGGCTTGGCCAAGGGTTCACGTCTAAGGGATTATAGCCGCGCCATCAACCCTTACGTCACTTAGCCAAGACTTCAGGGGTCAGCACGCCGCCGAGAGCCTCTTGCGGCGAGGAACCTGCTGGCCCGGAGGAGCAGAACCTCAAGCGAGCGTCCCCGCTCCAGGGGAGATCCTGGGGCGCAGGCGCCGCCGCGCAGGAGAGCCCCGAGGGCTCCTGGGCTGTGCGCTCTTCACAGGGTAGGAGAAGTGACCCACAGCCATATTCGCAAGGGCCCAAAACCCCTCGGTCCCCGCCCCAGACAGCGCTCGGCTGCGGGCAGCCCCCCCCCAAGGCCGGGGTGCGCCTTAGGACACCTCCCGCTGACGGTCGTGGCTGGGGCAGGAGCCAGGGGGAAAGGGAGATCCCCCGCCTCTGGGCGCCGGCCTGTCCCCGGGGAAGGAGGGACCGCGGCGCTGGGGCGCCCCAGGACCCGCTGCTCCCCGCTCCCCCCAGCACCGCCCTCCTGAGGGGGCTCTGCCCGCTGGCGGGGCTGGAGGGCGCCCCGGCTGCCGTCGCCCCCGCCGTTCTGCCCCCGAGCGGGCTCTGGGGAAGCCCCGGGGGGGCTGGAGGGCCCTGTGTGCCGCGGGGCGCGGGCAGGTGTCAGAGGTGCTGCGGGACAGACGTCCCTCCTCTCGCCAGGGGGGCTCCGTGCCCGCCATCAGCGCCGAGGGGCTGCCCGGGGATGAGCCGAGGCTTCGTCGCGTCCCTCTGAACGGCCGCGTCCGGGGCCAGCAGAGGCCAAGGACACCGGAGGGGACGAGGGCCTTTGGCGAGCGGTGGCCGAGCCCCAGCGGGGAGCGGAGCCAGCGCCGCACCGGGGCCGGGGCGCTGGGACCCGCTCTCGGGGCCGGCTCTGCCCGGGGGACCCCGGGGATGAGGGGGGACGGGGTGTCCCCAGGCGGCGGGGGCCAGTCCCCTCTGCCGGGGGGGCCGTGGCTGGGAACGGCACCGGTTTGGGTCCCGCGGAGCCTGGGGAACGGGGGGGGCTGGAGCCAGGCACGGCCGCCCCCCAGCACGTCCCCCATGCCGAGCGCCCCCCTCCCCACGCCCAGCACCCACCAGTGTCCCCCAGTGCCCGAAGGCCCCGGTCTCCTGCCGGCCCCGTGGCCCCTGCCCCCGGCCGTCCTCCCCCCTCCCATGTTCCCTCCTCCCGGGGTCCCCGGCGCCGAAGAAGAGGGGTCGGTCCCAGCCCCCCCTTTACCCGAGGGGCTGGGGAGGAGGCAGAGGTATTTCTGCCCTGAGAGCCCTGGTTGGAGGGTGCTGTCGCCCCTGGGGGGCCCTGGAGGGAAAGGCTGGTCTGGGGGTGAGGGGTACGGGGAGATGGGGGTCTGGGGGTGAGGGACGTGGGGAGATGGGGGTCTGGGGGTGAGGGACACCGGGAGCTGGGGGTCTGGGGGTGAGGGACGTGGGGAGATGGGGGTCTGGGGGAGAGGGACGTGGGGAGATGGGGGTCTGGGGGTGAGGGACCCGGGGAGCTGGGGGGTTCTGGCTTTGGGGGCTGTTGGAGGCCGGTCTCATGATGGAGCAGTGGGTCATGGCTGTCGGGCGTCCAGCTGTCAGGAGGCTCCGGCCGCCCCCCGGTGCCGGGGCCCTTCCCTGCCCAGCTGCCCCATGCCCACGCTGGACCGGTGCCGGGACGGAGGTGACTCCGTGCCGGGGCTGGGCTGGTGGCCAGGGCCGGCGTCTCTGCCAAGGCCGGCTTTGCCCCGGGGGCTCTCGGGGCGGGGAGGGACGAGCAGGAGTCCCAGGGGGGATAAATCTGCCCCTTCGCCTTCCCCAGCTGCAGCCGGGACTCTCCGCACGGCAGAGGAAGATGAAGGTGGCGGTGCTCAGCCTGGCCCTGCTCTTCGCCGTCCTGCTCTGCACCCCGGAGGATGCCCAGGTGGGTCCCCAGGGCCGCGGGCCGGGGCCGGGCTGGGGGACGCTGGCTCCGCCGCAGCGGGGGACACAAAAGCCCTTGGCTTGGCCTCTCGTCTCGGCACCCCCACATCCGTCCCATCCCCCCCCGGCACCCCCGAGTCCCGTCCTTTTGGGCCCCGCTGCCATCTCCCCCTGGGGACGCGCTCCGTGTCCCACCTCTCCGTCGCTGACGAGGTCTTTCTTCCCCTCAGCCTTTCGCCTTCCCCCCTCTCCCCGGCAGCGGTGTCCCCGCAGCCCCTGCCCGACCCCACCGTCCCCCCACGCCGTCCCCTCGTTGTGCTCCTCCGCTCTCTGCCCCCCCCAGCCACCGCCTCGGAGCCCCCACGGCCCCTCCGCTTGGGCTCCTTCCCTCTCCCGTCCGTCCCATGCCCCCCCGGCCCTCCAGAGCCCCCGGCCCCGGCCCTCAGGGGTCCCGCCGACCGCCCCCGCGCCCCATCGCTGCGTCCCCACCACCCCCCGCCCTGTCCTCTCTGGGGCTCCCGAACTCCCCGCGGTTCCTTCGTCTCCATCCTCACCCCTGGTCCTCGCGTGAGGTGAAACCTTGGGGGGGGGGACGGTGCTGGGGGGCAGCAGAAGGCCTTTTCCTGGGAAGCCTTGGGGCCGGGGGGAGCCTGTGTCGTCCCCCCCGGCCCCGCCACGGTCCCCTCCAGCGCCCGCTGCGCTCTTTCTCCCCAGGCCTTCGAAGCGAGCGGAGGTTACTGCATCGGGGTAAGCGGCGGGTGGGCTGGGAGGGTGCCCAGTCTGCGGAACTGGGGGGGCCGCTCGGTCCCCCCGTTGCTCGCCGGGGCTGGGGACATCCCAGTGACCCGGGCGACCCCACGGTCTCTCCACAGGGGGGAGTCTGCTTCGGGCGAGTGAAGAGGGCTGCGGTAGGTACAGCCAGCTCTGCTGCCCCCAGACCCTCCCTCCCATGGCCACCGCGCTCCAGAGCATCCCAGTGCGCCCCAGTACCTGCACTGGGAGCCCACTCGACACTCCAGTGTCTGCACTGGGACCCCACTCCCCCCCCAGTATCTGCACTGGGAGCCCACCCCCTCCCACCAGTATCTCCACTGGGATCCCGCTCCCTCCCCAGTACCTGCACTGGGACCCCACTCGACACTCCAGTGTCTGCACTGGGACCCCACCCCCTCCCACCAGTATCTCCACTGGGACCCCACTCCCCCCAGTGCCTGCACTGGGAGCCTGCTCACCCCCAGCCCCCCCAGGGCTTTCCCAGCGCCTCCCTGACCCCCCCGTCTCCCCAGGCCCCCGGGGCTGAGAAGCTGCTGGAGCTGGTGCGCCAGAGACGCATGGCTGAGGCGGCTGAGGCCTAGGTGAGCGACGGCCCGGCCGCTCCAGCCCCACGGAGGGTCCTGGGCCCCAGGGGGTCCCCGAGCCCTCGGGGCCGGGACCGCCAGGGCCGCGGGAGCAGGACGCAGAGGGGACGGCGGCGACGCGTGTCCCCGGGCCAGCGGGACGCAGCTGCTGCCCTGCCGGTCCCCGCGCCCGGGGGGCGTTGCACGGACTGCCGGGGGCCCCGCCGCGGCCGGGCGGGGGGCTCTGGTGCCCCCCGGGATGCCCACGGGGGCCGGGCGGGGCTCGCGGAGGTTTCGGGGCGTCCCCGGGTAAGGCCACGCCGGGCGAGGGGCTGGGGGTGCCCCGGGGGGCTCAGGAGAGCCAGGTCCTGCCCTGGGTGCGTGGGGGGCTCTGGGTCCCTTCTCCGTCCCCAGGGCTCTGCGGGGAGATGGGGGGGACGCGGCCGCTCTCCTGGCCCGGCGCACGCCGGGGGGGTCTCACGCCGGGCTCTGTCTTCCAGGACTGGAACCGGCGGTGACGCCCTCGTCCCATCCCCCCCCAGCGGCACGAGGAGATGGTCATCCCTGGATGGCCCCCCGGGAGCCCCGGACCGTTGCCCTCTCGCCATCAATAAACTCCTTCAGCAAAGCTTCGCTCCGCATCTGCCTGCACGTGGCCCCCCCCTCTGTGGCCCCTCTCCCCGTGGTGTGGGGCAGGAGAGGAGCGTGGAGGGACGGCCCGGACCTCTGGGCACCTGCCCCACGGACTCAGCCCTCCGGGGGGTTCCCCGGCCATTTCGGAGCCCCACGCCGGGCCACCTGCCTTCCCGAACCGCTCCCCCCCAGCCCACCCCCTTCTCTGGGGCATCGCGGGTCGGGGAGGAGCCTCGGGAACGCGGAGAATCCCCCAGGGATTCGTGACCCAGCTCCGTCCCCGCCGGGGGGCTCCTCCGATGTCCGGGAGCGGGGTTTGGCGCCGGCTGCGGTCGGAACCGCCCCAAAAAGGTCGCTCCGAGGAGCCCCCGGGGGGGCTGGAAGTGGCCAACTGGGCCAGAGCGTCTCGGGAGAGGAGGGGGCCGGGGAGAGATGGGGGGCACAGGACGGAAATGCCGGCGCGGGCTCGTCACGGGCCCCCCTTGGGAGAGAGCTCCGTGGGAGCCGGGCTGGAACTTGCTCCTCGGCTCCGCGCGGTGCTGGCGCCTGAGCTCACAACCTCTCCCGGGAATTCCCCATCCCATTCCTCTCCCGGGAATTCCCCCCATTCCCAATTTGGGGGGAAATTCCCTCCTTTTTGGGGGGGGGGGGGGGCGGGGGGCAGGAAGGGCCGGCACTTGGTGGGTCTCTCCCGCTAGTCCCCGAGGCAGCTCTTCTCCCTGGGCTGTGGTGGCCCCGCGCCTGTCCCCGGCGCTGCCCATCGGCCACCTCTGGCTCGGGGATGGCACCTTGGAGCCAGCGTTCCCCAGGGAAAAGCCTCTTGGTGTCGACACGCCACGAGAGGACAAATGGCGTCTGGATTCCGGAGAGAGCCCCAACCATTGGAGGAGTCCCCAGAGACCCACGTCCCCCAAAACCCCATGTCCCCCAATACCCCGTATCCATGAAAATCGATGTCCCTAAAGCCCACGTCCCCAAAAACCAACGTCGCCAAAACCCCACGTCCCCCTCCTTCCCGTGGACCCTTTCCCATGCCCTCACCCACACCCTTCCCTCTCCTCCGTCTCCTTCGGAGACCATCATCCAGCCCCCGCCAACGGCGGGGAGGGGAGACACGCTCCTGCCTGGCCGGGAGCCGCTGCAGAAACAGCTTCTTCCGCCCCAGAGAACCACAGAATTGCACCGGAGGGTCCCTGGGGGGGACACGCGAGTGGTGCCGATGGGCACCGGCGTGACGGGGCTGGGAGCTGCCAACTGGGAAACTGGGAGAAACGGGAGAAACCGGAGAGCGGGCGAGTGGGGTCCCAGTGCGGAGAGTGGAGGGCACAAGGGGGGCGTGTGGGGCAGGGGGGGGACCTATGGGGCAGAGCAGATGTCCACGGGGTGGGTGACGTATGGGGCTGAAGGGGTCTCTATGGGGCGGGGGGAGGCCTGTGGGGCAGAGCAGATATCCATGGGGTGGGGCATGTACGGGGCGCAAGGGCTGTCACTCGCCCCCTCCGCGGCTCCCCGCCGCCACCCCCCACCATCCTACCGGCCGCGCGTAGGCTCACTCAGAAGCCCCGCGGAGGCGGCGGGTGTTGCCACTCGCCCACCGCCGCCCCTCGCAGCTGCATGCAATCATACGTCATCACGCCGCACTCATCTCATGACGTGCTGCCCCCCAAGCGGCACAAGTTAGGATGTACCGCACTGACGATACTCAAATTACCCCCCCCCGCCGAGGCGGGCACCCGCCACCACCCCCTACCCAACAGCGACCCCCCCCAACTCCCTCCCTCCGCATCCCCCCCCGCACTCCCCTGACGGCCCCCGCCGTGTCCCGCCATCCCCTTCCCTCAGCCCCCTCCCATCCCCCAAAAGCCCCTCCTTCCCGGCTCCCGCGCGCTCCCAGCCTGCCCCGCGGCTCTCATTTGCATGAGGGCGGGGCCACCGCCCCCTTTTTCCGCGCCAAAGCCGTGGCGCGCTGGCGCTTTCCCGCGCTAAACCCTTTAATTTCTCAACACGGAGGTGGAAGTTGCGGGGGGGTGAGGGGGCACGCGGGGGGGTGGGGTCAGCGCATATTGGGGACCCCCGGGGGGGTTCCGGGGGGTACGGACACCGACGCCCCCCCACCCCGGGGCTCAGAGGGCTCTTCTCCTGCACCCCAGAATGGAGACCAGCAGCAGCGCCTCGGTGACAGCGGGGGGGACGCTGCGGGGGGGGGAAATGGGGGGGGTCAGTCGGGTGTAAGGGGGGGGAACACCCCAAAAAAAGCCCCCCCGCCCCACCTGCAGAGGCCGAAGAGGAGCCAGAAGGAGCCGCCGTCCCAGTCCTCCAGCAGGGCCAGGGCCAGGCCCAGGGCAGCCGCCACGTGGGCCCCCAGTGCTGCCCCACGTCAGGGAAAATCACCCCAAAAATGGGGGGGGGCGGCCCCTCCTCCCCCGGGCACCCCCCCACAGGGCGGAATTGGGCGAAACCCGCCCCCCCCCGGGCCTGGCAGGGCCCCCCCGCGACCTTTGGAGGGGGGAGGAACCTCCCTGATGGCAGCCCGCCCGGTTTTGGGGTGTCTCGCCCCCCATTTCAGGGATCCCCCCTCATTTCGGACCCCCCCACACCTTTTGGGGTTCCCCCCCGGTTTTTGGCCCCCCTCCCATGTCGGGCCCTGTCCCCCCTTATGTTTCGCCCCCCCACACCCATATTTCGGGCCCCCCCATGTTTCAGGGTCACCCCCCCGTGTTTCGTGTGTGTCCCCCCCATTTCGGGGTCCCCCCCCCGTTTCAGGGCCTCCCCCACGGTTTGGGTTTGGGGTCCCCCATTTCAGGCCCCTCCCCCCCTCCAGTTTTAGCCCCCCCCCCCAGTTTTAGGGCCCCCCCATGTTTAGGGTGTCCCCCCCCGGGTTTTGGGCCCCCTCCAGGATACAGAAGAGGCTCTGCCCGGGCCGGAACATGGAGACCCCCGAGAAGAACCCGACGAACTCGACCCCCAGCAGCCCCAGGGCCCCCCCCCAGGGCCCCCCCCAGCCTGCGGGGACACAGGGGGGGTCGGAGGGGGGGGATGGACACGGGGACCCCCCCAGTGGGGACACGAGTGGGTCGGGGGGGCCGGCGCCCCACGGGGGCAGGAGGGGACGTGGGAGGGCACCGAGATGGTGGAGGGGGGGACACGGTGGGGGGGGGGGGAGGGGACACAGGGACACCCTGGGTGGGGGGACACGGGGGGGGCACAGGGGGTGGGGGGGGAGACACACAGAGACCCCCCCCCCAGTGGGGACACGAGTGGGTCCGGGGGGGTGGGCACCCCACGGGAGACAGGAGGGGACGTGGGGGGGCACACTGGGGGGGCACAGAGTCACTCTTGGGGGGAGGACAGGAGTCGGGGGGACACGGGGAGGTGTGGGGGGCACCGAGAAGCCGGGGGGGGGGGGAATGATGTGGGGGGGACACGTGGGGTGGGGCCTCACCACCGCTGGGCACGGGCGTATTCCTCCGCCGAAAAGTCGGGGGGCAGCGAGGCCCGGACGGGGGAGTCCTGGGGGGGGGGGACACGGGGGGACACATGGGTGTGCGGGGGGGGGGACATGGACACGGACATCATTCCCCCCCCCCCCCCCCCGGGACACCCCAGTGTGGGTGGCCTGTCCTCGGGGGGTGGGGAGTCGTGTGGACACGTGCCTGGACACGCGTGGAGCCGTGTGACGTCATGAGCACAGGCGTGATGACGCGTGTGCGGGCGTGCGGACACACGCGTCCCCGCCTCCGCCTCCCCCCCACCCCCCCGCCACGTGTTCCCGTGTCCCCCCGCCCCTCGCCGAGGCCACGCCCCTTCTCCCCACCCCCGCCCCTCGCCGTGGCCACGCCCCTCGCTTTGGCCACGCCCCCGGCGCCTTCTCCCCGCTCCCGCCCTTTGCCCCGGCCACGCCCCCTCCCCGCTGGCCCCGCCCCTCACCGTGTCCCCGACCAGCAGCACCAGCAGCACCAGATGCGCCGTCAGGGCCAGGAACCGGGCGGGGACCAGCAGCCCCCGGGGCGGCATCGGGGCTGGGGAGGGGGTCGGGGGGGGGAATTAAGGGGGGTTCGGGGGTTCGACCTCCCCTCCCCCACCCTCCAAACCCCTCCCCCCAACCTCCACCCTGCGCTCGACCCCCCCCAAACACACCCCCCGCCCCGGCACAGGATCCCCTAAACCCCTCCCCCGCCCCCAAACACCACCCCCAGCCCGTCCCCCACCCCCAAAACCCCTCCCCCGCCCCTCCCCCACCCCCCAAAACCCCACCCCCATCCCCCAAACACCAGCCCCTCCTCCACCCCAAACACCACCCCCAGCCCGTCCCCCACCCCCAAAACCCCTCCCCCACCCCAAACCCCTCCCCCCAACATGGAGCCCGGGCCCCCCCCCCGCGGTCCCGTCTCCCCCAGTCGCCACCACGGACCCCCCCTCCCCGCCCCCGGGACCCCCCCGGACCCTCCCCCGGATCCCCCCCATCCCGCGCCGCGCGCGCCGGGCCTCACGTTGCCGCGGCAACCGCTGACGCGCCGCCCACGCGCCCCGCGCGCAGCCGCGCCCCCGGGGCGCGCTTCTGGCCACGCCCCCTCCGGCGCTGACCACGCCCCCTCGGCCCTGGCCACCCAAAAAAGCCCCCCCACCCCCCCCCGACCCACCTGCAGAGGCCGCAGAGGAGCCAGAAGGAGCCGCCGTCCCAGTCCTCCAGCAGGGCCAGGGCCAGGCCCCGGCGCTGCCCCACGTCAGGTAAAATCACCCCAAAAACGGGGGGGGGGGGGGAGGCCGGACCCTGCCCCCCCCGCTCCCGGGCACCCCCCTCCAGGGCGGAACTGGGGGAACCCGAGGCCTTTGGAGGGGGGAGGAACCTCCCTGATGGCAGCCCGCCCGGTTTTGGGGTGTCTTGCCCCCATTTCGGACCCCCGCCACACGTTTTTGCCCCCCCCCCCGGCCATTTCGGGCCCTGTCCCCCTTCTATGTTTCACCTCCCCCATGTTTCGGGCCCCCCCATGTTTCAGGGTCACCCCCCATGTTTTGTCCTCCCCCCTCCCCCGATCTCGGGGTCCCCCCCCGTTTCAGGGCCTCCCCCGGTTTTGGGGTCCCCCCCATTTCAGGGGGTCCCCCCGCGGTTTGGGGTTTCCTATTTCAGGCCCCCCCCTCCAGTTTTAGGGCCCCCCCATTTTTAGGGTGTCCCCCCCCGGGTTTTGGGGTCCCTCTCCCCCCCCCGGTTCCAGGCCCCCCCAGGATACAGAAGAGGCTCTGCCCGGGCTGGAACATGGAGACCCCCGAGAAGAACCTGACGAACTCGACCCCCAGCAGCCCCAGGGCCCCCCCCAAAGCCCCCTTCAGCCTGCGGGGACACAGGGGGGGTCGGGGGGCAGGCACCGAGATACACAGCGGGGGGGGGGGGGGGGGGCAGGAGGAGACCCTTTCGGGGGGGACACACGGAGGGGGGGACAAACACAGGGACCCCCACTGGGGACACGGGGGGCACCGAGATACTCGGCGGGGGGGGCCAGGGATACACCCTAGTGGGGGGGGACAGGAGGCGGAGAGGGGGACACACGGAGATCCCCCACAGTGGGGACACAGGTGGGTCGGGGAGGGGGCCACCCCACGGGAGACAGGAGGGGATGTTGGGGGGCACCAAGATGGTGGGGGGGGGGTCGGTCTGAGGCGTGTGGAGGCGTGTGAACATGTGTGTGGCCACACACGGTGGGGTGTGGAGGTGGAGGCGTCTGGAGGTGTGTGGGCACGTGTGGAGACAGGAGCGGAAGCCTGTGGGGGTGTGTGGACACGCGTGGAGGCCTGTGGTCAAGAGTGGACACGTGTGGAGGTGTGTGGACACATGTGGACACATGCAGACACGTGTGGAAGCCCATGTGGGTGTGTGGAGACAGGAGTGGTGGCGTGTGGACACATGTGGAGGCCTGTGGACACGAGTGGACACATGTGGAGGTGTGTGGACACATGTGCGGACACACGTGGAAGCCTGCGGGGGTGTGTGGACATGCAAGTGGACACGTGTGGAGGCGTGTGGTTGGGAGGGGATGCGTGTGGAGGCGTGTGGACATGTGTGCAGACACACGTGGAAGCCTGCGGGGGTGTGTGGACATGCAAGTGGACACGTGTGGAGGCGTGTGGTTGGGAGGGGATGCGTGTGGAGGCGTATGGACACGTGTGCAGAGATGCATGGAAGCCTGCGGGGGTGTGTGGACACGTGTAGACAGGCAGGGAGATGAATGGACACGCGTGTGGACACGAGCGGAGGGGGAGGTGCTGATCTGCTCTCTCTGGTGACCAGCAGCAGGACACGAAGAAACGGAACGAAGCTGCATTGGGGGAAATTCCGCCTGGACGTGAGACAAAGGCTCTTCACTGAGAGGGTGGTCGGTCGCTGCCTCCCCAGGGGAGTGGTCCCGGCACCCAGCCTGCCAGAGGTCAAGGAGCATCCGACATCGGTCTCTGTCATATGGTTCAGTTTTAGGTGCTTCCGTGAGGAGCAGGGAGTTGGACTTGAGCCTTGTGGGTCCCTTCCAACTCGGCATCTTCTATGATTCTCTGGGGGGGCAGCAACTGGAGAGACCCCCTCCGGTGGGTTCGAGGCCCAGTCCGTGAACGTCAGACGCTGCGAGGAAGTTGAAGGAACCTCTCAAGGAGTCAAAGTCGGGTTCAAACTCCAAAGTTTCTTGTGGTGTTGATGGGTCCCACTGAGGGACACCACTGAGGAATTGCCCCCAGGGTCCGGTTACAGCAGAAAACTGGAGGCAGCGATGGCAGGTCGGGAAAAGCAAGTTGAAGGTGACTCTGATGCTGGGTAAACGTGGATGTGTTTCATTAATGCAAAGGGCCAAGCCCTGACTCCATCGCCCAAAGGGCCAAGGCCTGACCCCCAGCCCCCAGGAAGGGAGATCCTCTCCCTCACTCCTTCCTCAGGGCTCTTCCTGGGACAGTGGGATGTGGAGATGTGCAATGCCAAGGGCAGGACTATGGTACGACACCTCCCAGGCTCCTGAGTATGGACAAGGAGGCAAGGAGACCCCAGTGCTGGAAGGACTGGTTGTCTCAGAGGCATCAGTGGCAGAGACAACAGCCGTAGCCCAAGACATGAAGAGGCTGGCTCTGTTAGGGGACTTCCAGCTTTGCCACATCCCTCTTTCTTCTCCACCACAGGCTGTCCTACGGTGTCCCATCACCTCTGCCTCTTTCCCTGCAGGCTGCAGTCATCCACCCGGCTGCCCCATCTTGCTGTCACCTTCCTTTGCTGAGATCTCTCCATCCTCCCTGGCTCTTCCTTGAAACACAAAGCCTTGGGCTGATCCAGACTCCTTCTGGGTGGCGTGTTGCACCACAGCACTGCCCTTGGAGTGACGTTTCTTTCTCCTCGTGGCCAGGCTGCACCTCCCCACCTGCATGTTGGGGAGTTCTTTCTTTCTCAGGCTGTTTTCCACTAGGAAGAAAAGCTCCACCAGCTCTGAAAGCACCCTTCCAGCACGCTCAGGCTCCTCCTATACCGTCCCCAGTCTCCAAACCACTGAGCCCAGGGCTCTCAGCCTCTAGATACTGGTCAAGTGCTTGAGGCCTCCAAACCCTGTCTTGGGAGATCTCTGGGCTCTCTCCACAGTGTTTGCAGATGAAATCACAGTGGTCATAGGCCAAGAAAGATGGAGTGAGACTTTTTACCAGGGCCTGTAATAGCAGAACAAGGGGCAATGGCTTGCAGTTGTGGATGCCCCATCCCTGGACGTGTCCAAGGTCAGGAGCTTGGAGCAACCTGAACTAGTGACTAGGGACGATCACTTCCATGGTCCAATTCACCACACTGTTCCTGATACAGGCCAGGATGCTGTTGGCCGCCTTGCCCACCTGGGCACACTGCTGGCTCCTATTCAGATGCCTGTCAACCAAAAAACCCCCAGGTCCTTTCCTGCCAGGCAGCTCTCCAGCCACTCCTCCCCAAGCCTGTAGCGATGCATGGGGTTGTTGTGACCCAAGTGCAGGACCTGGCACTTGGCCTTGTTGAACCTCATGCCATTGGCCTCGGCCCATCGATCCAGCCTGTCCAGGTCCCTCTGCAACGTCCTCCTACCCTCGAGTAGGTCGACACTCACACCCAACTTGGTGTCATCTGTGAACTTACTGAGGGTGCACTCGATCCCATCGTCCAGATCATTGATAAAGATTTTAAAGCGAATCGGCCCCCGTAATGAGCCCTGGGGAACACCACTTGTGACCGGCCGCCCACTGGATTGAGCTCCATTCACCACCACTCATTGGGCCCGGCTGTCCCAGCAGTTTTTCACCCAGCGAAGCGTACGCCCATCCAAGCCATGGGCAGCCAATTTCTCCAGGAGAACGCTGTGGGAAACTGTGTCAAGAAGCTTTACTAAACTCCAGGTAAACAACATCCACAGCCTTTCCCTCATCCACTCAGCGGGTCACCTTGTTTTAGAAGGGGATCAGGATTGTCAAGCACGACCTGCCTTTCATGAACCCATGCTGACTGTGCCTGATCGCCTGGTTGTTCTTCATGTGCCACATAATGGCACTCAGGATGACCTGTTCCATAATCAGGATGATGTCTTCCAAGTTGCTCTTCCATGCGGATGATGTGGGAAGGGAGGTGCAATGACACGTGCAGAATGACAGCAGGACACCTCCCAGGCTCCCAGGTGGGGACGAGGAGGCCATCAGGCTCTTGTACTCCTTATAGGCATCAGTGGCAGAGGTAACAGGCACAGACACGGAGATTAAGACCTTGGATCTCTTGGGGGCTTTTCACATTTCAACAGCCCCACACTGTTGAAACCACCGCAGGCTGTCCTATTGTGTTCCACACCTGGGCATGTTCCCTGCAGGCTGCAGACATCTCCCCTGCTTCTCCACCTTGCTCTCGCCTGAGCAACTCACTAAGCTTTCTGAAGTCTCGCCATCCTTCGGGGATATGTCTTTAGACACAAAGCCACGGGCTGATCCACATTCTTTCTGGATGGCCGCCTTTTCCACAGCACTGCCCTTGGAGTGACGTTTCTTTCTCCCGTTTCCTGTTTAAACCTCCCAAGCTACGAGTTCTGGCATTCTTTCTTTCTCATGCGGTCTCCCACGAAGAAGAAAAGCCCCATCATCTCTGAAACCGTCCTTCGAGCAACCCCTGTCCTGCCCAGAGCCTCTCCACCATGGGGCCAAAGGGGCAAAGAAGCCCACATTCCTCAGCCTCCCCACGCAGCGCATGTGCACTATACGCTGAACCACACCTGGGCAGACCTCCTCTGGGCACTCTCCAGTTCCTCCCCACTCCTCCAAAATGGGGAGCTGCACGCAGGGGGACACTTTTCTTTGGGGGGCCACTCCAGTTCCCAGCACCTTCTCCTCAGGACCACTGCTCAGCACGTTAGGTCCCAGCGGGCTCTGATGCACCTTCCTCCCCCTCAGTGCAGGACCGGACACTTCTCCTTGTAAACTTCTGGAGGTTTCTCTTGGCCATATCCCAGAGTTTCTCACGGTTCCCCTGAAGTGAAGCTCCATTGCCCTGGAATGAAGATCCATTTGCTCAGCTGTCAATGTTTCTATGCTGATGGCTCACCCTGGTGGTGCTGTCTCTCACAAGATAACCTGAGGAGTTGCAGGCCACGATAGACAATTAAAGGAGGTACTAGTTCAATAGAATTTCCGACTCAAGTAGGAAGTACCGTGACAACCATCACCAAAATACCAGGGAGGGTATTGGTACGGTGCGCTGCCTGTATGGCAGACTACGTCAGTGGGAAATATAGACCTGTAGAGACACACAGAGAAAATGGATCCCTCCAGGAGCTGGTTTTACATCCTCTATCCAGAAGCCGGCCCCAGGATCTCCTCATCCCTCAGTTCCCCCCCACATAAACAAGCACACGCACACACAACTGCCTGTCTCCGGTATGGAAACACAAAACCCCTGAGGCTGGCAGGCAGCCAGCTTCCACCTCCTCTGTGCTTCCTCTTCAGGCTTGGGTTTTGTCAGCAGCTTCTTTCTCATCCACGCCGTCCTTTCTGAATGTCAAGGCGGGCCATTGTGGAGCGTGAAGAGGAGATCCTCAAGCAGCCCTCCGCACCCTGCTTCTCCGCAGGGCCGTATCCCACAGGATTCTTCCAAGCCAGTCCCCCAGCAGGCCAAAGCCTGCTCTCCAGACGTCTCCTGCTCTCGGCCTTTTTCCTTTCTCTCAGGAGCCTCAACTCTACCTTCTTAGCCCTGGCTTTTACATCCCTGACTAGCTGTTGCTTGTTTGTTGGTATGAAGTCTGGAGCAGACGTTCACCCGCCACAAAGCTGCCAGTTTCCCAGGTTGTTCTGTCCTCTCCTGTTGACGCCTCAGCTCCCAGCCGAGTCTGTCTGTCCCCAGGCAGAGCTCCCTGCATTCCTGCTGCTGCCTCACAGAACGGGCCAGAGGAATGCCACAGAAATGATCGGAGGGATGGAACCCCTCTGCTGTGAGGACGGGCTGAGAGAGTTGGGGCTGTTCCATCTGGAGCAGAGAAGGCTCCGGGGAGACCTTCTTGCGGCCTTTCGGTTGTTACTTCAGAGTCTTCCCCTCTGAGACCTGCTGTCTGCACTCTGTGTCTCTCCTT
Source organism: Larus michahellis (assembly GCF_964199755.1). NCBI lineage: Eukaryota > Metazoa > Chordata > Aves > Charadriiformes > Laridae > Larus > Larus michahellis. The sequence continues at coordinate 837,812 of NC_133919.1, forward strand.
GCTTGCTCCCCTGGGGAGCTGAGAACCCGCTACTTCATGGACACTGCAGCCAAGGCTGCCACTCCGTTATCACAGCCCTGATCCTTTTTTCCCTGATTGCATGTAGGAGATCCAGGTGAGCATCACCTCTGTTGGCACATCTGGCAGCTGTGCTCAGAAGCCGGCCCCAGGAACCCACAGAAACTTCTGGGTCTGTTTGAACCCTGCAGTGTCCCCTCACCCAAAAGGGCTCACCGAATCTGCTGCCCGACCCCTAGAGGATCTCCATTCCCCCAGGAAGCTCCTATGCTGAGGGCATCCCCCTCCTGATCTTAGAATCACAGAATCTTCATGGTTGGAAAAGACCTTGGAGATCATCGAGTCTAACCAAACAACCTACAATCTCCACACTAGCGCATGCCCTGAAGTGCCAAATCTAGACGTTTCTTAAACACCTCTAGGGATGGTGACTCAACCACCTCCCCGGGCAGGCTGTTCCAGTGCCTGACCACTCTTGCAGTAAAGTCATTCTTCCTAATATCTAACCTAAACCTCCCCTGCCGCAAGTTCAGGCCATTTCCTCTGGTCCTGTCATTATTCCCCTGGGAGAAGAGGCCAACCCCCACCTCTCTGCACCCTCCTTTCAGGGAGTTGTAGAGGGCAATGAGGTCTCCCCTCAGCCTCCTCTTCTCCAAGCTAAACATGCCCAGCTCCCGCAGCCTCTCCTCATATGCCCTGGTCTCCAGACCCCTCACCAGCCTGGTAGCTCTCCTCTGGACACGCTCCAGCACCTCAATGTCCCTCTTGTACAGAGGGGCCCAGAACTGAACACAGCACTCGAGGTGGGGCCTCACCAGTGCCCAGTACAGAGGCACCATCACTTCCCTGCTCCCGCTGGCCACGCTATTCCTGATAGAAGCCAGAATGCTGTTGGCCCTCTTGGCCACCTGGGCACACTGCTGGCCCATGTTAAGCTGGCCGTCCACCAGCACCCCCAGGTCCTTTTCTGCCGGGCAGCTTTCCAGCCACTCTGCCCCAAGCCTGTAGCGTTGCTGTGGGTTGTTGTGACCGAAATGCAGGACCCGGCACTTGGCCTTATTAAACCTCATACAGTTGGCCTTGGCCCATCGATCCAGCCTGTCCAGGTCCCTCTGGAGAGCCTTCCTACCCTCAAGCAGATCAACACCCCCACCCAGTCTGGTGTCATCTGCAAACTTACTGAGGGTGCACTCAATCCCCTCATCCACATCATTGATAAAGACATTAAACAAAGCCGGCCCCAAAACTGAGCCCTGAGGGACACCACTGGTGACCGGCCGCCAAGAGGATTTCACCCCATTGTGATAAATGATTTAATCGCAAACAGGATTCCAATTAGAATTTATAATTTATTAAAGGAACAAAGGCAAGCAAACAGCGCTGGGTGTGCCAGGGGTCCCTGCCCAACCAAGACACACACCTTACAGACCCCATTTTTGGTTTATATCTCCTATAATAATACATATTCATAACTGCCTCTAAAATGGTTGGCCCTTGCCAAAAATGGGTGTATCCCCCCCCTTACAGGTCACTACGCAGATAACAACAGGACCGGTTTAAGGTGGTATTCTAGAATGTTCGCCAGGTGGCTCCTGCAAAACACAGACACGACAGACACACCGTCTCGTCTGCGGCCAGACAGACAAAACAGTCAAAGGTCACACTTCACCCTGTGGCCCTAACACTGTTCCACACTGACACGAATCAGTTAAGCACATTTCACAGGACGACACCTCTCCCCGGTGCAAGGCCCACACACCGGCCGCCCCGCGCCGCCCCTCCCCACACGGACAGCCCCTCCCCCGGGGGTCCTGCCCCCACGGCCAGGCCCTTCCTGAGGGCCGCCCCCAGCCCACAGGCCCTGCTCCCCCGCAGAGCGCTCAGAGCCTCCCACAGCCGGACGGACACTGACCTCAGCGGCGCTGCGACCCCTCACACAGCCCGCCCCGCCGCCGCCCCCGGCCCGGCCACACACAAACCCCGGCCCCGCCGCCGCTCTGAGGCGGCCTGGCCGCCGCCGGGCCTTTTCTACCCGCCCCGCGCACGCGCCCCCGTCACGTGGCCCGCCCGGCCCCTGCCCTCATCCCCGCGTGCGGCAGCATGGCGGCGGCGGCCCCCGGTGAGTGCGGGCCCACGACGGCCCCGGCCCCGGCCCCGCCCCGCCGGCCCCCCGGTACGTGCCCGGGCCCCCTCCTAACCCCCCTCGGTACGTGCCCGGGCCCCCTCATAACCCCCCGGTTCGTGTCCGCGTGAGAAATGCTCCTTATCCAACACCAACGGCTCAGGCCATGAACGATACGAAGCACGTTGTATTTGAACATTCCCGCAAGAACGGGTGACCTAACAAGCAGGCACACTTTTCGTTCTTGAAACACACCTTTTTATTTCCTAATCCCCGGCCGAATTTTCCCTCCCATTTCCCGTTGGTTGGGTACTCCGGGGTTCACAGCCTCTCCGGAGCGCCTCAGATCCTTCCCGGATGTCCTGCCCTCTCTTTACTTCTCCTTATGTTACACCTAGAGGGATTATCTGACTAGTTTATTTCTTTCCTTTTTGGTAAAACTGCCCAATGTCACTAGCCCTGGGTAAATGTTTGACCCCCCTTCTAGTCACTAATCCAGTAGGAATCAGTTTGTCCTTCTGTCCGTGCGATAGGAGATGTTCCACAAGCCTTTGCTGGAGCCTCTTTGTCTAGTCGTTCCCTTATCGTGTCACCTCCGATGGAAACGGCTTTTTTCCACTGCAAAAACAAGACCTGCTTTTCTTACAATTTCCCCCTTCCCTTTTTCATAATCTTACTGCTTTTTGCGTTTCTAGGGCATGGTTCCACATGAGGCCTCTAGGGCCGACAGCATGATGTTACATTCTTCTTCTCGAGAGTTTTTATTTTCTTCTTCTTCTAGATGAAGCATTTTTCCCGGCTATGGGGGAGGGTCTACTTCCATTCGTTTCGTTAGGGCAGTTTCAATCAATCACTGAACTAATCCTCGCACACAGAGAATGATACAGCATCCTACAGCCGCTAAAACTCCTGCTACCATTATAAGAGAAGTCAATATTGATACCGCCACACCTTTCCATTTCCCAAACCAGGAATCCAGCCAACCTGTCGGTGAGGTGTCTATTCCAGAGTGTTGGAGTGGGAGACGGACCCGGAGTAACGATGGAGTCTCAATATGAGTATGATCGTTCTGCCTTTATTCAAGTTTTCACAGAGTATATATAGACAGGCAATAAGAGCACGCGCTAGCGGCAGCTATATGATTGGCTTACAGTCTCTGTTCACGCGCTGTCCATGCAGTTCATTCACAGATCAGATTGGTTACAAGAATTCACATAGTAAATTGCTTAGTCATTAGCACAACATGGTTTCTACCTTCTCAGTTCCCGTTTTTCCCATGGAGTAATTCCATCTTCTACCACCTGTTTTGCCCTTAATCCAGTCTCTCACAGTAGGGAGGCTGGCTCACATGGCCATTTTCTCTCAGACACATTCCTACAATACCCCCTTTTTCTTCTTGAGCCAGCCAGACCTTGTGCATGGCATTTTCTATCACGTCAGTCACTTTGCGGAGAACACATGAGGCTACCATAATCAATAATAATATAACCAACAATAGCATGAGCCCTTCTTTTAGGAAGTCTGATAACCATCCCGTTATACCCCATGAGCTTAACCAATCATCGAAACTGTTTTTAACCGCTTTTAATTTGGACATGTTATCCTTCAGCTCCCGTAACTGCTTATGAATGGATGATGAGTGGTCGGAAAGGTTCATGCAACACATACCTTCAAAATCTTCACATCCATGACCCTGAGCTAACAGCAAAAAGTCAATAGCTGATCGATTTTGCAACGTAGCATGCCGAATGCTATCAGCATCAGTAAGCAAGGTAGATATGATTTCAGTTGTAAGGTTTATCTGTTTACTTGCCCAACACCCTATCTTATTCAACGTATTTAATGCCATTGCTGTTCCTAGCGACGGAAGAATACTTAGCTGTCCTGGTTCTGGTGGGGATAGGGTTAACTTTTCCTGGTATTCCATGCCATGTGAGCCACGCCCACCCTGAGCTGCCGGGGGAGGGGGCAGGAAGTTGCTGCTTAAAAGCGGGCTGGGGCGTCCCGGGTCTGGCCGGTCGGCGAGCGGCGGGGAGCGGCGGTTCCGTAATCGCGTTTGTATATTCCCCTATCCGTGGTGTTGTTGTTTGCATGTTCCCTTCGCTGTTCTGTTAAACTGCCTTTGTCCCAACCCAAGAGTCTTGCCTTTTCTTACGATCCTTCCTGTATTAGGAAGGCACGTGCGAGCGGCACGTGGTTCTTTGTTGCCATCTGAGGCTAAACCACGGCATTAGCCCTGTTCTTTGTCCGAGATTCAAAAATGTTATATGGTCGTCACAGGATGGAGTGAAGGTATGAACTGTTCTCTTGGCTCTGTGGTTACTGTGTGCTCTGCTCACCGTGTCTTTGGCCGTACGCAGGCCTCTGCTCGTAGATCTGCCACATCTCCCCCTTTTTTGTTTAACACCAGACCATTTATTAACAAGGTCGCCATGACTTGTGCTTCTACTCATTGTGACGCTCTTAGCGGGTTATACTAAACACAATTAAAAACAGAATCAAAAAGAACCCTGCTAAGGCAATAAATACCCAGATTCCTAAATTTAGCCCAGAAAGCCAATTTCTTTGGATTTACCCACAAGAAATCCTTTTGTAATATTTCAAATACATTGTGGTTCATTAAGTCTTGAATCTTTAGTATTTGAGCTTTTATCTGATCATGTAAAGGACGAATATATTTTTTTTGCAACGACATGTCAAATTGTGATAACCAAGGGTCATCCTTTTAGATGGGGACATGTATGTGGCTTGGATCCATTCCAGAAAGCTGGTGACAGCACAAACGACCCTGGAAAAACAATCGCGGTAACATTTCAATCATCATAGTTACTGGTTTTGAAAAGGTACATGACAAAAATACCCACTCTAATGCAGTCAGGCTCTTTGCGAGTGCATCATCCCACTGTCCTATCAGGGCATAAAGTTGAAATTCTTGTAGGAAGGTGTTCAGTGCGTCTTGCAGCAGTAGTAGACTATATCTTATCTTTCAACATGCTGTAATGCCTTCTGAGCTGTTGGGGTTAATGAACATAGAACTTATGGGGGGGGGGGCGGGGGCAGACACAGTGCTTCAGGGCATCCCCTGTACCTTCAAAGTGTGCTCATGTCTCTCTCCCCCTCTCTGACCTGAGACAGCCTCCTTATATCCTGCACTGGATTGAGTGGAGAAGTACAGGCTAGAGTCACTGCAGGCATGGCCAGTGCACGCAGCGAGTCCCACCAGACTCTCCTGCGCTGGATCGAGTAGAAAAGTACAGGCCAGAGTCGCTGCACGCGTGGCCAGCGTATGCAGCGAGTCTCACCAAACTCATGATCCAGCTTTGCTAACAGCAGCTGTCTGATACGTGACTACATTGTTGTAATCCCTTCTTGTTATCTTCTTCTGTGAAGGTCAGGTTCTCATGGATACACACATAGTTTTTAGAGAAACATATTCTACAACTCGTACAAGGGTACGATGCAAAGCGGCATTTACAGCTGATCGTATAATGCTTATTAAACATGGCAAACAGCATACTAAACATAACAGACAAATTCCTTCCACACAGGCGATGAGTATAATTTGCTTCAACCAACCCCACCCCCAAGTCCATCCAGCAAAGAGATTTCACCCAGTGGTCTCCACCAGTTGCTGGTTGGGTCGGTGCAGTTCCTGCAGCTGGGCATGGATGGATGTGGAGTGGTCACTTAGATTCATACAATACAGTCCTTTAAAATCTTGACAACCATGTCTGTGAGCTGAAAGCAAAAAATCAGTAGCAGTTCTGTTTTGCAACATCGCATATCGAATACTATCTACATCTAGCAATAACTCAGAAATAGCGGTACTAGTAGCATTGTTAAACTTATCCTTGGCAGCAAGAGAGTCCTTGTTATCACGAATCCTTGGCAGCAAAAGAGTCCTCGTTAGCAAGAGCGCGTGCGGACTCCCTGTTCTTGCTGGTACTGTGCTTTGATCTTCTTCCACAACGGGCCAAGATTCTCAAGCAGCTGGATAAGGTGTCTGTGAGTCCATTACAGGCTTATGTCATCCAAATGTTTTTCTTGCCAGCACCCGAGACTGAATAACAATTGGTGTGATATCTGTGTTTTCCAGCACCCAGGTGCGAGTCCCTTGAGTGTATTTACAACCCTCCTCGCTGATCTGCCGTTGCTTTCCCATATTCCACCCCGTGCTCAAGAGACCGCTTCTGCTGGGTTCATTTTAGTCTCGCAGGGTATAACACAGAGCAATCTACTAAGGCATGCAATAACATAGACACATATAGGAAAAAACCAAAAACATATCTCTATGGTACTGCTTTGAATCAGGTGTCCTATTTCTCTTTTTCTGATGCTTTCTTGTAATGCGTATGGCACACATTTGTGCTAACGTGGCACATTTCCAATCTAATTGGTCCGTTTGGTTTCTTTTTGGGTTTTTTGGGGGGGGTTTTTCCCCTCTTTTTTTTCCTCTTTTTTGTTTTTTCTTTTTTGTTTTTTTTTTCCATCACTTACGACTGACATAAAAGTCTGCCTTTGCAACAAGAGCTCAGTTTCTCATTTTTCCTTAAGTTTCTCATTTTCCTACAGAGCATCCTATAGATTTTGGCTCAACTCCTTTTCCCAATCAACCATGACCTTATAGACAAACAACAAACAACCAGCGATACGCCCTGCACGGGCGAGCCGTTCCCGAGAGTGTAAACATGTCGGCTGATGAAAACTCCCCCAATATTTCAGGACTTCCATCGGTTCTACAGCCCATCCTGGTGTATCTGCCTGGGGCGCGCTCGCCTTACGTCTAAACACTGTGTATATACAAACTTCTTCACTTGACGGAGTGTCAGCCCTAGTTGCATACGAGAACAGCACCACACCGGGCAGAACACCTGCTCAAGTGGAGTCACCTAACGACACTGCACACAACAAAAGCAAACAGTAGCACAGATGCTGATCAGCAGGTATAAGCTGGCACCCGCACACACTTACACAGCAGACATACAAAACCAGCAGTTCTATCTCAGGGAGACGACTGGGGAGGGGAGGGGGCGAGGCGGGCAATGGCAGGAGCAAACAGCTCCGGCTCTGTCCTTCTCTGCTGACATTCTGCCTCCTCCATCGGCCTCAGATGGAGCAGAGGGGATCAGCAGGGGATCGTCCCAGACCTTTGGACCTGGCCTGTTCGATCCCCCTCCCGTGGGCTGTAATGCTGCAAAAGCCCCGGCTGCCGTGGCTTGCTCCGTGTTCATATCTTGTAAGGTCGATAACACCAACCGCCATGTCGTCGCTAACGGTGATGCCTCTTTGTCTCCTTTACTTATCACTTCCCACAGTTTTTTCCCAACAGCCTCCCGTATTTCTGGTTTAAAAGCTGTCTGGGGCTCTGGTGCGAATCCGTTCCCTCTGCACCAGGTTAACAACCTTCGGAGCATACGCTCATCGTATTTCACCCCTCTCTTAGAGAGGATATGCAGGAGAAGTCTTAATATAGCTCCTTCTTCTTTTGTTACTTGTTGCCCCATCTCCTGCCCCGGCTTAATCAGTTTGAGCAACAGTTTCGCTGGTGTTTCAATCCCTCTCTTAGAGAGGATCCCAGCGAGTAGCGTGGCCACAGCTTCTGTTTCCATAGCTGCGCCTGGGAGGTGAAGAGCGACCTCACGCCGTTGTCTGCTTCCGCTGATGCGCCCAAGCAGCACGTCTCCCAACCGTTGTTGTTCCGCTATTCCCTTTTAATGTATCTCTGGTATAATTAATAAACTTCTGTTGGTTATGCTGAAATATAATTTATCCAATCAACATTTAGGTTTATAGTTACCCACCAGAGAAAGACAGATTTGAATCCTGCTCCTATCTGATTCCTTGCATTGTGTTCATCTGGGACCCCTCTAGGGACTCCAATGGGATCTCTCTCTAGATCCGTTCATCAAGGGATACACCTCAACTTCTTTTTACTCTATTGCCTGAGCTCAGGGATCCTGTTCCTTTTTCAAATGCCAGGGTGAATGGTATTGCCAATTGTACCATTCCACGTGTACCTTTCCGGTCCCACGGCTGGGGGGCTGCACCGGAGGTGCCGGGCTGTGCGGGGTGGGTGGCAGGGCAGGGGTGGAGGGGTCGCACCATGCCCAAAGGAGAGGTTTGATGGTCCAGCCACGATGGTGCAGTGGGGGTCTGCGACCCATTGCCCAGCCAGGATGCCGGCACTGAGGCCATGAGTCTCTGAATCTCTAGGGGATGAGGAGACACCTCTGTATCAGGAGCCCTTCTCCTTCTGGCAGATTTCATCTCCCCAGACAGCATGTGGGAAGCCCCTGGTGCTGTGAGGAGCAGGGCTGGGCAGTTCCTGCAGTTTGTGGGAGATGGGAACTTCCTGTCGGCAGCGCTCGGGGGGCCATCGAGGAAAGATGCCCTGCGAGACCTGGTGGTTGTGAGCAGAGAAGGACTCGTGGGAGACGGGAAGGTCTCGGCTGCAGACATCATGAAATGGTTGAGTTTCAAATTGTCAGAAAAAGGGCGTGGCAGAGTTGCTCCCCTGGATTTTGGGAGCTGAATGCCCCATTAGGAAGGTTGCTGGTGATCCCAAAGTGGGAGGTGCTGTTGAGTGTGTTGAGGGCCAGGAGGCCTTGCAGAAGGCTCTAGATGGCTTGGAGCGTTGGGCAATCCTGAGGGGCATGAAATTGAAGCAGTCCAAGTGCTGCGTTCTGCAGGTGGGAGGGAGGGAGTAACGGCGGCAGCAGTGGGAATGGGGAGGGGGCGTCTGGGGAGCAGCCCTGCAGAAAGGGGTGTGGGGGTGGTGAGCAGCTCAGGAGGAGCCAGCAGTGTCCCCTGGCACCAAGAGGGCAAGCGCATCGTGGGGGGCATCAAAGACAGTAGAAGCAGGCGGCCAAGGGAGGGGATTGTCCCGCTGTGTTCAGCGCTGGCGCGGCTTCACCTGGAGCACTGTGTGCGGTGCTGGGCAGCCCTGCAGTTAACTCGTGGTCAGCCCTGCAGTTTGGGTTCTGGTCTTTCTCTTCCCTTTTCCTCCTCGTCTGGCGCAGAGCAGCTCCCCGCGGCCCCCGAGAGCTGCGGGCGGTGGCGGTGCAGCTGCTGCAGGGGACAGGAGTTTTGGGTGCAGGAGGGTGCTCGGGGCGGGGGGTTGGGAGGCCGGACGCGGAGCAGCAGCGGTGCCGGGAGCTGTGCTGGGCCCTGCCGAGGCCAAGGGGACTGCGCCCGCCCAGGGCCCGCAGCGGCTCCCCCCGCCCCGGGGGCGTCCCTGGGGCTGCCCTGGGGCAGGGGCTCTGCCCCCGACGTTGGGGGTGCCCCAACGGGGACCGGGGATCTCCCCCCCGCACCTTCTGTGCGCCGGACCCGCAGAGGGGCGGCCGCTGCCCGAAGGCGCTCTTGGCTGCGTTGGCCCCGGGCTGTGGAGCTGGGAGGGGGAACGGGCAATAAAGAGCTGGGGTTTCCAGGCACTTTTGGCCCCTGCTGTGATTTCTTTGTTTATTTCTTTCCTTATTTCCCCCCGGGCTGGTGTCGGGGCTGCCCAAGGCGCAGGCAGAGAAGGGGAGGAGGGTCCCTGCCTGGCCGGCAGCTTCCCCCCTGGCCGTTGTGGGGGTGATTTGGGGTGATTGGGCAGCGCAGGGAGGCAAAGCCGGGCTGCGGAGCCACGGACGGGGGTGATTGTCCCGAGGCTTTGGGGGCTTTGCCCCGAGGCCTGTCCCCGCGGGAGGGGACGCTGGCCGGGGTCCAGCCGAAGGCCTGGCAGCCCTTGTGGTCGTGTGTGTCCGTCCCCTCCCGCTCCCCAAGGTCTGTCCTTGTCCCGGGGGCTCCGTGCTGCTTTCTGCGTGGGGCCGTGTCCGTGGGTCCGGCGGGGACCCGTCTGTCCTGGCTGCCCCTGGGGAAGGGGACAGGGGAGACCCCCCTGCCACTGCCACCCCACTGGCGGTGACTCGGCCCTGGGGGCGGCTCGGTGCCCTTCGGGGTCCCATGTGGGGCTGTGGCACCTGGTGGGGGCTGATTCCCGCTGTCCCCTGCGCTCCCTCCCCTCCCAGACAGGCACGGAGCAGGACTGGAGAAACAACTTTTAATGGAAAAACACGGGAGAAAAGGTTCTATCGAAGCTACTCTAACCCCCATTCCCTCAAATGCGCCCCCCCTCCCCTAAACTCACCCCCCCATCTCTCAAAATACACTACCCCCCCTTTAAATATACCTGCCTCCCCTAAACACACCCACCTCCCCAAACACACTGCCCGCTACAACTTTTAATGGAAAAACAGGAGAGAAAAGGCCCTATCGAAGCTACTCTAACCCCCCCTACCCTAAACATGTCCCTCTCCCCACCCCCCCAAACACACCACCCCCCCAGATCCAGTCCCCTCCCTTAAATCTCCCCCCCCACCCCCCTCCTCTAAATACAACCCTCCCCCCACCCCCCAAATGCACACCCCCCCGCGCCCCTTCATCTGCGTCTCCTCGCTGGGGGGCGTCTCTTCCCCCCTGCCACCCCTGGCCTGTCTGCCAGAGCCCTGCGCTTCCTGGGTGGCAGCGACGGGGAGTTTGCCCCGCGCTTCGTCCCCTGCTTTGTCCCCCGCTTTGTCCCCCGCTTCTCCGCCATGGCAGGCTGGGCTGTCAGCAGCTCCATCCCCGTGTCCCCGCACGACTCCTGGGACTTCGTCCTGGAGAAGATATCTTCCAGGACGACAACGGCCTTCCGGGTCACCTCCACGCCAAAGTAGTTGACAGGCACCTCCTGGGGCACTGCAAGGTGGCCAGCTGTGTCCCCGAGGGCTTGGCTGTGGGGGACAGCAGAGGGGCTCCTGGGGACATCACTCTCAAGGTGGCCAGCCGCGTCCCCGAGTGCTTAGCTGTTGGGGACAGCAGAGGAGCTGCTGGGGACGTCGCTCTCTGTCCCGTAGAGGAATCCTTCCAGGATGCGGGCACCCTCCAGGAGCTCCTCCATGCTGTAATTGAGCATTAGCAGCTCCTCGGGCAGCGAGAGGGAGTCGACGTCGCAGAGGGGGCGGCTTCGCCGGTGCCACCGGGGTCAGAGTCCAAGAGGCTCAGGGCCTCCTTGAGGGACACCTCGTGGGGCACGGCAAGGTGGCCGGCCGCGTCCCCGAGGGCTTGGCTGTGGGGGACGTTGCTCTCCCAAGAGTTGTCGCTGCTCGAGGAGGTGTCACTCTTTAGGGAGATGGTGTCATACTCTGAGATGTCCTGCTCTGAGTAGGTGATGTTCTTTGGGGAGAAGGTGAGCTCTGGGGAGATGTCACTCCAGGGAGAGATGTTGCTCTTTGGGGAGCTGATGGTGCTCCAGGAGATGTCGCTGCCCAGGGGTGTCTGCGCAGGGGAGGCCCTGCTGGAGCTGTTCGTCTCTGAGGACCATTCCTTGGTGTTCTCGAAGGCAGGGATGGATGTTGGCAACTCAGTGGGTGCTGGGGCCACCGCTCTCCCCTCTCTGATGATGCCACCGGGGTCCCCAGGTGTGGTGATGGTGGTGTCAGTGTCCTGGGAGACCTCCACCATGTCCAATGAGGAACCAAAGAGCCAGAGGGGCTCTTGGAGGAGCATGTCCTCGGTGACTTCAAAGTTGGCATCCAGGTCACCAGGAGCTTCGTTTTGTGGGGCAGCAGCAGGGCTGGGGGGGAAGTAGGTGCCCGTGGGGATGCGGCTGGCAGGGGGTGTTCCCGCGGAGGTGGCCTTGAGGTGCTGGCGTCCAGGGATGGAGTTGAACAGCAGCGGGGGGACTGCGGGCACCGCTGTGCCCTGGTGGCCGTAGGCTGGGAGATGCGTCAGTTGGGGCGGTGGGTGTTGTCCCTGGGGGGTGCCAGGGGCTGCCCAGGCCGTGAGGGTCCTGCAGCCCCCGGGGCCCCACAGGGCAGCGCCTGACAGAGCAGCAGCGTCGTGGCCGAGGGTGGCGTTGGCCGGCGCAGGCACATTGGTGACGGTCCAGTCGAGGGACCCGAAGCGCGGGTCGAAGCAGCAGCAGCCGCCTGGGGCCCTGTGCAGCCCTGTGTGGGTGGGAGGGAGCCGTGCTGGGCCGGGGGCACCCTCCGGGGCACCCGCCGAGCCGCCCCCCATGGCCATCAGGGTGCTGATGGTGTCAGGGTGGCAGAGGGGACAGGGGTGCCATACCTGGTGGTGGGGCCTGTGGGGCCGCCCCCACTGGGGGTGCCCAGGCCGTGGGGAAGAGCAGCTGCTGCCCGGGCGGTGGGAACAGGGTGGCTGCGCCTGGAAGAGAGACAGGAGCCATGGTCACCTCCTGCGCTCTTGGCCCCGAGAGCGTCCCCGGGCTGTGGGTCGGGGTCGTTCCCTGCCTTGGGGGTAGAAGGTTTGTGGGAGCACAAATGCCTGAAGGTTCTGGGGCGCTGGGGGAGCACAGGGGCCGCGCAGTGGGAGCCACGGAGGTGGCAGCGCCATGGTGGGTCCCCTCAGTCTCTCCGCTGCTAAGGACTCTTTGGCGTCTCCAGGATGGAATGTTGGGGCTCCCTGTGCTCCGCCCCCTCCCAACGGCCCCCCCAACAGTCCCCCCAGCTCCTGCTGGGGAGGGAAGCGGCTCAGAGGGGCTGGGTGTCCCCGGCCCCTACCAAGGGCTCTGTGTGCAAGTGCTTTTTGCTTTCAACAGTATTTTTCAGGGGGCGAAAGGACCAAGTTGGTTCAGCCGAGCTTTGTGGGGATGAAGCTGCACCCGCAGCCTCCTTGTGCCACACGGCAAATGCCTCTGTGACTGTCGCCTGTGCTGCGCTGCCTGGAGTGACGCAGAGACAGGAACAAGGACCTGGAGGGTGCGAGGGAAGGTCACGCAGCATTCCTCGGTGGCACGCTCCCCTGCCCAGCCCTCCCTCAAATCCTGCTCTCGGGTCTTTTAGTCTCCTCATTGGGAAACAAGCAGCTCTGGGTCCCCCTCGGAGGGGGCTGTACCTTCCCTGGGTGCGTGACACCGGGAGGAGACGGTACCCACCGCTGCATGCTCCCAGAAAAGGCTGGGATTCTGCACAACATCCGATGACGAGATGCTGGGTCTCTCTGTGCTCTGCAGGACCCCAGGGACTGGGTTAGTTCATCCCCTCCTGGCACTGGGGAGGATTTGGCACTACCGAGGACACCCCGGTAGGAACAGAGGCCTCTCGCTCCCGCTACGTGAACAGCGTGTGGTGTGGGGGAGCCGGGACAACTGCCGTGAGCTGGAGGCCAGAGATCCCTCATGGCCTGTATCCTGTTCATTAAACAGATTGCTCTCTGTTAGCGAGGCACCTCTGGCTGCAAGATCGTGTGAGACCATCTGCTGTGTAACTTGTGGCAGGGACCGATGCTGGGGGCGTGAAGGCAACTTCTGAAAACGTAAAACTTTCATTTCATTTCAGAGCACAGCTGAACAACCCCGTTCCTCGACATGCATGGTCCTAATGCCTCCTCTTGACCCGACGCCACGGGAAAGGGCCTCCTCAGCCCTATCTGTAGGAATTTGCCGTGTGTTTAGGCAGGAAGGTGAAGTTGGTAGCTACGGCTCCCAGCAGCAGCTCACTAGAAGAAAGAAAAGAACAAAAACAAAGCAAAAAAATAAACCAAGCAGAGGTTTGTGTTCAGTACAATAGAGCCACTGGTACCCTGTTGCATGGCCCTGTGGCTCTACAGCGAAGGTGATGGCAGTCAGATGTGTCAAACCAAGCCTCTACCCTCCCGAAAATTTAGGGCTGCTGCACGAAACCGCCTCCGGTGCTGAGCTTTAACCTGCTCCTGTCATGATATAATGACAGCCTGCGGAGGCATAATTTAACCCTGACCTGAAGACGTCTGTTTTAAGGTTAAAAAGTCCTCCCAGCTAAACTTTATCCAACAGCAGCAATGAAAAAATCAACTTGTCCGGTGTTCATTTGGGTTCCTCTCATTAATGAAGCCATGCAGGATCACAGCCCGGAGGGTCCATCTTTGCTTTATCCCAACTTCCCATATCCACTGCAAGGTTTAATTGGTTTGATGGCACCGGATCCCAACAAGGATTTAAAATGATCCGGTTGCTAACAGACCTGGTTGCTTTAACCCTGAACCCCAGCACTGGAGGGACGCAGCCTCCCGATAAGGACAATGCCCCTATTGCTGGGCAGTCACCCAGAATCGGTGCCAAAACGGGTTCTGAAGTTTGGTGACCTGAAGACCAGCCTCACCCCTGGCAATGCCATGCCGAGAGTCAGCAGGAGCCACTGAAAAGCTCCTCCCCACCTCTCGCCGTGCCTGTGCAGAGCCAAAACCCTGCCAGTGCCAGAAGGCATTAAGGGCAGATGTGGCGGTGTGCTCTTCCCTTTTCCCCCCCCCCCCCCGGCTCCTGCTCAAGCCATGGCCATCGGCGGGAGTTGTGATGAGTCGCACTTGAACTGTGGGAGATGGCTGGCAACATAACCAAAACCCTGTCTGGAGTGGGAACCTGGGTATCTTGTTCCCATGAGAATATGGCTATAGGTCAATTCTCTTACTCCATAAACAGTGGACAGCCCAAGAGCCCTTTGAGCTCTCCTGCACGGCAGCGGCTGCACGACAGGATCTCCTCTTGAGTGGGGACGCTCACTTAAGGTTCTTCTCCTCGAGGCCGAGAGATTCCTTGCCGCAACAGATTCTCGGTAAGTGACTAATAGCATGCTAAACTTTGAAATCTTAGCTAAGGGATCTAAGGATTGATTGCACATATAGAATCCTTTAGAGATAAACCGTTGACCAAGTCTGGGAGTAGGATTGGATCCAGCCGCAGCCAGACTCCTCTCTGAGAAGGAGTTTAGAAAGCCAGGGGGTCCTTTCGGAACCTCGGGACTCAACGGGAGGGTCTCCCTGAGAGCTTGTCTGACCCCGGCCTCTATGCAGTAAATAATCAAGTGTGCCCTGGCATCGAACCTCGTAAAACACTGTCGCATTCACTGCTAACTTTGTTAAATCACTGTTTTATGTTAATAAACATTTCCCTACTCTCTTACAAGTGAAGTTATTCACTGGGCTCGGCCCGCGACACCTGGCCTAGTCGGCAGGATGTCAGGAGTTATCACTGATTATTTAGGGAGGCATGGAGTGAACCCGAGCCCCAAATTCTCAGAGGAATGGGCTGGTGATAATTGGTCCAAGTCGTTGAAGAGTACTTGAAAGCCATTAGGGGCCGTACAAAGGATGGAAAAGATAAGGGAGTCGTCTGTAAAATGTTAGGCACTTGTTTAGAAGCCGCATACCAAGACAGGGAGAATAGAAATAGGAGAGAGCAGGAATTAGAGAAGGAAATAGAGAGCAGGAAGGCAGCTGAGTTACTGACACCTTTTAAAAATGAACAGCTGCAAAAACGATTGCAGGAAGAGAAGGAGAAAAGGTGGAAATTGGGAGAAAAGGTCGAAATGATGCTTATGCAGGCTCCCCACCCCCCTGACACTGTACAGATTAGGAAACTGATAGTATCCCCTGAAGATTGGGACGGAATCATTTGGGAGGATCCCGATGATAGCGAGTCAGAAGAAGACGTTCCTTTTTTCCCCACAAATCCTCCCGAATATGAAGCCAGACCCATTGTTAAAACAGAAGGAACTGCGGGACCTCGGGGTGCTAATCCACGGCATACCACGCGAACCAGTCCCTGGGGTCCGCTGCAAGGGACAAATTTGCAAGAGAGATATAGCAGAAACCCCGCTGACACTGAAACTGAATCCTTGTGGCGAGTATGCTTAACTGGCGGCGACCGAATCATGTTAAGCCGCTGTGAAAAATAGTGAAGGTATTGTTGGCTTTCGCCATAATAACAGGGCTATAAATCTTTGACTTATAAGGATAACTAACCTTTAGTAAATTAGGAAACATGAGAAACCTCAAAGATAACAACTAACAGCAACTGTGGAGAAAAACATCATGAAGAAACACATCCAAGAGAAACAAAAGAGAACTTCTCCAAAAGACTCCACAAGTGATTAACAGAAGGAAACAGATGCAGAGGAGAAGGGAGCTGATGATAATCGATCCTACCAGAAGGAAACACATGCATGGGAAAAGGGAGCTGATCCTACCAGAAGGAAACAGCTGCATGGGAAAGGGGAACTGAAGATCATGGATCCTCAGAAACAATTCAGAAGGAAACACACACATAGAAGAGGGAAAGGACTAATAATAATCAATCCTTATCAACAATTACTCTGTCTAAAAGAGGGAATACGTATGCAATATTGAATGTATATAAGACATGGTTGAAGTGTTAGCTGGTGTGCCTCTGACTTGAGTCACGCACCCAGCGCTGTGCTTTTGCTTTATTGGCTCTGTCCCTATAATAAAATAAGTGCCATTTCTCTTTAAGGGATCTGGCTATTTATTACAGCCGGGATGAAGCCAGCGGTTACTGGGGTCTAGGAGTTTTCTTAAATTTAGCACCTGATCCGGCAGATACTGTGGAATAAATACTAAATTGGCTAAAAATTACAAAAGTACAGCATTGTTCACACATTAAGGAAAAGTATAAAATCAAGAGGCTTCTGAGGTAGAAAATAGCCGCAGCTGGCATGAAGGACACAACATCTGTGGTTCCCTGATAAGCTACATGAGGTACGGGACAGGATGCAATTATTCCATGGCTTTACCTTATGTTGTATAGCGGATACGGGAATGGGATGATACCATGAAACAGATAAGCTGCCAATTAGCTGCCCGCTCAATGCTCAGAGCCAACATTTTGTCAAATTTTGATGAAATGCTGTCCTTTGTGCAAACTTTGCTCATTATAATGTCATTATAATACCAAAACACACCTCCATCCCGAAGGCTACCCGCCTCCAAGGTGCGACCAGTCCTCCTTGAGTCCGAGCCCTGAATTTCTCGTAATCTCTACCTTTAATTGTGAAGCGAGAGAAATTTACACCAATCATGATAAAAGTATGTATGACTAAAGTCACTCAAACTCCACCTTGAAGATAACAAATAGTATAAAAATAGCCCGAGAGAGGGGGGATACCCAGGGAAGACACCATCATAAAGAATTACATCACTGACTTCTGGGATCAGTCGATGGGCTGAGCCTCTCTTCCCCCCCCATAGGAACGCCTTTGGGTAAGACTTAGATTATACCGAGTGCTTCCTCGGGAAACTTAGAAATTTCTCTAGAGACTCTTTCCTACATTTAGAGCCAGGCTGTATCGTTTATAACTTTGTTGCGCGTTTTGTGTATGTCACAATACTTTCATTTGCACGTGCTTTGCAGACAGTGTATTTATCACCGGCAATCCTAAGAACCTATATATCTGTTGTTTAAATAAACCTCACTTTTTAAAGTAGCTAGTCATTTTGGTTTCTCACTGAACGTGACCAAAGACTCGAGAGTGGCCGTGCTAGTTCAGGAGCACGACTAGACTGAAGGTGCAGCCCACTATTAGTGTATCCAAATCGTAACAGTTTAATACATATTAAACGCGATTGGACTGATAGTGCTGAATTGGGCATCACTCAGAAGTTAAACCTAGCCGCACCTGGCCTCCCACCTCGGTGAGGAGTGTGAGAACGCAAGGGGGTTTATTTTCTGCCAAAACCGCTTTGCCCCTTTTCACGCAACAGAATTTTGGCATAGTCGGCAGGATTGCCATGGATAAACTGCTGCAAAAATATGATTGTGCCCCTTCCCAGGCTGGGAAGGAGTGGGCCCATAAATTTTGGAAGGATGAAGAGAAAGTGGTGGAACGTATTGAAGAGTGTCGGGCTTCACAGAGGCTCAGAGCGGGGAAAGGCAAGGGTGTGATTTGTGCGGTCTTAGGCGTCTGTTTATCTTGTGCACAACAAGAAGCTAGAGAAACCCCTGCTCCTAATCTGATTTCAGCTGTAGAATATGCAACCCTGAAATCGGAGAATGAGGTGTTGAAGTCATCACTAGCCTTTCAAAAGGAGACAGGAGAAAAATTAAGAACTCAAGTTGATAAGCTTGTGAGTGAGAATGAATGTTTAGGAAACCGGAATGCTCAACTTGGGACTGAAAATCTCCAACTTAAAGGTGAAAATCACCAACTTAAAATGCTATTGGAAAGGGTGACTGGGCTCTTAGATAAAATGCAGCCCTCGACCCAAGTCCAACAAATTCGTAAATTAATGTGTTATCCAAATTCCGGAACCCAGACCGGAGATTTTTGGTCTAATAGTGAAGATGAGGAAGAAGATGAGGAGGGAAGGACTTTTACTGTGAAATCTCGAGTCTTTCCTTTACGACCTCTGATTAAAACTGAAACCACAGTTGATAAGGATGATGAGGAAGTCCGCAACACTGTGCGTACTATTCCGTGGACACCAACAGAGTTAGCGAAAATACGGGAAAAATATTCGAGGCGGCCAGAAGAGTCTGCTGTTGAGTATGTGTGGCGAGTTTCTTCTCAAGGAGGAGATAGAATTATGTTGAGTGAGGAAGAAGCAGGAGACTCTTGGGGACCAGGAGTGTTTTTAACTACAATGGACGGAGATCATAATTATTCCCTAACCGCTCGAGCAGCTTTTTGGGCAGGTGGTATGGATCCGCGAGAGAGGGGAGAGCCATTAGAGATTAGAGCTACAGGCTACTCTGAACTGTTTGTGGTGATACGGAAAGCAGCTTGTCTGCAAGCCATGTATGACAGAGAGGAATTTCGGAAATCCCCAATGTCAGCCGCTATCGACCCCGATCGATTAGCCCCTCTCATGCGTGGTCTTCCCGATTGCCTGAAGCCATTCGTTGTTCGTACTCAAGATCGTATACGAGAGGCTCGGGATGCTCATGGGCGGGGCCGGCGTCACTACATGCCCACCTGGAATGAATATGTACAGGAAATAGACCAATATGGGCGCCGAATGGGCTGGGCCAGCCTAACTAGTGAAAAATCCTCCGAACACCCCCGAAAGGTTGGCCAAGTCCGAACTCACACTAAAAACCCCAAACCGGTAGAAAGGTTTAAGCCTGATAAGGACCGGAACGGGTTGTGGCATAAAGCCCTACAACTAGGGGTACCCCGACAATTCTTGCACGGTGTCCCTACGGGAGATCTCCGTACACTGGTCCAATGTCTAACTAGAAAGAATAATTCGGCTGGGGAGAAAAGTGTAACCAGAGAATCCCCAAGCCATGAGAAAATTGTGCCTTCTGCACCGGAACGTAACTTCATTGATTTGACAGAGTCCCAGCCAAAAAACTCCTATCCCTGGGGAGGGCAGTGAGCCACCCTGTCTGGCAGGTCCTAGCTATTCTATGGCTCTCTCATAAAGATTCCGAACCTATTATCGCCATTCCTGTCGGACCCCGGAGGATGTCAGTAAACTTTATTATTGATACCGGAGCCCAAATGTCTGCAATCACTAACGAAACGGCACAACTTCTAGGTATAAATCCCACCAGATGCAGAGTCAACTTCACAGGAATTGATGGTGTGGTAAAAACATGCCCCATTGCAAAAATTAACCTCTGATTGCCGGGAGAGCAGCGAATGACTAGGGCGGAAGTGTTAGTGGGTGCCTCGCGTACTAACCTCCTAGGATTTGACGTGCTGCGTGGGCGAATGTGGAAATTCCCAGATGGAACTGTGTGGAGTTTTGCAGGATGCGAAAAAGTAATAGACACAGTGAAATTGAGTCTCTTGGAAACTTCCATGCCTTTACCTCCCTCTAAAATCACTAATGTCCGGCAGTATCCACTGCCTGCAGCTGCGCTTGCAGGAGCAGACGGGGTGGTATCAGATTTAGAAAAAAGAGACATCATTAAGAGGACTCACTCACCTTATAATTCACCAGTGTGGCCGGTAAAGAAACCAAACGGGCAATGGCGTTTCACAGTGGATTACCAAAAGTTGAATGCCAACACTGCACCCCTGACCGCCGCAGTTCCAAATATCGCGGAAATTGTGACAATGATACAAGGAGCTGCCCATCCTTGGATGGCTGCCTTAGATGTTAAAGACATGTTTTTTATGATTCCCCTCCTTGAGCAGGACAAAGCGCGGTTTGCATTCACGTGGAAAGAGTCCAGTATACCTTTAACCGACTTCCACAAGGATACAAACATTCCCCGACTTTTGCTCATAATGCTTTAGCTAAAGTGCTATCAGAGATTCCTGTTTCACAGGGATGTACGGTATACCAATATATTGATGACATCTTAATAGGGGGAGAGAACCAAGAAAGTGTAAAAGACATGATGGAAAACATCCAAAAAACGTTACTTGATTTAGGATTGGAAATTCCAGACTCAAAGCGTCAGGGACCAGCACAGGAAGTTAAATTCCTGGGAGTCTGGTGGATTAAGGGAGCTGCTTCTGTCCCTCAGGATACCCGGAAAAAAATAGAGCATGGCCAGAATCCATCCAGCGTGAAGGAGTTACAGCACGTTCTGGGAACTTTTATTGGCGTAAACACATCCCTGGCTTTTCCATCATTGCTCGCCCCCTTTATTGTTTGCTCAAAAAGGGTAAATCCTGGGAGTGGACTGAACAACACACTAATGCTCTGGAATTACTAATAAAGGAGCTAAGGTTATTCCAACAGCTTGGTCCTATACATCCAACTGACCCTGTCCACGTAGAATGGGGGTTCAGTGAACATGGTTCCCATTGTAATTTATAGCAGAAGGGACCAGCAGGACCGGAGAGACCATTAGAATTTAGCTCTTACTCCTTCAATGATACTGAGAGCAGATATTCAGACCTTGAGAAGGGTTTACTGTCCCTAGTGCGAGCGTTGCAACGAGCAGAGCAGATAAGAAGAGAACAGAGTGTGATCATTCGGGGACCTTTCCGCCTCCTAGATGTGGTCCGTAAAGGGACAACACCACCAGCTGGCATTGCCCAGAAACCTACAGTTCGAAAGTGGTATGCTTATTTAGAAGGCATTAATGAAATCATGCCAGGCTCTGAAGGCAGTGTTAAAGTATCCAAGCTCTAAAAGGATATAGATGGTGCCCTATTGTTCCAATCCCCACCAAACAGACCATCTCCAATCCAAGAAGCACCTCCTTTGAAGGAAGGCAGTGATCTTACAGGAGTGTGGTTTACTGATGCGTCATCTCACCGTGAAAACAATAAGTGGAAATACAAGGCCGTAGCACTGGAAGTAGCAACGGGAGAAAGAGCAATTGAAACAGGGGAGGGTACTGCCCAAGTAGGGGAACTCAGAGCTGTCCTACTAGCTGCACAACATGGAGCCACCTCCATTTACACTGACTCATATGCTGTTTTTAAAGGAGCCACTGAATGGATAGGTCACTGGGCAGCCAACAATTGGCAGGTGAATAGAGTCCCGATTTGGGAGACGGACAGTTGGAAGCAACTGTTAGAAATAGGAGAACAGAGAACATTGCACATTGGTTGGGTAAAAGGCCATGATCGTTCAAACTCAATCACTGCTCAATTCAACCAACAGGTAGATAGCCTCACACGACTGCAGCAAATTGACATTGTAGATGATGGTCAGGAATGGGAACGCTTACTTGAATGGTTACATGTTAAGCGCTGACACACAGGCCGTGCTGACCTGTATCAGGAAGGTCTAGCCCAGGGGTGGCCCGTGTCGGTTAAGCTGTGCGAACAAATAGTAACTGCCTGTTCACAATGTCGCCTACGACTCAGCAAAGATCATCCAAGTAAGGCACCTCCCTTACAAATGCGGGACAAGAAAACGTTGTGGCATTCATGGCAGATTGATTATATTGGGCCCTTGTGATTATCAGGTGGGAAAAGATATGTCCTGGTAGGAGTGGAGATTATCTCCAGCCTCAGTATGGCCAGCAGTTTCAAATCAGCCACCGGGGACAACACGGTGAAAGGCCTAAAAGGGTGGTTCAGCACACTTCCCCTTCCCGAGGAAATCCAAAGTGATAACGGTTCACACTTTACCGCTTCGGTGGTACAAGATTGGGTCAAAGAAGAAGGGATTCGATGGGTATTTCATACTCCCTATTATCCCCAGGCTAATGGCATTGTTGAACGCACCAATGGATTGGTTAAGCGTTTTGCAAAAACTCATGAACCTGGTTGGCATTTGCGATTGGACGATGCCATCTATCAATTAAATAACAGATGGAGTGGAGATGGCTGTCCTAAAATGAAAGCTTTCTGTGTATCTGCCAATATTATCTCTCCAAAAGCTCCCAATGAACCGGGAAAATACCGCGGAAGATTTCACCCTGGGCAACCTTTTTAACCCCGTCGGTCAAATAAGACCGAGCAGATTTTGTTTTCCTTTGTGTCTTACAGGAACCTTGGATGAGCTGTACAGACGGATTGGCCTACGCTACCTTTGAGTGTCTCCAGGGAATCCTGACGTTGATCCTGGCAATAATACTATTTTTATTATGTATGGCTATCTGGAGGCCCAAATTCTAAAATGACGAATTGGCAGATGGAATTGATGCTATTCAGTTTTACGTTTTTATTCCCTGTTGTTTGTAGTCAAAGAGACCCAGAGTGGCCATGGTCTCAAGCCTTTGTTAAACATGATGCGATGGCAGGTACAAGAAAGGGAGATTGAGTTTGGCCACTGTAGTTCTACTGGAAAATGAGGTGTTACATGAGTGGACCTGGAATAGTTGGTACCCAGTCCTGAAAGGTAAGGCAGGGGTGGAAACCCAAGTAGGGTGTAGAATGATCAACGGCTCAAACCATGAGAAGGCCATGAGAATAGAGATATTTCGCCCTCAGAACCCACGCTCAATGACAACAAAGCACTGTGCCACCGATGAGTGGGATTGCTGGTATAATTTTACTCTTGTGGAACCCACTCTTGTAACTTGTCATTGGCAACAGGATGAAATAGCACTGCTATTTGAATTCAAGATAGACGTAGCACCTGAGCTTTGGGATAATGCATTGTCATGGTACACTGCAAGCACTGGAACACCAGAAAACAAAAGGGGTTTAAATCTCTCCACTCTGGTTATACAAGGAAGTGAAGTATATTCCAGAGATAAATGGAGATGGAATGATTCACTTCAAATGGCTAAAATCGAGGCCACCCTTGGAAAGAGAATACACATCGGTTGCCGATTTATCAACGGGTCTACTCACCACAGGCCAACTGTAAAGCCATCTATGTAGACTCTACCACACTGGACAAATACAACACTGACTGTTACAAAATTATGGAGCCAAATTCAGATTGCTGGCACAATTTCACTTTCATCAAACCTACAGTAGTGTACTGTATTTGGGGCTACAAGGGCACAGAATTGTTATTTGAATTTATGATTGACTCAAATACACCTGAACTTGCTGAAATAAATCCAGAACCTACACCCCCACGAACTCTCAAAGGCGTACCTTCTAAGCCCTCCATTAGTCTAACTCCTTACATTTTCAACATTGGCCCTTATGTTGTTAAACACACAGGTCAACAACAGATACTGTTTAATCCCACATATTCCCTCAAACGAGTAGAACTGTCAATGCAGATTAAAATCTCTGCAATCAAACCCACCTGCTTACCATTCCTGAGTACATCTTATGCAGGATGGTCAGCATGGTTACACAGACGAACTCTTGCCACTTCACAACGACGGAAGAGGGATGCGACTGGTATCTTAGGAACAGGCCTGGGAGTCTTGAATAGTATAGATGCTGAGATACTTGCCAACAAACTAGTCACAAGCACTACTGATCTGGAGAAATTAAGGCATCCCCTACAGTCCTCTCTATTAGCATTGGGAAACCACCAATTGCTTTTATCAAATATATTGCCTCAGTGGGAAGAAACAGGTGAAAAAGACCATCAGCTGATCACAGATGCACTTGGTACAACCCAAAACAATGTTTCCTTGGCTCTTAGTTGTATCCAAGCCCAATTGTGGATGCAATCTATGACAGCCGCAATCATAAGGGAAGGTGAAGAAGGCACCTTGCCCACCGAAATTCGAAAAGTAATATGGGATAACGCAATTGAATTTGAGAAAAAATTTCAGTCCTGGTGGTATCTGGTTAATTTCACCTATGATTCCATTGAGAGCAAGGCCACAGCTTTTGTCTTAACGATACGCAATGCTTTGGTATACACCATATACCCAATCATCGCGCTGGGGTTGAATCACCAAGGAGCTATACTCTATCCAATAGAGCACAGAGTGTGGGCACAACAAAATGAGAATAAATGGCAAACTGTTGATGTTGACACATGGATACTCTCAAGGCACAAGACATTTGTCTTGATCCCAACTAGAATGTTTGCCATTTTGAGATACATCGCGAAGAAACCCCAGAAACTGTGCTTGTATAGAGTCGGAAAGGGTGTGTTTGCATGACGTCTCCCCGTAATCTTATATTCATAGATGACATAGTAGTAGATAAAAGTAATCATTCAAATCTTTGTGTTTTTAACTTTACTAACATCGTTGGCTGTGACTTCAGTTATTCAGTTCCTGTTACGTCTTATCAATTGCTACGGTCTAACTACATGCTTAATTGTGATTTATTACTTGCCCCCACTGGGACGAACGTTACGTTGTTGAAGAACCTGCAACAACATACTAACCTGAAGCAAATATTGAAAGAGACCAAAAAAAAGAAAAAGAACTGTGATTACTGTCCATCATGATGTTGAAGAGATACATCCAGTGTTGGAAAGTGACAACAAAGACGGAGCACATTTTTGGATTGTCGCCAACAGCTACAGGGCTTTTAAGATGCTCGGTCCTGTAGTTGCTTTACCACTACTCACTGTATTATACTTAGCATTAACAATTTTTTTTGTATGTTAAACTTTGGGTCACGATGAAAAGCTTAACTTGCTTGACAGCTCCACAACATGTATTTGTACTTGATAATCCTCTCCACAAGAGCACTTGTGATTTTTTTCCCCAATCAGTTTTGAGTATCGTGGAGCTTGAGTAGCTATAGTCACGGGGTGGAATAGTTACTAAAATGATCAAAAATCCATCATTGTTCACACATTCCGGAAAGGTATGCTGTCCTTTGTGCGAACTTTGCTCATTATAATACCAAAACACACATCCATCCCAAAGTCTACCAGCCTAAAGGTATTTATGACTAAAGTCACTCAAACTCCACCTTGATGGTATAAAAATAGACCAAGAAAGGGGGTATATGAGGGAAGACACCATCATGAACAAGTCAAGGAGGACGTCACAGACTGCCTTTGACTTCCGGGACCAGTCGACAGGCTGAACTTATCTATCTGTTGCTTAAATAAACCGCACTGTTTAATTTCTCACCGAAAGTCTCCTCAGCGTCTTCAGTGTCCTCTCAACACCACCATGTCCCCTTAAACACTCTCTGAGTACCCTCAGGCTCCCTCACCCCCATCAACGTCACCTCAGCTACCCAAAATGTCCCCTTAGACGCATCCACTATGTCTCCTCATCTCCCCGTAGTCTTTCAAGCAATGTCCCGTCAACCCCTGCATGTCCCCTCAGCCACCTCAATGTCCCCATAGCCCTGCCAGTATCCCCTCAGCCCCACAGCAGGGATTAGGGTGCCCCTTGCACCCCCCAGGAGGCTTTGCAGGGGCAATCATAATGACGCTCTGCTCCCAAATAATTAACAGCTGCTTTCAACTGGGGGGGCAGAGGAACATGGGAGTTTGGTCAAGCTTGGCGGAGGGGACGCAGGCATCTGAGAGTGTGCGACCCCTGCCCTACTTTTGGTGACAGCTCTCAGGAGACCCAGGCATTCAGGAGCAGTGACCTAGGGGAGCGGGATGGGGGAAACCAGGTGTCCAGGGCCCCCCACCACTATAGGTGCTGGAACACCCTCCGCACCCCTTAGATGCCCCTTTCCCCATAGGATTCCAGTGTCCCCCCTCCGCACCCCTTAGGGTACCCTGTGGAATATGGATACTGAGGTGACGTCTGTGTGTTCAAAGAGCAAGTAACACTGGCTTTGCTATGTCTTGTGCAACCCAGAAAAACACATACAGAAGAACATATAGATATACAGGTACATATCTATACATAGATATACATAAACATAGCTATCTATGCATAGATTTACAGATATACAGCACAGCAGGCATGCTGGCAACAGGTAGGGAAAGCGTAATCAAAAGGGGAAGGAGGATTCTGGGACAGCAGTTAGCAGGACTCATTGAAAGTGCTTTAAACTAGGTTTGACGGGGGACGGGGATGTAACCAGAGTGACTAAAGACGTGCCTGGGAGCAACACGCCAGTGCTGGTGGGTAAAAGTGTTGGCAAGGTCTTGCAGCCTGTTGTTGCAACGGAGGTGGGAGATGATGACCAACGTGCTGGCAAAGATATGAGGAGCAGTGGTGGGCTGTCACCTGCAGAAATGTCTGAGTGCAGTCAGGTGGGAACAAGGGCTTGTCCCACCAATAAAGTGGCAAGGCAAGTAGCCCAGCTGAAGTGCATCTACACGAATGCCCGCAGCACAGGCAACAAACAGGAAGAGTTGGAGGCCTTTGTACAGCAGGGAAACTAGGATATAGTTGCCATAACAGAAACGTGGTGGGAAGACACGCAGAACTGGAGTGCGGTGACCGACGGCTACCAACTCTTCAGAAGGGATAGGCAAGGAAGGAGAGGTGGTGGGGTGGCCCTCTACGTCAGGGACAGTCTTGAATGCCAAGAACTTAACAAGGTGCATGACAACATTGTTGAGCGTTTATGGATAAGAATCAAGGGGAAGGCCAATAAGCCGGACACCGTGGTGGGAGTTTGTTATAGACCCCCTAATCAGGATGAAGAGGCCGATGAAATGGTCTATAAGCAGCTGGCAGAGGTCTCGCGATCGCTTGCTCTTGTTCTTGTGGGGACTTCAACTTCCCAGATGTCTGCAGGAA
Source organism: Larus michahellis (assembly GCF_964199755.1). Taxonomy (NCBI): domain Eukaryota; kingdom Metazoa; phylum Chordata; class Aves; order Charadriiformes; family Laridae; genus Larus; species Larus michahellis. Next base: position 864,664 of record NC_133919.1, read on the forward strand.
ATATAACACAGCAGAGAGGGAACAGTCCCAGAGGTTCCTGGAGTGTGTGGAAGACAACTTCCTAACACAGCTGGTGAAGGAGCCAATTAGGGAAAGTGCCCTACTGGACCTGCTGCTTGTTAACAGAGAGTGTCTTGCAGAGATGTAGAGATTGGAGGATGTCTAGGGCAGAGTGATCATGAAATGATGGAATTTTCGATTCTTGGTGAAGCAAGGCGGGAAGCCAGCAGAACTCCCACCTTGGATTTCCGAAGGGTGAACACTGGCCTGCTTAGGAGCATGGTTGATATTGTCCTGGTGGGGGACATTCCTGGATGGCAAAGGTGCCCAGGAAGGCTGATCTTATTTCAAGGAGAAACTCTTAAAAGCACAGGAGAAGGCCATCACGAAGTACCAAAAAACGAGCAGACAGGGTAAAAGACCAGCCTGGCTAAATAGAGAGCTTCAGCTGCACCTCAGGAAAAAAGAGAAAGTTTATGATTTATAGAAAGGGGGTTGGCTACTTATACAAAATAGCAAGATGTAGTGAAGTTATGCAGGGCGAAAAAAAGGCCAAAGCTCAAGCAGCATTCCTCTTGTCCACCACGGTTAAAGATACAACAAAGAGGTTCTTTCACTATATCAATAGAACAAAGATGACTAGAGGTAAATGTAGGCCCACCAACGAATGAGATGGGCGCCCTAGTGGTGGAAGACAGAGAGAAAGTAGAGCTACTGAATGACTTCTTTGCTTCAGTCTTCACTGCTATAGCTCTCCCTCATAAATCCCAGGCCCCGGAGGCAAGAAGAGTTTTCCCCAGTAGAGGAAGATCAGGTTAGAGACCATTTGGCCAAACTGGACATCCATCAGTCCTGAGGAGATGCAGCCGCGAGTGCTGAGAGATCTGGAACATGTCATTGCTTGGCCAGTCTCCATCATCTTTGAAAGGCCGTGGGGAATAGAAAAGGTGCCTGAGGACTGGAGGAAAGCCAATATCACTCCAGCCTACAAAAATGGCAAGAAGGAGGACCCAGGGAACTACACACAGATTAGTCTCACTTCTGTCCCTGGAAAGATAATGGAGCGACTCATCCTGGATGTCATATCGAAGCACGTTCAGAAGCAGGAAGTAATTCGAATTGGCGAACATGGATATACCAAGGGTAAATCACGCTTCACCAATCTCATTGCCTGCTATAACTTCTATAACAGGTTGGCTGGATGAAGGCAGAGTAGCAGATGTTCTCTACCTTGACTTCAGCAAAGTTTTTAACACTGTCTCGCATAACTTCCTGCTTAGGAAACTGAGGAAGTGTGGACTAGGCAAGAGGATAGTGAAGTGGACTGAGAGCTGGCTGTGTGACAGGACTCAGAGGATTAATGGAGCAGGGTCGAGTTGGAGGCCTGTAACCAGTGGTGTTCCCCAGGGGTCAATACTCGGTCCAATTTTGTTAAGTATATTCATTAATGACCTGGATGATGGGACAGAGTGTATCCTCAGCAAGTTCGCCGATGATACCAAACTGGGAGGGCTGGCTGACACTCCGGAGGCCCCTGCGGCCTTCCAGCGTGACCTAGACAGGCTGGAGAGCTGGGTAGCGAAGAACCTCATGAGGTTCAAGAAGGACAAGTGCAGGGTCCTGCACCTGGGAAGGAAGAATATCAGGCACCACTACAGCTTAGGGGTGGACCTGCTGGAAAGCAGCTCTGAAGAAAAGGATCTGGGGGTCCTGGTAGACAGTAAATTATCCATGAGCCAGCAGTGTGCCCTTGTTGCCAAGAAGGCCAATGGAATTGTGGGCTGCACAGAGAAGAGTGTGGCCAGCAGGTCAAGGGAGGTCATTCTCCCCCTCTACTCTGCACTGGTGAGGCCACAACTGGAACACTGTATCCAAGTCTGCGCTCCCCAGTTCAAGAGAGAACGGGAACTACTGAAAAGAGTGCAGCTTAGGGCAACAAAGATGATTGAGGGACTGGAGCATCTCCCTTATGAGGAAAGGCTGAGAGAGCTGGGACTTTTTAGGCTGCAGAAGAGAAAGCCGAGTGAAACCTTACTGATATTGACAAGTACCTAAAGTGTGGGTTTAAAGAAGATGGAGCCAGACTCTTTTATTTGGATCCCATTGAGCACAAGCTGGAACCTAGGAAGTTCCCATGAAATATGAGGAAAAACTTCTTTACATAGACGGTGACAAAACATTGGGCCAGGATGCTCAGGCATTTCTGGCGTCCCCTTCTCTGGAGACTTTCAAGACGCGCTTGGATGCTATCCTGACTAATGTGCTCTGGGCAATCCTGCTTTAGCAGTGGAGTTGGACTAGATGATCTCTAGAGGTACTTCCAACTCTGAAAAATTTTGTGAAAATACTGTGAATCCTCTGTAGCCTCCTCTACTTCCCCATCCATTCTTCCCGGAGAAACTCCCTTCAATGCTGCAATTAATCGCCTTCTCTTTGATTCTCCCTCTACTTTTCTCTGTTATTCTATATGGTCCAATCTACATACACCAATGTTTCCGAGTCGCTCGAATCTGATCTTTCTAACTTTTGGAATTTCTTTCGTATATGTGGGGCAGATTGTCCCACAAAAATAGAGGCAAATTGCCCAGCCTCCTCCACCTTCTGGGTGTCCAAGATCTTCTCTTTCCTAGCAGTATTCTTTAATCGTTCCAAAAATGCAGGACTCGATTCATTTGGTTCTTGTTTCTTGTTTGGTTCTTTGGTTCTTGATTTTGACCAAGTAATCGCTTTTTGTGTGGCGTGTCTCATTCCGAATAACATTCTCTGATATCTTTTTATCGCGCACAATCCTTCTGCCACTCTGCCTAGTTTCTTAAAGGGGAAACCAAATCTACATAAGGTACTTCATCCTATTTCTTTTCAGTTCTGCATAATAACATAAGCTGTAGAATTCTATTCTGCAATTCTACAGGGCGCTACATTTGCTACCCTCCAGTCCATTAGGACCTCCCCAGTTAGCCGTGACTTCAGGTAGAGCATGGAAAGTGGCTTGGTGAGCATGTCTGCTGATTCTTTCAGCACTCTTGGATGTAACCCATCTGGTCCCATAGACTTTTGCGCATCCAAGCAGCGTAGCAGGTTGTAGATCACTTCCTCTTTCATTGCGATGACCCCATTCAGCTTCCCCTCCCTGTCTCCCAGCTCACGAGGCTGGGTGCCCAGGGAACAGCCAGTTCCACTGCTAAAGACTGGGGCAAAGTAGGCATTGAGCACCTCAGCCTTTTCCTCATCCTTTGTGACTGTGTTTCCCTCTGCATCCAGTAAGGGAGGGAGATTTTCCCTAATCCTCCCTTTGTTGTTAATGAATTTATAGAAACATTTTTTGTTATCCTTAACAGCTGTAGCTAGGTTGAGCTCGAGCTGCGCTTTGGCTCTCCTAATTTTCTCCCTGCATAGCTTCGCTATATCCTTATAGTCTTCATGAGAGACCTGCCCCCTCTTCCAGAGGTCATAGACTCTCCTTTTGTTCTTGAGGTCCAGCCAAAGGTCCCTATTTAGCCAGGCCCGTCTCCTTCCCCGCCTACTTGTTTTTTGGCACACGGGGACAGCCTCCTCCTGTGCCTTTCAGACTTCTCTCTTGAAGTATGTCCAGCCTTCCTGGGCTCCTATATCCTTCAGGGCAGCCTCCCAAGGGACTTTGTCCAGCAGTCTTCTGAACAGGTCAAAATTTGCCCTCCGGAAGTCTAAGGTGGCAGTTTTACTAACCCCTCTCCTTGTTTCACCAAGAATCAGAAATTCGATCATCTCATGATCACTGTGCCCTAGACGGCCACCAACCTTTACTTCCCCTACAAGTTCTTCCCTGTTCACAAGAAGCAGGTCCAGGAGGGACCTTCCCTGGTCGGATCACTTACCAGCTGTGCGAGGAAGTTATCTTCCACACGTTCCAGGAGCCTCCTGGATTGTTCCTTCTCAGCTGTGTTGTATTCCCAGCAGATATCCGGGAGGTTAAAGTCCCCCACAAGAACAACGGCAAGTGATCGCGAGATTTCCCCCAGCTGCTTATAGAAAGCTTCGTCCGCCTCACTGCTTTGGTTGGGAGGTCTATAGCAGACTCCCACAGCGATATCAGCTTTATCGGCCCTTAACCTAATCCAAACACTCTCCACCCCGTCATCGCTATACTCGATTTCTGAGCTCTCATAGCATTCTCTAATATACAGGGCCACTCCTCCACCTCTCCTTTCCTGTCTGTCCCTCCTGAAGAGCTTGTAGCCATCGATTGTGGCACTCCAGTCCTGTGAGGCATCCCACCACGTTTCTCTGATAGCCACTATGTCATAGTTTCCCTGGTGCATCATGGCTTCAAGCTCCCCCTGTTTGTTGCGCATACTGCATGCATTGGTATAGATGCACCTCAGATGTGCTAATGACTCCAGCACCTTTTTGTGAGTGTGGGCCCCATTTCCCACCAGACCCCTCTCAGGTGCTTCCATGATTTCTAAGCGTCTATCCCTTTTCTCAAATGAAATGTCAGAGTGAGAGTCCTCGCTAGCCCACCATCCTTCAAGCCCTGGCATGCCTCCCTTGGGTTTATTTCTGATGGGCCCAGTTATCTCCCCTTCCCCCACGCCATATCTAATTTAAAGCCCTGAAAATGAGCCTTGCTAACTCCTGCCCCAAAATTTCCACAGACTTCCAGTGTTTATCCCCCTCCGTAGCAATTTTTTCCTTGAGCATTCATAAGGAAATTATATTTACAATGCAAAGGTTTGATATGATATCTTGCTTTGATACCATTTTATAAATTAACGTAAATTATAACTTTGTTATGATGTATTACATATTATGTTTGTTATACGTACTTGATATACATTTCATATTATCTGTGATGCTTATGCGTTATACAATTACTTTATGATTAATTTATTACATTATTTAAATAATGCCATATAATTATATTATGTAAATTTATTATAAGAGCATGCAGGTTACCTTTCCCTAAAGAGTACATATACATTGGTTTCATCTTGCGTGGAGAGAGGATGTTGCCGGGATGGCTGCTGGTGGCTGAGAAGAGACAGGAGGGAAGTGAAGGATGTGAGCCCTGCTCTGCCAAGCAAAAAGTTCTTTCTTCTGCCGGTCTTTGGAGAACATTTGGACTGTTTGGCCTCCTGATGGTACGTCATCTACCCCTGAACCCCAGATGAGAATGTGCTAAGAACTGGTTCTTGCCATGAGTGCATGCCGTGCAGTGTGGGTTCATCCCCTCAGTTGAGTCCTAACTGGGCTTCTGCTGTATTTCATGTTAGGACCATCCCTCCATAACACTTGGGGTTTTTTTGCTCATATACTTTTCCAGTTTAGAGTGCCTGAGACAGAGTAAGAGCTCTAGGCCTGGAGTCTGTGCATTGCCTTCAGTGTAGAATGGCGTTAGGGTGTATAATGTAGTTTGAAGCATCAGACATGCAGAAGGCCGATGCAAAGCATTTGGGGAACTCGTTCTGATACTGTCTTGCGCATCATTCCTGTTGTAAGTGAGGCCCAACGTTTGCCATTGCTCCATGGTGCATAAAATCCACTGTATAAATGGCCACTTAACAGGAGCTAAAGCCATGCCAGCAGTTAGGCAGTATGCGTGGTTGAGGTCTAAAAGCTGAGCTCGCTCTCTCTTTCGCTTATTTCAGAGTGGGACCATGCCATAAAGTTCTTTCTCTGTTCTAACCCATCTAAGAAAGAGAAGCGTGAGCGGTTTATAAAAAAGCTAGCTTAAGTCCAGTCATTATGCAGATACGAAGTGTTTCTCCATGCCTCGTGAAGGCCTCAGACCAGGGGGGTTTTCTCAACGTAGTGTCTGCGGTGGAAACTGATCTTCTCCTAACATCCCTCAGGTCTCCCTCAGAGACCTCTCAGAGAGAGGTCTGAAACTCCCTCTGGTCCCGTGACTGAACCATGTCTTTGCTATCCTTTTATCCCGAACGACGCTTAACACAGGCAGTCAGTTCCAAACCGGAGAATTAAGTACCCGTTGGTGAATGTTTGGTCGTCAGAGCTTTTCACTCCAGAGTAAGCACTTGCCATGCTGACAGAGCCCGCAAGGACGGACTGCAGTGCAATTGTCCACTTTTGCTCTAATGTGACTTTCGGAGCTGTGAGGGAATGGTACACATAAGAAAGGCTTCAGAGCGTTGAAGGTGACTTCTGCAGTGGGAAAAGTGGCATGTGACAGAGAAGGCTGAAGCGCCGATACAGAAAGAACAGCGCAAGGACAATTGAGAGACCTGTACAACCACAGAGAACAAAGGTGGGCAAGCGGAACCTCTTTTTGTGTTACATTGGCTAGAAAGATGGTCAAAGTAGAACATCATCAGGCTCTAGGGTAATGCATTGCTCAGGCACAGCAAAGAGCCTGAGAAGAGCTGAAAGCTTTCTGTCAGATAACATGAGACCATAAGAAACACCACTGGGTCTTATGAAGCAGCACTCTATGTGGTGACTGTGGGAGTACATAGGCCTATCTGTGCTCTACAAACTAGTCTCGTGCCTTCTCCACCATCCACGTCCTCTAAATCCAGGGAGTGGAGGGGAACAAGGAGCTGTGGTGACAGAGAAATGGGGGGGGGTCCCATTACTGAGATATCACAGAGTCATGGAGTTGCCCAGATTGGAAAGACCTTTCAGATCATCAAGTCCTACCATCAACCTAACGCTGGAAAGTCTACCATGGAACCATGTCCCTCAGCATCACCGCTGCCTGTTTTTTAAATACCCGCAATGAGGTGGGTAATGGGAGTTAAGTACAACACCAAATTTCTCCACAGTCCTCAGGAAAGAGGACAAAAAAAATCAAACATTCAGAATGAATGGGTAATGTGTCTGCAAGCAGCCTGCGCTTCACTCTCTGGATCACAAGAATCATCTTAGTTGGATAGACTTACCTACCTCTTTGCCTCCCACTTAGATGACACTCTGAAAGGCTTCTAAAGCCGGATCAAGTCTTGAACTGGCAGAAACTTTTTTCTGCCTGCTGAAGCCCTGGACGAGTTCCGCTCTGCATATGGCATATAGCCAGTGCTATATGGGCTTCTTTTTATGATCTGGGGCTGTGTATAATACTTGGTCATGTCTTTTATTCGTTTTGATTCAGAGAGCCCTGACACGGACAAGTAGTTAGCGGAATGGGCATTTCACCATGAATAGCACAAATATTTTAATTCAAATTTGTGTTAAGAGCAGTTGATTGAAACCTTCATTGTGAGGGCCTATGGGAACAAAAGGCAGAAGAAAGAAGAAGGAAAGATTCTTTTTAAGGCTAAGTTAGGCTATTAAGACAACACTGCTTCTTGCAAGTGGGTCAGCTCTGTTCTGCACGTAGCCACAGAATGAGGAGGAGGCAACAATATTCAGCCTAGCCCCCATGAAGGCGAGCTGGAATTTCACGTAATCTACTAAAATGTGGTAAAGTAAAAGGCCGTGCTATAAGTATCTGTCGGTTTGTTTTTTTCCTTGGGTGATGGTGCGTGTCCTTTCAAAAACGGAGTGCACAGCCCAAAAATGCCTAAAAATTCATGCGGGGAATGTGTGTTAAAAAAAATAAGAAAACTTGCCTATATGGGCATGAGGCATTGAAATAAAGAACAATTTCTCTTTTTTATACATATTGAAAAATATGAGTGTATGTATATAAACGTTCAAAATAAAACCCTGTATCTACTCTATTATATAAACCATGTTATCATATTAAAAGGTCTGTCCAATCGATCATTTTTGCCTTCATTGTTCTTTCTCTGTCTGGCTCCCTGTTGCGTCCTCCTGTCTGATCTGTAGCCCGTTGCTGTTTTCTTTCCCCTGTGGCTCTCTTTCCCTGTTACTCACCTCCACCTTCTCTGCCCTGTAGCCAATCGCTGTTGTATTGAGTTTAAGTGACAAGGTTTTGTTAGCTGAGTTGCGGGGGCGGGGGCTGCAGGGGTGGGCTGGGGAGTAGACACATGAAACTCTCGCCACATTAGGCACAGCCGGCGCAGAGAGGGACCTGCCGCTCGTCAAAGCCGAGCCCATCAGCAACGCTGGCCGAGAGTGGAGCAGAAAGCCCTGCAACCCGCGGAGGCCCCCCCATTGGAGCAGAAAAAGAGTGCGAGGAGGAAGGAGCAGCAGAGACAATGCGAGGTGAACTGACCACCACGCGAGTCCCTGTCACCATGTGTCGTCCAGGGGTAGGAAGCAGAGAAGTTGTGATTGAAGATGATCCCGGAAAAAAAAGGGGGGGTGGGAAGGTGTTTTTTTAAACTCGTTTATATATCACATTGTTTTATTGACAATAAATTAAATGAATTTCCCGAAATTGAGTCTGTTGCTCTTGTGACGACGAGAGACCTCTTTGTCCTTGTCTCAAACTACAAGCTTTTTGATTTTAATTTCTCCTCTTGCCTTGTTGAGGAAAGGCCGCGATAGAGTGGCTGGGTGGGTACAAAGGGGCCAGCCAAGGTCAATCCAGCAGAGATGACTTCTGCTACTCTCCCTGTCCTTGTTGTTTTCATGCTTGACTCTGCCTCTTGTACCCGATATGTTTTCAAACTTTATTTCTTACTTTCCATCTCATTATTTCTAATTCTTGCTTATGTTACTTGATCCCTGTTAGTTTTAAATAAAACTTGCAACCTTTCCCTCTATCTGTCTCCCCAAATAAATTTTAATTTCTTGCATATATTTCTTGTACGCTGTGGATTTTGGGAGTCTGTGTGCCGTACGTCTGGACTGTGCATGCGTTGTCTCCCCGCCTGCAGTATGGCATTGTGGCCAGAAGGTGGCAGCAGTGGGCGCTGCAGTGCGCATGCGCTGCGCGGTGCCCGCCGTATGGCTGTACTGCGCATGCGCGCTCCGCTCTGCCGTACAGCTGTACTGAGCCATCGCAACCGCTGCCGGGTGGATGGACGGGCGGGTGGGCCAATGAGAGCTCCCATAGGTCAGATCGCCTCGCCGCGCTCCCATTGGTCGTGTCGCTCGCAGGGGTTGCGGGGTGGTGGGGATTGACGGCAGCGACGGACCAATAGAGCAGCGCTGCTGCAAGTAAGGTGAGTGAGCGGGGGCGGGCGGCGACTAATGGACGCGGGCTGTGGGCGGGGCGCTCTGGTAGCAGAGGGGGCTGGGGAAAAATGGCGGCCGGCTCGAAATCGGAGACGCGTGTTCCAGGCGGAGAGCGGGGCGCAGCGGGCGGGTGGGCGCTGGGCGCTCGGTCGGGTCGGGCCCGCGGTGCCGCCACGAGCACGTCACGAGGAAGCTGGACCACGTGAAGGTGAGCAGGAGGCGTCGGGGAACGTGGCGGGGAACAGCGGGGGGATTGAGAGGGCCCCGAGGGGTGATTGGGGGCAGCTGGGGGAATCCCGAAGGGGACTGGGGGGACTGAGGGTGCAGGCTTTTCCTGGGGCTGCAGGCTTTCCTGGCGCCTTAAGCCTCAAAAGCACCCTTTCCCACTTGGCGCGGTGCCAGTCTCCAAAATGGCCATATGTCTGGAGATTGGTCCCACGCCCAACGAGCCGGGGGGAAAACTGTGCCTTGTTCTAAAGCTCTTTGGGAACCGCTTGCGTGGCCCCACAGACCTGGGGGCGGTAGGCTTTCCTGCTGCCTTCAGCCTCAAAACCACCCTTTCCCAACTGGCACTGCGCCAGTCTCCAAAACGGCCATATGTCTGGAGATTGGTCCCATGCCCAACGAGCCAGGAGGGAAAACTGTGGCTTGTTCTAAAGCTCTTTGGGAACCGCTTGCGTAGCCCCACAGACCTGGGGGCGGTAGGCTTTCCTGCTGCCTTCAGCCTCAAAACCACCCTTTCCCAATTGGCACTGCGCCAGTCTCCAAAATGGCCATATGTCTGGAGATTGGTCCCACGCCCAACGAGCCAGGAGGGAAAACTGTGGCTTGTTCTAAAGCTCTTTGGGAACCGCTTGCATGGCTCCAGAGAACCTGGGGCGGCAGGCTTTCCTGGCGCCTTCAGCCTGAAAACCTCAAGACAAGAGTAGACTCTTGTCACTATTTTGCCTGCCCTGGACTCTACATACCTGGGCAGGGTGGTTCCAAGCTAGGCACACACAAGCACAGACCAACACTACACAGAACGCTAAAAAGAAAGAGCCTCAAGGATGAGAGAAAACTCTCAGCAAGAAGGATGACACCCGGATCGCAGTCACCGTCGGGCATAAAGACATGGAGACCACGGTGGTGATGTGAAGAGGCTCTATGGAAGCCCCTGAAACAAAAGTGTACAATGTCGTCATTTGTGATAAGGAGGGACTCTCAAGACTGCTAAGATGTATGTACAGGAAGCCTGGCATCAAGACCTAAGAACATAATGACATAGGGAAGAAGCCCCAGTCGCAGAAGTGGGCCATCCAGAAGTTTCTGAGACGCAAGACAGATGCATGCTTTAAGATTCTAATGCAAGAAGAGCGGCAGCCGATTGGTGCTATGCCCAGGGATGCAAGCATTCGAGACCCTAGGGAGGGTGCCCGAGGCAGCACCCCGTGCTTGTGGAGCTTAAAGATGACCTCGAGATCTGAGAAAGGTCTAAGACACAAAACACTGACCACACGAACGACACAACAATACACACAGGCTGGAACTGCCCTGCCGGGGATGCGCTAGCATCATGCTGAACAGTAAGCCACATCCGTTACCTGCCCAAAGGGGTCTGCGCCCCGGGACAGCCCTCGCCACTACGTTAACTTCAAAGACCACTTTTTACAATGGTCAACCTCATCCCCTTCGCCCCTCTCAGGCACCAGTCTCTCAAACTATCTTTCAGATGGCCAGGGGTCCGAATCCATCCTTGATGCAATCCACAAAAAACAACCATCTGATATCTTTCTGCAGTCACCAAGTTCCTCCTCTACCTCTGCAAGACAAAAAAAAGCCATGACTCTCCAAAGCAACAACAGCACCAGCAATAAGCATCTTGACAGGAGATGCCAACCTCTTCCACGACACCCTCAGCCTCCCAAACGCCATGGCGTTCCGCTCGCTGGCTCCACAACAATTCCGGGGGCGAATACTGCAGCAACAGTTATTTAGGGCATCTAAGAGACCAAGAAACACAACATTACCACTGCGCTTCTGGGAAATCACCAGTTCCGTGCTCCTCCTCGCTGCTATCTGGCTCACCTTAAATGCGAGAGGCTACAACAGACCAAACCTCATCAACACCCAAACCCAACTGCAAAACCTGTCCAAGGCAGAATCATGAACCCACACCCCTTTCCTAGCCATCCCTCAGTGCCAAAACTTCAGAAACCCCTTCTATTCTCCTGAGCCATCAAGGAGAGAACACAACTTCTTCCCAACAGCTCCTGCCCTCCATTGGCCTGCTTGAACCCCCTGAATCAGTCGCTCCTCGGGAGCTTCTCTTCCCAGCCCTGCCCTGCATTCAGCAGTCACCTCCTACCTAGTGTCTTCCTACAGACTCCGGGCTCTGCTACAGAGCCGGGAAATCAGTGAAGCCCTGACCTAACCTTCCAGGGGCTGGCTACAAGCCACAAAGGCTCTAGGGCCACCTGCGTATCATCAGGGAAGAAAATGAGCTGTCCCATACCCTGAAAGACAATACACATTACTAAGTACAGATGATGTCAGAGGGCCGGGGACAGAATGAAGGCATCCTAAACAGTAAAGAAGAAGTTAAGGGCGCTCTGAAGAACACAAAGGAAACAAAATCAAAAGGGAGCTGAAGTGCTATGAGAGTGCTGTGGAGTACAAGAAAGGACTTGGAGTACACGGCTTTAGAGAGCGGAGGCATTATGAGTGGGCAGGGTAGGAAAAGAAGGCTCGGAGATACAACGAGGGCTTAGGAGTCTTGGGAGGGGTCTGGGCAAGCTACAGATGAATGAGTGAGAGAGGAACCGAACGGCAATGCCTTCAGTGGCAGAGAGAAAGACAAAGGGGTGCCACGTAGGAAAGAAAGACGGGTGGCTCTGATAGAACAAAAGAGATAGAAAGGAAGATAAAATGCTACAAGGGGCTGTGGAGTTCAAGGAAGGTCTTGGGAAGCTTCATGAGAGCGAAGACAGGGTCATCGAGGGGGGCTGATAGACAAAAGAAGGCTGGGGAGGACAAGGAGAAACTCGGATGATCATCTGAGGGAAGTATGGATGTTCCCGGATGGCTGGGGACTGACCACAGGAATCCTAGGTAGCATAGAGGAACAAATGAGTGCTCTACAGCTCAAAGATGGACCCACCTAAAATGCTACCAGATGGATGCGGAGCGCCAGGGAACTCCTGCGGGGCATCATGACCAGAAGAAGAAAAGTCCCGATGGAGACAGAGAAAGACAGAAAAATGATAGGGGATGTGATGATTAAATCCAGGGGGGATCTGAACTGAGTAAATGTTGCCTTGGAGGCTAGGGAACTAATAGAGAGGCACAGCTAAGAGGAGGAAAGGACAGAAGAACTGGGCTGGGTGTTGAAGAAGAGCCTGGGAAGACCCTCCTGCCAAGCAGCGAGGTTCAGACTGGACCCCTCTACTTTTCTGAACGCCTTCTCAGAGAGGAGTCTAGGTGCAGCTGGATTCAGTCTTAGCCTCCAACTGTAAAGAACAGTTCACGCCTGGGTACTGTCACAGAGTCAGTTTAATACGGCTCGAGCTGGATACCTCAGAAGACGGACCCCCCTCAATACTTTTCCTGTCCTTTGTAAAGCCTCTTAATCTATGACATAAGCTGTTTGTGCCCCTGTTCATGCGACAAGCATGTGTCTCTTCTCCGATCAAATTGTTCAGCCCTTACGTGTTCTCTTCGATGACTGGAGTTTTGGTGCAAGTGCTTTTATCTTCTTACATGCTTTTGTGATCTCTTTGTCCCATCTTCACCTGTATCTCATCCTTCTTCTGCTGACTCGGGGTAGAATGGGCCCTTTCTTCATTTCCAAGAATTAGAGTTCCCTTTTCCTTTGATCATAACAGTCACTCTATTTCACAATTTTAAGCATATAATCTTCATTAATTTTACTTATACAATTTCATTATGTTAGTTAAGTTACAATGTATCAAAGTCCAACAAAACAACTATCCATCCTTCTTGGACTAAGAAGGAGTTCAGACGAAGTTTTCTATGTTGTTAGGTTACATCTTGCGGCCTAAGGCTTCGCTGGTCTAGGTACCTAGGCTAAGCAAAACTTCAGTGTCTGATACTGGGTCACAGATATGGAGTTGGGAAGCCTTTTGAGGGAAGGAGAGGGGTGTGTGAGGTCTGCGACAAAGCTGAAGATGTGCTAAGGGCAACCTCAAAGGCATCTATAGCTGTTGTGACACAACGAGAGGGGGTCCTGAATGGGCAAGAGAGACCAAAGAAGGTACAGGGACACGAGGAGGAAGTCCGGGGGGATTGGAATGGAGTACAGATGTCCTCGTGAGGCCGGGGACAAGATGGTGTGCAATTTGGATAATGAGGTGGTCTCTGTGCTCAAAGAGCAATTAAGACTTGCTTTGCTATCTCTTGTGCAACCAAGGCGGTGAAGGCTTGTCTGGCTATCACAGGATACATAAATAATGGCATAGTCTTGGGGAGCCAGGACAGCCCTGCTTTTTGTCAGCAGAGACAGTAAAATCAAGATAACAGAGACGTTGTGTAGCTCTTTGTTTCCTTGAGAGGCTGCCATGTCTGGTAATTGACCTTTGCCTCGTTACCTGTGAAATGCATATTAAAGTTGACACCCCTGTATATGCTAATGAAGATTTTAGAGATCATGCTAAACATATATGGCTATAGCACTCATCTCTCCACCCAAATCATACTACACGTCACCTAGGGGAGGGAAACCTCGTAATTTTGGGGATAAAAGGATTGGGAAAATGACTGTTAAATTGGGAGAGAAGAAACTTGATACCTGACGGACCAGTCCATGGGCTGTGTTCTCTCCCTCCACCCCAGGCAGGGACGCCTTTCTGGGTAAGCGCTGCGCCCTTCACCCTCTGGGGAACGTTACCCCGGGTTGTTGTACTATGGTTATTTTTGCTAGCAATATTAACTTTAAGTAATTAGCGCTATTGTAGTTAGCGAATTTATCAACGGCAATCTCGAATCTGTGACTGTTGCTCTCAATAAAATAACTAATTTAGATTATTTGTGAATCTGATTCAGTGAAAGTTTTTTTTTTTACTCTGATAGTAAATCAGTGGAAGTCCTGGGACTCTGACAGACAAATATTGAAACTACAGCCCTTCTAACGCGACAAATGGAAGCATCTTAGATGGCACAGAGGACAATAAGAGGGCTCTGAGGCACAAAAAAAACAAGGATGGGTTTCTGAGGGAAAAATCTCAGAGTTAACATTTTATAAGTAACAGGCATAAGAAAATAAGGAAAAAATTAAAAAATTGAAACGGTGAACTGAAAACGTGTAGAAAGAAAATCTCAAAACAGAGGGCACTAAGGCAAGACAAGAAATACTTAAAAATAAAGACAGCAAAGGAGATAAGTGTAAACAGAAAATCTTAAGAGCGTCCCTGATTAAAGGAGCAAGGAAACAAATTACAAAATAACAATGGCAAACCAAATCGGAGATGTAGAAAGAAAAATTAAAAAGCAGCAGCACTAAGGAAAGACAATAAATAATTTTAAAATGACAGCAAAGGGAACAAAAGTAGGCATAGAAAGAACATTTAAAAAGCGATAGCCGGTAGGCTAAATAAAGAGAAATACTACAAAGTAGGGACAGGAAACAAAAACAGATGTAGAAAGAAAATTTTAAATGCGACAGTAAGGAAAGGCAAGAAATAATTAAAAGACAAGGTAAGCAATAAAGACAACAAAGAGGATAAAAGTAAGAAATTTAAGAAGTGACGGGGACTGTGGAAACAAAAGGAAATAATTAGGCAATATGGATGGCAAACTGCCATGGAGATGTAGAAAGTAAATTTTAAAAAGCCTCTGCATTAATGAAATAAGAAAAAAAATTGAAAATATACCCAGCAAACGAAATAAAAGTGGACAGAAAGAACCTTTTAAAAGCAAGAATGATTATGGAAAGAAAGGGAAAAAATTAAAAACATAGGGACAGTGAACTAAATAAAAATGTTTAAAGGCAACGGAGTACAAGGTCAATACAGAACAAACAAAAATAGGTATTGACAGCTTCATAAAGGTAGGCAGAGAATTTTTAAAGCGAGGGGGTAAGAGAAAGACAGAAAAAAATGAAAAGGCAAGGATGGCAAGCTGGATAAAAGTTGACATAGTAAGAAAATTTAAAAACCAACTGGATTAAGAAAAGAGGGAGGAAAAAAGGGTCAGCAAACTGCATAAATAAAGACAATGAAACAAAATTTTTTAAGTAACAAAATAGAGGACAGACAAGAAGAATTAAAAACATGGATGGGGATCTGGGTAAATGGAGACAGAGAAATAAAATTTGGAAAGCAACGGGGTACTGGCCATACAGATAGGTAGGAAGTTAAATAGTTGGAGATGGACCAACAGCCACTGGGAGAGGACACTGGAAGAGGGATGCGGGGTGGAGCAGAGGGAGTCACTAGAAATAGAGACAGGTCGCTGGATAGAGCGAGACCTACGAATGCAATTTTCACAAGGAATAGCAAAGAAGGCAGTGTGGAAAGAACAAAATAATATCGCATGGGGAGCTGGAAAGGCAGAAGTGCAAAAAGGAAATGGAGAAGGGGACAGAGTACAGCGTGGCATTGGCGGAAGAGCAAAAACTTCTGGGGAGGCAGAGATCAGGAGAAGCGTAGCAGGGAAGGGTCTAGACCTGCACGAAAGGGTGTGTGACTCACTGCAGCTCCTGGCACAGGTTGGAGACCTTTGCTGTCCAGAGGCTTCTCCCTCTGCCCCTTCCTCCTCCGTGATGCTGGCGGGCTGACCCTTGCCTGCCTTGATGCTCATCTCCCACGTGGTTTCCCAGAGGCGCGGTGGCACACGCATGTGGCAGACTCAGGCAGTGAGCTCCTGGCGCTCTGTGCTGGTGCGCTCTGTCAAGGACAGCTGGGAGGGATCCTCTCTCGCCGTAGGGACCATCCATTCCTTGCTGGAGGCAGCTGCCCGTGGAACACCCATTGTTTCACTCCTCAGCCAGCTCCAGCGGGCAGGCACGCCCAGGCAGCCCTCTCCCTGGCGACAGACCCTGGGTGCAGCAGGCCTGTCCCCACCTGCAGCCTTTTTGAACCCGTGGCCTAGTCCATCCTCACCTCATGGGTCCCGCCTGGGCTGCAAATGCATCCAGGGGCACAGAGGAGGCGGGAAGTGTTTATTCCTTAGTGCGCATAAGAAATCCCACTAGGGAAATCTCAAAAAAACCTTGATAAACTGAAGGGGAGAGAGACAGAGGAATTAAAGAATAGAGGCGGGGAGCCACACAGAGAGAGAATGATGAAGGCAAAAATTGGCCAGGGGACAGATCTTTTAATATGATAACATCGTTTATATAATATAGTAGATACGGGTCTTTATTTTGAACTCCTTTTTATCTACATAAACTCATATTTTTCAATATGTATAAAAATGATACGTTGTTCTTCATTTCAATGCCTCATGCCCATATATACAGGTTTTATTATTTTTTAAACACACATTCCCCCCATGAATTTTCAGGCATTTTGGGGCTGTGAACTGCTGCTTTTGGGGCAGCGATCCATAGAGGTGGATTCCGGAGGACTGAGGGGAATATTCCGGGTCCTGGAGGACCGAAGGGCCATAGAGACGCGCCCCGGAGGACTGAGGGGCACTTCCGGGAGCCGGGAGGACCAAACTGCCATAGAGACGCGCCCCGGAGGACTGAGGGGCACTTCCGGGAGCCGGGAGGACCGAAGGGCCATAGAGACGCGCCCGGGAAGACTGAGGGGCACTTCCGGGAGCCGGGAGGACCAAACTGCCGTAGAGACGCGCCCCGGAGGACTGAGGGGGCACTTCCGGGAGCCGGGAGGACCGAAGGGCCGTAGAGACGCGCCCCGGAGGACTGAGGGGCACTTCCGGGATCCTCGGGGTCCGCGGAGCCACAGAAAGGGACAGCCGGAAGACTGACGGGCAGTGACGGCGGCCCCGGAGCCCTTAAGTGCCGGTCCCGGAGGGACGATGGCCGCTCTCGGGGCCGGCTGGGCGGCACAGAATCCGCTCCGGGCGGCGGGGAGCTCGCTCGAGCCCCGGTGGTCACGGTTCGTCCTCTGGCTGCCGTTCTCCGGGACCCGGCGCCGGCCTATGGCCGCGAAGACGCGCATGCGCACGAGCTACGGGACGGACACGTAGTGCCGGCGGGGGCGGGGCCGGGGCCAGGGAGGCGGGGGCGGGGCGGGGCGGGGCCACAGCGCACGCGTCGCTCCCCACCTGCAGGACCGGCCTCCGGCCGCCGGGCGGCAGCACCGCCTTAATTATCCCGCTCTCAGCGCTCATCAGGGTGATAAGCCGTGACCGTTCTCAGCCCGCTTTACTGCAGCCGGGGACAGGAACCACTTACCGGAGCTGGGGGCTCTCAACTCTCGGCCTTGTCCGCACCTGCAGCCCAGGCAGTGACAGCCAGCGCCTCTGCACCAAAATCTTGCAGAACAGGGGTTTTCACCCCAGAACAAGCCCCAGGGACGCTGCATCGCTCCGCATGGGGCACCAGGGCCAGGGGGGTGACAGTAGCAATTCTGCCAGGGACCCAGGAGGGAGCTGGGGGTGGCGCTTTTTCCACAACATAAAAATTGGTGATCTTTGCTTTCCTGCATGAAAATGTTTCGTGTTTTTTTCTCCTTTCCAGCTGCACAAATCCAGGTGGATTTAGCTTTCCTGGGAGCCTCAGATTGGGATATTTTCCCCCCAAAATTAGGGGGATGTCACAGGCTCTGACGTGACAATGTCCAGGTGTCACCGAGCCCACTGTGGTCGCACCCATCATCCGGCCACGGCAGGACGAGCCCTGGTTAATTAATGCCAATTAAACTCTGATGACAGTTCCTGGGTCTGATTTTGGTTTCAGGGTTTCTCTCGCTCAGGAAAGCCCCATCACGGCCGCAAGAGGGTGTCTGGTGACAGGCTCTAAAAATAAAGCTGATTTAGTTGTAATTAGTTCAGTAATAATGCTAATTAGTTGGAATTAGCAGCTCAGATCCAGTCCCTGCTCCCCCAAGGTATGATCTGTACCTTCCTTACAGCCCACAGCCAGATAAGTACTTGGATAAATAGATTTTTTTATTATTATTAAATATGATCCTACTGAATAATGGGGATGTTTTCGTATAAAATTGTAGAGTTGGAAGCTGGGGGGGGGGGCGGGGGGGCGCATCCCTGCCATGCAATGGCCCTCACATCCCTTAATTGCCACGAAGATGCTTCCGAAGGACAAGGGGGCAGCTGGAAAATGGTTATACTGGGCTGGAAAAACCCTTTATGTTTCTCCCAGGGGGGAATGAGGGACCAACACACCCCTGAAGCCAGTGCAGAGGTTCCCAGGGAGGCGGGGAGCTGAGGGAGACCGGAGCTTCCGCAAATTTAATGTAAAAATTAAATGAAGGCTTAAAATTAAGGACGAAAATTAAATAAATAGGAAAGTTATATAAACTATGAAAATTAAATAAACTAAATATTAAATGCTTATATATATAAACAGATACAACATACTTTTTAAAATATATATATATATGGTTTTATTAACAGTAATTTTCTAGTAATTTGTAACAAAGAAATTCCCCGAGCCCCAGACCTCTACGTCCTGGCACAGGTCAGAAGCGTGAGGACCCCCCAGACCCCAGTGGTGGGGTCCCCCCTGTCTCCCTCCCTCCCTTCACCACTAATGTGCCCGCTAACAAAGCCCCTCGCCTGGAGCTTGGGGCGGGGGGTGCTGAGCCTTGGTTGCTTTAAGGAAGCCCAGGTGAGACACCCGCCCCCCCGCTCAGTGCAATGCCTGGGGTGTGAAGAGTTTGTTTGGTCTCAGCTGGAGCTATCTCCAGGCTCTGCCCGTCCCCAGGCCGGTATTGTCCCTCCATGGGGCTCTGATGGTTTTCCAGCAGTGAGGGGGTGGCAGTGACAGCGACAGGCATCGTCTGGATCATCTCGGATGGGGTGAGATCCCCCCTCCCGTGGCGACGGTGGAAGGGGATCTGGGGGGGATGGACAGCAAACCAAAGTCTCCGAGCCCTGCCCAACCCGGGGGATGTACCTGCTCTTGCCAGGGGGAAAACAGCAGCAGTGCCACGTGTCCCCTGAGCCCAGGAACATCTGTCCGTCCCTCCCTCCCCAGAGCCAAGGTGACAGGCGGAGGCTTCCCAGAGCTGGGGCCATGGCTAACCCCCCCCCGGGGAGGTGCCGCTTGGCCTCCCCGGGTGCCGGGTAAACCAGGAGCACCCCACCACAGTGCCAGAGACCCCCCCCTCGTACGCACCTCCCGGCCAAAGGGAACCAGCCCCGACCCCTTCTGCCAGGCTGTGAGTCCAGCCACAACTCACCCCGTCAGCTGAGCACCGGCAAACTCATTTCCCACGGTGACTGAGCAAAAAAAAATGCCTGCGAGAGCTCAAGGAAAAGGTGAAAGGATCTCATTTGCCTTCCTGGCTTCTGCCACGCGTCCTGTGTCAGCTCAAAAGCACCAGAGGGGGGGATTTGCTGCAGACGCTGGAGTGGAAGCCGGAGTCCTGCTGGGTAGTAAAGCCCTGGTGAACCCCATTTGCTCCAGGAGCAGCACTGTCCTGGTTCCAGCGGGGATAGGGTTAATTTTTCCTGGTATTCCATGCCATGTGAGCCATGCCCACCCTGAGCTGGCGGCAGGCTGGGGTCCAGTTGGTGAGCAGCGGGGAGCGGTGGTTCCATAATTGTGTTTGTATGTTCCTCTGTCCGTGTTGTTGTTGTTGTTTGCCTGTTCCCTTTACTGTCCTGTTAAACTGCCTTTGTCTCAACCCAAGAGTCTTGCCTTTTTCTTCCGATTCTTCCTGTATTGGGAAGGCCCAAGGGAGCGGCACGTGGTTCTTTGTTGCTGTCTGAGTCCACGACAAAACCACGGCAGTCCTTTTTGGCGCCCAACGTGGGGCTCGTGGGGCTCAAAGGGTTGAGATAACGACAGAATCCAATTAGAACGTGGAAAAACGAATTTTTTGTATGCATTTATTTTATTAGGTAAATAGTCACTGGTCATCATGTTGCTTGGTTTGTTCTCATGGCTGTGTTACATAAATTCCTATATGGCTTATGTACTCCCTGCGATGCTGTTTACCATGTCTGGAAGAGGGATGAGGATTATCATTCTGCTGTCCTGTGCGTTATCTGTTTATGATATGATAACATCACTGTTCAGACAGCTATTTTGGGGTGTTTATGTGGTGTTGCTGTCCTGTCCGTACATTGGACACCGTCTCTCAGAATTTGTTAATAATTTCCCCAGCCCTTTTGCCTCCCTTTTCTCCTTCGGGTCAGGTATGACAGCTTTTGAGAATTTTGAATATCCTTGGGATGCTCAAACCAGCGTGTTCCTAGTGCTATGTCTCCTGAATATGTTCCAGGTCTTGTTTAGGGTTAAGCGACTATTTACGACTACCACCCGGAGATCTGCTCCGAGGCTGGATAGTCAGGGGTGGCATGGCATGTGGGAGAGCATGGGCAGGTACCTAGAGAACTACTCACCTCCAATGGTCTGGGACTTCACCCCTGAACAATTACAGGACCCTGATAAAGTGGTAGAATATTTGAAGGGAAAATGCTGTGGCTATTCTAGAGAGGCACAACTCACCGCGCTGTGCTGGGCCCTGGCCAGTATCCACCAGGCACTGCTCAGAATTATGCAGCACCCTCAGAGGGAAGAGATGGAAACCAGACCGGCAGACACTGCAGCTACTGCAACCCCTGCGACGGACACTGCGGCTACTGCAGCCCCTGCAGCGGACACTGCAGTTACTGCAACCCCTGCGGCGGACACTGCGGCTACTCCGACCCCTGCGGCAGCCACTGCCACTGAACCAGGGAACCAACCCGTGCCAGTATCAGTTGCCCCCATACAGAAGAAGAAGTACACAAAGAAATCAGTTCGCTTAGTAAGAGATGATGATGAACCAGGGCCATCACGAGAGCAGGAGGAAGAGGCAGAACCAGAGGTAATTACTCGATCCCTATCCTTGAGTGAGCTGCGGGATATGCGAAAAGATTTCAGCCGACTTTCAGGCGAGCACATTGTCACCTGGCTGCTCCGGTGCTGGGATAATGGGGCCAGTAGCCTGGAATTAGAGGGTAGGGAGGCCAGGCAGCTGGGATCCCTGTCTAGGGAAGGCGGCATTGACAAGGCGATTGGGAAAAAGACCCAAGCCCTCAGCCTCTGGAAACGACTCCTGTTAGGCGTGAGGGAGAGGTACCCCTTCAGTGAGGATGTTGTATGTCAGCCAAGCAAGTGGACTACCATGGAAAGAGGTATCCAGTACCTGAGAGAATTAGCCGTGCGGGAGATGATTTATTATGACTTGGACAATGCAGACTTACCCACAGACCCTGATGAGGTGCAATGCACAAGGCCCATGTGGCGGAAGTTTGTGCGGAGCACACCATCGTCATATGCCAACTCCCTGGCAGTAATGGAATGGAAAGGTGAAGAGGGACCAACGGTGGATGAGGTGGCTGGCCGGCTCCGGCGCTATGAAGAAAGTCTCTCTTCCCCCCTTGTCTCAGCTGTGGAGAAACTGTCGCAGAAGGTCCAGCAACTTGAAGAGAATATGTCCTACTCCCCACCTGCACGGGCCAGCATCTCAGCTATTAGAAGCAGGCATTTCCCCACTCAAGAGAGAGAGTACAGAGGGTACACACCACGAGGCACCCTGTGGTTCTACCTGCGGGACCACGGAGAGGACATGAGGAAGTGGGATGGACAACCTACTTCGATCCTGCGGACACGGGTACAGGAGTTGCAAGGAAGGACAACCACAAAAGGGGATCCCTCCAGGAAAAGTGCTGCCCCAGTTTCCAGTGGGCCGTTCCCCAGACAGAGCAGAAGGCCTGATCTTGCTTCTGATCCTCTTGAAGGAACTTCCAACTCATTTATGCAAGAAGTGAGTAATGGATACTATGACCAGTATTAGGGGGCCCCTGCCTCCGGCCAGGTGGAGGAAAGGGACAACCGGGTTTATTGGACGGTGTGGATTCGATGGCCTGGCACATCAGACCCACAGGAGTATAAGGCTCTAGTGGACACGGGTGCGCAGTGTACTTTAATACCATCAAGCTATAGAGGGGCAGAACCCATTTGTATTTCTGGGGTGACAGGGGGATCCCAAGAGTTGACTGTACTGGAGGCAGAAGTGAGCCTAACTGGGAATGAGTGGCAAAAGCATCCCATTGTGACTGGCCCAGAGGCTCCATGCATCCTTGGTATAGATTACCTCAGGAGAGGGTATTTTAAGGACCCAAAAGGGTACCGCTGGGCCTTTGGCATAGCTGCCTTGGAGACAGAGGAAGTTAAACAGTTGTCTGCCCTGCCTGGGCTCTCGGAGGATTCTTCTGTTGTGGGGTTGTTGAGGGTCAAAGAACAACAGGTGCCGATTGCTACCACAACGGTGCATCGGCGGCAGTATCGCACTAACCGAGACTCTCTGATTCCCATCCATGAGCTGATTCGTCAACTAGAGGTTCAAGGAGTGATCAGCAAGACTCACTCACCCTTTAACAGTCCCATATGGCCGGTGCGAAAATCTAATGGAGAGTGGAGGCTAACTGTAGACTATCGTGGCCTGAATGAAGTCACGCCACCGCTGAGTGCTGCCGTGCCGGACATGCTAGAACTCCAGTACGAACTGGAGTCCAAGGCAGCCAAGTGGTATGCCACGATTGATATAGCGAATGCATTCTTCTCAATCCCTTTGGCAGCAGAGTGCAGGCCACAGTTTGCTTTCACTTGGAGGGGCGTCCAATACACCTGGAATCGACTGCCCCAGGGGTGGAAACACAGCCCCACCATTTGCCAGGGACTGATCCAGACTGCACTGGAACAGGGTGAAGCTCCAGAACATCTGCAGTACATTGATGACATCATTGTATGGGGAAACACAGCAGAAGAAGTTTTTGAGAAAGGGAGTAAAATAGTCCAAATCCTTCTGAACGCTGGTTTTGCTATAAAGCGAAGTAAGGTCAAGGGACCTGCGCAGGAGATCCAGTTTTTAGGAATAAAATGGCAAGATGGACGCCGTCAGATCCCAATGGATGTGATCAACAAAATAGCAGCTATGTCTCCACCAACTAGTAAAAAGGAAACACAGGCTTTCTTAGGTATTGTGGGTTTTTGGAGAATGCATATCCCAGATTACAGTCAAATTGCAAGCCCTCTGTATCAAGTAACCCGGAAGAAGAATGATTTTAAATGGGGTCCTGAGCAACGACAAGCTTTTGAACAAATCAAACAGGAAATAGTCCGTGCAGTGGCCCTGGGGCCAGTCCGGGCAGGACAAGATGTTAAAAATGTGCTCTACACCGCAGCCGGGGAGAACGGCCCTACCTGGAGCCTCTGGCAGAAAGCACCAGGGGAGACCCGAGGTCGACCCCTAGGGTTTTGGAGTCGTGGATACAGAGGATCCGAAGCCCGCTACACTCCAACAGAAAAAGAGATATTGGCAGCATATGAAGGGGTTCCAGCTGCTTCGGAAGTAGTTGGTACAGAAGCACAGCTCCTCTTAGCACCTCGACTGCCGGTGCTGGGTTGGATGTTCAAAGAAAGGGTCCCCACCACACATCATGCAACCGATGCTACATGGAGTAAGTGGATTGCACTGATCACGCAGCGAACTCGAATGGGAAACCCCAGTCGCCCAGGAATTCTGGAATTGATCATGGACTGGCCAGAAGGCAAGGATTCCGGAATGTCACCAGAGGAGGAGGTGACGCGTGCAGAAGAGGCCCCACCATATAATAAACTGCCAGAAAATGAGAAGAAATATGCCCTGTTCACTGATGGGTCCTGCCGTATTGTGGGAAAGCATCGAAAGTGGAAGGCTGCTGTGTGGAGTCCTACACGACAGGTTGCAGAAGCCAGTGAGGGACAGGGTGAATCGAGCCAGTTTGCAGAGGTGAAGGCTATTCAGCTGGCTTTGGACATTGCTGAGCGAGAAAAATGGCCAGTACTTTATCTCTACACTGACTCATGGATGGTGGCAAATGCTCTGTGGGGGTGGTTACAGCAGTGGAAGCAGGGCAACTGGCAGCG
Source organism: Larus michahellis (assembly GCF_964199755.1). Lineage (NCBI taxonomy): Eukaryota > Metazoa > Chordata > Aves > Charadriiformes > Laridae > Larus > Larus michahellis. Next base: position 888,737 of record NC_133919.1, read on the forward strand.
CAGAGGCAAACCCATCTGGGCTGCTGAACTATGGCAAGATATTGCTGCCCAGATAGAGAATCTGGTTGTGAAAGTACGCCATGTAGATGCCCACGTACCGAAGAATCGGGCCACGGAGGAACATCAGAACACCCAGCAGGTGGATCGGGCCGCTAGGATTGAAGTGGCTCAGGTGGATCTGGACTGGCAACATAAGGGTGAACTATTCATAGCTCGATGGGCCCATGACTCCTCAGGCCATCAAGGAAGAGACGCGACATATAGATGGGCTCGTGACCGAGGGGTGGACTTGACCATGGACACTATTGCACAGGTCATGCATGAATGTGAGACATGCGCTGCGATCAAGCAAGCCAAGCGTTTGAAGCCTCTTTGGTATGGAGGGTGATGGCTGAAATACAAATATGGGGAGGCCTGGCAGATTGATTATATCACACTGCCACAAACCAGCCAAGGCAAGCGCCATGTGCTCACAATGGTGGAAGCAACCACTGGATGGCTGGAAACATACCCTGTGCCCCATGCCACTGCCCGGAACACTATCCTGGGCCTTGAAAAGCAAGTCCTGTGGCGACATGGTACCCCAGAGAGAATTGAGTCGGACAACGGGACTCATTTCCGAAACAGCCTCATAGACACCTGGGCCAAAGAGCATGGTATCGAGTGGGTGTATCACATCCCCTATCACGCACCAGCCTCTGGGAAGATGGAACGATACAATGGACTGTTAAAAACTACACTGAGAGCAATGGGTGGTGGGACTTTAAAACATTGGGATACACATCTAGCGAAAGCTACCTGGCTAGTTAACACCAGGGGATCTACCAATCGGGCGGGCCCTGCCCAATCAAAACTTCCACGTAAAGTCCCCATAGTGCACGTTAAGAACGTGTTAGGGAAGACAGTCTGGGTCAGTCCTGCCTCAGGCAAAGGCAAACCCATCTGTGGGATTGCTTTTGCCCAAGGACCTGGGTGCACTTGGTGGGTGATGCGGCAGGATGGGGAAGTCCGATGTGTACCTCATGGGGATCTGATTTTGGGTGAGAATAGCCAATGAATCAAATTGTGTGTTGTTAAGTAACACTGTCACTGTATGTCCTCATTGCTATAATTGCTATCAGTTGTACTACAAGTAAGGCACAGGGATGATGGGATAAGAACTGATCTCAGCAGCTGGCGCCCAGCAGTTTCCTCAAGATCTACATCTTCAGCCCACGCACTGTGGGCATGAGCCACACCGGGTGCACCAGTCACAAGTTCCAAAAAATACAGCATGCAACAGACAGCACCACCCAGCATCTCACCTGCCCTGAGAGACTGTTCTAACAGATGGAGCCCAAAGCCATGGATTACAAGAACTCAATGGACACTTTGGAGGGATGGCCCATAGACTAAGGGCATTATATCCGCATGATGTATATATGACAGCAGAAAGCGGTGGCAATTCATTGGAACGTGTAAGATCTGGGCATGGCATAGATGGTATGGAATAACGGGTGGATAATGTCCTGGTTCCGGCGGGGATAGGGTTAATTTTTCCTGGTATTCCATGCCATGTGAGCCATGCCCACCCTGAGCTGCCGGGGGAGGGGTCAGGAAGTCACCGCTTGGAGCGGGTTGGGGCGTCCCGGGTCCGGTTGGTGAGCGGTGGTTCCTGGTGAGCGGCAGTTCCGTAATCGTGTTTGTATGTTCCTCTATCCGTGTTATTGTTGTTGTTTGCCTGTTCCCTTTGCTGTTCTGTTAAACTGCCTTTGTCTCAACCCAAGAGTCCTGCCGTTTTCTTCTGATTTTTCCTGTATTGGGAAGGCCCGAGCGAGCGGCACGTGGTTCTTTGTTGCCGTCTGAGGCTAAACCACGACAAGCACTAACGAGCCCTCAGCTTGTTGCCACCACAGTGGGAGGGGAAGGGGGATGGAAAGGGTGCTCAGTCCCTCCCCTGGCGATGGTGACAGCAAAGACCCTAAAATATCAGGGGGGTGACACGAGTCCCAGCGTGTCCCCATCACTCACGGCCCAGAATACCGGGAAACACACACCCGAGTGATTCCGAGTCCCCATCCCAAGACACGCCAGGCCACGTGTTTGTTGCTCCAGGATAACGGAGACACAGGACAACAGCGGCGTCTCAGCAGCTGGGCTTTAATAATTAACTCTGCAAACCAGAGAGATCACTGCAGACACCTATTTACACCACCGTATTTACAGGGGAGATGCTGCGCAGCCCCTGCTGCACCTTCCCAGCCTCTGACAAATTAAAATATCACTCGAACACGTTAAAACTGTTGTGTTAACAACACATGGAGACTGCTGATGTGCCGGGGTCGGCCACCCTCCGCTCTCATAACTGATTTCCCTCCTCCACCAAGAGTTCCAAGTCTCCGAGCACAAGCTGAGATGCTGCTCCAGCCCTTCACTGTGAGCCAAGGGGAACTGGGGGGGCAGCTTTGGTGTCTAAACACCAGAGTCCATGTACCTCGCCCTGCACCTTCCCTGAGCAAGTCGGTTCCTGGTCAGAAAGACCCCATGTTCTCACCCCCCGCTGCCACCACTTTCGTTATCCAGCTCAATTAAACTCCATCTTGCTAACGCTCTGGGTAGTTTGGCTGAATTTTGAGCTGCATGTGCCCAACCTCTCCCTGCATCTCAACCTTTCCCCTGCCTGTATCACCCCAGAGCACACAGAAAGTCAGGAGATGCCAAATGGAAAGTGCCCGAGAGCTCCTGGAGCTGGGTCCAGACTAAAAAGCCTTTGCCACCACGTAGAAGGACCTGGAAGTAGGTGAAGCCCCAGCTCTTTGTGTATGGAGCTGCCGGAGCCCAGCAAAAACACCAGCGGGTTTTAAAAGCATGCGGGGTCACTCCCTCCCTCCCTCCTGAGGAACAGCCCAGCCCGGGTACAAATAACCACCAGCTCGGAGCACGTCCTGCAGTCTGGGGTTAAGTAAAACAAACACTCTTTAAGGCCGGGACAAGCTCACAGCATTATCTGGTGTCACAGAAACCAAGGAACATGGGGAAATTTAGTGAGGTAGCAGGGCCAGCTCAGAGGGAAAAGCAGGTGGGAACAACCAACGCAGAGGATCAAGGCATCGAGCCGTCCTCTCCCCGATTTATCCCCCAAAAAAGCCACTAAAAAGGACATTTCAGAAGCAAACTGAAGGCTCAGCAGGGTGAACCTGCACTGGGCAGAGCGGGGAGGAGGTGGATGCACAAGTCTCGGCTTCTTCATAGCAGCAGGGTGAGCTGGGGCTGCCTGAGGCCCCTTTCTCTTCTCAGACACCGAGGAATCCATGTGGGGAGGGCTGGGAGTGACCTCAAGGCTTGGCACGACTCACTGCAGTCACTTCTTCCCCACTGGGATTGCGGGGAAGGTGCAGGCAAGCGAATATTCTCCTATGGGGAAATACCCTGCCCCAATCTCACCTCAAACCCACAACCAGACCCGCCAAGGCCCCATAGACTTACCCTGAGGTCTCCACCAAACGCCCAACTGGGGACGGCTCATCCAAAGTCCTTTCAACTCACCCTCACACTGCCTGCACTCTGATTTCTTAAAAAGGAAGATAAAGTGTCAAAACAGGCATTGGATGCACCTGGCCAGCGCTAGACTCACCCCCACCCCGCAGTTTAAACCCCCCCCAGTCTGTGAGAAGCACCCAGAGACCCAGGCAGCCTTCTCCAGTCCCAAAGAGTTCCCTCTTGGCTGGCTCTGGGCTAAGAGACATCCCCCCTAAAGAGGGACTGGAAACGTTAAACCCCTAGAAATAACAGCCCAAAAAGCCCTACAGTTGATGGGGAGAATCAAACTGAGGCCCGCTGAGTATCACCCTCCTGGCTGGCGACACGGGGAGCTGAGGCAGCTGGAGCAGGTCCCTGCAGGCTCCCAAGCCGCAAACTCCCTCCACCTTCCTCCCATCTCCGCAGCCCCTTTGTCAAAGCAGCCAGGCGTGACACAACCACGCAGCCACGGGACCGAGACAGTCAGCTTTAGTCATATCCCAGCCCCACGAGTCCACAAATGACACCCTGGGATCCCCATATATCTGCCCATGCTGACTTTGAGCCCGCAGGCAGGCTCCAAGGGCAGCTAAGGCTTCAGTTTGAGCCAGGGATGAAGGATGGTGAGGATGGAGAGGATGGAGGAGGTGAGGCCACACAGCCCCACAAAACCCGGGCTGGTTTTGTACAGCCCCAGCTTGTCCAGGGGGATAAAGAGATCGCAGGCGTTTTTCACCACGTCCAGCAGCAGAGGAGGGTTATTCCGAAGGACATGGATCAGGAGCCGGAGCTGGATCTGCAGCCTCAGCCCCAGCTGCTGGAGCCCGTTGTCAGGCCGGAGCTGGCGCCCGTTCTCGCCGCCCTTTGCTCGCTTCCCACCTGCTTCGCGCTCCATCAGGATCCGGATCTCATAGGCGTCCCGGCTCAGGTTTACCACGAGGGCAAAGAGGTAATACCTGAAAAACAGGGGAGAGGAACTGGGGAGGAGAGCAGAGAGAGTGGGCAAACAGCACTGGGGACTGCAGGCTGCCATGCTGGCAGTCTCCAGCCCCTTCCGTTCATCCACAAAAATAGGATGCCTGTACGAAGAAGAGTCCGTGTTCCACCAACAGCTGAAGGGCTGAGCCGGGCCAAGTACTCACCAGCTCCTTCAATGCTGCTCTCTGTTACCAGTAAAGAGGAAAAGCCCCTGCACGCAGTGCTCGGGGGGAACACAAGACCCCTTCATCTACCTTTATTCTGTGGGACAGGACATGGACCTGTTGGAGTGGGGCCAAAGGAGGCCATGAAGATGCTGGGAGGGCTGGAGCCCCTCTGCTGTGGGGACAGGCTGAGAGAGCTGGGGGGGGTCAGCCTGGAGAAGAGAAGGCCCCGGGGAGACCTTAGAGCCCCTTCCAGTCCCTCAAGGGGCTCCAGGAAAACTGGGGAGGGACTCTGGAGCAGGGAGGGGAGCCATGGGACGAGGGGGAAGGGTTTTCCACTGGAAGAGGGGAGATTGAGATGAGATGTGAGGCAGAAATTCTTGGCTGTGAGGGGGGTGAGCCCCTGGCGCAGGTTGCCCAGAGAAGCTGTGGCTGCCCCATCCCTGGAGGGGTTCAAGGCCAGGCTGGTGGAAGGTGTCCCTGCCCAGGGCAGGGGGTGGAACTGGATGAGCTTCAAGATCCTTTCCAAACCAAACCATTCCATGATGATTCTCCCTTTGAAAGTCTCTGCTTCCCCACTCAGTTTGGTGTCACCAGTAAACTTTGTGCGGGTACACTTGATCCTATCACCCAGATCACTCAGGAAGACATTAAATACCGTTGCACCCAGTATCAACCCCCAGGGGACCCCAGCTGTGACCGCCTGCCAGTTTGAGAAGAGGCTATTGCCCCCCACCCCGGGTGCAGGGCTCAGCCAGCTCCCCCCCCACTGCACAGATGCTGCTCTGGCCTCATAAAGCAGCGGTTCCACAGGGAGAGGGGGTGAGAGACCCAGGGAAGGGCCCTCCCTGCTGACCCCTCACCTGAAGGATCTCTGGCTCCACTTCTCCTGGTCCACACCAGGCGCCAACCCCGTCTTCCCCACCCAGAGAACGTTGTCACAGGCAAAGTACATGGCCCTGTTGAGGTGGCTGAGGGTGACACAGAACCGCAGCACCATGTCTGACAGGTGAATGGCCCGTTTTGCTGCCTCCAGCGCCTCAGCCGAGCTGCCCAGGCGCAGCACTGTGGGACAGATGGATGGTCAACGATGTGGGGGGGGATAGGGGGGGAACGCTGGTGTCCCTCCACACCCGGTGTGTCCCATCCCATCCCATCCCCCCCCCCATGCCTTCCCTGGTGTCGTCTGACCCCGTCCCGCCCCCCCTCCAGTGTCCCTCCTCCCCCAGTGTGCCCCGTCCGCCCCCCTGCCTCTTCCCCCGGTGTCGTCCGTCCCCCATCGTGTCCCTCCTCCCCGTACCCCTCTTTCCCCGGTGTCGTCCCCTTCTCCCCGCCGTGTCCCTCTCCACCACCCGGTGTCCCCATCCCCTGTCCCCACCAATCCCGGTGTGTCCCCCCCAGCCCCGACCCCACTCACGCTTTCGGCTGAGGCTGAGGTGAGCCTCCAGCTGACGGACGCTGGCCAAGACCCCGGCGCTTGCCCCGTTCCTCCGCAGCGTGTCTCCCGCCAAGGCACAGGCGTATTGCGCGGCCCTACAAGAGACGCTGCGGCGTGAGGAGCCTACACCCACCCTCCCCTCACTCCCACAGCCCCGGGGGGGATCCCGCCCCGCAGCCACCCCCACACACCTGAAGAGCCGCTCCTTGGCCTGGCTCTGGGCGCTGAAGCGCACCCAAGTCTCCATGGCGGGGCCGGGCAAGGCCAGCGGCCTCCGGCGGAGTGGGGTCACTTCCGGGAGCACGACGGAAGCCGCTGCGGATCACGCCGGGAGCGGAGTGAGGCAGCAGCACCGCCTAGCAGCCGGCATGAGCCCAGCGCGGCCAGGCCCGCCCCCTCCGTGCCCGCACGGCTCGTCCCTATTGGCCGCATGAGCCAGGCCCCGCCTCCTTCCATCAAAACAGATGCCATAAGTGGGCGATTACAACCGTCTCCGCCTCTAAATCTGTATCGAATTCTTTGATTGGTTACTTTTGCCATTTCCCGCCCCCTTCTCCCGACCAATAAGAACATAGTTGCACTTCCCCACCTCCCTCTCTGCTGCTTTGCATTTTGATTCGTTCTTCTCTCTGTCATTATTATCAGCCCTGCATCACGATTGGACAGCCGTCCCCTAAGCCCCGCCCGCCCACTGTGTCCCTCACTTGTGATTGGAGTAAGTACCCCTCCCTCTCCACGCCCTGCAAGCGAGTTGTGATTGGTCGCTCCCCTCCTTGTCCCGCCCACCCTCCCGCTCCTCTGCCCTTCCATTGGTGTGTTGCCCCTTTCATCGTCTCCCTCCGCCCCGCCCAGGAGCCTCCTCCCCGCTGCGATTGGCCATCTCCCACCACCGTCCCGCCCCCTCCCTGCGGTGATCTCCACGCCCATTGGCCCCTCCGGGTGGTGAGTGACAGCGGCTGGGTGGCGGGGCTCTCTCGGGGCGGCCATGGAGTCGGTGCGGGCGCAGCGGCTGCAGCCCGGTGTGGGGACGCTCCGCTCCCTGCGCCCCGGCGTTACCGGCGCCTCCGCCCCCCCGGCTCCTCCGCCCGCCGCTCTGGCGGCTCCGCTGCCTCCCGCCGCCCCTCCACCGCCGGCCGGGCTGGGGCTAGGGCTGCCGCCGCCGCCGCCTCCCTTGGGGCTGCAGGGCCCCGCCGCCGCCCCGCCGCCCGGCGCCGGGCCGCCCGCCGTGCTGCGGGAGGCGGTGGAGGCGGTGGTGAGGAGCTTCGCCAAGCACACGCAGGGCTACGGCCGCGGTGAGCTGGGGGCGGGAGGGGGGGACGGGCGGGGGGACGGAGGGCTGAGGGGAGGGGAGGGGAGGGGAGATGGGAGAGGGCCCCCCCAGCTGCCCTCCTGCTGCCATTGCCCGGCTCAGCCAGTTTCTCCCTCCATCTTACTCCCCACCGCCCCCTCCCCATCCGTGGGGTGACACCCCTCACCCCCAGGTCTGTGTCCCCCCGTTGGGGCTCGTCTTTGCCCCCTTCTCCTTACCCCAGCTCTGGAGCTCCAGGGCCCTGTCTCCCTCCTCCTGCCTCTGTCGCCCAGGGCCAGCTTCTCTCCAGCTTCAGCTGGTTTCTCCCTCCATCTTACTCCCTACTGTGCCCTCCCCAGCCGTGGGGTCACCTTCCCCCCTCCCACAGTCCGTGTCCCCCTGTTGGGGCTCCTCTTTGCCCCCTTCTCTTCCCCCGCCGAGTCCCATCAGATCCAGGTCTGGGATCCTCTCAGGGGGTTCCCCATCAGCTCCTTTCAGCCCTGCCTGGGACTCTCTCATCCCAGCCCTCCTTCCGCATTCATTCTCCCTTACCAGGGTTTCTAACCCATTTTCCTTGGTCCCAGCTACCCTTCTCACTTCTATCTTCCCCAGCAAAAGCTTGGATTCACACAGATTTTGGTTTGGAATTGCCATATTATTGACATAAGTCATGGTTTGGGCCAGACTGGACGCTGAAATGCTGGAAACACGACAAAGGCTCTTTGTGGTCCTGCAGTTGCAGAGTGGGTATAGGGCTTGGAGAGCAGATGAGGAGGAGGATGTCCCATCAGACGCTGCTGACGCTCAACCAAGTGTCTGCATGACGGAAAAAAGAAGAGGAAAAAGAGACGTCTCCAAGACCCTCACTACAAAAAAAGACATTCAGGTGCTGGAGTGAATCCAGAGAAGGGCAACAAAGCGGGTGAGGAGTCTGGAGCACAAGTCTTGTGAGGAGTGGCTGAGGGAGCTGGGGGCGTTCAGCCTGGAGAAAAGGACGCTGTAGGGAGACCTTATTGCTTTCTACAACTCCCTGAAAGGCAGGTGTAGAGAGGTGGCAGTGGTGTTCAGCTGGTGGTTTGCCTGTGTGATGGGCTCTAAGCGTGACCGAGGAGGCATCCTTGACTGTTGTCATTAGGTTAAACATCAGTAATGAGTGTTTTGTGCCGTTTGTGGGAATTTTTCCGCTGTCTCCTGCTGTCTCAAACCTCGTGCTTGGGATCTTCCAGCCGTGCGGCATGAGCTCGTGTGGTTTGGGTGACCTCAAAGGTGAGCGTGGGGAGGAAAGGAGGATCCCTGCTCCAGCCCCATCTATCTGGGGTGGCTTGTGCCAAAACTGAGAAAGCAAGTAAAGTAAAAATGAGTAAAATAAAACCGCCGAGTCTGTGGTTTCTCTGGGACTGCCTTTTCCCTAAGGAGTCTTGTGGTTTCAGGGGTCAAGCTTGATAAACATTCATGGGTCTCCTTTTCTTAGAAAGCTTAATGCAAACTTTTGGGTTTATGGGATCAGTCGTTTCCAGATAGCTAATTTGACATGGGGTTTTTTTTGCTTTTGTAAATTATGGAAAGAGAACAAGGTAGGGGTAGGGAAGCATGTAGGTGACCATGAAGGCAGGCGTGGGAGCTTGAGCTGGGCAGGTGAGTGGTTTAAAGCAGAGGAGGTTTCCGACTTGTGCTGTGCCTCTAACAAGTAAGAAAGCTGGAGAATGTGGAGGCTGTTGATTTTTTTTTTTTTTAACGGTTCTTAGATGTTTTTTATGTTTTTAAGGAGGAGGATTCTTCTTGTGCCATAACGATTTAGTCTTGTATGTAATTCCTTACTTCAACTTAATGTGAGGACAAAAAACAGCTCATTTCTTTCAAGGAAGGCAGCAGCCAAGAAGGTTTGTCTGGGCAATCATTGGCCATTCCCGGTGGCTGCAGTTTTCCTGGGATCCCCCTCAGTTCTGTGCTCTGCACAGCTGCACCTTGTCGATGAAAAAAAAACCCCGTGTCTGGGAGGAGAGATCGACTCTGCTGGTGCTGGAAGAGGCTGTTTGTGGGGGTGTTAAGTATTCCACCACGCTCCATCACCACGGGGCTCCAAGTATTGCATCAGAGGCGCCTGGTCGTGCGAGAGGCGATGTACACTTTTAAAAAATAAAAAAAAAAAAGTACAGCAGCAAGGAAAAAAGGTTAAAGCACATATTTTACTGGCCCTGTGATGGAAAGAATCTTCCGTCCCACCCGAAAGGAGACACTTTGCGACTATTTTGAGTTCCTGACTTCTTCCGGCTGCGGCAGCAGGTCCAGCAGAGGCGTCACAGGCTTCCAAATGGTGAGTGCTGGCGGGAGGACTGCTGCTTGTCTGGCTCCAGAGGAACTCGGCACCATGTGGAATCACTTACGCTGCTGTATTTAATATGCAAGTCAGATGTGCTATCGTATACACAATGCCGGCATACAGGGTTACGCTCCAAAGCAATAAACAGATATGACTGATGGTCAGAGCAGGCTCTGCTTTGTGTCTCCTGGCTCCTCTTTGTCTGTTTGTGGAGTGGCAGATCCAAAGGGGAAGCCTCTGACAGGAGCCTCCCTGTGTGGGTTAAGCTGCGCACTGTAAATCTGCGGGTCTCCCCCCAACAGATGGGTGAGTTTTTCTAGAAGATCAGTGTTTCCAATTCCTGCCCTCAGAAATGCAAACACACAGACTAAAAGGTATTGACTGATGCCGATAGTAAGAGTTCCAGTGTTTTGAGCTGGTGGAGAAACTTGTTCTACTTAACAGGCATTTAAAATAGCTTAATTTACATGCTGGATTTTCCATTAAACACAACCTTGTATGCAGTGCAAAGAATACGTCACTTTTGCATCTTTACCTGCATTGAAGCCATCCCATCATTTTTTTCTCTGCCTTCTCCCCAGCCCAAGCACTGCGTTGTGTTTTGTGCTCCGTGTGGGATTAAAGTCCTTCAGGGTGCAGAAGGTGTCCCTGCCTTCTCGAGGACCGTCCTTTCACAAGCAGGATTTAAGATCCTTTCTGAAAAGCAAAAAAACTTCCTATCTCCTGCCTCTTTCCCCCACACCGCTATTTTGTGAGTTAATGGAAGGAGGAGGGGTGAATGAGCAAGGCTGAAAATCATCGATCTGGAGCAAATTCAGACTGAGATTTCCCTTCAGATTCAGTGTGCTGCAGTGTTTATCCACTGCAGGCGGCTGCGACGCATGGCATTGGAGCTGGAGCTGTGCCGAGAGGGCAGATGGGCAGGGCTCTGTTCCTGGTGCCGCCGTTTGCTCTCCAGCCCTCTAAAAGCATATTGTTCTGGAGCCTTTTTAGAGTTTCAATTAGGTATTTTACTCTCGTCTCCTGAACCCGTCCTGCTTGCAGCAGCTGGGAGCATTGAAGCCAGTCTGCGAAGAAAACCTCTTTTGGATGCTTCTCAGCTGTCTGACGTATCGCTCCAGTCACAAAAAAAGTACCCAACCAGCAGCTGGCACAGAGGAACCCTTGTCTTGGGCTGAAACACAATCTCGTGCCCGTGTTTCACAGCATTTCCTCATTAACCTGCTCTTAACGCCAGTTTTCAGACTTCACTAAATTAAACCAAACTGTAATTTTGCTGAATTTTCACAGCAGTTCTGTGCATCTTGAGAATTTGTGTTGCTCGGCTTTCTCTGCAGTTTCTTGTGTGGTCACTGCTGCAAAGTCTCAGTTGCCCCATGCTGAAGGGTCCCCGAAGTTGTTATTGAATTGGGCATTGTCTCCCCAAAGCCGACGGGGATTATGTGCATGACTGACACCATCACTGGGAAGGGAATTTGCTGGGATGGATGGGAATTCTGTCTGGGTATTGGTGCACTGGAGAACTGGCAGGGAACTGCATATTGTTTGTATGGCTTTTTGTTAGTCTGCAGTGGAAAATTGCCTGTCTTGCATGTGTCATCAACAAAACAAAAAAAAAAAACCAAAACCAAAACCCAAAACAAACTAAACTTGAAGTTAATCCAAAGCGACTGCTTTATGTACAAATGCCCTGAACAGCCGGTGGTTGAAAGAGCAGGGAAATGCTTAGTGAGGAACTATGTGCTGGTGACTCCTTGCTTGGCTTCATCGTACAGAAAGCAATAAAACAAAGTAAAAGGCTCAGGCTCGCTGTCTTCCTGAAAGCCGCCTGGCTGAAGACTTAAAAAATGACAGTGCTGTGTGGGCAAGTGAAAAGCTTAGGCAGGGTGGCCGTGATGGGCCTGGCACCGCACATTCATGCGTGGCCCCAAATTCACCTCCCTTTTATATCTTACTCTGGGAGACTTTGAGAAGAGCAGCCTCGTCTTGCGTACTGTGATGTACGCAGCTCCTCGCGGAGGGCTGAGATTGTGATTTGGGGGTATTTTTCTCATTTTGCTTAAAATGAGAACTCTAGGGTCGGGTCCTTTGAACAGCTCCTGCGTTAGTGAGGAGTCGCTGTAACCTGTTTTGCCTCGCTTCAAAGCAATTGCTGAGATTAAAAAAGGCTCAGAGGAGTGCTGAGGAATAGCTGGGTGCAGGCTTTTTCTACAGCTACCGGTCAAACTCTTCAGCACAGAAAGCGGTTTAGAGCAAATTTGATGGGACTTAAAGTGTTAGACACTACGAGGGTCATTTTTCTTGCCCAAACCTTAACAAAATAAAGCGTGGGTAAACTTAGAGCAGCTCAAAGGAAGTCCTGGTGACGCTGGGGATTCAAAAATTAAGAGAACGACAGGACAGCTGGCTTGTTGTTACAACAAACACCTCTAGTTCTTGCGTGCATGTTAAAATAAGAAGAATTTAATCTGGTGGATTTGGGCTACAAACCGATTGCCGCAAGGGCTCTGTGTGTTGGTGTGGGCCAGCTGCTGGGTTGTTAAAGCTGGGCGAATGCTCAGATCTTGTCTAGTGTATTTGGTGCTCCAGAAGGAGTGCTTAAAATCAACCTCTCCTAAAAAGACTGTAATTACCAAAGTCAACCAGGGCTAACACTTTAGGCTCTGGTTTCCAAACCAGGGTGGAAAAAACACAGTATCCTGTGATTCACCGTTTGGTTCATGTCCTCCAAGTGGCACAAAGGAGATTGGCCAGTTAGCTGTTTGCATTCTCCACTGTGCCGTTACATGCTCTGTGTGCAGTCAGATCCTCCCACCCAAATTACACGGAGTTCTGCCAGAAAGCCGCAGCTGGGCAGCTTTATGCCTCGGGTCGCTTCTCGTGTCTCCATCCTGTTGTTTTGATCTGGGTACGTGATGTTCAGCACAAAGGCAGGTGGTTTCTGCAGGGCTGACAGTGCACGCGCAGGTCAGCTGCTTTATTTTTATCTTAAGTGTAAGAATGTCAATATTGGGGATCACCTGAGGCAGGTGAGCAAACCTGCTGAACTTGTTGACAGCCCTCTTAGGGAGGAAAAACACCTCGCTGCCCTGCTGCTCTGCAGCCTTTCCCAAGTTCTCTTCTTTTCCCTAAGTTAGTTTTTATGAGAAGAGCTTTTCTGTAGGAAGCTTTCTTTTATAACTCGGTGGTTCTCCTTAGGTTCCTCTTGGTGGGAGAGGCGTGTTTGTGTTGACATCGTGCATCTACAGCTTCCCCTGAAGCTGATGGTTTTAATACAAGACATAACTGAGCCCCCTAGGCAGGGCCCTGCTGGCGTAGGTGGGAATACGCTAAGTTTATGCCATTTTGGTTCTGGATGCAGCCGCTCCTGGCAGGTGATACCTGAGGAAAGCAGCTTCCCGGGTTCTTGTGTTCTGTGTCTGAACTTGGTTCTATTTCTGTCTCCTCAGTGAATGTTGTGGAGGCCCTCCAGGAGTTCTGGCAGATGAAGCAGTCACGTGGAGCTGATCTGAAAAATGGAGCCCTTGTGGTGTACGAGATGGTCCCTTCCAACAGCCCCCCTTACGTCTGCTATGTCACCTTGCCGGGAGGGAGCTGCTTTGGCAGTTTCCAGGTATGATGGCTCGGCTGGAGGCTGTTCCTGCAGCATCGCTCGCTCTTCAAAACCCTCTATAACGTGGATGCCCCGACAATCTTTCCCCACCAGAACTGGTGCTCTAACACCTTTCTGTGCTGGGCACAGCATTCACATTTCCCTGCTGATTTGAAGCGCTAGGATGACATGGGTCTGACTGTAGCCCTCTTTAATTTCAAGCTGGCCAGTTGCTAATTGCCTCTAAAACCCCACCCGACTTCAATCCGGGAAGGTTCGGCTGTAAGTTTTACTTTGCTGTGTGTTCTGTATTCCCTACACATACTGACATGTCGTGCTGAGATCAGATAGGTGGTATTAGAGAACACTGCTAGATTGACCGGTTTTAGTACTTTGTTCTCCTTCCCAGGATTAAGCGATGAGATTTATTTCCATTGTGTAAATGTATGTACACTACCTGCAGCTCGGACAAACTGGTGGAGTAATATTTTCTTGCAAGGGCTCTGGATTTGACCCAGAACCTCCTCTCGAGGTGCCAAAAGACTCTAGAAATAAAATCATAACATTGGATGGATAGTTTCTCCCCTCTTTCTGTTTTAAAGGAAATTGTCCAACCCAAATACCTCACCCGAAAGATTAAGGTCCAAAAACCACAAGGGGTCCTGACTGCATTTCAGATTCCGTCGCTGTGGTGGCTTTAGGCGGTTGCTCCCTAGTCTTGGTTTGAAGAACGGATCCAAAAGAAACAGTTCTAGCAGCTACACGGTCTGCCCATCCTGAAGAGCCGTCCTCTTGCTTACAAGTCACTTGGTTACGTTTTGGTTTTAAGCTCATTAATTCTGTTGACGATGTGATTGGTGGCGTTTCCTGCTGCAGATGCTATGTGCTGAGTTCAGCTGCCTGCCCGATTTTTGTGTTTAGCGTGGTTGGGATAGCTGTGGTTCAAAACTTGCTCCTAATGATTTCAGGATGTCTGAGAACACAACTTTCCCAATCTACCCAACGCTGCCACCTAATTCCCACCTTGTCTGGCCAGGGGGAGAGATTCAGAGCGTGGGGCTGAAGGGAGCTTGGCCATCTCGCTGTCTTTCTAGACTGATGGTGTTTATCCCTCCCCAGTTCTGTCCAACCAAGGCTGAAGCCCGAAGGAGTGCTGCGAAGATTGCGCTAATGAACTCGGTCTTTAACGAGCATCCCTCCCGGAGGATCACAGATGAGTTCATAGAGAAGAGTGTTTCAGAGGCCCTGGCATCTTTCAACGTAAGGTTTCTCCGTGCCCAAACACTGCGATTGATGGGGACGGATTGACTGGGGAAAAACCTCAAATCACGGGAAGAGAAGTTTTCTTTGACATCTGGAACTCTTTATGTCAGGTTTTTTCAGTGACTTCAGAGCATTAAAACTTTAACTGTAGCTCTAATTCCTGTTCTCCTGCTTCCCCTCCCACATGGTCTCACTCTTGAGTTCGATTGTGCTGCCCTCAGCTCAGGGGTGGGACAATAGGTTTGAGACATTGATTCATGTGGCCCTTCTGTGACCGGGTTGTTACGTTGGCTAGTTTTCTTAAAACCAAATGTTTTCCAGAAATGTTAGTTTCTAGCAGCGGGAGCTTTGCATTCTTCTTTTACTGCCCTAATTATACCTTATCCTGGAGGGAGTTCTTGCTGCGCAGTCACATGGCACTTGATGGTGCCCAGAGTATTGTAAGAACTTTGAAATCGCCATGATGGGCTGCAGAAAAAATCCCATTTCAATTGGCATTGTCAAAAGCAGAGGGGGCTCCGTTGCTCTGAGAGAGCTGCAGTGAACAAAGCAGGTATTCGAGGCTGAATTAGGCTGGTAAACACATCTGCCGACACGAGGCTGAGGTGCGTAAGGCTTAATCTGAGATTGAATTGCTGAAGTGGAGGTGATGGAGCAGAAGCAGCCCGCTCGGTCGGGAAGTGCGGCTCAGGTGTGAAATGTCTCTTGCAGGGCAATCGGGAGGAAGCTGATAATCCCAACACCGGGATTGGTGCTTTCCGCTTCATGCTGGAATCCAACAAGGGAAAATCGATGCTGGAGTTCCAGGTACAGTTCAGAATTTAATGACGTGGTTCAAGGAGGGGTTGGTTCGATCTCTCAGCTACATCCGTAGTGCTTTACATTCAGAACGAAAGCGGTGCCTTCCTCTTAGAACACAACTCAGGATTTGTGGCACTTTCAGGTGCTAGTATAGGAGTGAAATACTTCGAATGGGGCCTCTCTCCGTAAATGTTCTTTGATATTTGCACGGCTCAGTATTGTGAAAGGGTCGTGCGTTCTTATGGTCCAGTGTTCTCAGGGACATAGCATTTAGGGAACTGGTGCTGGAGGTGCAGAGGATACCTCCAGGTACCTTCACTCATGGCATTAAATGAGCCATTTCATTTGTGGTTTTTATTGCCTCCCTGTAAAATGGGAGAGATCTCACTTCCCTTGGGAAAGCTGGTGAAGATCTTTCATCCAAAGGCATTTTGATTGTGGAATTAGGAGTGTTGATTACTGTCATTACGTGCCCTCAGACCACAGCATTATCTGAGCAGTCTTCGTATCCTACTGAAATACACTCGGTCTGTCTCTCGTTACGACAAAACATCTGTGAAATGAAAAGTAGAAACTGCTGAAGGAAGCTGCTATAGCACTTACCAGCTCTTGGTAATGGAGCAGAAGGACTCCGTGCAGAACAGATGACCGAGAACTGAGATTCTTCTGGGCTTTATTCCAGCCTTTCTGGGGAAACTGCTCTTACGAGCAGAGCAGAGCAGCCAGGTAAATAAGACTGTTTAGAGCACTCTGAATTCTGCCTGTGATTTGATAGCCTTTGAGCACGCTCCTCGTCAAGCAGGATGCTTGTCCCTACACATACAGAGACCTTGTTACGGCAGTGCTTTGAGATTCGTGAGTCCTTTTAATGAAAACTTGGCCTTCAAAGGTAGCTCAAAACAACTTTTGTGCAGCCGACTGTAACGCACCGACTGGAACTGGATTTTTAGAAGAGGAGAAATGAGACCATAACTCTGCTCCAGACAGTGAAGCAGGGTTTGGATGCATCTCAAAGTAGGCGTCTTAATTCTATAGCACTGCTGTATTTGGGGTTTTTTGCTGTAGGCAAACTTTTCCCGAAGCTGACTTCTTGCCTGGCTTGTTTCCCTCGAATGGAAATACTCAGTAGGAGGAAGACAGAAGTGTTTATATTAATGGTCCTGTTTACACAGCGTGACTCTGTTATGTATATTCCTTAGGCTGTGTTTGTCTTTGGGAAGCCTGACTAATCCCTGCGAGTTTATGAAGGGAAATTTGTGTGGCCTTGAGAGAGAGCTGTTTGCTTGGAAAACACTGAATTGTCACCCGCTCCGGCTGGTGGTGTATCTTGGAGGCTGCGAGATGCCAGAGTCTTGTGTGCAGAATCCTGAAATCCCTGGGGCGAAGTGAAGCATCAGCGTCTTTGTTCTCTAATCCACTCATCTGGTTGGGGGATTTTTATATGGGGGGTGGAGCTGGGCTTTGCCTTTGCATCGTGGCTCTGAGCATGGTGGTGGTGCCTTCCGCCTCCCCCGCTTCTGTGCTTTTCTTGTCTTTTTGGTAGATCTTTAATGCTGGAAGTCTTTTGTTTACAGCCTCCAGATTTTGCAAACATCCTCTGTGATCCTTGCAATTGCAGAGGACTGCGCGTGATGTTGCAAAGTCCTGTTCGGCTCCTTGTTCCCGTAGCTAGAAACCAGTTTGTAGGGCTGAACCCTCGTCCCCACATTTGTTCGCAGCCTGACTGCCCCTTGCCGTTGCAGGAGCTGATGACCGTCTTCCAGCTCTTGCACTGGAACGGCAGCCTGAAAGCCATGCGGGAGCGGCAGTGCTCGCGGCAGGTGAGTCCAGGCGCCTTGAGACGTTATGTTTTAAGTCTTTTAGCGTTGCAACAACCTTCTCCTTCACCTCCCTTAGCTGGCGAGGAAGCCAGACACTACTAAGCGCCGTGTGTCCCGTGTAGTGGCTTGTCTTTTCTAAGATGTATGTGTCCCTTACCACCAGGAGGTCCTGGCTCACTACTCCCACCGTGCACTGGACGACGACATAAGGAACCAGATGGCCATGGACTGGGTGAACAGGGAACAGAACAGCCCAGGGGCCCTTTCCAGAGAGCTGGCTTCGACGGAGAGAGAGCTGGACGAAGCCCGCCTGGCTGGGAAGGAGCTGCGTTTCCACAAGGAGAAGAAAGACATCCTGATGCTGGCAGCCGGCCAGCTGGGGAGCATGCACCCCTCCAATTGCTAGACTCTGGACAGCCGGTCCTTGTGCCAACACCTCCATGCCCACGGGATCCACCCCCGTCTCACCTAAAGCATATAACGCCTCTTCCAGAATTGTAGCCCGTTTGCACATTTTAAAGATTTTTTTTTTTTTTTTTTTTTAAAGGCAAAAAAAGCTCCTTGCTTCCAGGCCCCTCCTGTCTGCTAGAGAATTCCTTCTGTCACGTTTTTTTTTTTTTTTTTTTTTTTTAAAGACAGCACTAAAAATGCAGCCTTTCAGTATTACCGCTGAAGACCTCCCCTCTCCGTTGGTACTATCGAGTTGGCAGCATTCCATGAAATGTAGCATTTCCTCCAGAAAGCTGCTGTTCTCTGGAGCTGCTGGCATCCAGACCTGTTTTTTATTATTATTATTATTTCTGCTACTATAGTAGAGGAGGGGTTTCAAAACTCTTGATAAGCACACTAATTAAAAAAAAACCCAACAAAATGAAACAACCAACACATTCTCTTTAACACTACAAGGGAAGCTGCGTGGGGAGATATTCCTAAGTGTGGAAAAGGGATTTAAAAATGTGATTTTGTTTTGGCCACAGGGTTCCAGTCCCAAGTCCGGGCAGGATTTGCCCTCACCCCTACAACCATTGGGTGGCTGTGGCTGTCCTTGCGTTTCCCTCCTGGGGTAGGACTGGGTTTATTCTCCAAGTAAATAACGCACCTAATAACAAACTACGAGGCCGCACGGTTCTTAAGGGATTGGATTTGGCAGTTTAATTAATCTGCACCAGACGGAGTGTCCTGTTCCGCTGCTTTTCAATCCTCTCTGGGTCCTTGTGGTGCTCGGCACAGTCTGGCCGGGTGGAGATGCTGAAATCACATGAACTGGCCAGTTGATTTTGCTGGAAATGGAGCATTGGTGGCGTTTTTTTGGCTTCTCCAGCCAAGCTGGGGAGATGCAGATTTATATTTTTTTTAAATCATGCAAGAAATGGGAGATGGACACACTGTTCTCTCCGGAGCAGCTTCCAAATCAAATGTCAGACTTGGCCTTTCCAAGGAAGGTTTAAAAAGCTGTGCCAGAGTTTTGGAACTCACTAGCAGTAAGAGGGGAAACTGCTCAGCTTCTTTCCCTGAAGCGCCTTGCAGATACCAGGCTTTGTGAACTAAAACTCTGTTTAAACCTTTTTTTAAACAGAAATTGTGTTTAATCCTTTGCGCCAGAGCACAGAGCCAGCCCCAAGCAGCCAAAGCTCTGATGAGGGTTTGGCCTCAGATGAAGGGGTCTGACCCTTCACTGCACCTAATTTACACTGCCCAGCTCCCTCCATAGCCAAAAACCCACAGGTTTTGTGGACAATTCTTAAGATTTCTGGTAGGGCTGAGCAGTTCTCCAGGACAGCGGATCGTGCTGAGCTGTTCCTGGGGATGAAGGGAATGGCACAAGGGCTGGACTGGACAAAACTCTTCAGAGCTTCTTCCCTGTAAATGGGCAACACCACGTTCCCAAAACAAAGTCCTCTAGATGCACTATTTTTTTAAATGAATAATTCCCTGTTCTTTGCATATGTAACACTGCTAAATCCGTATCATGTTTAGAGTTTAAAAAAAAATATGCCCTTGCTGACTTTAAAGTGTTCCTGGAGCTCAAGTTCAGTCGACGCATTCAAGGTAACTCCTATATCCCAGGGGAGGCAGCAGCGGGAATATCCATTGAAGGCAGACTTAAATTTGCCTTTTTTCAGTGCAGCTTTGAGCTTTCTCGGGTGCTTTTCCCCTGGGGAGAGGTACAAACCCTTGGGGACGTAGCTTTTCCCAAGGACAGCCGCCCCTCGTCCTCTCCTTCATCGGAGCGTGGCGGCGGGCGGAAATTCCAGCAATATTCTTTGTTTTGAGATAGAAATTTTAAAAAAAAAATCACATTATCTGTAGGTATTCTAGTTTTGTATCCTTGTCCTAACAAGCCTGTTTTGTGTTTTTTATATATATTTTTTATATGCAGCCTCTTTACACAGCAGTATTAATGTTTAACGTGTTTATAAATGTGATTGTAAATGTTGTGGAGTTTGTGCTTTTTTTACAGGCTGGCAATATTTGGGCCTTATATTTGGAATTTAATCAGTTGCTGTAGGAATAGCGTGGAGCCCAGTGTCTCTGCTCCACACACAGTGTCATTCTGTGGGTGACACGGTGATTTATCCCAGGGTCCGACCTCGCAAATGAGGGAACCCCCCAAAAACCCCCTTTTTTGGCACTTATGTGCATTTTGCACATTGAGATGTTAACGTTTCTAGCAAAACTCTGGAAATCTGCCCTGTGGGGTCATCCACATGCTGTTTGGGATGCTGCTGCAAAAGAAATCGGGGAGGATTGTGGTGTTTCCGCTGGTCCAGGCGGAAGGGAAGAGGAAAAAACAATATTCCCTGACCTGCGGTTTTTGGGAATTGGGGCATCAGTTTTCAGTCTCCAGATCCACTGGGAAAGCGATAAATGAACCAATCCGTTTTTTCTCAGCATCCAAAGTGGGGTGTTCTCCTTGTTCAGGCCGGGTAATTAAATGCAAAGCTGAAACGATAAATCACCGTACGTCGCTGCTGTTTGTACGTATGATTTTATACAATAAAACTAGATTTTTGGGGTCGCTGTGGTGGCTTCTCTCTTCTTTTGGGGCCAGCTGTGCTCCCGGCCTCTCCTTGGGATCGTCACTACGTGGGGGCTTGTACCCCGGGAGCAGCCAGGCTGGTGCCGCCCCGGGGGGTGACAGCGGTCCCAGTTTGGCCCCAGTATGTTCCCGGTTCAGGGGGGGAAGAGGCGGTTCGCCCTTCCCATCGTGGCAGCGCGGGCGGGACGAGTTGCTTTGACCTCCCCAAGATGGCGGCGCGGGCGCTTCCGTCGCGCGCCCTCTCCGGGGCGGCAGCGCATCCGGCGCGCTTCCCGGCCTGCACCGCGGCGGCGGCAGAGAGAGCGGCAAGATGGCGGACGTCCTGGATCTGCATGAGGCGGGAGGCGAGGACTTCGCTATGGACGAGGATGGCGACGGTGAGGGCGGTGCTGGCGCTGGTCCGTAACGGCCCGGCCGGCGCGGTTCCCCCTTGCGTCGGGGTCCCGCCTCCTCCGGCTCGGGGCCCGGCTCGCCGCCGCGCCCCCTCCCACCGGGGCCTGTCACCCCCGCTCCCGTGTCGTTCCCCCCTGTCGGTCTCGGCTCAGCTCGGAGCCCGACCCCCGGATCCGTTAGTCCCGCTTCGAGCCCGTCCCGCTGCTCCTTGATGGGGCCTGTCCCCTCTTCGGTGTGCCCAAGCCTGGCCCGGTTGCCCCCCGCTCCCCACAGCCGTCGGTGCCGGGCCCGGGGGAGTCCTGACCAGCCCTGGAGGGGGTCCTGCCCGGGTCCAGGGGGGTCCTCCCCGGTCCGGGGAGACCTGACCGGTCTGGGCGTTCTGCTGGGCCCGGGGCGGTTCCTGCCCGGCCCTGGGAGGACCTGATCGGTTCCGGGGAGGGCTGTGTCCCGTTGACCGTGGGAGAGTCCTGCTCAGCCCCAGGAAGGTCCTGCCTGCTCTGGGGGGTTCTGCTGGGCCCGGGAGTCATGCCTGGCCTTGGGGGTCCTGCCCAGCCCGGGGCCATGGTCTGGGTCCCCCTCCCCAGTTCCAAACCACTCCCCTCTCCACTGCAGAGAGCATCCACAAGCTGAAGGAGAAAGCCAAGAAGCGGAAAGGCCGAGGCTTCGGTTCAGGTGAGGAGCACCTGACGCACCCATCTCTCCTGCACCCACTGGGCACCGCAGTGGCCCTGACCCCTCCGGGCCTCGCTCTCCCAGTGTGGCGTAAACACTTTGGGAAGGGGGCTGGTGTGAAACCCTGGCTGCCTTTGTGCTTTTGGGGGGGGGGGTTAAATGGGTTTGTGGTTGTCTGAGCCTTGCTCTCCTCCTGGGTGATGGCACTAGTCACCCATTTCTCTTTCCCCCCCTTCGCTGTGCCCAGAGGAGGGCTCGCGGGCCCGGGTGCGTGAGGACTATGACAGCGTGGAGCAGGACGGGGATGAGCCAGGCCCGCAGAGGTGTGAGTATCACTGGAGACACCTCCCCAGCCCTCACCACAGGGAGATGGTAGGGGAACACGGGGTGTTCGGCTCCATATTGGGGTTCAGACCTTACTGGGACAGAGCCTGTCCCCACCTTGATGGGATTTATCCCTGGCTAAGCCAAGAGTGTTGGTTCCATCCAAGGTTCCATCTCCCCTTCCCACCCATGTATGCCTTCCCCCCCCACACCCAGGGAGGGGGGGACCCCTTCCCTGAGACACCCACCCAGCCAGTGTGGGAGCATGCCCTGTGCTTGGCATCACTCTTATCTCTTTCACACCTCAGCGGTGGAGGGCTGGATTCTCTTCGTCACGGGGGTTCACGAGGAAGCGACGGAAGAAGACATCCATGACAAATTCGCGGAGTATGGCGAGATAAAAAACATCCACCTGAACCTCGACAGACGGACGGGCTACCTGAAGGTAGGGGGGGCTCAACATGGGCTGTGCTCGTCCCTTGAGCCCCTTGGTGGCTTTGCTGCCTCCGTTTTGGCTTATGGGGTGCTTGAACTTGTCTGTGTGGCACCAACTGGGTGCGAAATACGTTTGTGCCTCCCCTTCTCTGGCTTTGCCGCAGAGGCTGGAATCAGGCAGGGTTCAGGGAGGGATTTTTCCCGTGTCTGGCCCCTCATGGGGTTTCTCCCTGCCAGGATGGGCCGTGGCTCACGCTCCCTCCCTCCCCCCTCAGGGATATACTCTGGTCGAGTACGAAACCTATAAAGAGGCGCAGGCAGCCATGGAGGGGCTGAATGGCCAGGAGCTGATGGGGCAGCCCATCAGCGTGGATTGGTGCTTCGTGAGAGGGCCCCCGAAGGGAAAGAGAAGGTAAGGGCCGAGCCGCGGGCGAGCTGGGGGCTGGCTTGTCCTCCCAGACGAGAAAACCCTTCCCCAGAGTGGAGCAGAGGGGCAGAATCCCCCCCTCACCCCCCTGCCCACGCTGCTGGGGATGCAGCCCAGGCTGGGGGAGGTTCTGGGCTGCCAGCGCATGTTGCCGGCCCATGGCCAGCGTTTCCCCCCCCAGCACCCCAAGCCCTTCTCTCAGGGCTGCTCTCCATCTCTCCATCCCTCCATCCCCAGCCTGGGCTGGCACCGGGGGCTGCCCCCACCCCGGGGCAGGACCCTGCACTTGTCCTGGTTGAACCCCATGAGGGTCACACGGAGCCACTTCTCCAGCCTGCCCGGGTCCCTCTGGATGGCATCCCGTCCCTCGTGAGTGTCACCGCACCATACAGCTTGGTGTCACCTGCAGCCTCGCTGAGGGTGCCCTCCATCCCCCTATCCATGCCATCAGTTGTGGTCCCAGTGCAGACCCTTGAGGGACACCAGTCATTACTGGTTTCCACTTGGACATTGAGCCGTCGACTGTAACTCTTTGGCTGTGTCCATGCAGCCACTTCCTTGTCCATCCCTCACACCACACCACTCTCCACTGTAGTGGTGGACCATATACAGGGCCCTACAGAAGTCCAGGTAGATCGTAGAATCATAGAATTGCTGAGGTTGGAAGGGACCTTTAAGATCATCAAGTCCAACCATTAACCTACCTAAATTGATGATGACATCATTTGTCTGCCAATGACATCATCATAGAAAGCCACTAAATTAGTGAGGGTGAAATCACCACGTGGGCTCCAAATGCTGGTAAACCACGCTCTGTCCTCTCTTCCAGGGGCGGGCGCCGGCGGAGCAGGAGTCCGGACAGGCGACGCCGATGATGGATCTTCATTCCTACCCATGCGTTCCAAGTCCAAACTGGGAGAACTGGGAGGGGAGGGGGTGGGGGTGGGGATGTTGTACACTGGGGGCAGGGCATTTGAGGAATAGCTGGAGGAGTAAAACAGTTCATCACTTTGGCAGAATTGCTTCTTACCAGATTTTATTGTTTTCAAACAAGAAAAGCGGAGTGAAGAAGCAACACCTGAGGTTTTCGGGGGGAGCATTTCACTCGCGTTCGTGGCGGGTGCAGCCCCCGTGGCCTGGGGACATCCCAACCCCCCACGTTTTTAAGCATTTTGTTACGCCTGCGAGTGACCTGGCATTTTGGCCACTCTTCTTTTGGAGAAAGTTGTTTTCTATACCCCAGGCAACCGTTCCTTACATCTCCTGAGGGGTTTATTCTGTTGACTTTATGTTTGCGCGTGAACTCAGCCTTTTAAATAACAATTTTTGTGTAAAATTGTCCTCTTATTATTTGTCCTTAATTAAACATTCTGAGAAGCTGTAACCAAGCCCCAGTTCCTTTCGTGCCTCGCTGCTAATTTTAGATTCGCCTAAAACCAGTCAATGTCACTGTCACGGGTGTCAATCTTGGGGCTGGCGGTAGAACAACTTATTAGCTGAAAAAGCCATTTTTCTTTAAAATAGTGTTTGGAAGCGACAGCTTTATTTAGCCGCATGCTGTTCGCTGTGGGATCTGCGGCCTTTCTGTGTCGCTCAGCTCCAGGAGCATTGAATTCTCCCCGCACCTCCAGCGCAGGTGAAAGGGCATGTTTTAAATTTGACATTTTTTGATCCCCGAAACGACTCCCTGCTGCGTCTTTTAAAGGAATTTCTGCCCCAGATTTTGCTTTCTGCCTGATGCTTTGCTTCTGGCTTAGTCGTTGCTGGTGCAATGAATTCCTGCCTGGCACAGATGATGTGCCGGTGATGTTGCAGTGCCAGCTCTGGTTTCCCCCGGCCCAAAGACAGGCTTCTGCTGAGAAAATAATGGGAATTTATTGCCAAGCGGCTTCATGGTGGCGCAGAGCCCTCGTGTCATCCCCTGCCCTTCTTTTGGGGGCCGCTGTGGCGTCCAGCCTGGCCTCCCTGTCACATGAAGCTCTCCACTGTCCTCCTGCGACACAGCTCGCACCCCCGGCCTGGCGGAGCTGCCGCCGCCATCACCTCCAGCTGGTGTTTTTCAGCTTCCCCCAGGCTGTTCCCGGTTCTCCGGGTTGGCACCACCGCGGTGGAGATGTGGAAGGAACCCGTGAGGGCAGAGGCAGCCTCCTGCTCGTGCTGGCGGCGGCTGCAGCGGCAAATGCGCCACATCTCCCTGCGGAAATGCACCGTGAAAAGCCCATAGACGAGCGGGTCCAGGCAGGTGTTGAAGAGGCCAAAGAGGAAGAGGATGTGGCTGAGGGATGGCGGCACCTTCTCCCGGGTCAACATCTCCGGGGAGAACCAGTACCAGAGGCCCAGGAGGTAGTAGGGTGTCCAGCAGACGATGAAGGTCAGGACGATGACAATGGACATCTTGAGCGTCCGCATCCTGGCCCGGGGGATGTTGTCGTAAGAGCGACGGAGCTGGATCTCCCGGGAGGAGGCTGCAGGGCGCGAATGGAGCAAGAGGTGGGAAGGAGAGGGCAGGAATCAGGTTAATTAGACAGTTGGGTTAATGAGCTGGGGAGGGGGAAGCGGGGTGCGGGACTGCAGGGAGGTGGAAAAGGAAGAGAAAAGGGGTGGAGGAAGAGCCCCAGCACTCACCGCGGGGGTCCTTCATCCTGCCCGAGATGGCAGCGAGGATGCGGCCGTAGCAGAGCACCATGACAAGGAGGGGCAGGAGGAAGAGGCAGGCAAAGGTGAACATGTTGTAGAGCGTCTCTTGCCAGTGCGCTCCAAAACTCCCCACCGTCGCGCACTGCACGAAGCGCCGTGGCCGTGACCGGCTCACCGTGCGGAACACGAATGCCTGCAAGGAGGCAGGAGGCCATCAGTGCCCTTCCTCCCCTCTGCCATCGTCATCATCATCCCACCCAAGGTGGTGACATCCCCTCCTGACCTCGGGGCTGAGGGTTCACCTACCTGGGGCAGGGCCAGCAGGGCACTGAGCCCCCACGCTGTGCACAGCATGGCCTTGTTCCTCCTCTCGGCGCAGCCCAGCACCAGGGGGTTGACAATGGCGGCGTGGCGGTCCAAGGCGATGACGACGGTGATGAAGGCCGAGGCATACATGGCGGCCAACTTGAGGAACATGAGCCCCCGGCACGCCACATCCCCCCCGTACCACTGCACGGTGACATTCCAGGCAGCGTCCAACGGCATCACCACCAGCGTCACCAGCAGATCGGCTGCTGCCAGGTTGGCCATCAGGATGCGGATGCGGGGTGGCCGCCGCTGTGGTGCCCGGGCGGCCGACCAGAGCACAGCCCCGTTGCAGCACACTGAGGAGAGGAAGAGGAGGCAGGTGACAGCCACCCGCACCTTGGCTGCTGTGGAGAAGGTGGGCAGCAGGACTGGCTCCTCAATGGCGCAGCTCCGGTTCCCCGCCGTCCCGGTGACATTCATGCTGGCGGTGGCTGCCACCACTGGGCTGGGAGCCTGGGGACCCGCTTGGCTTTGTCCCCGCAGCAGGATGCGGTGAGACTGAGCATCTTTGCCTCCAATCTCCCTGTGGGGTCCTGCTCCTCTGACCTGAGTTTGGTCAGGTCTCAGCCCAGGGGGCGCCCGGAGCGATGGCGCCTGCCTGGGTCCCCTCTTGTTTTCCACACCAGGATGTGGTGCATAAAGGAGCCCCAACCCAGGTTGGGGACAGTGGCCTTGTCCCCACCTTCTCCAAGGGCCCCCTGGCTTGGGGAGCACCCAAGGGTGCAGCTCACCCCCAAGGAGCCCTCAGCACCCAGCAGGATGGGGCTGGTCACCTGTGTCCCCTGGTATCACCCCCTTCTTTGTGTCCCCGGCCAGACCGGGGTCTCCTTCCTCCTCCTTCCTCCTCCTTGCCCGGAGAAGAACCCTGTGGGGGTCAGAAAATCCCTCTGGTCACTGAGAAGGGGACAGCGGGGGGTCCTGTGACCGGCCTCACTCCCTGTCCTCACGTTTGCGGAGGAGCCATGTCCTTGTGCCCGGTGCCCCGGGAACCGCCCCCCATGTCCCCTTGTCCTCCGTGGGGTGGTTTTAGCCGGGGGGGGATGCAGGGGGGACTCTGGCTGTCCCATGTCCCATCCCCTGCTCTGCGACAATGTCCTCCACCCCATTGCCCCCGTCCCCATCGATACCTCCCGTTTCCCAGCGCCACTCCAGTCTGTCCCGCGCACCCCTGCCGTGTCCCCCCCTCCCTAGCAGTGTCCTCAGCCCCAGCAGTGCCCCACACAGTGTCTCCAAGCCCCAGCAGCGTCCCCAGCCCCGGCAGTGTCCCCCAGCAGGGTCCCCCAGCAGTGTCCCCAGCCCTGGCAGTGTCCCCAAGCCCCAGCAGTGTCCTGGAGTGTCGTCCCCAGCCCTGACAGTGTCCCACAGCAGCGTCCCCCGCCTCAGCAGGGCCCCATTGCAGTGTCTCCAGCCCCAGCTGTGTCCCCAAGCCCTGATGATGTCCCCAGCCCTGGCAGTGTCCCACAACGATCTCCCCAGCCGTGTCCCCAGCAGTGTCCCCAAGTCCCATCACCGTTGCCAAGCAGCAGCAGAGCCCCACAGCAGTGTCCCCAAGCCCTATCAGTGTCCCCCAGCGGTGTCCCCAAGCCCCAGCAGTGTCCCCCGGCAGCAGCAGTGCCCCACAGCAGTGTCCCCAGCCCCGGCAGTGTCCCCCGGCAGCAGCAGTGCCCCACAGCAGTGTCCCCAGCCCCGGCAGTGTCCCCCGGCAGTGTCCCCAAGCCCCAGCGGTGTCCCCCGGCAGTGTCCCCAGCCCCGGCAGTGTCCCCCAGCCCCAGCGCTGTCCCCAGCCCCGGCAGTGTCGTCCCCCCCCCGGTGCAGTACCCTCCGCAGTGCTGCCGCCCCGCGATGCCGCAGCCGCCGCCCGCCCCGGCCCGGCCCGGCCCGGCCCATCCTCCCGCTGCGGCACCGGCCCAGCCCCACCCCGCATCCCCCGGCCCCGGCCCGGCCCCCCCCCGCATCCCCCGGCCCCGGCCCGGCCCCGCCGGCAGCCCCCGGGCCACCCGCACCCCCCAGTACCGCGCCGCAGGGCTGCGGGGTGTCCCCCCCCGCAGCATGGGGGTCCCTGCCACCCCCCTCACCACCCCCCCCACTGGCACCGGGGCTGAGCCTGTGCCCACCCGCTGGGACCTCCCCGCGCTATCCCCACAGAGAATGGGGGGGGCCGGGCTGCCCCCTCCCACGGCCACACTGCTGCTCAGGACCCCCCCCAGTGAGACCCATCAGGGCCCCCTGGCCAGATGTGCTGGCACCCAGACGTAGCAGTCCTCAGGGACCATGGCACCCATACGTTTTGGCACCCGTATGTTTTATCAACCCAGATGTGCCAGCCCACGTGCACATGGTGCCCAGATGTTCTGGCACCCAGACCCAGCTGCGACAGTCTTGGTAAAGCCTGGTACCCAGATGTGCCAGCCCTCCTACAACCTGGTACCCAGCTGTGCTGTGAGCCAGCTGTGCTGCCATCCAGATGTGCCGTTCCCACGTGCACCCGGGTGCTCAGATGTGCTGTGACCTAGTTACGCCGGTGCCTAGACGTGCCAATCCCCGTGCACATGGTGCCCAGGTGTGCTGGCACCCACCCAGATGTGCCAGTCCTTGTGCACCCAGGTGCGTCCAGATGTGCTGGCCCCCGACCTGCCCATGCCCAGGGTGAGTGCTCCCCCCCACCCCCGGCCCCCACGACTCTTGGAGACAGGCCGAGCTCTGCTGGAGCCTTTATTCACCGGAACGCCGACAGCAGGTGCCCCCCCCCTCCGCCCGCTCCCACCCCAGCACCCCCCTTGCTGGGACCCCGCGCCCCAAAAATGTGAGGAGACACCCCCCTGGGGAGGGACTGTCCGGGGAACCGCGGTGGATCTGGTTATTGCTCACAGCACCCAGCTCCCGGCAGTGCCTGGCACTGCCGGGGACGTGGGACCCCCCAAACATGGGGCAGGTCAGGCAGTCGTCAGCTGCTGCTGAGCTCCATAGAGAAAAGCAGTGCTGGGAGGATGAGGAGGGAGCAGGAGGAAGACACAGGGGAGCCCTGGGGGTGGTGGGGGGACGTTACACACTGGCTCCTGAAGGAATTTGGGGTCGTGCAAAGTTTCTGCCCACGGCAGCAATGGAAGAATTGTCATGTGCCTGCAGTCATCAGTAGGGTTCAGAGTGAATGTTGCCACTGCCTGCATGAGGAGGCCCCATGCTGGCATGAGAGCAGCCGGGCAGGGACAGAGCAGCCGCCCCAGAGGGGGTCCGTTCATGGGCGGGGGTCCCCAAGGATGCTGGGAGCAGAACCCAGGTGTCCGGGTGCCACTCCAGGTTTGGGGGGGATGTCTCTAACTGCCGGGTTCCAGGGCCATGCTGCTCTGGAAGGTGGCCAACTGCCGCATCTCCTCCGTCTGCATCGAGTGCCGGCGCAGCAGCTTGCGTCGTCCCTTGGGCGAGCCACGGGGGCCGGGGGGATGCGGGCCAGGGTGCAAGGGGGGCAAGAAGCCAGCCCTCCCAGAGGCCAAGGGCTCCAGCAAGAGCGTGCCGGAGCCACGACGCTCCAGCAAACCGGGCGGGCGCCGACGGGTGGCCGGAGGCGACTCGCTGGCTGGCAGCGGCATGGCCGAGCCCTCCATTTCAGGAGGGTCCCAGCGAGGCGGTTTGACCCGCGCCGTTTCAGGGGCCGTGTTGCGACGTGCCAATGGCTGTGGGCAAGCAGGGGGCACCCGTTCAGCCCAGGCGGCCCCTGGCAGCCCGGCAGCCTCACGGCCCTCCATGCTGTGCCGCCGTGGGCGCCCGCCCAGGCTCAGCCCCTCCATCCCCGTCACCAACGTCTCGGAGGGTCCCCGCGTCCCCTCTGTTCCCGGGGCCACCAACCCCCAGGGCTCAGAGTTGAGGCGCTTCAGCGGCCGTGCCCGGGCGCGGGGTGGGTCTGGCGCAGCAGCGGTCGGTGCCGGTGGTGGCGGGGGGAAGCAGAAAACATCCCTCTCCTCTTCCTTCTCGCTGCCGGCTGGTGACGCCGCCGTCCGCACCTCAATGTCAGAAGGCGACATGCAAAGGGCTGGGGAACGTTTCTCCTCCAGCCCTGGCGACGGGGGCGAGTTTAGGTATTGGCGCGTGGTTTTGGTCCCTGAGGGTGAGGTGTCAGTGGTGATGATGATCACCTCCTTCCCTCGGGCTTTGCAGGCATCCAGCAGCACCTGCAGTGTCTCCCGGTCCCCCCGGTTAATGGCATACACCAAAGCAGAGGCTCCAGCATAATCACGAGCACTGGGATCGGCACCGTGGGCCAACAGAATGGTGGCTACTGCCGGCCCGGCACGTTCGGCGCAGGCGTGCATCAACGCCGTCTTGCCCGTTTTATCGGGAATGTTGGGATCGGCGCCGTTTTCCAGCAGGTACCGCACCATGCGGGGCTGCTCCAGTGGGTCAGCGTAACCGGCCCGGCATGCGGCCATCAGCGGTGTTTGCCCGGCAGCATTGCCCTCGTTGATGTAGGCTCCCCCTTCCAACAAGAGACGGGTGAGACGGAATTTGCCCTGCGCCACAGCACGCAGCAAGGCCGAACCGTCCGCTGGTAACATGGTTAAACCAGGGGGGCCAGCAGCACCGGGTGGGCGGTGGACGGGGCTGGGCATGGCGGCACTTATGGCAGCGGGGACGGCAGATGGTTGTGCTGGTCCGGGGGCGTCCCTTGCTCACTGCAATGGGACACAGCACATGTTGAACCTCCCCCACACCGAACCCACCCAGGATGGGACAGTCTCCCCCCACCTCAGTTTCCCCAGCTGGGTCCCAGGAGGGGATGGTTCCCGTAGATGCCATCAGCTGTCCCGGCGCAGCCCTGACCCCCCCAGGCCTCTCTGCCGCTGCCTCTGGGCTGTGCCCACCTGCCTGCGCCCCTCCTCCACACCCCTATCCTGCTGCCTGTTACCCCTCCTGCATCCCCATCCCCTACCCACGTCCCCTGCCTGTCCCCCATCTGCGCCCCCCCGGCCTCTGTTCCCTCCCTTACTCCCCCAAATACTCTTCCTGCACCCCCTCCTTGCACCCCCCATTCCCTGCCTGCATCCACTGCCCGTATCCCCATTCCCTGCCCATATCCCCCTCCTGTGCCCCCCTGCATCCCCTGCCCGTACCCCCATTCCCTGCCTGTACCCCCCTCCTGTGCCCCCCCTGCATCCCCTGCCTGTACCGCCCTCCTATATCCCCCCCCTGCATCCCCTGCCCGTACCTCCCTCCTGTAACCCCCCCTGCATACCCTGCCCATACCCCCATTCCCTGCCCGTACCCCCCTCCTGTGCCCCCCCTTCATCCCCTGGCCCTACCTCTGTGCTGTACCCCCCTGCATCTCCTGCCCGTACCCCCATCCCCTGCCTGTATCCCTGCCTGCCCGGTTCCCATGGCGACCGCAGCTCATCCTGCTCCTCAGCTCTCTGACCAGCCAAGAAAATGGGGGAGAAACCACCATCCTTCCAATTCCCCCCAGTTCTCCAGCCTGGCTGGTGGCTGCCACCAAGCAAGACACCGGGCTGCCACCGAGATTGGGCCTGGCACTCACGGCTGCACCGTCTCCCCCTGGGTAGGGGAGACACCGCAGAGAGGAGACCCCCCATCCCAGCCCCTCTCTCCCCCCATCCCTCTTTTCATCTGTTACCATGGTAACCGGAGCGTGGTATCCCCCAGCGACAGGTCCCGGTCCCAGGTGCCCCGGGGATGGAGGTGTCGGGGACATCGCCCGGTAGCCGCCATCCCAGCCTGCCGCCGGCATAGCGGGGGTGTGGAGGGGAAGGCAGGGGAGGTTATTTGGAGGGTTTTTCCCCCCCCTGCATCACTATTTTTGGCAGCTGCTGGCGCGGGGGGCGGGGGGGGAGCTGGAGCGGGATGAATCACCCGGCGGCGCAGCCGGCAACGAACCCGCTGCGCGGAGCTGCCTGCGCGGGGGTGCGAGGGAGAGAGCCATCATGGGGCCAGAGAGATGCCATGGGACCAGAGAACTGCTATGGGGCCTGGCACGGTGGGGCTGGGGGCCATGGAGCATTGGAGAGCTGGGGGAGCACGGGGCAGCAGGGCTGGGGGTTCACAGGGCAGTGGGGCTGAAGGGGAGGGTCAGAACACAGCAGGGCTGGGGGGGTCACATGGCAGGGGGGCCCAGCGCAGTGGGGCTGAGGGCCATGGGACATTGGAGACTGGGGGGCCCGTGGGGCAGCGGGGCTGGGGGTCCCAGCACAGTGAGGCTAGGGGGTCACAAGGCAGTGGGGCTGGGGGCTATGGGGCAGCGAGGCCTCAGTGCTCGGGAGCTGAGATGCCCGTAGGGCGCTGGGGGGCCTCCGCGCCCCCCGTTTCGCCCCCCCGCCCCATTCATCCCCGTCCCAGCCCCATTCATTCATTCATTCATGCCTTCCCTCCGCCCCGCCCCTCGCCCCGCCCCCTACCCTTTGATTGGCTCCGCCACCCGCAAATCAGCGCGGCGCAGGTGCGTAGGCCCCGCCCTCTCCCGAACCCTGCGTATCCGCAGCGGCCCCGGACGCACGTGGAGTGGCTGCGCGTGCGCAGTGTGAGTAACCGGGACCGGGGCGGGGGGGGCTCCGGGAGGGAGCGGGACGAGGGGGACTGTCCCATGTGCCCCCCCTGTCCCGCCCGTGTCCCCCCCCTGTCCCCGTGTCCCCCGGGGGCTGCGCCGTGTGCCCCCCAACGGATCCCCCCGTGTGTCCCTCCCACTTCCCCGTGACCCTGGGGGGGCTCCTCGCTGTGTCCCTGTGTCCCGTGGGGTGCCTGCCCCACGTCTCACCGTGCCCCGGGGAGGCTGCCCGCTGTCGTGTCCCTCGCCATGTCCCCTCGTGTCCCCGGGGAGGGCTGCCCCGTGTCGTGTCCCGTCCTATCCCTCGCCGTGTCCCCATGCCCCGGAGAGGGCTGCCCCGCATCTTGTCCCCCGCCATGTCCCCTCGTGTCCCGGGGGGGCCGCCCCATGTTCTCCCCACTCACCCCCCGTGTCCGTGGGGGGCTGCCCCATGGCTCCCTGTGTCCCCCCCGTCCCTGCTGCCCCCCTCGCTCCCCTCAAACCTCCCCAGCGCAGGGGGGCTGCCCCCCTCCCCAACAAGGAGGCGCTTATTCTCAACCCCCTGTGTCCCCACAGCGCCCCCCCCCCCCGCCAGCCATGGCGGGCCGAGGCCGGGGTCGGGGCCGCGGGCAGATGACTTTCAACGTGGAGGCGGTGGGGATCGGGAAGGGGGATGCGCTGCCCCCCCCAACCCTCCAGCCCTCCCCTCTCTTTCCGGTAAGTCCTCGGGGGGGGCTTCCCCCCATCCCTGGTGTCCTTAAAGAGGGGGGGTTTCCCTGATGTGTGCGTGTCTCCCCCGAGGGGAGCTGAGCACGGCTGAGCACTGATGCACTTGCTGCATGGGTGCCATCCCCCCCCCCCCCCGGCAGCCGCTGGAGCACCGGGCGGCCCCGCTGCCCGGCGGGGAGGAGGGCGAGTACATGCTGGCGCTGAAGCAGGAGCTGCGGGGGGCCATGAAGAACCTCCCCTACTTCGTCAAACCCGGGGCGCCCCGCAGAGGTACGGCGGAAGGGGGGGGGGGGGGGCGATCCTCCTGCACCCCCCCTGCTCGCGGGGGGGGGGGTGTGGGGAGAGAGGGTGCCCACCCCACGGTGCCCAGCTCGCTGCCCTGCATCACCTCAGCCCCACTGATTCCCCTCCAGACCCCCCAGCCCCATGCCCCGCCCCCCCCCCCGCGCCTTTGCATTGGCACTCCCCAGCCCCATTGCTGTGAACCCCCCCAGGCCCACGGTCCCCAGCCCCACTGCAGTGGGACCCCCTCGCCCCGCTCTTGTGATCCCCCCAGCCCCATCACCCCCCCCAGCCCCACTGCATTGGGCACCGCCCCCAGCCCTGCAGTCCTCCACCCCACTGCATTGTGAGCCCCCCTCCAACCCCATGGCCCCCAACCCCGCTACCCCATAGCCCCCTAACTCCACTGTGTTGGGACAAACCCCCCCCAAGCCCCACAACTCCCCCCAGCCCGTGTTGTGACCTCCCAGCCCAATGGCCCCCACCCTCACTGTTGTGACCCCCCCAGGGCCACGGCCACCAGCCCTACTGCATTGTGACCCCCCCCCAGCCCTGTCACCCCCCCCCCCAGCCCCACTGCATTGGGTCCCCCCCCCTAGCACCATGGCCCCCACCAGGCCGCATGGTGGCTATTCCCAGCTGGGCTGCCTTGTGCCCTTGGGTGTCCCCAGGGGGGAGTGTGTGTCCCCGGCCCCCCCGCGGTGACCCCCACCTTGTGCTCCCCCAGATATCGAGCGCTACTCGGACAAGTACCAGATCTCCAGCCCCATCGACAGTGCCATTGACTGGAACCCAGGTTTGGGGGGGGGGGGGAACGGGACAGGGAACCTGGGGGGAGACAGGGACCTGTGGAGGGCGGCGGGGGGGCTCCCGATCCAGCCCCTCACTCTGCCCCACAGACTGGAGGCGGCTGCCACGGGAGCTGAAGATCCGGGTGCGGCGGCTGCGGAAAGGCAGTGAGTGTCCCCTCCTGTCCCCCCCCATCCCCGCCGTGGGGCCAGACTCTGCCCCCCCCGGGGGGTAACGCTCCCCTCTGACCCCTCCCCTGCAGGGACCACCATCCTCATCCCCAAGTGCAAGCAGCGGGTTGCGCTGGACAAGGAGGAGACCATTAAGAAGCTGGAGGTAACGGGGCCGAAGGCTCGGCCACCGTCCCCTGTGGCGGTAGGGGGGGTCCCCACTGGGGTGGCCCAGCTGGATGTTGGGGGTTAACACCACAGGGGCTCCCCTGAACCCCTCAGAGCCTGGAGAAGAAAGAGGAAGAGGTGACATCGGAGGAGGAAGAGGAGAAGGAGGAGGAAGAAGAAGGGAAAGAAGAGGAGGAAGAGGAGTATGACGAGGAGGAGCATGAAGAGGTGAGATGAGGGGGGGGACATCCCAGTGGGACCCCAGCTGGGGAGGTGGGTGCAGCCGCCCTGGCCGTGAGGTGGCCCTGGCAGGGTGGGGGGACATGCGGGTGCCACCCTGACCCCCACCCTGTGTCCTCCCCCTGTCCCCAGGAGACTGACTACATCATGTCCTACTTCGACAACGGCGAGGACTTCGGCGCTGACAGCGATGACAACATGGACGAGGCGGTCTACTGAGCACCCCCACTGCCACACCCCCCCCCCCCCCCGCCCCGGGACTCTGGGGTCCCCTGTCACCCCCGCCCCGGGCACCTGGGTCCCCTGTTACCCCCTCCAGAACACCGGGGTCTCCTGTCACCAGCCCTCCTCCTCAACACCAGGGTCCCCTGTCACCAGCTGCCCCCCCCCCTCCAGGGCACTAGGGTCCCCTGCCACCCCCTCCCGAGATGCCTGTGTCCCCTGTCACCCCCCCCTTGGGCCACCAGGATCCCCTGTCACTAGCACACACAGACACTGGGTCCCCTGTCACCTGCCTCCCCAGATGCCTGGGTCCCCTGTCACCCCCTCTGGGACACCAGTGTCCCCTGTCACCCCCCTCCCCGGACACCAGGGTCCCCTATTGCCCCCCTCCCTGTATTTCTGGGTCCCTCGTCGCCCCTCCAGAACACTGGGGTCTCCTGTCGCCAGTCCCCCTCCATGACACTGGGGTACCCTGTCACCAGCTGCCCCCCACAGGGCACTGGGGTCCCCTGCCACCCCTCCTTGGGACACCACGATCCTCTGTCACCAGCACACACAGACACTGGGTCTCCTGTCACCCGTCACCTCCAGCCGGCAGGTGGCACTTGTGCTCCAGGGATGGAGGGTTGGGACACCGCAGGGTCGGGGCACCCCAGAGTGCTGGCAGCTGGGGGGGTCACATGGGGACACCCCCCTGCCCCCCAACTTGGGTGGGGTCCTGGGGGGACTCCTGATCCCCTGCGGGGGGACCTGGGGGGGGGAAGGACCCCCCAGCCTTGTCCCCAAGCCAGCAGTGGGGTGGGGTCGTCCCTTTTGGAGGCAGTTTTATGGGTGATGGCGGGGGGGGGGGGGGACCCCCCAAACTGCCCCCCACACCCCCGGCCTCACGCCCCTTTTTGCAGCATCTTTTTAACATTTGGGATTTTTTTTTTTTTTTAACTTAATTTTGGGTGGATTAAAGTTGACTTCTGTATTTCCAGGTTGTCTTGTGCAGCGGCCTCAACCCGCACGGAGCTTTTGGGGAAGGGCCCGGATAATGGGCTCCCCACGCCGCCCCCCCCCCCCGCCGGAGCACACAGGGTCTGTCGTTATTGTTTTCCAAGCCCCGCTGCTTCCAGGTCTCCTGAGCTGATCATAAAGAAGCCCTTGTTATTGTAGGGTTCACGGCAAGGGGGGGGCCCTGCCCTGGGAGGGGGAGTTGGGTGCGCCCATGGGTGCAGGGACCAGCTGTGCCTCCCCCCAGCTTTCTGCCCCACACGTGCAGGGCCGGCTCCTGGCATCGCCCGGGTGCCACGAGTGCCTGGCTGCACCCGGTTTTCCGCCCCGACACCCCCATCGGCTCACGCTCCGGTGCCCCCCTGGCCTTAGCCATGTGGTGGGGCGGCACGTGGCACCCGCTGGGTGCCGGGGAAGGGGGGGGGTGTGTGTGCAAATCGCCAGCTCCTGGAGTCAGGGGGGTGCAGCCGCAGCATGCCCCTGTTCCCCCAGCGCCATGGCAGCAGCTCGGGGGGGGGGGGGGGGGGTTGACCCCAGCAGCCCGCTGGGGTTCCCCCAGTCTGGATTAACCCCTTGGCGCTGGATTCCAGCAACACGGGGTGCAGGATCAGGCCCCTGCTCCAGCCCGAGGTGGGGGGGGTGAAGGTTTGTGCCTCCCTGGGGAGTGGAGGCTGGGGGGGGGGCAGGGGGGGGCGGCAGGGTTTGAACCCTCCCCCGAGTCTGGGGTGATGCGGGGGGTGCTGGGCTGAGCCCTGCCAAACTCATTGCATGCACCAGCAGTTGAAAAAAGCTGCTGGGAGGGCGGGAAAGGGTTTTTTTTGGGGTGGAAAAGGTGTTTCGCGGTGGTGGGGGGGGGGGAAGGTGTTGTCTCCGGACAAGGAGAGCCGGGCGGGGGCCGCTCATGTGAAGCTCATGTGATGGGGAAGCACCGCCCCCGCCCCGGGCAGGTTCCTGTTTATGGCTGGTTTTTAATCCTTGGGTAATAAAATTAAAAAAAAAAAAAAAAATAAACCACCCAACAAACACCAAACAAAAGCGGCAGCTCGGCAAAGCCAACGCTTGTTCCCTCCCAGCTGCCTTCCCCCCCCCGGCCCCCCCCGGCCAAAAGCAGCGCTGTCCCCAAGGGGGACCGGGCCCTCATGGGATCCCAGGGGGTGGTGATTTCCCTGCTGCACCCCCCCCCCGGTGCTCCGGGGGGCAAAGAAATAACCCCACAGGGGTAAGAGGGTGGGCAGCAGTGACACCCCACGCCCCCCGTCCCTGACGATAAAATTGGGAAGAGGCCCGGGATTTGGCCGTGGGGTGCGGGGAGCGGCCTCCCAATCGCCGGGGAAGGGAGCTGGAACTGGGGGTGGCGGTGGGTTTGCTTTACACCCCCCCCCCCCCAACCCCGAGTTCGTGCCTTGGTTTCCCGGCGCAGGCGGACGGCGCGTGGCCTCCTCGTGCTGCCGCCCTGCGCAGCCGCGGACACAACACTATTTTTACACACACACGCACCCCCCCCCCGCCGGGACTGCGAGCGTGGAGGCCTCGTGAGGGGCCAGGCTGGGGGATGTTGGGGTGCCAGGGGGGTTTTGGGGTGTTTAGGGAGGACTGCACACCCCCAGCCACCCCGCCCCAGCACCCCCCACCTGAAAGAGGATTTTTCCAGGGAAGCGGCGGGAGGATTCGGGGGAGTGGGAGGGAGAGAGTGGCCAAGTCCTTCTCCCGCACCCCACAGCAAAAGGAGGACCAAACTGTGCCGAAAGGTGGAGGATGCTCCGATCCCAGCTGCTCCGCATCCCTTCAGGGACATCCTAGTCCCATTCCTATCCCAACCCAATCCCATCCCTTTCCCATTCCCTTCCCCATTCCCTTCCCCATCCCCAATACCATCCCCATCCCCAATTCCATCCCATCCCCAATCCCATCCCCATTCCCATCCCATCCCATCCCATCCCGGCGGCGTCGCTGCTCCCGGATGCTCTGGTTTGTCCGAGGACCTTTGCCCCAGTTGGGCTTGGCGGGGCTGGAGGGCCAGCGCCAGCCCGGGCCCGTGGCCAGGAGCCGGGGCCAGCAGCCAGCGGGGCAGCCGCCATGCTGCAGTGGGGCGCCTTAAGGGGCCCGGGGGGGGGCAGCTGTTTTCCAGAAAACTACCATTTTTAGCCCAATGAACTGCAGCTGCTGCACCCCCAGCCCGCTGTAAATAACCCCCCCCACCCCCCAGTACAGCCTGGGCAGGAGGAAGGAGCAAAACCAGGGAAAAACGGGCAAAAATCCCCCCCGGGGGTGGGAGGGTGACAGGGGGTTGACACGGGGTGGGGTGTCGGGGGGGGGTGTGTGCGCCTGGATGTGGCCCTGCGATGGATGCTGGGGGTGTGCGGACCTTGTGCTCCAGCACTTTATGGCCCTAATTGGTTTCATCGTTTTAATTGAGGCTGTAAAGCGGGGGGGGGGGGCGTGTGTGTGTCTGTGTGGTGCAGGGTTCAGTCCCCACCCCGGTGGGGGTGGTGTGTGTGGGTGTGTGTGTGTGTGTGTGTTGTCCCCTCCCGCTCCTTTCCCTGGGAAAAAAACCAGATTATTTTTTGGGGGGGGTTGTTACTGTAGGGTCTCGGGTTGGCTGCTCCCCCCAGCTGCGGCCCCCCCCCTCCTCGCTGCGGGCTCCCCCCAGCCCGGCTCTTTGTGCCCATACTTGGCATGGAGCGGGGCTGACCCTTGGCCCATCTGGCCGGTGTCCCCAGCAGTGCAGGGATGCCGCTGGCCTGGCACGGGGACGTCGGCTCGGCCTCTTTCCGTGGCACTTGTCGCCGGGAGGGGAAACTGAGGCACAGTAGGGACACACACACCCCCCCCCCCCCCCCCCCCCCGCCCCCATGGATATGTTGGGGGAGGGTGGGCTCCACCAAGGGGGGGGGGGGTGGATCGCCACGCCACGCCGGCACACGGTCATCATGTGGTCACGGGGGACATTCCTGGGACCCCTCCCCGCAGCAGGTTGGGGACGCAGTGACATTCCTGGGACGGGGTTGGGATAAGGGGACCGGGGTGGGTGAGAGTGGGGGGGATAAACCCGCCATGGCAGCCTGTCCTGTCACGGGCTGGTGGCACGGCCCTTCCCCGGCGTCACTGGCTGGCTTCCACTGGGACAGGGCCCCCGCTCACCCCACAGAGGCACAAGATTTGGGGTGTGCGGCTGGACACGTCCCCTTGCCCTGCCACGGCCTGGCATGGCCAGAGCCACCGGTGTCCCGCAGATAAGACCCTCCCTGTGCCGGGCCGGCTGCGGGGAGATAAGGGCAGGCTTTGCGGGGGGGGGGGGTGGGAATGGGGCTCCCTGTGGGGTTGGATGGGGAAACTGAGGCACAGAGGGGACCATAAGCCCTGTCACTGCCTGGCGGCTCCGGTGCCATCCCCGTGTCCCCATCCCCAGGGCTCACTACAGCCCCCCAGGTGCCAGGGTGGGTGCCAAGTCGGGGAGAGGTGACAGCACGGAGCCCTGCGACAAGGTCGGGGCTATTTTCCACCACATTCCTCGACATGGCATCAGTGCCTCAGCCCCTTTTCCATCAACTTTCACCCAGATCCCCCAGAAAAGGGCCGGAAGAGGGGTGTGTGCATCAGGGGGTGGGGTGGGGGGTGTCATACAACATGCCCCTGCGGTGACAAGAGAGGGTGCTGCGCAGGCGGCTTGGCTGCCGATGGGAACGCTGCACCCCTGGGAGCCTGCCTCAGTTTCCCCCCCCCACCAGCAGCACCAGAGCACCATTTTTTCTGCCCAAATTCGATCCTGGAGAAAAAAAGAGTGGGAGGGATGCGGGTGGGCACAGGTGGCTGCCCCCACCTTGTTTGAGGTGACACCATAGCTGGAGCTGAGCCAGGGCCAAAAAATGGGGAAAAAACCCCCTTTTCTGAACGTAACTGCTGAGACACAAGAGCAGCGCCTGGCTTTTGCTGCCGTTTGGTGACCAGGGTCTGAAAAGCAGCCGGTTCCTGAGTGACAGGGGAAGCACTGCCCAGGTCTCAGGTAATTAGCCTGATTAACGAGAGCCAGCACCCAAAGGTGGGTCCTTTGCTACAGGAAGGGCCCCCGTGGCCACATCCCCCACCCACTCCTTGGGGACATACCACCCCCCCATGGGACCTCACAGTGGGTGTCCGGACCCCCCCATGCCCTCCGGCCACGTCCCACCCCTTCCCCGAGATCAAGTCCAAGAGGCTCCGCGATTCTCTCCTTCAACTCTTTATTAAAAACTAAGAACACTGCCCCACAGGGGCACTTCCCACAGCAGCAGTACAAAATCCGAATCTGCCCCCCCCGCCCCCCGCCCAAGATACAAAACAGTAGAAAATGAGAAATTAATCATCTGCAGTTGCGCCTTCAACACTCCAGGATCACAGCTCACTTCCCCACGTCCTGGAAAGCACCAGTCCCTGCCCAGGATGGGATTAGATTCCCCCAGGATCAGCCCAGACCCCCCCGGCCACCCCACAGGGATGCTTTGGTGGGGATGGGGAACAGGGGAGAGACTGTCCCCCACGTGTCCCGCAGGATTCCATCAGGATTCCTGGCAGTAGCTGGGACACAGTGGCGGGGGGAGGCCAGCACGGCCGTTACCGACAGGAGCATCGGCTTCCACGGGCTGAGAAAATTCAACACCCCAAGGGGCTGCACCCCAGAGCCAAGCTTCCCACGGGAATTCCCGAGAGCAGGAAGCTCTGGGGAGACCGGCTCAAGCTTCTCTAAGCAGGGCTGGCGCCTTCCTCAGCATCTGCACGGAGCTGCTTCCTCCGGCACGACACCCTGTGCTCGGGAATGCTGACAGGCAGCAACAGGTCACCTCCGTCCCCGAGGACGGCATCACCGGAGCGAAGGCATCATGATGGCAATTGCTGATACGGTTCTTTGGTTTTTAAAGTCTTTTTCTAGGCTGGATTCTGCCTCTCTTCAGGGTTTGTAACTCAGGTGGCCGAGGCTTTCACACCTCCCCTGCTCCACCTCAAGTTCTCCCGCCAATGTCCATGGAAGCACCTTGGTAGTTTTGGGTTTTTTCGGAAGATTTTGGCCATACACAAGGCCCAGGACCCCACTGGGAGCCACCGCAGGGTCTGGTGGGCACAGCCAGCACACGAGGGAACACAAAGACTCAAGACACTTCACCACCTCCGCCATGCTCACCGGGAGCCGCTGCCCCCTCCAGCGCTGCCCTCTGCGGCAGGGCTCTGCCCATGGCCACCGTGGCACAGCCAGAGTCCAGAAAAAAAGCCGTAGAGTTAATTTTGGCCCCGGCGCTCACTGGATGTTGTTGTTGGCAATGCAGGGGTCCACCTGAAAAAGGAAGCCAAGAGGCGCTTTAGACCCTTCCAGATTGAACCCCAAGACCAGACCCCACCCCAGTGATTCTGGCAGGACCATCGTGTTCCCCACTGTGGCTCACCTCCGTGTAGGTGGGTGGTGGCATGAACTTGAACTCAGGAGCGTACATGAAGATGGGGCTGTCGAAGCTGTCAGGGTCATCCAGGAGGGGAGTGGTGGGGCTTTCCAGGCGGTGGTCCTCAGGAACAATGTCCAGGTAGCAAGGGGGTGCTGCAAGGGAGGAGGGAACACCTGTGAGATCTCCCGTGTTCCCCTACCACAACCCCCCTTTGGTCCCCAAGACCTGTCGGTGGTGACAGCAGTGGCCACCCCTCACGGTCACCACACTCACCTTCTGGAGCATCAGGGAGGTTCAAGTCCACCCAGCTCATCTCGGAGCTGGTCTGACTGGCCATGCTGGAGCTGCGGCTCCCGATGCCCGAGCGGCTGCCGATGACGAGGGGCAGCTCCAAGATGATCTTCTTGGAGCCCGGGACGCTGACGTAGATCTGCGAAGGGAAGAACCAGCGTTGTAAGGGGTGGCAGGGACCAAGAGAGGACCCAAGTTTACCCACTAACAAAGGGAGGATGATTAACAGTGATCAGAGCCACTCACCTGCAGGAAATACTCCACACGCAGGATGTTGCAGCCCAAGATGGAAGGTTTGAGCTTCTTGACGCGGATGGTTTTACCCCGCCAGGACTCAGACATGCCCGAGATGATGTGGTTGCCTCGGACGCAGGAGAGTTTCTGGGTGAAAACCTTGGTCTGTCCATTGGCCAGGTAGGTGTGCTTGGCGATGATGGCTGCCTTGGGCACCACAATGCGGGAGCACGTATTCTCGAAGTCGGCATTGATGCAGATGTCGTCACCTGGGCAGGGAACAAGGTTGGCCATTTAGGAAGGTCAGAGCTTTTTCCCTGCAGCATGGATGCCCACCGTAGCTGTTCACTGGCCCCAACACCCCGGCGCTCTACACAGCTACTCCTTGTCCCACCAACCCTTCCCTCCTCCCTGAGGCAGAACAGGCTCTCACCTTCACAAAACCCCTTCCTATCGATTTGAGCGCTGACTGACACCCGTCCGTCAGGAATGAACATACAGGACACCTTCTTCTCCTTCTTGGCAGCAACTGGAGACTGGAGAGAAAGGAGATTGTTACCAGGGTGAACGCTGCACAC
This sequence comes from Larus michahellis, assembly GCF_964199755.1. NCBI lineage: Eukaryota > Metazoa > Chordata > Aves > Charadriiformes > Laridae > Larus > Larus michahellis. The sequence continues at coordinate 930,832 of NC_133919.1, forward strand.
CACTCCCATCCCTCCTTCCTTCCTCCCATTTTGCAACAGAAGCTTCCAGTTCCCCATGAGGCTCGAGCCTCCTGCAGCCAAGTGAAAGCTGAAGCAGCGCCTCGCTTTATCTGCCTTGGTGTAGATTTCTAGAACTAACTAGAACTTCTTAAGAACTAAGTACTTAATCCAGGCTCAGCGATAAAGCCTATTAGGGGGGTCTTAATGACAGAGGTCGGACTGACCCCCACCTAAAAGCTTTTCTCTTTCCCAACACCTGCTGACACCTAAGCCTTCCAGAGAAGAGCGGCACTTACCAGCAATTCCGGAGTGTTCACATCAACAGGATCCATAACCTCAAAGCGCTTCTTTATCTCCTGAGTGGGAAAGGATGGGCGCTCCAAGAAGGCCTTCACCCAATAATCCACACAGCCATACTTTCCCTTGAAGGTGGTACCCAGAGGCCTGTGGAAAGAGACGCTTGTTAGACACATCTGAAGCAACAGGAGACTTTTCCATTGCCATCTATTTAATTTTCTTCCAAGCGGCAACATTCATCTCAAACTCACCCTTGGGGAAGCTCAAATCCAAATTTATACTCGTATTTGTTCCCAGGTCTCAGGATCACAGAGCCGTCCCCATCTGGGAAAAGAAAAAGGGAAGATAGACATCAGCTGAAGCCCCGTGGGTTTGTTCTTAAGCTTGATCCTCCATTCTGCTTACACAGGCAGGATGGTCTCGCACACCACATGGGCTTGAGCTGCATTAGCTGTTTGGTAAGAGCCGCCTACACCTGTCCCCCAGGAACAGTCCCAGAAGCCCACATCAATTCTCTTTTCCACACCCCCATCCACAGCGAGAACACAGTGTCCTGACGCACTTCAGTCCCTATTACCTCTCCTCACCACACCCCACTTCCACTTTGGTGGAGTATCAAGCACCCACTGCTCTCCCCAGTTATCTCTTTATCTCCAAAGCTTCACCTCACCCCGCTTACCTCCCAAGACACTTTGTGCCAAGTCCCTATCTCTTGCCTTCCCTGCAGACAGATGAAGTTGTTCTCCACGCTCAAGAGAAGAGACTCCTTGTCTCGGGCAAGATCTTCACTTGCCACTCCCGGACCACCACCCGTCCCGTGCCCTGTGCCACCCGGCTGAGGCCAACTCCAGCACTCACTGCCCGCGGGCAAGCAGCACCGCTGGGCTGCCAGCCACACCAACACCTCCCGTGCGGGCAGGCAACTCAGCCAAGTTTTACGTTAGCCCTCAGCTTTCCAACTTTGAACTTGACCCAGCCAAGAACTGCTGTCCCATTCACACATTTCAAGGAATTTACTCATTTCTCCCAAGACTTAGCCACCATTCCATCCCACTTTTGCCCCGACACCAGGAAAACACCACCACTCCCAGCTACAGAACTATCCCAGCTGACGTGTAGCCCAAGGGGACACAACTAAAGACTTGTTCCAGCCCCATGAGCCCAACCAGCATGACAACCTCCTGGTCAATAGACCACTTTCAAACCCTTTTGCCCCCAACTCCCTTCTCCCAGCCCCAGATCCTCACCAGTGGGCTGCTCCTCCAGTGTGAGGACGTCCTCAAAGCGCAGGTATTCCATCTCCTGCCTGCACTGCTGGGGGCCCTTGGCCCAGTTCACTTTGGCCACCCCACAGGCCAACACCTTGACAGCGCTGACACGCGTCACCTCAGTCACCTCCACCAACACACGCCCGGCCACCTTCTCCCCACTGCAGTAGACCTTCTCAGGCTCGCTGAATGTCATCAGGAAGGTCTTCACCTTCTTGAACATCACCATAGCTGAAGTGAGTGCAGGGAAATGCGAAGAAAGCAGCGAGGAGATCACACAAGGCAACACCTGCGTGGTTTTTTTTCCCCTCTGAAGAAGAAAAAAAGACCTGAAACTGGCTAATTTTAGTCAAAAAAGCGCCGTGATTCAACCCTTACGATCGCTAGCCTTAAAGTACTGAAACAGCGCCACAGCCAAACTGCGCCACCCGCCAGCCTCAACGCTTTGAGAGCGGCCCCCGCCGGCCGCCGCCTTTTATAGCCTCCGCCGCCCCGCCCCGCCCCCGCCCGCGCCTGTTGATGCCAGCAGCGCCACGCCGAGGGCGCGTGGCCAGGCGTGCTGCTCGCGTGATCAGCGCGCCCATTGGCCGCCGCCGCCTTGTTTACAGCCCCGCCGACCAATCAGCGCGCCGGCTGGGGAGCGTGGACAGTGTGTGAAGGAGAGGCGAGCGTGTTCAAGGGAAAGGAGGGTGGAGGGGGGGCGGAGTGACAGCGCGGCAGACCAATGGGAAGCGAGGACAGGCGGCGGCGGCGGCCAATGGGGAGCGGGGAACAGGATGTAATGTTCCCAGGCGGGAGGGAGGGGAGAGCCGTCCTCAGGGTGGGCGCGGGACTCGGTTTGTGACCGGCCGGGGTCGGCCCGGCTGTACTGAGCGAACTGGGAGCGGCCCGGCGGGGCCTCCCCTCACCCTTGTGGTGGCTTTCTTCCCCCTTTTTTCTCAGTCCCCTCACACAGGGCAGCCCGGGGGCATTTCCACAGCCACCCCCGGCCTCGCCTCAGCCGGTGCCTGAGGCATTTCCTGCCCCCCATCCCCTCCGCCCCACATTATTTGAGGTAAAAAAGCACGGATTTGGGGTAGGGAATGGAAGCCTGACCGTAGGGCCCTCTCTGTGTCCTTCTGGGGTGTCATGGGGGAGACACACGGGGTATCATCTGCCCCACCTCTGCCCTTTCCGTCAGCCCCTGCCACATTTTGGGGACATTTCCCAGAAAAAAAACCCCTCTCCTATGGCTGAATACTGCGACGCCCTCCCGGTCCCCCGCGCATAGGTACCCTTCGGGCAGTATCTGGAGAGGGGGGGATGACACAAAGCTGGTGACAAAATCTGAGGCAAACGTTTATTTTTAAGCTTACAAGGTCAAAATGTTTCTCCTGTTCGAGGTAGAAAATGGGGGATTTTTCTTTTTCTGTCAACAAGTTCCCCCTTGATCTAAGGGACAGCAAATAACCACATCCTTCCTATAAACTGTGTTGTGTATAAACTTCCTATAAATGGGGTCCTGGTCCCTGTTTTCCAGCTGGGATTTGGGGTGTTGTCCCCTGTAGGAGCCTTTTGACTCAGAGAAACCCTCGAATTTTCCTTCCTCGATCATTTTTGCTGAGCTAGACGTTCCTCCCTGGCAGGCGGGGGCTGTTTTTGCCCTTGGTTTTAAAAGCCCTTAATGCTTTTACAGCTCAGGAAAACACGGGGAGTGGAGGAAATGGGGAGAACAATATTTTTCTGGAGCCGCCCAGTGAGGCAGGAATGGAAAATGGGGCTCCGAAGACCTCCCCCACCCTGAACGAGGGAAAGGGATGTGTTTGTGTTAGGAGTTGTCTCCCCTTGTCCTTTGGAGCTTGTTTTTCTGTGCTTTTTCTGGCACGCAGCCCTGCTTTTCTTCCCCCTGCCATCTTTTCCTTCCCCCCGGAGTTAATTCACACCTGTTAGTATAAACCGATAAACCAGCCAGATAAACTGTAGGGCATAAACTCTTTGCCTGCCAAACTGCGGGACAAATTTCCTTGCTGTGAGGGAATTAATTCACAATTAGGTACGTAATGGAGGAACTGCACCTTTTCCTGCTGGCTCCCCCCAGTGCTGGCCGGCTCGCCCCATTGTCTCTGGTGGCACGCTAGGAAAAAGGTGCCCCGAATTAAGGAAGAGCTGGGGATTTTGTTCTAATTTGGCCAAACAAGGAGAGCTCTCTTCCCAGCCTTGCCAGCTATGGGATATTTGATCCCAAAGACCCCCAGCTTGGAGCTGTGCCCGGCGTTCCTGTCGGAGACGTGTTTACGCTCTCCCTCTCCAGTTTCCTCTGGTGCCCATCTTTCCAAGGAAGACATATCCAGCCAGGATTCTCGCTCTCGGACAGTAAACCACATTCCAGCAATGTCAAAGGACGATCGAGCCCTAAGCCAAAGAGCTTGCCAAAGATACAGTCCCAGGCACGTTCCACAGCCCCAGTCCTCTCCAAATTTCTCCTCTGTCAATCAGCTTTTGCCCTTTGTTCCCCTGACCCCTATCCAATGCCTCCTGGCTCCTTCTGCAGAAGCTGGAATTTCCTTAGGGCTGAGATTCGGTTCACAAGTTTTCGCATGCAAGCAGCCCTCTGGATTAAGCGAGGGGTTTCGGAAACACTGAGAATTGCAGCTTGTAAAAACAAAAGCTCCAAAATGTCATGTCTCCTTCCAAAAAAAAAACTCCAAGGGCATCAGAAGAGAAGCTGGTTGGATTTCTGGGCAGAGACCAGCTCCTGGGAGCTTCCTTGCTCCCACTAAGCAATTATTTTAAGGGATTCACCCCCCTCCCCAGCTTATTTCCCCCAGCGATCGTGGTGTTTGGCGTAACCCCCCACCCTTAATTAGGAGCAAAACTATTGCTGAAGGTGGATGGGGAGAATATCCGGAGCCTTGTCCTCTCCCATTGTGCCTGGCCGGGGGCGAGGGATGGCAAGGAGAGCTGCATGACTAATTATATGCTGGGGATAACCCAGTTCAAAGGAAGCAGGGCTGGGTTTGAGCGAGAAACCAGGCCCTGAGGTGACTCACTGGAAGCCGGGGCTGCTCTGTGGGTCATGGAGAAGGAATTGGGTAAGGCACAAACTGGGCAGCTTCCAGAACTGCGCTCCACGGCCTTGCTGGAAACTGTCCTCCTTCCCACCATCCACCTGAATCCTGCTTGTAGTAAAAGCCCGATGCTGATAAAAGCCTTTTTTGTTGTTGTTTTTCCTAGTCTAGATTATTAGGAGCCACCACCCATCATTGCCTGGAGAAGCCACGCTCCTCCCGTGGCAGGCTGTCCCGTCTCCCCTCCGTCAGACAACCTGGGTGCAGCCCTGGAGCTTCTCCCTGCTGTTTTCTCCAATTTTTCCCACCATATATGGCTGCTTCCAGCAAATTCGAGGCTGGGGGGGCGGGGGGGAGGGGAAGAGAAGGACGTGAAGGGATTCACAATGGCTCCAGAGAAGGGACAGAGTGTGCCTGTTGTATGGTCGAGAGCGGGAGCCAGGGCGGAAAAGGCATTTCCTTTGGGGAGGTTGTTTATGTAGAGGGAACATAATTAAACAAATCCCACGCTATTTGCGTCGGGTGCGTGTCCCTACAGCTGGAAAACGAGGGACTGTGGGACCTGAGTGGCTCCTGGAAATCCACTGCTTGTCCCACGCTTGGCTTCTCACTGGTGGCATTTGGCTGCGCCCGCGGCAGAAATTTGACAGCAAAACGGCCGCCTGCGATTTCTAGGTTTGAAAAGCAGGCAGTGAAAAAAAGGGCATCGTCTCCGTTTCAGTGTCTAAAGAAAACCAGCAGTTTTGGTGAGGTTATTCAGGTTTGCAGTGCCTGGTTTGAGACGGGGTGGGGGTGGGGGGTCATGGCACTGCTGGGTTGCTGCAACACAGAGGTTTTACCAGGGATCTACCTGAAACGGGTTGGAAAGCTCTCAGGGCAGATCCCCGTTAGGGATTTCCAAAATCAGCTTTTTTTTTGCTGCTTTCATCCGCAGCAATGGCTTGTGTTGCCGCTGCCTGTGCTTCCCAGCGCTGTGCAGGCTGCGGTACCAGTTTTAAATACTTTGTGGCACAAATCGGGGTCCCCTCTTCCCCTTCCCCATCTGCTGAACGGGGAGAAGCCCTCTCAGGGCTCGGGCGGGAGGACTTTTCCCCCCCAGAGCCCCACGTTTCCAGCTCCTGCCAAGGAACGCAATGTGAAAGCTCTCCCTGACGGTTCTTTGCCGTGGTGGGATTGCTTCACTTCTTTTCTGGCCAGATCGTGTTTTTTTTGCAACAGAGGAAAGGGAAAGCCAGGGCTGTGACAAGGGACTGAAGTTGGTTGTCCATAAACAAGCAGGAATCTGAATTCAGGGTTTGGGAAGTCCCGTGTCTGTCATCTGCTCTGGGTGGGAAGACTCAGCTGCATCAGCTCTGTCCTACGGCTGGGAGAGCGTGACCTCTCCCGGGCTCCTGGCGTATGGCAGGGCCGGCTGATCTGGCCAAGCCTTCCTCTTCCCTAGGAACAAATCCAGCTCATCCATTTGCCAAACCAATTCACCAGGTCCTCTTTGCCTCTGGCGACAGTTGGGTTTGAAATATGTTGTTATGGAGGGAGGAAAAAGTATTATAAAGCAAAAGATTTCCTGAGCTTCCGTCCCTGCTCCATCCAATTGTCTCTTGAAAGGCACCCGATGCTGGAGAGAGCAAAGAAATAAGGAAAATTCCTTACTTTTCAGCTGCCAGAGCTACTCTGAGGCTGCCAGCATCTGTGTGTGCCTGGGGGCAAGGGGATCCTGAGCGGAGATGCTCACCCCAAACATCAAGCTCCTTAATTTAGAGAATTTAGCTAAAATTGGGGGGGGAACAATCCCCTCCTAGACCTCGTTCACCCTCACTGTTCTCACAGGCAACGAGGCCAAATGATGGAACGTTTATGGGAGCATTTCATGGTGTTTGGGGTGAGGATGGACATTCCCTCGCTGCGGAGCTGCCTGTGGAGTCCTCCTAAGTCCTTCTCGTACTTTGGGTTGTGTGGACATCTAGAGGCCTTGCCAGGGATGACACAGGAGGAATTTTCCTCCTTCCTCCCATCTACCCGTCCTAGGTACAAAGTTTAAGAGGGGGCAAGTGAAGCTGCGTTTAAATTTGGCTGTTATCAGCGAATTTCTCATGTGTTGAGCACGCTGCTTGGGTATTTGTGAAAGTGAAAGTGAGTGTTAATCTTCACTTTGTGTATTTACAAGAAGGAGGAGGAATGGCTGTGAGAGGCTGACGACTGTGGCACTTGCCACTTCATGAGGACAACGGAGGTTGGAGCTCCAGAAATCTGGCTTCTGTGCATCTGCTGCCCAAGTGCCACTGGTGGCTTATTTCTTTTTTATTTTTTTTCTGTGATTTGAGATTATTTTTCATAACAAATGAGGAGGAAGCTGAGGAAGGGTTCCGCGCTGAGACGTGCCCATTTCAGCCACTGCTGTTCCTGTTCCTTGCTGGTGACGCTGCTCAAGGCGTTGGCTGTTCTGAACATGAGGAAGCCGAATCTAACCCTGAACTTTGTGGAAGAAGTTCTCGTCTTGGCCTCAACATCTTGCTAACAAAACACACCGCAGTTTGGCAGGAAACAGGCTGAGGAAAGCCGCAGGTTTGGCCAGTTTTTAAACCAGTGCTGCTGTTTCGAAGACCTGCTTCTGATCTGGAGAGCTCTGGTTTGCAGGTTAGAGGCTTGGCAGCTCCAACATACACAGCTGTGTTGCCCTCACTGCCACACAGGGACCTGGCAAACGTGGCCACCTCTGATGATCAGGCTGGTTTATGACATGTAGAAGCAGCTGCTAATGAAGATTCAGGTTTGGCTACTACACCTCATGCCCTCAAGGCCTTGGTGTTTCTCTGACTACTAGAAATCAGAGGGAGACGGGGTGTAAGAGGAGCAGGTTGTCCCAGACTTCTCTCACCTTCCTACGAGACTTGGTGCTGGCAGCTGTTGACAACCGTCTACCAGGGCAGGCAAATCACAGGTCTGATCCAAACTGGGAATTCCCTTGCTCCAACCACCCAGGTTGGGCATCTGGACATAGAATGGCCGGAATTGGGCTTGCTATTGAAAACGTTGGCCAGTGTTGCCCGTGTCTTTTTTAGCAGGTGACATATGCTAGGAAACTTAAGGGCTCGATCCAAACTCTACTGACGTCAATGGAAATACTCTTGTTGACATCAGTGGGGCTTGGATCCACGCCTACGTTCCACTTCTTTATTTCAGACTGCAATCTGTCAGGAGTAGAAAGGTCTCTCTTCTACTTACAGACTTCAACACGTCTTTGAAAGGTCTTGCTTCCTCTGCAGTCATTAAGTTGAGGATGCAGAGTACAGAACAATTTGGGGAACAGGCGCAAACCCATTCAGTGCTGTGCACGTTCCTTCCACATTACTGGACCCCAGCCAGGCTGCAGCTCAGGTTTAAGCATCTGTGTCACGGGTAAAGGAGGTGGCGGCCTTGGCTGTGACGCACTGCGACTCACAAGTCCCTGCTCCAACCAGATCAGAGCTTCAGACCTCTGTGAGCGGCTCAGGATGGTCCAGCTTGCCTCTTCCAGAGAGCGCTGGCCAAAGTCCTCTCTTAAGGAGCACCTGGACGATGCTGGTAGTCATATGGTTTAGTTTTAGGTAGTCCTGCGAGGAGCAGGGAGTTGAACTCGGTGGTCCTTATGGGTCCTTTGAGACAGAATCATAGAATTGCCTTGGTTGGAAGGAACCTTTCAGATCATCTAATCCAGCCATCAAATGTGCTGTGAGTCTCTGATTCTCAGGGGCTTTGGGGTCTGTCAGGTGTGTGATGTGTGAGGGGTCTTGGATCCAACTTTCACAGGTAGACCCAGGAAACTCTGGTTTTCTTTTCAACGGGGGCAAAGCCCTTGCAGCCCAATTCATTGCCCCCTTCCCAGGTGGGACATTTGTGAGCAGGTTGGGAAGAGTGAGTCTGAATAATAGCCCTCCCACAAAGGAGATTTAGCAGCCACCACCAGCTCCTTGGTGGGGATGCTACAAGGCACATGGTGGGCCAGGCTCTGCTATGCCATTTCCCTGCCATGCCCATGTGCCCAGGGCTAACACAGGACCACCTCCACCGCCTTCACGTCCCCATTTTATGACCTCTGGAGGTACCACAAGGCTGGGTCTGGGTGGCGAGTGTGGCCCTGCTTGCCTGCAGGGGTCATCAGCCAGCGAGATCCTCATCTCTCCATTAGGAAAGCCCCCCTTTCCCCATGGTATTCATGTTGATTGGCTCCATTGGCCAAAATCTAAAGGATAGTTGTATTCTGCATCATAAAATCTGACCACAACCCTGTTTCCAGCAGTTGCGCAGCATTGCTCTGTGCTGTGAAAGACCTGCCGGTTCACACCCTGGAAGTGGCGACCTTTTATTATTGGATCAAGTCAATCCTGTTTCTATGAGGAGCTCCAGCACTACCAATCCTGCAGCCTTTTCAGGACTCCCGAGGATTTTGTCCCTATGGGGAACGATGCTCCCCCAGGGACCTGCAGTCTCCAGCAAAGTGGTGGAGCGTAGCAGCTCCTCATTCAGCGCATGTATATATAGACCACAAAACGCTCCAGAGTAAAAGGAGCAGTGGGTGGAAGGCGAGATATTATTATCTTCACCTGCTGCTGCCGACCAAAGAAATAAAGAGACAGATGACAGGAAATGAGGACTTCAAAAATAGACACCTTTAATGTCAAAACGTTCAGGGATTAGCGAGAGCACCACACAAGAAACAGAGAAACTCTCATGCTAGTCACCATGTGCCTTGAGTGCCTGTTGGAGGAGGAAATATGCTGAGATATCGAAGAAACGTTTCCGTATTTACTCTTTGTGCCCTCGGCAGAAGAGCCAGAAGAAAAAAAACTGACAAAAGAAACTGCGGATACACTGAGACATGAACTGTAAAACCTCCCTTTACAGCTTGGCAGATCCTCCGTACCTGGATGATCTGCAATTCTCTTTCCCCGAGCTTTACGCCGAAATCCTGCCTAGGTCTGCCAGCTCAACCTCTGCCTCCACAAGGTTTTGCAAGGCTCTTCTGGGGCAGGAATGGCAAAGTTTTCAATGTGAGCCCTCTTTATTAAAAAAAAAAAAGAAAAAAGTCTTTGCATATGGAAAATATTTCTTATCATATACTCTATCTCCTTTACTTAAAACCTCTTAAATATATTAAACATCTAACTTGGCCTCACCTCTGTGTTTCTGTACCTCTGCTAATGGCTCCCCTGCCCATTGATACCATCATATGGCTTTTTGCCAGCTCCGCGGCTTCATTATTAGTTCCCTTTCGCAAGCGAAACCCACAGTCAGGGTTGGATTTGAAGGGGGTTGTGACAGTGGCAGAGGATGCTGGGCCCAAGGGAGAGGAATACCAAGGAGTCTTTTTCCTCCGTGAAACTCAATGCTGGTCCAGAGTGCAGAACTGGCTATATCAGGTCCTGGACAGGTGCCAGGAGAGCAAGGAAAAATAGCAACGGTGGCCTGAAATGTCAGAGACCTGATGCTCTGCAGCTCCCGAAGCTGGAATTAGCACGTTACTGCTGGAGAGAGAGGAGAATACAGTACGACATGCTGATTTCTAGCTCAGAAATCTCAAACCTTGGTCACAACATGCCGATAAACAACTTATTGCCTTGCTTCCCTGTTGCGTTCCTTTGGTAGCAGCTGGGTCGAGGGGCCCCCAATCCACCAAAAAACATTTTTTTTGGCTGCTAAAAATTGGGATCAGGGCTTTAGGCCTGTTATGTCTGAATCTGTAGGGTTCCTGAGTAAAAGTCTGCTGTAGTAACACTGGAAGAAAGGTGTAAAGCGAGTTTATGAAAAGGCTTGAAGGGCAGAGAGGTTTTCTAAACGTGTCTTCACCCTGTGTGTTTCTTGCCTTTGATATGTTTGCAATGTCCTCATCTTTATAAAAAAAAGAAATGTAGCAGAATTCACCAGAAAAACTTGTGATCTGCCTTCAGGAGAGGAACCAGGTTCAATCGGTGCCGTACGTGCAAGAACAGTGGGTGCAAACCAGTGTCTCACTGTCTTTCATCTCCAGTGCTCCCCTCTCCAGGGGTCTGGATCTCTGATTCTTTATCGCCGCAGAGATACATCATCCCAGTCAAGGCATCCCTCTTGATCTTGGCCTGGAGTCAGCAGCTCTCCTGGGTTACCCCTCTGGGCTGGCTGGCTGTGTCCCCTGTGCTGTATGCAACACCAACAAGAGCTAAAAGTGCAATAAAACAACCCAAAGACCAGAGGTGAGGAGGAGAAGGAAGAGGAAGGAAGAAGAGACGCACGGGCAGCCTCCCCCAGCCTGGAAGATGTGCAGTTTCTCAGCATTGGGAAGGAAGACCTTGGCGTCTTCCAGGGCCCCGTGAGCTGCCATGGTGAAGTTGGCATCCCCCGAGGTCACCACGTCGAAGACGCATGACTGGAAGTAGACGTCCTCTATGGGCAGCATCTCCTTGCAGAGTGCCCGGGCTGTCTCGGCCGCTGTGCGGCCGCGGCAGCACTCGCTGCGGGAGATGCGCTGGCTGCGGGGGCAGCCGCCCACGCAGAGCTGCAGGTCTTGCTCCTCCGTGAAGGCACGGGCCACCTCCTCAGCTGCCCGGATGGAGAAGGAGAGCTGGCGGCCAGCCTGGCGGACAGCGATGGTGGTGCCGATGTATTCTGCATGGATCTCCACGTGCCGCCCAGGGCTGCGCTCCCGGATGACCAAGCTGCTGCCGCCCGGCCTCTCCCCCCCATTCACTGATCCGTCCTCGAAGGCCGCTGGCAGGTTGTCTATCTCAGCCTGGTAGACCTTCTGGTCGATGCATTCCTTCATGTTCTTGAAGATGATGGTGAGCTGCAGAGAGCAGATCAGAGGGGAGCTGATCTGACCTCCTGGGTGTCAGAGTGGTGGCCGTGTCCCCACCCCAGGTATCTGCTATGTGCAGGTGGCACACATCTGCCTCACTGATGCCTCCCCCTCTGCGCCCAAACCATCTCTCCCACATTGCTGCAGTCCTTTTGGGAAAGCAGCAATGCTTCCTTCTTTCCTTCCTGTGTTTCCTTCTTTCTTTAATCCCATTCAAGCAACTGGAAACTGAGACAGAGCCAAGCCCGGATAGACTTCATGCAGGTGGACCATACATTAACCCATCCCCAGGCAGCAATGGGAGCGTTTGCAGGTCTCACTGCTCCCCTCAAGGACCTTCATCCCACTTGTTCCTGCAGACCTTCATTCCTGATCCCGTGTGGGTTCAGCTGAAGTTATTACTGCCCTCCCCAGCCATTTTAGGGAGTGCAGGGAATGCCCGAAGCCGTTGCTGCATCCCGGGGGTGAGTGGGTTTGCTTCCAAGCCCCATGCATGAGCCTTACCTTGCTGGTGACGGTAGCATTGGAGCCCTTCGCCACTGGCGAGCTGGTTGCTTGCACAAACAAGTAGTCATTGTCCAAGAGAGGCCAGGAACCCTCCACCCGGCAAGTGTGGAAGTCATCGTGGAAAGTGCGGATGTGGGGGTCCCCGAAAGCCGCGCAGTGCTGGTAGGTGGGGGGTTGGCCATGCTTGTAGAGAAAACTCTTCTCGTAGTTGCAGATATCGAGAGACTCAAGGCCCTGGTGGTTGGGGGCCGGGGGCCGGGGTCGGGGCGGTGACGTGGGACCTTCCTTGGAGCAGTTGTTCTGGATCATGAGGTCCTCGATGCCATGGACGGCAGAGTGGTAGGCCAGGTCGCCCCGGCACGTGCGAGCCGTCTTGCGGGTGCAGTGGGAGTAGGAGCGGAGGGCGTCACAGTACGCTGCCGTCCGGCCAGGGCCGCGCAGGTGGAGGGTGGCAGCCACGTACTCCGAATTGCAGCGCAGGATCTTGCACTGGGAAGAAACTGGGAGAGGGACAGGGGCCGCCCGGGGCATCCCAGTAGAACTGGAGGAGTGGGGAAGGGCAGCCCCTTCTCCTCCCACCACCTCCCACCACCTGGCCAGCTTCAGATCTCATGATGGAGACACATTTATCTCCCTGTATTAATGAAGGCAGTGGCTGGGTTAAATGACCTGTTTCTTAGGTGCCTGAGGGGAATAAATCCAGGGCTACCTGCTGCAGAAACAGGCTGGAGCCCAGCACAGAGGCCAGTGACGGGACCGAAGGGGTGTCCTGAAGCAACTGGGATGTGAGACTGTACCTGCGGCATAAGCACTGCCAACAGCAGTTGGGACTGTGGCCCTGGGACGTGGTTCAGATGGAGATTCTTCACCCCGGGGCTTGCCAGGGGACAAACAGGAATTTCTGGGAAACCCCTTCTTCCTATTTCAGCCGTGGTCAGGCCATGCGATTACTCTTTCATGCCAGGCTTGACTGCACCAAGGGCATCCTGCCCCTCAAATGTGATTTCTCCGTGCTGTAGAAGACCACAGCTCCAGGAGGGCTAACGAACCTGCCCCACCAGGGATCATTTAGCTCATTAAACAGAGGGGTCATAAGGGACGGCTGCCCTTGCAGGAGGTGAATGTAAACTGGGCTGTGCAGGGTGATGAGTTTAGGTTTTGCAGGATGTGGGTCGTAACTCTCCTTGTAGAGTGTCTGAGATGCGGGAAGGAGAGTGATGGATATGGCTGGTGCCTTTCAGTAGAAGATCTTGACTTTGGCTGGTCCCTGTGCCCTGCTGTCCCTGCCTTATCTTGGGAGATAATAGAGCTTTTCAGGGCTTTCCCAGGGAAAGTGCCTGCCACAGGAGAGCAGGGGACTGCTCTCCTTGCTGAGGCCGCCCTGTGAGGGGCTGGTGATGCTGGTGGGAGCTGCTGCCTGCCCTTCCCTGGGGCTGGGGTGGGCCGAGGGCACTCTGAGGCTGCCTGAGCCTTGTGGCTGCGACACGAGGACCTTCTGCTGGCTCCAGTCGCCTCCCAGGACCTCTGCCATGGTTGTACCCTCCCTGCACCCGGGGGCTGCAGCTCCCATGGGTATCCTTGCCAGGGGTATGGCTCTGCCCATGCAGTTCCTTACCATGCCTGCAGAAGAGGAGGAGGAAGAGAGCTCGGAGGAAGAAGCTGGGGTTTTCCAGCTGCCCTGGGTTCTTGCTGCAGGCAGGTTTCCCCATTCCAATCCATGCAGAGCCTGGGGGGTTGCTCACCCAGCTCCTCTTGGCTTCATTCAGCAGGTCCCCTGGAAGAAAAGCAGAGGTGGCATCTGAGAGGTGCCAGCAAATGTGGGCTGGCACAGACGTACAGAGTCCCCAGCACCCAGGCAGCTGCCAAACGTGACCCTGCAGGGCCTGGCTGCACTGCTGCCTCTTGGGAGGAGGTGAGCTTTTGAGCAAAATCCCCACGGGTTTGGTTTTTAACTGCTTTCGGCTACTGCAACTTTCGTCTTCCACCCCGAGGCAGCCATGCTGTGCAGTTTGGTGTGTCAGAGAGTTAAAGCTTCCAGCTGCCCTCGGAGAGGATCTGTGAGCTCCAGGGGCTTGGAGAGGCTTTACGGCAGGGATGCGAGTGGCCAATGAGTGTGGAGAGGACCCAACCTCTCCTACACATTGCATGCAGCATGGGCTGCCTCTGTCCCACTGTCATCCGCACCAAAACAAAGGTTTGGAGCATGGCATCCAAGGGGATAGAGTTGAAAAGCCACATTGCAAGTGTGACTGCCATGACGTCCCCAGCCAGCACCACCAGGTGACAGCAACACCTCCTGTTCCACCAAAAACCTGCATCCAGCTTCCCTTAAAGCTGGGAAACCTGCTCTTGGTCACATTCCACCGTTCCCCCTTGCTGCTTTGGCTGCTCCCTGGGTGCCGGCAGGGCTCAAGCTGGCTGGAGGGGGAGTACATTAGCTGCACACATCCAGACACCGGGCTGTGGCAGGAGGAGGTGCAGCCATGGGAAAAAAGTTAAACTTCCCTCGTGCTTCATGGGGGTGGGGATTTGAGTTCTTGGTGGCTTGTTTTAACAGGTAGTTATTAGTCACTTGTTAGTCAAACAGCCTTTCTGCGAAGGTCCTTTTCATACTGATGTATGTGAAATTGGGATTTTTTTTCTCCTCTTTAGCTCTTGTGAGGTCCCAGTTGCCAGAGGCCGATGCTCATGGGGAGGTGTCTGTGCCTGGTACCCTGGGCAGCCCAAGGATGTTACTGACACGGTGACTGCTGGTAAGTGTGAGCTGCAACTGAGGAGGGAAGAGACTGAATTCTCATCTCAAAAATGGAGAAATCACAGTCCGTCTAGCACCTTCCCGCTCCCTTTGCCGTGGCTGCGGCCATCAAACAACCATCACTGGTTGTACTGGCTGGCACGGTGACGTATCCGTGTGCTGGCGGCCCCCTGTGTCCCTCTGCCAGCTGGATTAATGGCTAATAGGGCAGATGTCTGGAGCAAAAACATGCTTCAGACCTGCTGGCAATGCTCTGGCTGCCAGCAACTCTTGGCAGCGGGGACAAGCTGAGCCGACCGTGACAGGGGGAAAGTGGTCTCTGCAGCCCTGGGGCATGGGGACACGAGACCTGGTATTTGGGGTGTGCTGGCGAGCAAGGTACAAGCAGATTGTGTGCTCCAATCCTCCTCCATGTGAGAAACAATACTTAGATTATTTTTATTTTTTTTTACATCTGGTGCCTGGCAATTGCTCTGTCATGGAATTATAGAATGGTTTGGGTTGGACGGGACCTTTAAAGGTCATCTAATCCAACCCCCCTGCAATGAGAAGGGACAACTTCATGTCTTGCCCTACCTGGCTTGACCCTGTTGGACCAGGCGGAGCATCTTTCTTGGGGCTCATGAAGAGCTCATGGGAGCTGGTGACCCCTCAGCATTACGCACCAAAGTCCCCTGGAGGTGGTGACACAGAGGGCACCTGGTGCAAGGCTTAGCAGGTAAACAGCAGGTTAATGTGTAGCAGAGAAGCGTGGCTCTGGCTGGGGCAAGGAGAGGCCCTACCATGGGTTCTGCAGGGAGCAGGACTTTCCTTGGGACATCCTGACCCCAATGGCATTGGGAGAAAGGCAGTAGCAGCAGTTAGAGATGCTCTGCGAGCCCAAGGTGACGCCAGCTGTGAGGGGACATGGATGGTTTCTGGCTGTGCCGGGCGGGGCAATGAGGGGGGCCCCCCAGTCTTCCCTGCCTGGAGACAGCTGCACACAGGATCGGACCCTGGAGCACCCCTGGGTGCCAGTGCCCACGTCCCGCGCCTCGGACCCATGTCCCTGCCCTTGCTTTGCTGCAGCCCCACTCACCTGTGTCAGCCGCCTCTGGAGATGAGCTGGTTCCCAGCACAGGGAGCTCCTTCCGTGGTGGACACGCGGGCCAGCTCGTCCTTGTCACCCAGCTCTACCCCAAGTGACAGCCAGAGAGATCCCTGGGATGACAGCCGGGAAAATGCCAACCTTAGTCCTGGGCACGTCCATGGCTTCACAGCCGGATAAAATCCAGAGTGCTGGTGGGGAAAGCCTGGCTGGGGGTGTGGAGAGCAGACCCCACCACGGGGCACCGTGGTCTCTGCTCTTCCTCCCTGGCTACCTTTGCTCCGTCCTCTTCCCCCCACGGGGCAGAGGATGGGTGTTGAAATAGATCCGCCTAAATTTAGACAGGCTAAACCCCAGCCAAGAACAACAAGCGGAGGGGGCAGAGGGAGACGGTGTGCGGCAAGGGGAGGGCAGAGGAGCCCGAGGAGGAGGTGGGAGCCCTGAGACCCCCCTGGCTGGGTGATGCTGCTCGGTGGCGTGGGATCATGTCACTCGTGGGGTGCAGAATGGGCTGCAGGAGCTGGCACCTGGTTTTCCTTCCTTGGATGATATTGCAACCCCTTGCCTGCACCCTGTGCTTTTCCCTGCGGAGTGAATCCCCACAGGGAATACTTTTTCAGCCCTGTCTCTCATAGATTTCCCTCCTGGGGCACAGCCAAGTCCTGGACACAAACACAGCACTGGCCAAAGGTGGCTGGTGTCCCCAGGGGTCGATGAACATGGGGTCATGCCGGATGGTTCCCGAAAGCCCAACTGCAAGGGCTTGGGTGCAGAAAGTGGCTGCACAACCCCCTGTTCCTGCAGGGAGGAGAAGTGGTGGAGAAATGTCCAGGTCAGGTTTTTTCCAGGGGTGCCCTGTCCGTTTAGGATCCCTGGCAGTTCGGGTTGGAGGGCAGGAATTGAAAGTAGGTCCCTGGGTGTCCCCAGCACCTACGAACCCCTTTGTGAACCCATTCAGAAAAGCCTTCCACCTCCTAAACCAGATTCCTGCTATTTTCCATGTCTTGCCCTTCACGGCAGGGAGCGAAGCCTCGCAGACCCGCAGCACCCTCGGAGCCTCATGCCTACCCAAGCCCTGGAGAGCAGACAGAGCATCAGGGCTTAACCAAATTCCCCCAGGTACTGCCATGCCCCTCCCAGGGGAATTTGCTCCCGATTTCTTCAATGCATCTCTAGACCAGTTTGTGTTGCTTAGGGATGGGGGAGAAAAGGGTTTCCCCCCTCTGGTCCTCTCCTCTCCTGCTCTGACCCTGGCACAAGCTCTTCGCTGCGTACGCCACCCCTGGGGTGGGTCATGGCAGCCACTGCACTGTTCTTCACTGGGGAGAAAAGGAGGGATCGTGGCTGCTTAGTGCAAAATTAGCTTAAATCTACAGTCAGACTCTTGTTTTAAGGGTAACAGTACATCTTCTTTGGGGGCAATAGATAGAGGAAAGGAAAACAAAGAAAAAATACTAGCTTGGGTTCAAATCCCAGCTGGGATTTACATCAGCAGCCACTGGAGGAGGAGGGGTTTAGATACCCAGGGTGTTTTTTTCTTTTTTGCTCCTGGGGCGCATAGAGGCTTTGCAGCTCGTTTCCTTGCCCAGTATTTATGCTCTGGGTCTCTGTTACCTGGTAACAAGGGATAACCAGCGAGTGGAAAAAATGTTGTTTAAAAAATAAGACCCATATCCTAGCATAGCCTCCCAAGGTCCGCCCTGGCCGTGCCTCGGGTGCCCTGTATCCTCCCCATCTGCTGCCCTTGGCTTCCCCGCCGCGAGCCCCCGGCAGGAGGAGGCTCAGACACCCACCGAGGGAATCGGTTACACGCGGGGCGGGAGACGGGGTGGGCAGGTGGGAATTCTTCTGGAACAGCAGACGGTACCATCTGGGCTCGGCAAGAGCGGTGGCCTCTTGGCATCCCACCCTCCCCGCTTCCTTTGGACAAGGGAAGGGGAAACTTCAAATGGAGACACCAAACCGAGGGATATCCAAGTTGTGGGACCCTCCTCACAGCCATGAGACTAGGCGTTATGAGTGGCACCTCCCTGGCGACGTGCCAATCCTGGCCGTACCATGAAACGGAGCCATTGATAGCTTTTACCGCCGTCAGCGGGCGGCAGCTCTCCGAGCTGGGGGCTGCAGGCATATGTTGGGCTGAGGAGACTGGGAATTTCTCCCGAGCTGGCAGAGAGTCACGGTACCGAGACAAAAGCATCTGTGATCAAACTGCTTCCGAAAGCCAACTCCCCCCACTTCCCACCAGCAAAATCAGCTGGAGGTTTAGGAGGCGCAAAGCGCCGGATCCCACCAGCTGCATCACCGGATCCTGCCCCCGAGGGGCCTGCGGAGCCACTGGCCTCACCCAGACCCTGCTGTCCCAGAAGATGAGGCTTTCCCAAGCACTGCAGTGCCCCGGCAGGAGGGAAGAGAGACCCTTTTCGTGGCAGCTGTGTAATTTTTGGTGCAAAACAGGTAGTGTGCAGCTCTGCCTGTGAGCATCGCCCACGTGGATTGGCATCTGGAGCAATGTCATCCCTCCAAAGGTTGAGACAGTGTGGTCACAGCTCGGCTCCAGCCCCCATCTAGCCCAGTCACTAAGGCAATGGGTTTGGCAAGGGTCTGGTTTAACCCTAGTGCTTTGGAGATTTAATCTGCTCAGGGAGAGCAGCCCCGGCTTGGCTTGGAGCTGGCGTCAGCTGCGTCTGCAAACCCACTGCTACCCGGAGCCCTGCTCCCAGCCCAGGTGGGTTTGGACCCGAAATGGCTTGTGTGGACAGGGAAACTCAGCAAAACATATCTAAAGAGGCATCGGGTATCCAACGAGCTCATCTGCCTCCATCAGAGCTGTGGACATGAGCAAACCCTCCTGCCGCCCTCCAGCATCGCTCCTGAACGTGGCTGGATTAAGCCCCTTTTGGGGAGAGCTGCATCAGCCTTTCCTGAGCATCCCCAGGCGAGCAGGATCAGCCTGGCTTCCCAGGATTTTCTGTTCTCTCCAGGAACGGACACAGCAACGCACAGGCCGCTTGCACAGTCCCTGCTTCAAACCCAAAGCATCCACCCTTCTTTCCATGCCGTGCTTGGCACAACCCCCCCCATCTCTCCCTCCCCAAACCTCTGCTGAGGATCCCAGTGCCCCACTTACCCCAGCAAATTCCACTCTGACCAACCACAGGACGGGCCACCAAATGCCCCCAGACCCTCTGGAGGTGAATCCCAGTCCCCGGCGTGGGTTTGGCTCTGGGTAAGAGCGAGGAGGGAATCACGGCTGTTAACACCGCGAGCTTGGTGCAGAGGGAGCAGAAAACAGCTGAACTTTACGACAGCCCGATCCGTCACCGTGAGCTGGAGGAGAGGGGGCTCAGGCGACGCTTTAAAAATAGCCAGTAGTATTTTTGATCCCGAAAGCTGGATTCCAGTGGGGAGGGGAAGGGACAAGGGAGGGAGAGCCTAAGGCTTCCCAACCGCGCACTTCGAATCTGCAGGCAGAGGAAACCCGGCGTGAGATGGACACAGGGTCCCAGCTGGACCACTTGGAGCTACTGATCTCGGGGTTTCTCCAGGGAAAAATGAGCAGGTTGGGAATGCAAAGTACCACTGGAAATTCAAGGCAGGCTCCTCTTTCAGCAGTACCTGCCTCCTCGGGCACAGGAGCGCCTGGCCTGGGCCACAGCAGCCTGTGCCTGCAGGCAACTGCCCTTCTCCCGGCTCTGCAAGGAGGGAGATGGAAAAAAACTGATGAAGATGCAAGTCTGGAGTCAAGTTAAACTCTTCCTCCAGAATTCTTCAGCCCAGGGCATTCCCTCTCCCCTGCTCAGGGAGCTCAGGAGGTCCCAGAGATGCTGGGAGGACCAGAAATCTTGGTGCTACATCTGGAGAGGGAAGATCTCAGGAAGGCTGGTGAAGAATTGGGGAGCTGCATCCTTCAACCGCCCTGCCTGAAGGTGTGACCCAAGTCGTGTGGCACATCGTGGGGGGCTGGCATCCCTTGGGTACCTCCAGAGGAAAACCATCCAGCCTGCTCCCCTGTCCTTGCCTGGGCACTGCTGGGAGACCCTCCTGAGATGCTGACGTGCCGATAAATCACCAGCCCCAAGCACCTGCTCCAGGGCTGCACAGCTGCAGGGCAGGGAAGAGCCGGGGCTAAAAAAAGATGGGAGCAGATGGGGCTGGACACAGCCACCGCTTTGCGGAGGGACCAGGAGATGTCCCCTGCCCTGTTCAGTCTCAGCTGAATGCCAACCCCATGCGTGATGGCAGCAATGCCCAAGCACACGCAGCTGGGATGCTGGGGACCAGCAGCAGGCTCAGACGGCCTCCCCGTGCCTCAGTTTCCCCATCAGTTAAAAGGCAGCGTCCTGGTGTCCACATTGCATGGTGGGAGAGGAATGTCCGGGCTCTGCATGCCTTCGGTGCAAGGATGTCACTGGGTGCCTCCGGACACTGGTGGGAGTCCCCTGCAACCCCAGCCCCTGCGGATGCCTGGAGCTGGCTTTGGGGACGCGGGGACACGACACCACGAGGTGGCAGCAGCACTTTGCGAGTGGCAGCGGGGTTTGGGGCTGGGGGGGGGCAGGAGGGAGAGGTCCTGGCTCAGCATCACAGCAGTCCTGGGACCAGCGGGTTAGATGTCCGAAAAGACACCGAAGGGCCCTCAGTTTCCCCACTCCTGCTTTCATGGCACCCACAGGGTCCTCAAGGCCAAGAGCCCTCCATCACACTGTGTCCCAACAAATGAGTAAAACAAGAGTGGGGGACTTGGAAAAGCCACCCCCAGGTGTCCATGGGGACTGTCCTCTGTCCCCAAACCCTGGGGCACCGTGTTGCCCCTGGACTCCCCCAAGCTCCATCACCGGCTCCGAGCTGGTGGCAAATTTGGGCTTCCTCTGCCCTCAGAGCCATGAGCTGGTGGCCAATGGAGAGGCTTTGGCTCAGTGCGGATGGATTAGCAAAGGGCTGCAGAATCACTTCTAGGGATTTGCTCCTATAAACGGGAATAACATCCCCTCCCAGGAGCCACACTGCCTGTCTCCAGGCCTCCAAAATGCTCCAGCGAGGGATTCTAAATGATGTTTTGGTTGCCTTTAGCAGAGGTCTGGGGAGCAGAGAAGATGGGCTGGAGGGGGGGGACCGTCAGGAAATGGTTTTTCCTCCCTCCCGGGCAGGAGAAGGAAGTGAACTCCCAGCTGAGCTCCTGCTGGTGCCAGCTCAGCCCAAGGATACCTGGAAATGGTATCCTTGGAAAATCCTGGAAATAGGAAGGGAAATAGAGAAATAACTCCCCCACCCCGCAACACATGGGGGATCAGAAAATGCAGTAAATCAGCCAGAGGCTTTTCAAATGTAGTGTAATTCAGTGTCCATTACACAGGATTCGAGGGCGTTTCCTCTCCGAGGAGGTGTGGGGGGGGGGTTGGCTGGGAAGGGAAGAAGCAACTGGATTCCCAGTGTCCCCACTGACCTGTTGAACTTCACTTCGCAGAGCAGGTTCCTGCCAAGGCAACCGAAACCCTCGCCTGGGCTCACTGTTGGGAGCGATCCAGCACGGCCGCCTCTCCGGGGGGATGCTCCCGCAGCCTTCGCCGCCTCCTCTCCCCTCCCAGGGAACATGGGGACCAGAGCAAAAGCCCACAAGGGATGGAAAACACGGCCCCCACATGCGTGTGGTCTGTGTGTGGCGTGATCTTCTCTCACCGTGCGGCTGCCTGTGTGGTGTTACACATATATTATCTGTACAAGAGCGCCGGCATTTTAGAAACACCCGGTGTGCGCACGGCATGTGTGAGTGTGGGCACGGTGTGCGTGAGCATGGGCATGGCGTGTTGGAGGGCCAAACCCCCGGCGCAGAGGTGTAACAGCAGGGGTGCTGCTCTCCATCACCCCTCTCACAGCATCTAGCCCTTCCGCGAGGAGTGTCATCCAAACCAAAGTTCCCCCAGGTTTTCCCATGAGGGGGTTAAACACCCCAGCTCTGTTGCAGACACACCGAAAGGCAAAATCTCTCTTGGGGGTTCAACTCGCTTCACCCATGCAGGGGTTTGCGATTTGCCCCAAAATCAGTGTGTTTTGGGCACCTTCCCTCGCGATGCTGCAGCTCACCAGCAGCACAGGGGGCTCCGAATCTGGCAAGGCGTGAATCCCTGGAGATTAGAGGGTTGGGTTTGGGCTTTTTCTTTGTTTTTTTTTTTCCTTTCCACAATGCCATTCAGGGCCTGGAAAGGCTGTCCCCGTCCCCCTGACCCAGTCCAGCTCGCCAGCACGGCTGTGCAAATCCCTCAGTGCTTTTCCAGGCAACGCTGGGACTCGGATGAGCTGGAGCTGCCGGGGTAAGACACCGCTGGGGGCTTGCAGGGGCTATTTTAAGCGGGGGAAAACGATGGAGAGACGGTTAATTGATTTCTGTGATTAACTAAGAGTTTGTCAGTGCAATACTCTCGGGTTTACTCTCCTTGGGTTTTTTTCTAGTTTGGAATTATTTATTTTCAAACAGTGTTTGGGAGGGGGGAAACATTTCTTTTTCTGTCCCTGAATATTTCCAGTGAGAAAGTCGTTAATCTCCAGATGATATTTAGGCTGGGGAGGGAAACCAGGAGGGGAATGAAAAGCTTCCGACGCCGCTGCGTTGGCTGGCAGGAGAAACCAGGCAGTGCTGGTGCGAGAGGCAGAGCGCGGCTGCTCCGCTTTCAGGGCAGGAATCCCTCCAGCATCCCACCAGGAGCTACCCCACCTCCAGCAGCAAATCCCAACAGGATCCTAGTGGGAGCAATCCCATCGCCAGTAGCAAATTCAGAGCAAATTGTTGCCCCGGCCAGCAGCAAAGTGGCTGAAGCATCTTTGTGCTCCCCATGACTTCCCAGCTGCCTGGCAAACTTTTTATCCATTCTCTCGGTGGAAATGCTCACCGGCAGCATTCTGTTTTCTCTTTTTTTTTTTTCCCCCCCCCATTTAAAAATCAAGAGGAGGGAAATTGTGGTGATTTATTTTGGTGAAAGCATTCCTTGCTGGTTTTCCGGGCACAGGGGTGGAGCAGAGCGTCCCTGCGCACGTTTTCTTTGTACTTGCCAAAGGCGGGACAGCGAGGGGTTAATACGGAGAGGAGCAGGATCCACCCTGATGGACCTGGGGCTGGTTGGTTATTTTTAATTTTATAGACTTGTCAATCAGTGCTTGCCCTCCCTCTCACTTCGGCCAAGGCTGGATGTCAGCTGGCAGGCAGCAAAAATCCACCTCATCCCAGAAATTATTAATAATAATAATAATAATAATAATAATAATAATATCACTGGCAGGGAAAAGTGGAAGCAGGAGAGAGGTGGAGAGAGCACGACAGCCCCTTGGTATTTTGTCCACCTTTCCCGTGCCTTGTGTTTTGCGTGGCTTTTCCTAACCAGAGGAAAAATAAACAGTGGTTTAAGGGATGTTTAAGTCAGCTCTTGAGAGGCTGGAGGAGCCCGTGTTCATCCCTCCACAAAGGAAAAGAAGTGAAAGAGAGAGAAAAGAAAAAAAAAAAAAGCCATGTGGCTCTTTGTGGAAGGAATTAAAATGGGTCCCGGAGGCTGCAAGCGCTGGGATAGAAACAAGCACCGATGGGGACGGGAACCCTGGGAAAGAGGAGTCTCAAAAAGAGACCTGGGGACAGAAAAGCAACAGGCTGGGGAAGGAGGATGTACCAGGACGCTGCCAGCGCCGCTGGGTGCGGGCAGGGACACGGGGGATGTACTGGGACATGTCTTGGTCCCCCCCATCACCGCTGCCCTGCTCCCGGGGGTGCGGGACCGGGATGCGGGTGCCAGGTAGCGCGGGATGCCCAGAGGGCAACTCTATAAACTCTCCTCCGTGCCTGGCACTGGCCTCCCACCCCACGCATCTCTTCGCCCAGGGCTTTGCTACTTCAGAAGAGGAATTAAAAATATGAAAGAAAAGCACGCCGCAGCTGCTGCACTGGGAAAGGCCTGGGAGCTGCCTTGAAGATGGTTCATTTTTTGCCTCCGAGATGCTGGAGGTGAATCCCAAAGGAAATCCTGCAGCCGTGCAGGGAAACGGGACCCTCGGAGTCCCGGGGAGTTCATCCTCCGCTGGGATCCCCCTGACACGTCCCAGGGGCTCCCCGGCCTCTGCACATCCCCGGCAGCCGAAGCCAGGATGAACCCATTGGCATCAAAGGAGCCACCCCAGGTCGACGTTGTTCAACTAAGCTTTTCGGCTAGAGTTATGCCCTGTGAAAACGAGGACATGGTAAAAAAGCAAAAAGTGAAGACAACCCTGTGCCTGGTTGGGAAGCCAATTTGGAAAGCATCCTCCAGTTGCATCGCTGCTTATTTTCCCATTTCCCCCCCCTGTAGCCAACCTTGAGGTTAGACCCTGTTGGTTTTTCACTTCTACGGAGTGGGGAATAAATGAATTAAATTAAATTTTATAGAGCTATATTTATCCTTCGCCATGCCGGCGTCTCCCCAGCTGCATTTCAACCAGCTTTGCTGTGCAAGGGCGGCTCCGAGATGAGGTATCTCGTAAAAGAAACACCCTCAAACAGGTCTCCTTGGATCTGAATTAATCATCTCCTTGGGTTTTTGTCTTTGCGAGAGATTTCTTTTTTTTTAATGCAGTCGGGTCTTCCAGAAAATGGACGGTAACAAAGCGCAGTTAAATATATTGTCTGGTGACCGCAAAACAAATGCTGTCAGGAAAATGGAAGGAAGGCTTGAAAAATGAGATTTCAGAAGGAAATATTGAGGTGGCATCAAACCCGGGGTTGTTTTTGCAGAGGAAGGGAGGTGAGTCTTCCTTAGGGCTCCTGGCGGGCAGAGGAAAAGTTCCCCAAACCCTTGAAAAGTTTGGATTTGGGCTGACTTTGCTGGGCCGGAGGTTTTACCGCTGAAAATATTCAGGAAGTCCCTTTCTAACAAATAACTGAGTCCCAAATCGCCGTGAAGAGACACAAAGCGGTTTTATCGATTTGATTTTTGGGGGGGGTGTGGTGTGGTGTGGTGTGGACAACATGAATATATCTTCACACACACACCCCAAAATGTATTGCAAAATATGTTCACCATCCTCTGCCACTGCCGTGTGCATTTTTAATTCCCCTGCTTTTGGTCTCTCGTCTGTTTTTCCAGGAGAGGACCCATATTCTCTGGGGAATCCCGCTCCCTCGCTTCACCCCCTCCAGGGATGACAATTTCTCCCCGGTAACATCCCTCACTTGCCCTTCCCAGGATCATTTTTACACCCTATAAGGACCTTCCCTCAGCTTTAAATTTTTTTTTTTTATTTTTTTTTTCCAAAAAGCCCTTTTTGTGTCGCCTTCTCAGGGACCTGAATTAAATCCCATGTTTAGCAAACAGGGCGGTGGGGTTGAATGTTCAACGGCTACAGAATCGCTTGTAGGGATCGTGCTGCGGGCACAGACGATCTTTATTCCAGGGATGTATTAGCAAAAAATACTGACTTGAAATGTCCTTTACACCATTTATATCCAGAAGCTTTCTGGGGTTTTTTAACTAAATTCATTTGCAGCAATACCGACCCATTGCTTGCGTAGGGGCTGGAGAAGTTTAAGCAGGAATTATAAAAGCCTCCAGCTTTTATAAAAAAA
Source organism: Larus michahellis (assembly GCF_964199755.1). Taxonomy (NCBI): domain Eukaryota; kingdom Metazoa; phylum Chordata; class Aves; order Charadriiformes; family Laridae; genus Larus; species Larus michahellis. The sequence continues at coordinate 956,181 of NC_133919.1, forward strand.
AAATTACAATGGGCACACAAGGACCTGCCAGGCGCTGGAGCATAGAGCTGGTTTGGTCTGGAGGGCATTATCCAACCTCAATTGCTTTTTTTTTTTCAATCCTACTTAATAGTATTAATCGGCAAGTATCTTTTCTGCTCTTTTCCGAGCTAGGCGCGCTGGGGCTGGAGAACTCACGGCTTTTTTCCTTCAAGGAATAGGCAAAACTGCCCCAATATTTGCAGAAAAATGCTGTTGCCTCTTGCAAAGGGGGAAGTTAAAGGCCGGGAGCAAGCGGGGAACACGCAGCCTGCGAAACTTCAACACGGTGAGCTGTAAAGCCACAAACCCCAGCTTTATTAGCGCTGCCCCATCCCATGCCCTGCATTTTGGGGGAAAAACTACCAACAAAAAAAAATGTCCAAGCCAACCTTCTGTTTACTTTTTTAGAAATAAGTTTGGAAGCTAAAAGTGACAAGGGATGATTTTTTTTTTTTCTTTTTTTTCTTTTTTCTTTTTTTAAAGTCATCCCCGCATTTGCTTCATCAACTTTCGGCTTGTGCTGGAGCAACACGGAGGAAAACTAAATTCCTTGGGATAAAAAGCCGCTCAGCCGCCACGGCGTTAGAAGCACAAAGGTGTCGGCAACACGGCACAGATGAGATTTGTTTAACACTCCGCCGAGCCTTTTAAACCACAAATTAATGAACTTGAGACCAACGCAATATTGATGGTAATCTTTCCTTTTTACTTTGCTTCCTTGTTCCCTCGTTTTCCTGCTCAGTGATTGCCGGGTCTGATGAGGGCTCCTCGCCCTGCACCGCCTCAAAGGCGAAAGGTTACGGTCCGGCAAGGTGGGTTTGAAATAATTTCTTACAAATACATAATTTCACTGGGAAAAACATGTCGGCATTAAGCGGGGAGAGTGGAGCTGCTGGTTCGGGGGCTTTTCCAGGGCCGAAAAGAAAGGATCCTTTCCCATTTTTGAGGAGGTTTATGGGGTTTAATACCTTTTTCTCCTTCTCCACACTTAGAAAAGGCAGTGTGAACCAGCAGTCCTGTAGCTCGGTGGCTATTCAGAAGGATGCACAAACTCCAGATAAATATCTATTTACTTAATTTTTTTTTGGTCCATTGTTATTTTGAAATATCTGGGAAGAGCCATGACTTAAAGCTGGTGGCATCCTCTAACAGCCCGCTCGAAGCCACCACTCCTCTTTGTAAATTCAGAGTCCGCCCCCCCCAGGCCCGCAGAAGTGATGTATTCCTGTCCTTATTTTATAGAAATTTTATAGATTTCCTATAATCAACTTTTCCGGCTTTTGCTAAAGGTTACTTTTTGATTCTTAAACAGAAGGTAGAGATGGATTTAGCCCTCCTGGATTTAAATAAAAGGTGTCAGGACTTTGGGGGCAGAAAACAGGAGAATGAGAAGGAGGGTTTGCAGCCGCAATTATCTAAATTACCTGAATTATCCAAATTACCCTTATGCCTCCCACAGGACAAGATACCTGGCTAGAAAGGCTGAGCTGGGACCACCAGAATCACACGGGGGGGGAGAGAAAACCCAGCTGATGGGAGAAGTGAGGTAAGGATTCAGCAATGGAAAACAGGGATGTTACCATCTTTTATAGTGCCGTCCCGGGGATGTGGTACCCGACAGGCACTCGGGGATGGAGTTATTTCTCCATCTCCTGGGTACGGCCATGGATCTGGGCGGAGGAAGGTCTCAACCTCCTCCCAACCAAAATGCCTTTGCTGGGGACGTGGCTGGGAGCTGTCGAGGAGGAGTATTCCCAAAATGCCTCTTGAAATCCCTTTTCCTCCCCATCCGTATTGAGTCTAACCACCCTCAGCCTCGTCCATCAGATATTACCGCTATTAATTATCCCCCGTGCGAAAACTTTCTAAAATATTCCTCATCCTTGTGGAAAGATTTGCGGTTTGCTTTGCGCAGGCCAGGGCTGGAGCCTTTACTGGCAAAGCAAAATGAGACATTTCTTGCTTTATGATCACATCCCTCCTTTTTCATATAAATAAGTAACGTCACTGGAGAGCTGAGAGAAATTGTGGCGTGCAGTTTTACGGAGGAAACACATCTCAGAGGCAGTAAAAGTTGTATATTATGGTGCGGAGAAAGCAAACTGGGTTTGCAGAAGAGGCTGCGAAGACCTGTGGCGGGCGTCCCTGGCAAAGAGTCGCTGCTGTAACTTTTCCTAACACCAAGTGGGAAAGGTTGGCTTCGGCAGCGGGGAGGATGCTCCCATCCCTGGGGGATGAGCCATCCCAATCTCTTATTTTTTTGGGGCGCAAGAGCGTGGAGCAGGTGGGATTGCTCCTCAAAGTGTTCCCAGGGAGGCAGCAAATTAATAGCTTGGAAAAACAGGAAAGGGGAAAATAGGCAGGGGAATTTCTGACTGGGGAGGGGAATGCTTAAAAAAAAAATCAGCCCCTGCATCCAACCTGCTCCCCGAAAAAATCTGGGGGTTAAACCTGCCCCTCTGAGTCACAGGGGGGCTGCAGCCCCCACCAGGATCCCAGGTCCTGGGGCTGCCTGAGATTTTCTGCAGGAGCTTTAGGGAGGTTACAGGGAATTTTGCCCCATGCACGTATCAGGGGAAACTGAGGCATGGAGCGAGGCAGCGACACCCTCGGTACCTGCTGAAAAGCCCATCTGCCATAACAGACCACCTCCAGGTGGGGACACACAAGGTCCTGGGGACACGCAAAGATGTGGGGACACGCAAGGACGTGGCCTTGGTGCCCTCCGAGCACCCCAAACCGGCCCCATCGCCCCAGGGTGGTCTCCATCCACCCCAGGCCCCCCCAACCCCGCTCGGCCCCACCACCAGCGTCCCCAGGGTTGGGACCAGCCAGTGGCGGTGCCCCGGGAGGCGGAGGGGAGCCCCCACGCAGCCGCCGCGGGGCTGCGCCGTGTGAATTAACCAACTTTGTGTTCCACCAAGCCTTTTCCCTTAATAGCCATCCCCCTCCCCCTCGCTTTTGCCGGCGTTTGAGGAGAAGTGAGGCGTGAGAGATCCTTTGGAATAATGAGGTGTAATTAGCCCTGGCAGCTCTTATCTTCCACACACCCCCCTTCAATTAGATTGAAATAAAAAAAAAAGGCAAGAAGGGTGTGTGTGTGGGGGGGGAATAAAAAGGAAGGTGGTGAGGGAGGGAGGCGAGAAAAAGTTGTACGCCGTGTCCAGCTCCATCCTTCTGGGCTGGGTGCTGGTCCCCGTGGGTGGGGGGTCCTGGCTCTGTCCCCCTTTGCATGGCTGCTGCCGGGGGAGTCAGGGAGGTGGTCCCTGTGCCTCAGTTTCCCTTGGCTGTGGTCTCTGCCTCGGCAGGGTACCAAAACCAACCCCTGCAGCAGGGCAAGAGGCGTTGGGGGCATTGTGGGTGAAACCAGATACTTGATCCCCAAGCATCCCTTGGAGCCCTGAGCATCCTTGGAGCCCCAAGCATCCTGCCGAAGCGGTCCAGAGCTCCCTCTTCCCACCCAGACACCAATTTCTAACCCCGGCTTTGATTCCTGTGGGACACATCAGGCTGCTGGTACAGGAGCAAGGTGGGAAAAGCCCCCATGAGCAGGACCTGGGTGCAACAGGGCTGTTTTTGGACCGCTCCATCCGTCCCAGCTCATCCCCGCGTCCCTCCCAGCCTCCGATGCTGCCTGTCCACCCCGCTCCTGCCCTGCTGCCATTCCCGCTCGGCCCTTGCTCTTTCGTACCCGTGACCCTGATCTTCAGGCTGACAAGCTGATGGATGGGCAGCGCCCCAGTGATTTACGACGTCCTTTAATATTTGGCAAAGTGGCCAAAAGCCCTGGGCAGGCGACGGAGCTGGGGTCGGCGGGGGGAGACGGCCGGGAGATTTGTCAACCTTTGAGGCGGGGAGGCGGGGAGGGAGGAAAGTGCCCTGTCTGTCCGCAGTGATTTATACCCGATCGCCGTGATTAAATTGGCCTTAGCTAATGATAACTAACTAGTCAGGGGCTGACCTTTCCCTGACAATGGAAGGGGGCCGGGAGCCACGCTGCTGCGGGGTGTCTAATGGGGATGTTTCTTCAGCCAAGACACTATTTTTTTTTAACATGGCTCTCTTTTTTTTCCTTCAGAAATGGTTTCCCAGCCGGCCCTGTATATAGAAGATGCAGGACGCCACATGTCCCCACACCCTGGGGTCTTGCCCCCGCCGCACGTCACCTCTCCAGGCTGCGTCGGTGCCACCACAGCCCTGCAGGGACCTGCTGCCAGAGCCCACGGGGACGAGACCGGTAGGGCCAAAGCAAGTGGGTCTGATGGTTTTTATCTGGGGAGGACTTGAAATCTGTTTCCAGTGGGGAAATTTCACCTGTAGCCAAGCTGAACGGGGTGGTGGGGGGCTGCGCAGGTGCCCTCAAGCCTGAAATGTCCTGGTTTTCCAGAGGTGCCGTATTGTCTGTCCATCCCTCCTTCCCCAGAGCTGTCCGTCCCTCTCTCCATCCCTCTCTCTTCTCCTCCACCTCTTTCACCCTCCATTGCCATCTCTCCCCCGTGCCACAGAGGGGAGCAGCCTCTTGTTTCCCTGCCAAGCCATGATGGAGGTATTTGAAAAGATAAAAAATAGGTTTTTCTGCCTTAAAAACACCTTTTGCCTCTTCCGCTTGCCGTAAATAAAACCCACAAACATTGAAACGAAGCCCCTGACCACCTTCAGGCAGAGGTTTCACTGCTCAGCCCAACTTTTCCCACCGGGACTCTTTACACAGGTTCAGTTTTTTGGGTCCCCTTTCGTATGTTTGTGTTGGTCTCATCACATCCAAAGACTTCCCTGGCCCAGGAAGGGTGTCGCTGGCTCACCACGGTCCAGAGAGACACCGGAGAGATGCACCGATGGCCTGAATTAAAGGTAAAAAAGGAGTGAAATCCTCCGAGGCTGGAGCTGGACGCCTCAGTGCACGCCGCCCCAAGCCGCGCTCTCCCTCCCCGCCCTGACGCCTTGACACGAGGATAAAAGCCAGGCTGACGGGGCGATTTCACGGAGATTAACCTCGTGCACTGCGCTGGGGCCATCACTGCCCTCGGCACCGCGTCCCCCTTGTAATGAAGGCGGATTACAGATATATTAGCCCCACCACCAGTTTTATCAGCAGCGGTTTATCACACGGAAGGGGCGACGGCCGAGGGCAGGGGACGGAGGAACCCGACCACCCGCCAGAGACCTGGAGCATCACCAGGGAGGCTTTAATTCAATTTTTGGGAGGGGACGCAGGCCGAGGTCAGCGTTTGCTGCTTGTCCCCGGTACAGCCCAGCTCCCCAAGAGTTGGGATGCTGATGGGGAAGCCTTCGGCCTGGCTGCAGGCAGGGCTGCCCCTCTGCACCACCCTGGGCTGGGTTAGAGACTTCCGATTTAAAAAAAAAATCCCCTTTTGGAGGCCTTTGGGTGGCTTCTGCAGGGGATGGAGATGCTTGTTATGTCCTGGCCAGGCCCATCCCTCCCCATCCCATGCAGAATCTCCCCCGGGCTGCAGGAATTCCCCTCCTTGGCCCCAAAACGCCTTGGGACGCCGAGCATCCCCGTGAGGCACCGGGGCACCCAACCCTGAGGGGGCTCAGGCGGGTGCCTGACATCGATGCAACAAGGCACATCAAGGAGGGGGGGATTTGAGCCTGGAAGAGGTTAAAGTGGGGCGAAGCTTGCGGGGGAGAGAAACCTCCCGAACAGGGCATTTTAATGACATTCCATTAAAGCTCCCTTTGGGGCTGGCACGGCCGCCATGTGCTGCACATTCTCATGGTAATTATGAGACATCTGTGTAGAGGCTCTTTTCTCATCAAAGATGGCTCTCTTCAAAGACGCTCCTGGGAAACCCTTCACCTCTGACCTGGGGGGTCACTGCCGAAACAGCGGCTCTATAGTGCGCGTTACTGTAAAGCCCAGTATCCTTTTTCCTCCCCTAACCTGACCAGGTCCCGGCTTTTCAGGCGGGATTCGTTGAGCTGAGAGAGTTGCCGGGGAGAGGCCACCGGTTTCCAGAAAGGGTCCCCACCGCCGCCGCCACCACCACCACCTCCACCAGTGCCAGTCCTGGGTGCCGCCGTCGTCGTCGTCATTGCCTGTGCTGACCCCAGCCGCAGGATCAAAGTGGGATGAAAAGGGGTTTAATGAGAGGGAATGGGGCTGGCTGTTTCCCGGCCCCGTGCTGGGGAAGGGGCGTCCCCCCCAATGTCACCCATCACCGGGACAAAACCCACCCCGGTCCCTGCCTAGTGCGTCCCACCTGGGCAGCGCCGAGTCCTAGGGAGTGATTTTTAATGATTGCCGTAAAAAACCCCACCATCCTTGATGCCGCAGAGGTGACAGGGATGTTCCTGAGGTCCCCCAGCCACAAAACATGGGCACTTCGGCATGGTGAGGATGCTCCATGTCCCCCGGGGATGAAGACCACCTTCTCCCACAGGGACGTTTCTGGCACAACCGGCATCACTATCCCATCCAACAGCACCACCATCACTGTCCCATCCATGGCGCCGGTGTCCCCAGTGCCTCCGGTGTGCGTCCCAGGTGTCCTTCACCTCCCTGGTGGGGGACAGTGGCCTGGGGACGAAGGGGACGGATGCCCAGCAGGTGCCTCAGTGTCGGCGCAAGTGGCTCCATTCCTACGGCACAGCACCGGCAAATGCTCCCCATGGCCCTTTCCAATAAGTGGCAAATGATTCTTCGTCCTGTCGCTCCCCAGTGGCAATAAACCTTAATCACAATGAAGTCATTTGATTTTCCACGTCCTGTAATCACGCGGCGATTTGGCATTAATTAACGAGCGTTTACGGGAAGGGCCGGCTGCTGGCGTTAGCGCTGCGCTTTTCCAGAAGATGGATTATCTCCGGAGCATCCGCTGGCACGCACTGGTGCTGGGGGACGTCCCGTCCTGTGCCGGGAGTGAGGTCCCGAGGGGACGTCAAGCCTAATGAAGCACCCAGCTAATGAGGGACGGGATGTGGGTGCTGCAGGACCTCTCATTTTCACTCCCACCCCACTTTCCCCTCCCAGGATCGGTCTTCTCCTGGGCAGGGCTGGTGGGGAAACTGAGGCACAGAGGGGGACTGGCGGGGGGATAGGAAGGGGGGGGGTTCCTTCGCCACAGAGGAGAGGGATGGGGCCAGGGGTGCTGGACCATGGTGTTGACTCAACAGGGAATTAAGCTCGTTAGAAAGCGCCCGGGGTCTGCGGGTGGCAGGAGCTGCCGGGAGGGTTATTCACTCCGGCTGGGGGGGGTCAGCAGCCCCGGGGGATTATCGCCCCGGGGGTTGTTTGGTGGTGATGGGGGTTGTGTCTGGGTAGATTCTCTAGTGGCTCACACAAGGGTTGGGTGCCCCCAATGGCCTGTCCCGAACCCACCGCCGTCCTCCCTCCCCGCTGGCCCCCAGCCGCAGCCCCTCACGTGCCAGCGTCCCTTTGTGCCCGCAACTCCCTCACCGGAGACTTCCACAAGGCTTCTTCCCCCTCGCTCACAGCCTGGCATCGAACCCCCATTGTTCTCTTGTCAATTAGATTTTGTTCCCCAAAATCTTCAGATGTTCCGGAGGGTGTCTCCCACCGCCCGAGGATGCCTCCCAGGCAGTTACACCTGCCAGACCCTCCACCAGCACTGGAGCCCGTCACCAAAAACCCCGTGTGGTTAATTTGTGGCCATCCCCTTCCCTTGCCAGGCAGGTTTGGAGCTGCCGGTGATTTACCGGGGCTCGGTGCAGCGCGTGCCTCAGTTTCCCCAGTGCGGCAGGAAGGGGTGCCCCTCTCTGGCACCGGCCCTCAGGGGCTGGTGGGGATGTGGCCCTGTGGTGTTGGAGGGTGCAGATAGGGACGGGCAAAGGGACAGGAATGAGGATGGGTTTGGGATGAGGATGAGGATGAGGATGAGGATGAGGATGAGGATGGGGATGGGGATGTGGATGGGAAAAGGAACAGGGATGAAGATGGGTTAGAAACGAGGATGGGTTTGGGATGAGGATGAGGATGGGGATGGGGATGGGAAAAGGAACAGGGATGAAGATGGGTTTGGAACGAGGATGGGGATAGGGAGGGGAAGAAGGACAGGAATGGGGATGGGTTTGGGATGGGGATAGGGATGGGGAAGTGCTGATGATAAGGCTAAGGATTAGGGATGGGGAGGAGGATGAGGACGGGGTGAGGATGAGATTGAGAAAGAATAAAGATGAGGATGGGGATGGGAAAAGGGTCGGGAACAGAGATGGGATGGGGATGGGCAGGGATGGAGATGGAGATGGGGATGAGGACAGGGATGAAGGCAGAGATGGGATGGGGATGGAGAGCGCTATGGGATTGGGATGAGAATGGGAATAGGGACAGGGATGGAGTTGAGGATGAGGATGGGGTTGAGGACGAGGATGAAGGTGGGAATCGGAATGGGGAAGTGCTGAGGATGAGGACAGGGATGGGGATGAGATGGGATGGGACAGGGATGGGAGCAGCCTGCCTGGGCAGCCCCATGCTGCAGCCGCGGATGAAGGAGTGGGGCAGGGGACAGGCTGAGGGACACCAGCGGGGGCTGCGGGTGCCGCAGGGACGCTCAGGCGGGTGCTGCTGGCCCTGGCGAGTGCTGCCGCCCTATAAATCCTCACGTCGTATATAAACCACCCCGGCACCTGGTTGCCAGATTTTGTCTGGTGCCTTAATGTCAGGACTGTAAATTAGCTGCTGGCACCAAGGCGACCTTGACGAGTCCTCCGCAGGGTTTAGTCCCAGGAGGGAATGGACCTGGGGTGGTGGTGGGGGGGAGAGGATAGATGTGGGTGCCCTGTCCCCAGCCGTGCCTCTGTTTCCCCAGCGCAGGGAGGGCTGCTGCTGCGCTGGCAGAGTTTATTGCGCTCTGAACCTGAATATGTGGGATGCTGTGGCTGCCGGTGTGGCCGCGACCAACCCTCAGGTCCCCAAAAAAGCCCTGACCCCTGCAGATCCCCAAAAGATGTGGGCCAGAGCAGGCTGGTACCCCCCGGGAGCCGCTTCTCCCCACAGCCCGGGAAGGGTCATGGCCACGGTCAGCCCCTCAGTGGGGTCTGTGCCCTGACCCGGCTGGGGAGGGGTTAAGGATCTGGCGCAGTGCCTTCGCATAACATCTACCTACTGACCGAAAACTCACCTCCAGTTAGCCATTCCCTCCCCAGCACCGCCAGACGTGTGTGCACACGCGTGTACACGCACGCAGACACACGCACATTCATGTGTGCACATACAGGCGCACACACAGACGTATGCACGCATATGTGCAGTCACCCCCGCGCAGATACGCACAGTCAGGCCCACACATACGTGCACATGGATGTGCACACACTGCACCGGGCTTCCTCGCAGTGGACATCCCGCTGTGAGTGGGGGAAAACACTCCCGGGGGGGTTGGGAGCCATGGCGGGGCCGCAGCCTGCACACCCCGTCCCCTTTTCCATCCTCTTTCCGTACCCTTCCCCAGGAGGAACCAGCCTTTGAGGGGGGTGGACGGGCCCGCCCACACACATCGTCCCAGGGCCAGCACGTATAGCCATCGCTCGCCCAACCGCCGGGAGCTGAGCTCACAGCAGCCAAACTGCTACTTAATCGATCGATCGAGACATTTATCTGCCTCCCGCCAACCCCCATCGCTGCTGGATCTTCTCCAGGTCGCTAAAATTAGCAGCCGTTAGAGAAAGCGGCTCTGGCCGGGCTGGGAGGGGGGAGCGCAGAGGGGAGGGGGGTGGATGGGTGCAAGGAGCATCGAGGCGGGGGGGGGGGGGGGGGGGTTGATTGGGGATGGAGGGTGCACCCCAATGTTAGGTGTGTAAACAGGGATGTGGGAGGGATGGACAGCATCAGCCGCATCAGGGATGGAGATGGATGGACCAGGGATGGGGTTGGGTGGACCAGGGGTGGAAATAGATGGACCAGGGATGGGGATAGATAGGGTTGGATGGACCAGGGATGGGGTTGGGTGGACCAGGGGTGGAAATAGATGGACCAGGGATGGGGATAGATAGGGTTGGATGGACCATGGATGGGGATGGATGGCCCAGGGATGGGGATAGATAGGGTTGGATGGGCCAGGGATGGAGTTGTAGGCACCAGGCACAGCATCGGGTGTACCAGGGATGGGGATGGAGGCACCAGGGATGGGGTTGGAGGCACCAGAAGCAGCATCAGATGCACCAGGGATGGGGCTGGATAGACCAGAAGCAGTGGTGGCATCACGGGGACACCCTGGGAGCTCCTGGCGTGGGTTTAATATAACTTTTCCCTTCATTTATTTGCCCCTTCAAATCAAATCAATGCTTTTGACGTGCTTGAAATGGTATATTTTAAATTTATACCCCCAGGTCACCCCCACAGGTGACAGTCCGGGGCCAGAGGGACACAAAGTTTCCCTGGGCTGACATGGAGGGATCAGACTCGCTGCTTTTGGTGACAACTCGACAGGGAAAAGGGAACTAAACCAGGGGAAGATGAGGCAGCAATTTTATATTTTCCCCGGACATATTTTCCACTATTAAGAAAAAAAAAGAAGGAATAAAATAAAAAAGAAAAGCTGCAGCTTGGTGGCTGTGCCAGCCCCCCCACGCCGCTCTGACAGCACGCACAGGCTGAAAAACGGCTTTTTTTTTTGTCGAATTTTTTTGTTATTATTATTTTTAATTCCCCCCTCCCTCAGCTTGGCTCGCCGGCTCTGACTGACTGTGAGTGACAGCTCTGCCCATCGTCTGCAACGAGACTCGCTGCGGGATCGGCAGCTCCCACTCGCTTTATCGATATCATTGGGATTTTTATACAGATTCTGCGTCCACCTGGGGGGGGGGGGTGGGGAACACCCCACGGGGGTCCCAGTGCTCACCCCTGGGACAATAACTTTTCCCCGTGGCCTTTTCCAGCTTGTCCTTGAATTAAGGCCCCCTGTCCCGCACGGGGTTTATTTAAAATATTCCCAGCAGAGGTTATTTATGGGGGGGTGAGACGGGGCCGGGCCGGTGCCGCCGCTTTGAAAAGGCCATTTCTGACTTTTCTCTAATGGGCTGTTAAAAACCTGCAATAAACCAGTCCCAGCGGTGCTGCCCCCCCCCCCCCCCCGCCCAGGCTGGGGGCTTCTGGGGGCCATACTGGGATCAGACTGGGGGTCTTACTGGGACTAGACTGGGAGGTTTACTGGGATGAGACTGGCACCATACTGGGATCAGACTGGGGGGCTTATTGGGGAGAGACTGTGACAATAAAGGGATCGGACCGGGGGTAAGCTATGGTGCATCTGGGATGAGACTGGGGTGGCATACTGGGATCAGACTGGGGGACATGCTGGGGCTATACTGGGATGATACTGGGAGGGCGCTTACTGGGATGAGACTGCAACTACACTGGGACCAAACTGGGAGGGCGTGAGGCTGGGGCTGCGCACTGGGATCAAACTGTGGTCCATACCGGGATCCATCTGGGGCTGCACTGGGACCTTACTGGGGGACCACACTGGGAGCATCCCCTGGGCCATGCTGGGGTGGGTGGGGCTTCACTGGGATGAGCCTGGGACCACCCGTGCCCATAGTGGGAGGCTTACTGTCCGACCCCAATTCCAGACAAAAAAAGATTAAAAAAAAAAGTTGTTGAGTTTGTTGAATTCAATTTTTTTTAAACTAAATAAATTAAAAATAAAAAATAACCCCAATCCCAGGAGCCGTGAGGAAGAAGCGCTCGGTAATAAGGAAAAAAACCATGGCAAACATGAATAATCCTGTGCGGTCCCCGACGTGTGGGAGGCACCGGGGGTAGAATATCGCTTTTTATTTTATTTTCTCTTTATAAATAGCCCCCCTCGCCTTGTGCCCACGGGGCAGGTGCTGGCTGGGGGTGTTCAGCCCCCCCAAAAACCTGCTTTTCTCCCTTAAACAGGGGGAAAAATAGTGTCGCGTTCCCCCCCCCCCCAGCAGCATCCCAGTCCCCAGGTCCCCAGCCTTGGGGAGAGGGTCTCCATTCTTGGGGTCCCATCTATGGGGTCTCCAACCTTGGTGTTCCCATCCTTGGGGTCCCCAACCATGGGGGTCCCATCTTTGGGGGTCCCCCAACCTTGGAGTCTCAACCTTGGGGTACCAGTCCTTGGAGTCTCCATCTTTGGGATCCCGTCCTTGGAGTCCCCAGCCATTGGCTCCCACCCTTGGTGTCTCCATCCTTGGTGTCCCCATCTTTGGGAGCCCCTCCTTGGGGTCCCCAACCATGGGGATCCCATCTTTGGGGCGGTCTCAATTCTTGGTGGCCCCATCCTCGGTATCTCCATTCTTGCTGTCCCAATCTCTGGGGTCCCCTCCTTGGGGTCCCCGTCCCGGGCGGGGAGGTGTCACTGCATGGGGCCATAGGGCCAGTTGAGGGTGGTGCCGGCCAGCAGCATGTCGCGGATGAGGGTCTCGATGGGGGTCTTGCCCACCAGGCGGCTGAAGAAGAGTTGCTGGATGCCGGGGGCAGAGACGCTGCGGAGGGCGGGCAGGCGCAGGAGGAGGCGCCCGAAGCGGCTGGGCTGGCTGGGGTGCTGCCGCCGCACGTGCTCCTCCAGCGCACACTGCGACTTCTCCTGCAGGCCGGCCACCTGCCCCGGGTCCGACAGCCCCACCGCGTCTGCGGGCAGCAGGGAAACTGAGGCACGGCCGGGACCCCACCCCCGGCCCCGCCCCTTTGGCCCCGCCCATTCGGTCCCTCCTCTATCACCCCGTCCCACTTGGCCCCGCCCACTCAGCCCCACCACCATTAACCTCACCCCACTAAGCCCCACCCACCTCCTTTAGCCCCGCCCACTCAGACCCACTCCTTTCATTCCCCAGCCCCCTCCCCCTTAAGCCCTGTCCCATTAACCCCCCCCCAGTCATCCCCACTCCATTCGTTCCCTGTGCGCCATTGAGGCCCACCCCCTTGGGACCCCGCCCCATTAAGTCCCACCCCACTGAGCCCCACCCCATTGAGCCACACCCAACCCTTCCCAGCCCATTCCTTCACTCCCATTGATGCCCACCCCACTGGAACCCCACCTCCTTGGGACCCCACCCCATTAAACCCCACCCCATTGAGCCCCCACCCCACTGAGCCCCCACCCCATTGAGCCACACCCAACCCTTCCCAGCCCATTCATTCCCAGCACTCCCATTGATGCCCACCCCACTGGAACCCCACCTCCTTGGGACCCCACCCCATTAAACCCCACCCCATTAAACCCCACCCCATTGAGCCCCCACCCCATTGAGTCCCACCCCATTGAGTCCCACACCATTGAGTCACACCCAACCCTTCCCAGCCCATTCATTCCCGGCACTCCCATTGACCCCCCCCACCCCTTCAGGCCCCCACCCCACCAGGCCCCACCCACAGCCCCACCCTCTTAAGCCCCTCCCTGTTGGAGCCGCCCCCTCACCGGGGGAGAAGAGGGCCACGGCCTTGAGGCAGGCGAACTCAGCAGCGTCGACATGCAGAGCCTTCAGCTTCTCCACCTGCTCCTGGAAGAGGCGGATGTGGTCCATGAAGGCCACCACGCGGTCGGCAGCCATGGGGGCGGCGTGGAGCCCAGCGGCGGCCAGCAGCGGGGCGGCGTGCAGCGGTAACGCCGACTGCGCTGCGTTCAGCACGAAGAGCTCGCTCCAGCCCAAGCGCAGCAACGCCACTTGATCCGAAAGCTGCAAGTCCGGGAAGAAGGGGATGCCCTTGGCCCATTCAATGGCGCTGAAGAGGAGGCGGGCGGCCAGCTCGCAGATGCTCTCGATGCCCACCACGCCGCTGGGCTGCAGGCACTGGGCGCCATAGCGAGCTGGGGGGTACGGTTCGGCACGGAGCAACAAGGAGATGAAGCCGCTTAAGTAGCCATGGCCACCGTAGGGGTCCCCAGGGACCAGTGGGTACTGGCCAGGGCTGCTCGGGGCGTGAGCCATGCGGCCCCGCTGCACGGCTGCGGAGGGGAGCAGGAAGTCAGCACCCAGCCCCCAGCTCCCATCACCATCCTGTGTGTGCGCCCCCCTCCCCCCCCAAATTCCTCCCAGGGATTAAATACACCAGGCTGTGGTCCCCCCCAAGTGATGGATTGCAGAAGCCCTGCGTGTGCCCCCACCCATGTTAGAGGGGGGGATGTGCCATCTGGGATGGGGCCAATTCCCCTCCCCAGTGCCACACACGCCCGCCCCCAGTGCCAGCCCCCACCCACGATGACCTTAAAATACGGCGTGCCAGATTTGGGGAGGTCACCGTGCATTTGGCGTTCACCCCCCTTCTTGCAAGGGGCTGATGCCAATGAGGCACCCCAGGGACATGCTGGGGGGTGGTCCCCCCCAAAGTGCCAGCACCTGGGGGAGGGGAATGGCAGGAGGTCCCCTCCGGCTCCCACCCCTTGAGTTTTTTGCACTTTGGGCTTAAAAAACTCCAAATTGTGGGGGATTCTTTTTTTCCCTCTTGGCGATGCCGAGCAGTGGGTGGGGGTCTGGCCTCCTCCTCCTCCCCAGTGCCCCCTGCTCGCCCCCCCCGGCATCGCCGCCCCCTGCAGCGGGGCAGGCTCTGAGCCAGGCTTAGCCTAATGCGGCGTGACAGTCCCAGTGTCAGCCAGCGGTCGGGATGGGGGCCATGGGAACAGGGGTCCCTTGGGGATCAGGGGTCCCCGGGATCGGGGTGTCAGCAGGGGGTGGGGTGTCTCCGCCTGCTTTTGCCCCAGCCCTTGGGGTGCGGCGTGCAGCCCCAGCTCCCCCCGAATGCTTTCTCTGCTCAGCATCACCCTGGTGTGGCATTTGTGGGGGTGCAGCCCACTCCTCGCTGCCCATACAGCCCCTCCATGCAGCATCGTGACCCCCCAAAACCCCCTTTACATCACCCAAACCCCTCTCTTTGCGTCACACAGCCCCCCCCTTTGCATCACCACGGACCCCTTTGCATCAGCCCAAACTCCTTTTCATCCCCTCAACCCCCTTTTCAACAGCCCAAACTGCCCTTTCCATGACCCAAACCCCCCAACCCCTTTTTTCCCCCATTTTGGGCAAAACAATCGCTTCAAACCATTGGGTGTGTCCTGCGAGAGAATAAGCTATTTTAGCCCCCAAAAATACATGGGAGCAGCCGAAGGGGGGGGCTTCATCCTCCCCCAGCTCCCCTGGCCATGGGCAGCGCTGGATCCAGGAGCCAGACAAGCCGATATCCCCGAAAACCTGTTCCCTTGGCCCAGCCACGGGATCAGGCCTCACATTCCCAGTGCCTCATCCCAGGTGATTTTTGGAAAACCAAGATGTAAACCACTTTTCCCACGTAAATCCTGCCCCATTCCCAGCATCTGCACCCCCAGCATCTTCAGGGAATAAATTTGTCCCAAGGCAGTGCTCAGCTCCCAAATTCCCAGTTTCAGAGCCGGATTCGGTGCCGGTTTCCAGCTGGGAACACCGGGATAAGGAGCATCACAGGGAGCATCGCTGCCCCGGGCACAGCCGGCGATGCCGTGAGCGGATGGGGAAACTGAGGCACAGAGAAGCCGGAGCCAGTAAATTAAATCCCGGGGACGGTTTCACCTCCGTGTGCTTTTCCATGAGCATCTGCAGCTTTTCCCCGTGCCTGGAGGTGCTGCATCCTGCAGCAACTTCACGCACGTCTCAGGGCAGCTGGGAGCCTCCCCCGAAAAATCAGAGCCAAGAGGGAGTGTGGGGTGTCAGGGGGGTGGGAATGGGGGTGTCCTTGCATGGGGAAATCACCCCATGCCGGGGGATCCACCGTGGCCGTGCCCACGGAACCGGATCCCGGCGTTAACCAGCAGCTTGTGGCACTTCGGAATTAAAACAAAGATACAAAAAAAATCTAACCAAAAAAAACCCCAAAACAAACCCAAAAAACACAAATCTGACCCCAAACCACCTGGTGAAATGTGGGTTCTCCAGGGCAGGGAATTCACCTGGATTTTTTTGTTGTTGTTTTATTTTCCCCAGGGATTTAATCCCTGGCTCCGGCTCCAACTGCATGAAGCAGGTGGGTGTTTGCTACAATGGGGGCTTGCTGCAAGAATTGCCCCCCGCCTCCAGACATCCAACCGGCCTTTTCGGGGAAGAAAAGGGAAAACTGAGGGTTAGGCTTGAGGTGTTTTTTTGTCCCTGACTCCAATCCCACTCCTTTTTGCACGCCCGAGCGCGATGCCACGGCTGTACTGGGATGGCAGCTGCTCCCTTTCCCACCACAACTTCCCACCTTATCTGAATTTTGGCGATTTTTTTTTTTTTTTTTTTTAACACTAGAAAAGGCGATTTTGGAATTTTGGGGATTCTTTTTTCTGCTAGAAAAGGTGACTTTTGAATTTGGGGGATTTTTTTTCCTTTAATGCTAAAAAAGGCGACTTTCTGGGTGGGAGAACCGCTGCTGCCGAAGAATCAGCCCATCAGCAATGACTCGAGAGGCTGCAGAATAAAACCCCTTTTTGAGCGGCTGAGCCCAGTCTGGGCCCCGCCTGTGATTATTTATAAATACTAAATTCATAAATAAGGACCTTAAATATAAATAAGGACACCCCCCCGGCCGAGGTCCATGTTCAAGCAGGGAGATACCGCACGGCAGAGATTTGGCACCAAGGAGTAGGTGTAGCGGCAAAACCAGTGCCTCGATGCACCGTTTCGGGCTTTAAAAAAAAAAAAAAAACCCAAAAATTCTGCTTTAAAGCTGCTGCTTTTTGGGGGAAAAAAAAATAAAATCAACCCAAATTGTGATGGTGGGGCTGGTTGGAGGCGAAGGGACAGGCACGCCGCATATCACCGGGAGTTTGAAATGTGATTTTAATCCCGGTCACGCTGAGCATTCAGACTAATTAACTTCAGATTTACCAGACACTCCTCCCCAAAAAGCCAAATTCTTAATCTTTTAAAGAATATCTGTATTATTGCCCTCTAATCCCCGGGTTTTTTAACAGCCACAGCCCTGGGCGACATATAACAGAGAAGAAAAGCAAATTGCCCCCGTGTCGGCGTAGCCCCAGACCTATAAACCCAGCCCGAGCTGAGACCGAAAAAGAAATTTGAAGTCGAAATGGGGAGTTTAAATGCTGTTATAATTCAGTGGAAGAAGAAAGGGGTTTTTCTAGGCAGGAAATGCCCCAGAAAAATATTTAATGATATGAAAGTTTATCCCCTGGAAGGCGACGCTGGGGAGGGGCGGGAGCCCCGCGGCGGCTCTTGGGGGGTGATGAGGAATTCGGGGTGCAGAGCGGGGACAGGAGCTGGAGCCCTGGGCGGGGGGGGGCAGGAATGGGACTGGGGAGTTCGGGGGTGCCAGGGGGTGCTTGACCACCCCCCGGAAAAGTTCCTCCCTGATTTGTGGCTGCTCCCCACGAAAGGACGGGCCCAAGGGACACAGGGAGGATAAAGATCAGAGGAAAAAGGAAAGAGAAGAGGGAGGGGAGTTGTCTCTTTCCCCCCTTTTTCTTTCTCTTTCCCCCCTTTTTCTTTCTCTTTCCCCCTTTTTGCTTTCTCTTTCCTTCCCTGACAGCCCTTTCTCACCTGCTTTCACTTTCTTTCTTTTACTTTCTCTTTCTGCAGTCTCTCCTTTCTCTTTCTCTCCCTTTCCCTTTCCTTTTTCTTTCTCTTTTTTTTGGGGGGGGTTTCTCTTTTTTGCTCTCTCCCCTTCTCACCTTCCTCTTTCTCTTTTGTCTTTCCCATTTGGGCTCGCGCTCTCCCTTCCTCCTTTCCCCTCTTTTCCTTCCCCCCTTCTCTTTTTTTTTCCTGCACTTTTTCCTCCCTTCCCCCTTTTTCTTTTATTTCTTGCTCCCTCTTGCTCTTTTCCACTTTTTCTCCTCCCTTTCTGCCTTCGCTCTTGTTCTTCCTTGCTCTCACCAGTCCCTTTTTAGCACCCCCCCTCCTTTTCCATCTTCTCTCCTTTTTTTGTGTCCCTTCTCCCGCACTCACTTTTCTTCTTTTCCAGCCCTTTTCCTGCTTTTCCAGCCTCTCTCTCTCTTTTCCAGCCCCTCTCCTTCTTTTCCATACTCTCTCCTTTTGCAGCCCCTCTCCTTCTTCATTCCCTTTCCCTCTTTTCCACTCTCTCCTTCTTTTCCATCCCTTTTACCTTTTCTGCATCTCTGCTCTTTTCACACCCCCTGTTTTCCATCCTCTCATCTTCTTTCCCACCCTCTGTCCTTCTTTTCCATCCCCTCTCCTTTTGCATCCCCTCTCCTTTTCCATCCTTTCTCCCTCTTTCCCAGCTTCTCTTCTTCTTTTCCATCCCCTCTCCTTTTGCATCCCCTCTCCTTTTCCATCCTTTCTCCCTCTTTCCCGTCCCCTTTCCCTCTTTTCCACCCTCGGTCCTTTTGCACGCTCTCCCCTTTCCAGTCCCTCTCACTCTCTGTCTTCCCCTCCACTTTCCCTCCATTTGTTTTCTCTCCCCTTCTCTTCCCTGACCCCTTCTCTTCCCTGTCCTCTTCCCATCCCCTCCCTGACCCCTTCTCTTCCCTGTCCCCTTCCCATCCCTTCCCTGTCCCCTTCCCTCTCCCCTTCCTATCCTTTCCCTCTCCTCTTCCAACCCTTCCTTCTCCCCTTCCCTCTCCCTTCCCCACCCCTTCCCTTGCCCCTTCCCATCCCTCCCGCCCCTTCCCTGTCCCCTTCCCTCTCTTCTTCCCATCCCTTCCCTCTCCCCTTTCCGTCCCATCCCTTCCCTCTCCGCTTCCCCGCCGCCCCTCTCCCCACCTTCCCGCCGCATCCCGACGCGGAGGCACTTGCGGAGCCGGCAGTACTGGCACTGGTTGCGGTGGTGCTGGTCCACGGGGCAGTCGCGGCCGCCCCGGCAGCTGTAGGAGAGGTTGCGGCGCACGGAGCGCTTGAAGAAGCTCTTGCAGCCCTCGCAGGTGAACTGCCCGTAGTGCTTCCCGCTGGCCTTGTCCCCGCACACCAGGCAGTCCCCCGCCGCCTTCCCCGCCGCCTCCGGGCCGCCGGGAGGAGGAGGAGGAGGAGGAGGAGGAGGAGGAAGAGGAGGCTCTGGCCACGGCCCCGCCGTCAGGGCCATGACTGGGGAAGGGGGGGAGGTGGTCCCCCCCGGGGGAAGGGATGGGGATGGAGGGGAAGGGGAGCCGGGCGGGGGAAGGGGGAGCCCGGGGTGGAGAGGGGAGAGCCGGGGATGGAGAAGGCGGTCCGGGATGGTGGGGAGGGGGGGGGCGGTCCGGGATGGAGGGGGGAGACCTGGAATGGAGGGGAGGTACCGGGATGGAGAAGCGGGTCCGGGGATGGAGAGGGGGAGCCGGGATGGAGAGGGGAGGCGCGGGGTGGAGGTGGCGGCGGGAAAGGAGACCCGGGATGGAGACGGGGGGTTCCGGGACGGAGAAGGTGAGCAGGGGATGGAGAAGGGGAGCCGGGACGGAGAGGGCAGCCCCGGGATGGAGAAAAGAGCCCCGGCTCAGGAAGCGCCCTCCGGGGCGGCGGAGCTCCGGAGCGGGCCGGGGAAGGCGGCGGCGGGGCCGGGGAAGGACGGGGACAGACTGCGGGCGGCGGAGGCGGAGGAGGAGGAAGAGAAAAGTTAATTCTCCTCCCCGCGGGGGCTGCCCGGCGCGGCGGGAGACTCCGGGGGGGCCGGGCTGGTGGCGGGGCGGGGGGGGGGAGGGCGGCTACCGGGGGAGGGGGGGCGGCTCCCCGGGGAGGATGGGGGGGGTCCCGGCGCTGTCCCCGTCCCAGCCCCGGGAACCGGTCCGGCCCCCGGGGATGGGGGTGGAGGTGTGTGTGGGGGTGTGAACGGAGCCGTGGGCACCCCCTGCGGGGGGGGGGGGGGGGGAGTGGGTGTGGGAGGGGGTGCTGGTGCCCGCCCATGGGTCTCCGTGCAGCGGGGGGGTGTGTGTGTGTGTGTGTGTGTGTGCAGGGAGCTGGGCGTGCACCGAGCGGGGGGAGTGTGTGTGCAATGTGTGTGTGTGTGTCGGGGGGGGGTGTGCAGGGACCCGAGTGTGCAATGTGTGAGTCCATGTGCGCAGTGTGTGTGTGTGTGTGTGTGTCTCTGAGCGCCCACCGTGCCTGTCTGTGTGCAGAACTCTGAGTGTGCAATGGGTGCGTGCACACACGAGGGCCCACGTGTGCGGGGTGTGTGTGTGTCTGTGTGTGCAAGGCGGGGGGGGGTGGCGTGCAGGGACCCTCCTTTGCAACTTGCGTTTGTGCACGAGCCCACGCGTGTGGTTTGTCTGTGCGCTACGGCTGGGGGGGCCTGTGCGTGCAGAGCTCCAAGTGTGCACCTTGTGTGCGTGTGCGCATGGTTCCGTGCGTGCGATGTGTGCGCGCAGGAGTCCATGTGTGTCTGTGTACGCACGTAGGAATCGACGGCGGCGCAGGGTCTGTGCAGGGACCCCGGGGCTGGCTGTGCTCAGCCCCGACCTCACGCGTGTCCGTGTCTGTGTGTCCGTGTCCCTGTGTGTCCGTGTCTGTGTCCCCGTGCTTCTGTCCCCACGCGTGTCTGTGTGTCCGTGTCCCTGTGTGTCCATCTCTGTGTGTCCGTGTCCCTGTGTGTCCGTGTCTGTGTCCCCGTGCCTCTGTCCCCACGCGTGTCTGTGTGTCCGTGTCCCTGTGTGTCCGTGTGTCCATGTCCTTGTGTGTCTGTGTCCCTGTCCCCATGCGTGTCCGTGTCCCCGTGTGTCCGTGTGTCCATGTCCTTGCGTGTCTGTGTCCCTGTCCCCACGCGTGTCCGTGTGCCTGTGTGTCCATGGCCCTGCCCATGCCTGTGTGTCCATGTCTGTGTGTCCGTGTCCCTGTGTGTCCATGTCTGTGTGTCCGTGTCCCTGTGTGTCCGTGTCTGTGTCCCCGTGCCTCTGTCCCCACGTGTGTCTGTGTGTCCGTGTCCCCATGTGTCTGTGTGTCCATGTCCTTGCGTGTCTGTGTCCCTGTCCCCACGCGTGTCCGTGTCCCTGTGTGTCCATGGCCCTGCCCATGCCTGTGTGTCCATCTCTGTGTGTCCATGTCCCTGTGTGTCCGTGTCCCCGTGTGTCCATGTCCTTGCGTGTCTGTGTCCCTGTCCCCACGCGTGTCCGTGTCCATGGCCCTGCCCATGCCTGTGTGTCCATCTCTGTGTGTCCATGTCCCTGTGTGTCCATGTCTGTGTGTCCGTGTCCGTGTCCGTGTCCGCGTCCCCCGTCCCCCGCCGTCCCCATCCGCGCCCGCTCCGCATCACGTGGCGCCGCCAAGACCCGCCCATCCGCCACATATATAAGGGAAGGGGGCGGGGCGTGCCGCCGAGGGAGGGCCCGCAGCCAATCAGAGCGGGGAGCTGGGGCGTGGCCTAGGCGGGGCGTGGACAGGGCTCAAGGAGGGGGCGTGGTCTTCGGGAATAGGGGGCGGGGCTTTAGGGACCGGCGGGTCTCCGGGGACGGGGCCAGGGACGGGGCCGGGGGTCGTGTCCCCAGGGGCGGGGGACGGGGCCAGGGGACAAGGGCAGCGCCCCGGGGGAGACCCCGCGGAGGCGGCGGGGCAGGGGCCGCAAGGCTTTGTGGGAGTTGTAGTTCTGCCGGTGTCACGTGGCGGGGGCGGTGTCCATCTCCCAGCGTGCTCAGCGGCGGAGCCCAGCCGGAGCGGCGGCGGGGTGAGGGCCGGGGCCCGGGGTTTGGGGGTGCCCCCTGCATCACACGGGGGGGTTGGGGGCGCGGGGGGTGGATCAGGCCCTTCTCTCCCTGCTCCCCTCCTCTGCCGTTGGGGGGGCGCTGGACGGGGCTCCCCCCTGCCCTCCGAAAGGCGGAGTTCACCTCGGGGCCTTGCACTGCCCCGTGACCCCCCACCCCCCCGGCTTCCTGCCACCCCCTGGTCCTGCAGGGCCCCCCCAGACTCACCACCCCTTACTCCCCCCCATTTGCTGCCACCCCCCGCCCCCCCCCCCGACTTTCAGGATCTGATCCTGCAGGACCCCCCCCCCCCCCCCGCCATACAAATTACAAACCCCCTCCTGCCACCGCCATCACTGGGGTCTGACTCTGCAGAGCCCCCCCCCCGCCAAATCATCACCCTTAACCGCCAACTCCCCCATAGAACCCCCCCCAACTTCCCCCATTTCCAGGGTCTGATCCTGCAGGGCCCCGCAGCGACCCCCTTTCCCCCCCCACCATGCAACTCCATATCCGTCCCATCCCCCCCCCCCCCCCAGCCTCAGCCCCTGCTGACCCCCTCCTCTCTCCCTTGTAGCCCCCCCCTCTCCGGATGCAGGGTCCCCTCCTGACGGCCACGGTCCGGGGGCTGCGGGCCATGGCAGATGGCGGCCCCCTGGCCCGCGCCATCCGCGCCAAGCTGGATGCAGCCCTGCAGCCCACCCACCTCCAGGTGCTGGACGAGAGCCCCCGCCACGGTGGCCCCCCCGGGGCCGAAACCCACTTCGCGGTGGTGGTGGTGAGCGGGCACTTCAGCGGGCTGTCCCCCCTGCAGCGGCATCGCCTGGTCCACGCCGCCCTGCGCACCGAGCTGGCCGGACCCCTGCACGCCCTCGCCATCGTCGCCAGGACCCCCCAGCAATGGGAGAGTGACCCCCACGTCCCCCCCCGGCCCCCTTGTTTGGGGGGGTCCAAGCACGAGCGGCACCGGGACGCAGCTGGGGGGGACGGGGATGTGCCTAGGAATCAGTGACAGCAGCGCTGGATGTCCCCTCTGTCACCCCCCCGGTGACACCATGGCAGGGATGGAATCCAATTCGGGGGGAGAGACAAAAATACTGGGGTGCCCCCCACCCTGCATCACCCCCAGACACCCCCTGGGTCCCACCCTGACCCCATCCTCCCCCCAATCTCTTCCTGCTACCCCCTTGGAGGGGGATTTTGCGGGGGGGGGTGTCCCCCCATTTAGTTTAATTTTTAAATCAATTCACCATCTTGGTCGCGTCCCCCCATCCTGTACCCCAAAAAAATAAACGCTCCCTCATGGAGCAGCTTGGAAAGGGCTCCTTCCACACGGGATGGGGGATTTGGGGTCGTTTTGGTGGTTTTTTGTTTGTTTCTTTAATTGATTTACAAACATCTAAAAACTACAGCACAGCACGACTGCGAACAGACAGAACTACGGGGGTGCTCCCCCACGGACCAGCTACACCGAAGGACGGGGGGGGGAGGAGGAGGAGGAGGAGGAGGAGATGAAGCACACGCCGCTCGATCGCTTAGAGGGTACAGGAGGGGCTGCTCGCGAGGCTGAGGCAGGGGGGGCTGCCCTAAATATTTGGGGGGACTGCCCACGATTTTGGGGTGCTGCCAGGGGCCTCCGAAGCGCTTTTGCATAGACCAACACTTCCCATCTCTTCCTGGGGACAGACCCGGGGGGGGGCGGGGGGAACACAGCGCCAGGACAGCCCCCCCCACGCCCAGCCTGCTTGGTTTTGGGGAGGGTCCCAGCCCCGGGAACCCCTCCCCTTACCCCACTTTTTTTTTTTTTTTGGGGGGGTGCCAGTGCTGTGTCTGGGCACTGCTTTGTGCTTTGCAAACCGCTGGTGGTTTTGTGCTCTGGGGTGGGGGGGGGGGGGGGGGAAAGGGGGTACAAGGAGCACCCTGTGCCCCTCCCCCATCCCACGCCACTCCCCCTAAGAAAGAAAATCCTTTAAAAACGAGTTAAAAAAAATTAAATGGCAGTTTTGGGAGTCCCCACCCCACTGCACCCCAAAATGCAGCTGTGCCCCCCCCCAACATTCAAGGAGCGGGGCGGGGGGGGGGGTTGGGGCAGCCCCTGCACCCCCATCGGCAAGCGGGGCAGCACCCATGGGTGATGCCTCAGGACACCCAGTCCTGGCTGGACCCCCCCAGCGCACCCCAAAGTTACACCGAGGGCAAGGGCTGTCAGCACCCCGGGGTGCTGTGCTCAGCAAGGGGCTCTGCACCCCAAAGGGTTGTGCACCCCAAGGTGCCGGGCACCCCCCGGGGTCGTGTGCTTTAAGTAGGCGGCACCCTAAAATGCCACGCAGCACCCCAACATGCCGGGCACCCCCAAGGGTTGAGCACCCCCACGTCCCATGGACCCCGACACATGCACCCCACAGGGTTGAGCACCCCAAGACATTGCGCGTGCCCACGCGCTGTGCACCCCCGGGGGTCCTGCACCCCAGGGTGCCTCCCCCCAAAATCCTCCTGGGGTGCAGAGGGACACCCCCTCCCCCCGCCACTTCACCCGCCGGCCTCACCCCATGCAGCGCCGGCCACTGTCCTTACGGATGGGGAAACTGAGGCACGGAGCTGCCACCGCCCCATCCCTGCCACGATGAGAGT
Source organism: Larus michahellis (assembly GCF_964199755.1). NCBI lineage: Eukaryota > Metazoa > Chordata > Aves > Charadriiformes > Laridae > Larus > Larus michahellis. The sequence continues at coordinate 980,339 of NC_133919.1, forward strand.
GGAGCCTTTGTCCTCCTCCTCCTCCTCCTCTTCCTCCCTCCCTGGCCCCGCAGGGATGCTGGAGGGGGCACAGGGCCCATCCCACACCCCCGCAAGGCCGAGGGACCCCCGACCCCCCACCCTCAGCCCCCTGCAGCCCCCCAGGAGCGAGCAGCTATTCACAGAGGGGATGACACCGAGAAAATAAATGGGGGGGGGGGGGAGCTTCAGGGGTGGGGACAGGGGGTTTTGGGGGGGCCAAGTGCAAATGAAAAAGATCCCAAAATGCTCCAAGAAGACATTTCACAGTGTCTAACGAGACTAATCCCCCGGGGGGAGGTAGGGAGGGGAGCTCGGATTTGGGGGGGGGGGGGGGGGGGCAGGTGGGGAGGTGGCAGAAGGAGTGTGTGGGGGAGTGTGTCGTCGTCCCCCCCCCATCACTGCAAGACTTGCCCCCGGGTTTCGGGCAGTTTCAAGGCAAGGGAGCTGCCGAGGGCCAGGGCGGCGGAGGCCAGGAGGATGGGCACCGCCTTGGTGATACCCACGAAGGAGGTGAAGATGCTGATGCCCAGCACGGCCGCCAGCTTGCAGAGGGCGTTGAGGAAGCCGAAGGCCGTCGTCCTGCGGGCGCGGGGACGAGGGGGTGGCATCACAGGGGGTGGCTCCAAGGGACAGCTTCTGTCTCACACCCTCCCCCCCCACCCCCCCACCCCCCGCCCTGTGTTTTTCAGGTAGCACCCGAAAACTCACACCCAGCACCCAAAACCTCGTACCCAGTACGCTACAACTGGCACCCAGCACCCCAAGCCTCCCACCTGGCACCCCATGGCTGGCACCCCGCATCTTGCGCCCCACACCGAAAACCTTGTACCTGGCACCCCACAACTGGCACGTAACACCCCAGATCCGGCACCCAGCACCCACAATCTTGTACCCAGCACTCCACACATGCCACCCGGCACCCCAGACCTCCCCATCTGGCACTCAAAATTTTCCAGCCAGCACCCCAGATCTGGCACCCAGCATCCTGCACCCCATGCCTTGCAGCGAGTACCCAAAACCTTGTACCTAGAGCCCGGCACCCCACACTTGGCACCCGGCACCCAAAACCTCACCCCCCAGCACTCCACATCTGTCACCCAGCACCCCAAAGCCTCACACCTGGTACCCAAAACCTCAGATCCAGCACCCAAAACCTCAGAGCTGGCACCCAGCACCCCAAAATCTCAGACCCGGCACTGCCCGCACCTCTTGTCGGAGGGGTAGAGCTCCACGGTGAGTACATCAAGGGCGTTCCAGGAGGCGATGCTGACACCGCCGAAGAGGCAGAGCAGCGCGATCATGGCCGACTCGCTGTTCCCGAAGGAGAGGAAGAAGCAGCTGACGCAGGACATGACACTGGAGCCGGCTGCGATGGGACGCATGGAATGGTTTGGGTTGGTTGGAAGGGACCGTAAAGATCACCTGGTTCCCCCCCCTGCCCTGGGCAGGGACACCTCCCTCCAGCCCAGGTGGCTCCAAGCCCCGGCCAACCTGGCCTTGAACCCCTCCAGGGATGGGGCAGCCACAGCTTCTCTGGGCAACCTGCGCCAGGGGCTCACCCCCCTCACAGCCAAGAATTCCCTCCTCACATCTCATCTCAATCTCCCCTCTTCCAGTGGCAAACCCTTCCCCCTCGTCCCATGGCTCCCCTCCCTGCTCCAGAGTCCCTCCCCAGCTTTCCCGGAGCCCCTTGAGGGACTGGAAGGGGCTCCAAGGTCTCCCCGGAGCCTTCTCTTCTCCAGGCTGAACCCCCCCAGCTCTCTCAGCCTGTCCCCACAGCAGAGGGGCTCCAGCCCTCCCAGCAGCTCCGTGCCCCTACATTGGGGAGAGGGGATGAGCATCCTCCCCACCCAGAAGGGGAAACTGAGGCAGGAGATCACAGAATCATAGATAGTTTAGGTTGGAAGGGACCTTAAAAGCCCATTTAGTCCAACCCGCTGCCATAAGCAGGGACACCTTCATCTAGATGAAGTTGCTCAGAGCCCCATCCAACCTGGCCTGGGATGTTTCCAGGGATGGGACATCTCCCACCTCTCTAGGCAACCTGGGCCAGCATCTCGCCACCCTCAGCATAACAAAACCCCTCCCTCCATGCCCACCCAGCATGCGGAGGCGGCCGATCTTGTCCATGAGAAGGGCCGAGACGATGTTCCCGGGGAGGACAGCCAAGGTGCCCAAGAAGCTGACGAAGTAGATCATGTAGGCGTTGTTGTCGTCGCTGAAATCCAGCTGACAGCCCTCCTTGTTGTGCAGGAAGGTGCTGTTCACCACCCGGCTGTTGATGAACTTGTACTCAAAGAGATCTGTCGGGTTGGAGAAGGGGTTTGGTGGGGTAACCCTCCCACCTCCGTCACCCCCTTGGGGACCATCCTGCCCCCCCCCTACCCGTGTTGTAGAAGACGGTGGAGATGAAGGTGCAGTTCTTGAAGAAGGTGTTGCTGGAGGTGATGTCCTCAAAGTAACACTCCTCGAAGAGCGAGTCCTCGAACGTCACCGACTTCATCTTCAGGCCAATGAACCTGGTGGGGTTAGGGGGAAGAGCCCAGTTCATCACCTCCACTCATGCAACAAGCGGGACCAGCCTCAGCACACCACCCCCGCCAGGACACACTTGTCATTGAAGTACTCCCCGCCCTGGTGGATCTGGTTCTCCAGGGTGAAGTTGAAGGTGAAGTGCCGGACCTTCTCGCGGGTGAAGAGCTTGGTGCGCGAGGCATACTCGATGTTCTGCAGGTGCTTTATCATGTCCGGGAACCAGACCGTCAGCCCATAGTAACTGCGGGGACAGAGGGCCTGAGCCCGGGCACCGCGACGCCCGTCCCCTCCCAGTGCTGCCAGCCCCATCCCATCCCAGTGCTGGATCCCATCCCAGTGCTGCCCACCCCCTCCCAGTGCTGACAGTTCCGTGCCAGTCCCCTCCAGTGCTGTCCATCCCATCCCAGTGCCACTAGTCCCACTGCCAGCCCCATCCCAGTGCTGCCCATCCTGCCACCAGTCCCATCCCGGTGCTACCCATCCCATCCCAGTCCCATCCCAGTCCCATCCCAGTCCCATCCCAGTGCTACCCGTCCCATCCCAGTCCCATCCCAGTGCTGCCCAGCCCATTCCATCCCTGTCCAGGTGCTGCCCGGCTCCGGCACCCCTGGGTGTCCCTATGGTCCCACCTGAAGGACATGGTGAACCACACGGCCATCATCATCAGTGTCACACGGCGGTACTCGGGCGCAAAGCACTGCTGGAAGTTGCTCCAGACCTATGGGTGGGGGGACACACGAGAGGTGACACGGGGACACAGCAGGGAGTGGGTCCCCCCTGGGGCAGGACCCGGCCTCACCTGCTGCGAGAGGTTGAGGAATCGGACGAGCCAGCGCCGGTACCACGTGCCGGTGTCCGACTGGATCTCGATGAGTTCGTCCTCCCGCTTGATGGTCTTGATGTGGGTGACCTGCAGGGTGGCAGGGCCAGGGGGACAGTCTGGGGACACTGGGAAGCGCCAGGCTCGGCCAAGGCTCCCGGGTGAGACCCGTCCCCACCTCGTGCCTCAGTTTCCCCGCCTGTTAAAGCAGGGCTGACCCTCTCCAGGCGGTGTTTTTCCCAGAGGTGGGAATTTGCAGCCCCCTGCCCTCCCCCAGGCTGCTGGGTGCCCAGAGGCTCAGCCCCAGAGCAGGGGTACCTTACCGAGAAGACTCTCTCGGGGTGGCCCTTGGCCCTCATGTTGGTGTCATGGACCTGCTTCAGCACCATCCAGGCCTCATCGTGTTTGCCGTTCTGCAAGGCAGAGCCTGGGCTCACACCAGCACCAATCCTGCCCCCGTCCCACCACCTGCTCAGGGTCCCTGCCTGGGTCCCCCCGTCTCCATCAACTGCTCAGGGTCCCACCACCCACTTGATGGTCCCTAGTTGGGTCCCTGCATCTCCATCACCCACTCGGGGTCCCTGCCTGGGTCCTGCCACACACCTGGGGGTCCCTGCGTGTGTCCCTCCATCTCCATCACCCACTCAAGGTCCCTGACCAGGCCCTCCCACCTACCTGTGGTCCCTGCCTGTGTCCCACCACCCACCTGGGGGTCCCTAGTTGGGTCCTTCCTTCTTCATCACCCAGTCAAGGTCCCTGCTGAGGTCCCACCACTCACCTGGGGCTTCCTGCCTGGGTCCCATCACCCACTTGAAGGTCCCTGCTTGGGTCCCTCCATCTCCATCACCCACTTGGGGTCCCTGCCTTGGTCGCTCCATCTCTGCCACCCGCTCAGGGTCCCTGCCCAGCTCCCCGCCGTCCCACCACCCACTTGGGATCCCTGCTTGCACCCCCCAGCCCCCCAACAGGATATGGCCCTGCGTCCCCCCAGCTCCGCTCACCTCCAGGAAGAAGCGGGGGCTCTCAGGCATGGTGGTGAGTGCCCCAATGGCGAAGACCGAGGGGAAGGCGCAGACCAGGACGAAGACCCTCCAGCTGTGGAACTGGTACGCCGAGCCCATCTGGAAGCTCCAGCCTGGGAGATGGGACAGCAGATGGTGGTGGTGGTGTTGAGACCCACCAAACTCGCCGCATGCTCTGGCACTGGGAGGCTCTTACCGTAGTGGGGGATGATGGCCCAAGCCATGGCGGAGGCATAGATGCCCCCGATCATCCAGAACATGCAGAGCCAGCTCAGGTGCTCCCCGCGCTTCTCCTGCGCCAGGAACTCCGAGAAGTAGGAGAAGACGATGGGGATGGAGCCACCGATGCTGGGGGATGAAGGGCAGAACGGCATCACCGCCCGCCCCGCCATCCCCACCACAAACCGGGGGGTTCCGACACAAGCAGGGGAGCGGGAGGGAGCTCAGCCCTCCAACATGGGGGGCCTGGACACCCGGGTCCCCTAACAGGGTGCCCTGTCCCCCCCTTACCCCACGCCCGAGAGGAGGCGGCAGAAGAGGAAGGTGCCGTAGCCTTGGACAAAGGAGGAGAAGAAGGCGAAGACGCTGTTGACGGAGAGGGAGATGAGGAGGCACTGCCTTCGGCCCAGGCGGTCAGCCAGCCCGCCCCACAGGAAGGCGCCCACCATCATGCCCAGGTACACGATGAGCCCTGGGGGACGCACAGACACGTGGTGCCATCAGTCCCGGGGGACCCAGCTTCCCACACCCCGAATCGCCCGCTGGGGGGTGACGGCGACCGGAGGTGGTGACCCCCCCCATCCCCGAGCCGAGCACAGCCAGGACGCCCGGGTCCCCTTGCAGGGAGGGGGGACTGACCCCCACATATGAGCCCAGGGGACACCTGGGTTGCCTCCAAGGCAACAAAGGGGTAGGGGGGCAGATATGTCCCCAGGGCCCCCCCATACCCTTGCATCCGGCCCTTACTCCTGCCCCAAGTTTGCCAGGTCTCAGGGAGGGGGGGTGGAACTGGTAATACCTAGGATGGGGGGGGCGCTCGGGCTGCAGCTGCCACCGCAGAAGAAGGGGGGAGCGCGCCGCAGTGCAGCCAACGCAGCCACCCACAGCCCCCCCAGACCCACGCGCAGCATCCCCTTATCAGCCCCAGGCAGGAGGTATGGGGGGGGGCTCTGCCTTGGCCCCCCCGGGTTGCAACGGGGAGATAAGCCGGGGGCTGCAGGGCCAGGGGGGCCATCAGTCACAGCCCAACTGTGCAGCGGCATTCACCCCCCCCAGCTCCCCTCCCCCATTGCTCTGGTGGGGACCAGTGTGGGACCAGGAGGAGGAGGATGGTGGGAGCCCTACCTTCGGGGGGGTTGCATGTCCCTTCCTTGTCCCCACATCTCCTCCTGGCCCCCCACATCTCACTCTGCATCTCCATGCCCCCCCCCCCCAGCAATATCCTCAAGGCACCCCCCGTATCTTCCTGCGTCCGTCCCATAGCTCATGGTGTCCCCCCATTGCCCATGTCCCTCCATACCCCCCAGATTGTCCCCACGTGTCCTCCCACATCCCCCATGTCCCCCTGCACCCCCATATCTCCTTGTGTCCCTCCACAGCAATGTGACCCATGTTGCCGTGTCCCCCCAAAACCCCCCCCAAAGCTCCCTGAGTCCCCCTTGTCCCCCATGTCCTTCCCCATCCCCACACTCCCTTTGCCTCCACCTCCCTCTGTGCCTCTCTGATCCCCGCATGTCCCCATGACCCCAGCATCCTCATGTCACCCCATGTCCCCTCATGTCCCTCCACATCCCCATAGCTCCCAGGGCCCCCCATGTCCCTCCACATCCCTCTGTCTGCTCATCTTCTCCCATGTCCCCATCTGCTTCTGTCTCCCCACATCTCCCCATGTCCCTCCTGTGTCGCCCCGTATTCCTTATGTCCCTCCATAACCCCCCAACTGCTCATGTCACCCCATGTCCCCTGCCCACTCACGTTCCCTGTGTCCCTCCATCTCCGCATCTGCTCATGTGCCCCCATATCGCTTGTCCTTCCATGTCCCCATCTGCTTGTCTCTCCCTACATGTCCCCATGTCCCCCCCGTCCCCCTCTATATCGCCATACCCCCTACCTGCTCATGTCCCCCATACCCTCTGTGTCCCTCCGTCTCCCCCTCTACTCATGTGCCCCAAAATCCCATGTTCCTCCATATCTCCATCTGCTCCTGTCCCCCCCCGTATCTCTCCACATCCCTCATCCCTCCATGTTCCGCCCCCGTACCCCTGTCCCTGTCCCTCCATATCCCCCTGTCTGCTTGTGTCCCCCATCTGCTCATGTTCCCCCATATCCCCTATGTCTTTCCGCGTCCCCATCTGCACGTGTCTCCCCACAACTCCCCATGTCCCCGTGTGTCTCTCCATATCCTCCCATCTGCCTGTGTCGCCCCTGGGACTCCCCACATATCACTGCACATTCCCCATCTCCCAGCATCCCTTCACGTCCCCTCATGTCCCCCTGTCCCTCATATACCTCTACCTGCTCGTCTCCCCCCACATCTCTCCACAGCCCCCATCCCCCAGTGTCCCCCACCATGTCCCCCTGTCCCCTCCTCACCCAGCATGCCCTTGTTGGAGTCGGAGAGGCACATGTCCTTCTCAGCGCTGGGCAGGACGAAGCCCACCACGAAGACCTCCACACCGTCGGCCATGAGGGCCAGTCCCAGGACGAAGTAGAGGGTCCACTGGAAGCGGCCATGGCCACACTCCTGCAGGATGAGCTCGTACTGCTGCGCCAGCTCCTCCTTGTCCTTCCGCCGCTGGCCCTCGCTGTCATCGAAGGTGCCGACGGCCACCTCGGCCCCCAGCCGCTCCCCGGTTTTCATCGAGTCGTGCCGGGGGATGCCCTGGTACTCGCCCTCGTAGATCTCGTCCTCCTCGTCATGCCCCTCGGTGGCATCACTGGAAGCCCCCTCCTCTTCGTTGGCCCCCTCACCCCCCCGGTAGTAGCCGTCCTGGGGCGGGTAGTCTTCATCATCCTCCTCTTCCTCGAAGCGGGAGTAGGAGCGCTTGGTGTACTCATCCTGCATGCGGTCCATGCCCTTGCTCACCTTCTTGGCCGCATGTTTCTTCACCTCCTTGGCGATGTCCTTGGCGCCCCGGATGAATGCCGTCCGGTCTCGGAAGCTCTCATCCATGGTGCCGGGGGGATCCGCCAGGACACCAGGATGAGGAGAGAGGTCTCTGAGTCGGGGGCTGCACCCTCACGCCCGGGGACAGCAGTGGGATGCAGGGAGACGGGCAACGGCGCTACCCATCCGTGTGTCACTGTCTGGGGGGGGACACGGGGGGGACCTGAAGAGCCCAGACATAAGCAGGGGCAGTTTTAGGGTAGGAACGGCCGTGTCCCACCTCACCCCAGGGTTTGCTCTGATCTCCCCCCACCAGCACCCATAACAATTTTTCCCCACCTCAAATGGAAACATGAGGACTTCGGGCACCCCTACCCCATGGGGAGGTGGCGGGGGGGGGGGGTCACCCCAGGGCAGGCACCCGGGCACAGAGAGCCCAGCTCGGGGCCAGGCACCCGCAGTGGGGACGGGGTGGGATCCCAGGAGGGTCCCACAGCCCCTCCCATCCACCCCCCGGGCCCGCCAGGGCCCCCAGGCCACGGGGTCCCCTCTGGCACCGCCAGTGCCCCCCCAGCAGCCCATTGATGGAAAAGGCCCCGCCCTCCCCTCAATGGGGCTGGGAAGGTGCGGCCGGGCCAAGGACCAATGAGCTCCAGGGGGCGTGGCCGCCCACCGGCATCAATGGGGCCGCGGTGGCCTGGCCCAGCTGTTCCGCCAATAAGCTTTCAGGGGGCGTGGCCACGCAGCTGCATTCTCCCCCCCCCCAGCTCAGGGCACCCTTGGGCCGGGTGGGGGGGGGGTCACAGCGCTGGGGTCAGACCCTGGGGACCCCGCTGGGGTGGCCCAGGGGGACCCCAAAGGTGGGGGGTCCCCGATGACAGCGCAGGCCAGGGGACATCTCTGCCTACCGCCGGCAGAGGGGGACCCCCCACAGCACCCCAGTGCTGGGCTGCAGCCCGGATCCGGCCTTTGCGGGTCTGTCCCCACGAGGGACAGAGGATGAGGGAGCCGGGGGGACATCGGGGACGTCACTGCTCCCCGGCCCATCCACCCAGGATTGCATGTCGCCACCAAAAAGCAGGCCAGCAGTGGGCCTAGACCAAACCCCCGCGTTGCCTTGGGACGGAGCAGCACCAGCACTGGAGGGATGGTGAGGGGACCAGCCTCCCCAAGGGCACAGGCGTCCCCAAAACCTCCCATGGCAGCCCCAGTTCTGTCTGTCAGTGCCCCAGGTCAGGGGGCTCAGGGAGGTGGGTTTGGGACAGAGGTCCCTCGGAGGGGTCCCGGGCTGGCTGATGGTGGCCCGGGCGCATCCCCGGCCACCCAAGGCTGGCTGCGGTGGCAGAGCCAGGGCTAGCGTGTGCCAGAGTGAGCTCCCCGGCGGAGGCTTCCAGAAGCCCTTTGGCTGCTGGCCGCATTTGGCCAGAGACGCTGTTGTTGGCAGAAGCTGACCCGGCCGGTGGGGGCAGAGCTGGAGAGTGCTGGGGGCACCCAAGGGTCTGACCGATGGGGAGGAGAGGGGGCACCTGGCTACACCCTAGAGGCTTCAACCTGCCAGTGGCATCTCCCTGTCCCCACACACCCTGCACCCCCAGCCCAGCGTCCCCCCCGCCACAGGCTGCCAAGGGCAGGCAGTGAACCCCCTGTCGAGCCCTGCAGAGCCCAGCGCAGCTCGTGACAGGGATGGACCTGCAGCACCCAGCCTGGGCAGTGGGCACAGGCACTGCTTACCCAGCCCGGGGGGGAGGCCAGCGTGACCCCCCCAAAAGGGCTATTTTTATCCCTGGCAGCAGCCAGGCATGGCCGGCAAGGCAGCAGTTGAGCCGCAGGGAAGGGGACGCAGCCGGCACCGTGTCCGCCCTCCCCAAGCCAGGGGACGGGGACAGGGCATGGCGGGGGAGCCAAAAATAGCCCTTCCAAAAGAGCCGGGGCTGCAGGCAGCGCTCCCGCCCTGGGGCAGGGACCTGGGGACAGTGCGGTGCCGGTGCTGCAGCACGCTGTGGCCCCCCCAATTTCTGAGTGAAGCCGGCTGGGTGCTTTTAAGCAGTATAAAATCCCTAACACACCTGCTGCCCTCTCTCCCCTCAGCCAACGGGGAGCAACCCCGGCACCGTGCCCACCCTGGGGAGCCCCCGGTGTCCCCTCCTGGGATCAAACCCCATTGTCACCCGAGTCCCCTGGAAGGAGCCGATTCACGGACAAGGTCATTTTGCTCCAGCCAGGCTGGCAGCTCCCTGCGGTGCCTCCCAATGCGCCGCGCCACAGGACGCCGTTATACAGCCCGTGACATATAACAACCCAGCAAAAAGAGAGAGGGGAGCCCAGAAAGGCCAAATCCCTGCTGGGGCCGAGGATGGGGCTGGGAAGCAAGGTCATAGCTGTGCTCCGTGCCGGAGAGGATGCTCAGCGTGAGCCAGGGGGGCCTGGAGCGGCCCAGCCAATGCTGCGCCTTGGCCACGGAGGGTTTTGAGATCAGGGGGTCGAGTTCAGGAGGAAGAGAGAAATTACATCGGCCGTAGGCGCCCTAGAACCAAGAGCTAGAGGAAGTGGGGGGTCCCCAAAAATGCTCTTCTGGTTGCAAAGCCCCACCGTCGGCCCCGACAGCCCTGTCCTGGCGTGAGACGGAGCTGCCCCCACCAGCCCCAGACAAGGTTATCGGACTCCAAATCCATTTCCTCCTGCCCTGTGTCCAACCGGAGCCCCCGATCGATGCAGTCTTGCCCCACTGCACATGCCTAACCCCCCCGGGGGTCCCACATTAGGGCTCATCTGCATCCGTGTCCCCACCTCGCAGCCCCCAGCCTTTTTGCATTATGGCAAGAACATGGCGACAAGGGAGAAGAGTTTTAAATTGCCTGTGTCCAAGGTCATCTTCTACCACCCCCCCTTGGCACCCCCAGCAATCTGCGGTGCTCCCCCTCCCCAAAACCTGCCGGTACCATCACCATAAATACCCATCCCTGCGCCGAAATCCCAATCCCCATCGTCAGAGATTCCCTGGCCGTATGACTGCGCGGGAGGGATGACAAGAGGCTATTAAACACGCACAGAAAAAGACAGAGCAAGGCTAGAGGCAAGGTTTTCCAGGACAAAATGGCCACAACCAAGTGGAAAGGAGAAGCCAAACCCCTAATCCATCAGACAGCGGCTCCGAGGATGCTAATTAAAAGCAGCGGGGAGAGGAAGGGGGGAAATCTGCCGTATAAAAGGCATTTCTTTCTCTCCTTACCTGTTTCAGCCCTCACTCTGCTCCAGCTCTTCCGTTTGGCACCTGCCTCCTGCGCTGCGAGGATGAGGAAGGATGCTCCGGCAGGGATACGGCAAGGAAATAGCTCCCGGGTACCAGACCGAGCGTTAATGTCGCAGCCTCCGCCACACACGCTGAGCGCTGGGAGAGTCCATCGCCACAGCCCAGGGAAGGGAGGTGGCGGGGAGGGCTGTGCTACAGCAAACGAGACGCTGGGGGGGGGGGGGGGGACACCGGCAGGAGGATGGGGGGCTCGTCCCTCACCTTCGCTTATTAGGGAAGGTGATGCCTCCCCCCCGGTGCTGCCCACGCTTGCAGGGAGCTCCCGGATGGAAGCTGCTCTGGTGACGGCAGAGGTGATGGTGGCTAATGGGGGGGACAAGCTGTCGTTCCCCGGTTTCCCCGTCCCCAGGGATTCGGGGCGTAAAAAGCGAAGCCGGCGCTCAGCCCCTCTCCGGCAGCCTCTCCTCCCGCCGCCCACCGCAGCCGCAGGCAGCGCGGCGGCTGGAAACGCAGCCTGGCAAATCTGAGTCACGGCCTCCTCGGGGCTGAATTCTCATTTCTGCAACGAGCCGTCCCCACCCGGGCTGTCCAGACCCGGCCCCTCCGCTGCAGCAGGGCACAAACGCCTCTGACATTTTTTTTTTTTTTTGGGGGGGTGCCAGGAGGAACGCAGTTCTTGCAGGGAGGCAAAGTGGGGGGGGGGGGGGACGGACACCCAAACCGCCCTCGATTTGCCCCTTGTCACTCACCAATGGTGGGAAATGGGGACCTCGGGTTCTCCAGCCCAGGGGACGTGGGGCACAGAGCACTCCCGGCACATCCCTGAGCCCCTTCCTCTCACGTCCTACATGCAGTGAGTTGAGCCGGTCTCAGCTTCCAGGACATTTAGCCCCAAAGCTCCGTGAATCCGTCAGCAGAGCCAGGTACGGGGCCAGGCTTCCCGTGCCCTGGCTGTGCCGAGCTCGCAGCAGCTTGGGCACGAACCAGACCCCCGCGGGAGACCATCCTTCAATAAGGAGGAGGAGGAAAGCGCACTTGAGGCCGAAATGAGTAGGACCGAGTGCCTGGACTGACAGCATGCGGCGGGAATACAGCTCAGACTGGGCAAATAGGGTTCGGGACCAGTCCGCACCAGTGGCACCAGCACAGGGAAGGACTTAGGAAACTGGAAGCTGGGAAAGAATTGAGATCCTGGTGGAAATAACCCCCAAAAGGGGGAATGTATCAGAGCTACCGGGGTGTTTAAGCGAGCGGAGAGGGGCTGGGGCGGCAACGTCCCCACTGCGTGGGTGGCAGCACCCAGGGCCAGGTGCCCGCTCCATCAGCACGGCATTCAGGCTGCAGGGCTCGTCACGGCAGAATGAGCACCGGCACCGAGCATCATTGGCCTGGGCTGGACTGCTGAGCGTTGCTTCCTCGGGGCCACCGAGTCCCATCAAGCTATGACTCATGAGCCACATTGTCACCGGCAAATCTCCGTGTCCCCGTCCTCCTTCCCTCTGTCTCCGAGCATCCGGGAGCTCGCACTGAGCCCTAAAGCTTTAATGCGTGTAACAGGAGCGAAATGCATCGCAGCAGGGACAGAGGAATGTTTTTCTCTTGTCCTGAGGGCCTCAGATCACATCACATTTGCCAGCGCCTAAAAACCAGCGGGGACGGGGTAAAACCAGCGGGGACGGGGTAAAACCAGCGGGGACGGGGTAAAACCAGCGGGGACGGGGTAAAACCAGCGGGGACGGGGTAAAACCAGCGGGGACGGGGTAAAACCAGCGGGGACGGGGTAAAACCAGCGGGGACGGGGTAAAACCAGCGGGGACGGGGTAAAACCAGCGGGGACGGGGTAAAACCAGCGGGGACGGGGTAAAACCAGCGGGGACGGGGTAAAACCAGGGCTGAGTCCATTCGTGGCAGGGAGATCAGCTGCCCTGGGTGGGTCCTGGTGGCTTCGCTGAGCAAAGGGCGCAGAAATGCCACGGCAGGGCTCGCTGGCTACGCCGGTTTCTTCAGACACTTGAGATCTCGAAGCACCTCGGGATCTCAGCATCGCGGTCATGGCAGATAACCTCCGTCCCCCCAAGCACACGTCTCGCCCCTCCTGTACCTAAATCCACCCATTCCAGTGGTCCAAGCTGGATTCTCCCCAAATTTCTGACCGCAGACCATCAGGAGGGGGTGACTGATCTTGTCACTCCCTCCCCAGCCGGTTGGGACCACAGGTATTCCCTATTCTGGAGGGAGAGGAGGAAGCAACTATATTATTGGTTTTTGCTATTAAAATAGAAGTTGTTTCCTCCCCGCACACACCTCGCAGAGGCTTTTGGAAGCTGGAACCAGACAGGCCGAGGCTGCTGTGAAATGAAATCCAAAGCTGTGCGGCAAACAGCACCAAGTGACCGGCTACAACTGTCCTGGGGCTGGAGCTCCTGCAGAGCCGGGAGCATTTTGCCTTTGGAGAAAAGCACCCAGGGAGGCGCCGGCAGGATTGGGGCAGCGCATGGAGATGCTGAAGCACCGCCTCGGTGCAGACTGAGGCGCTGGGATGAAGGAGGAGGCAGCATCTTCCCACTTCTACATCTGACCACCAGCTCCAGGCTCCCTCAGAGGGTCCACCGCTGTCGGGGGTGGGAGAAGGGGTTTGTGTATCTCCGCACAAACACCTTCATTGGCACCTGAACCCAACTCGCTGTGACGCGGTAGACACACACCTCTCCATCGCCGCCGTGGCAGCTCCGAGGGCTGCAGATTCCCACCTTGCGGGAGCCCGGGCACTCAAGCTAACGAGGTCACCAGCAGCCGGAGCAGCAGCGAGTCCACAGAGACCGAGACATCTCCCTTCTGGCGCGTGCTTAGAGCCCATCGATGGGACGGCAATTTCCCTCTCCCTTGGCATCAGTTTTTCCACTCCAGGAATGCTTTTAATCGCCGTAGCTATCACGGATTTTTCATGGCACTGTTTGACTTAGATCAGACCTTGGCACCAAAAACCTTCCATCATCTGCTCTCCAGCCCAGCATTAAGATTGACACCCTGTGTGCGGTTAAAGCACCCATTTTGTGCTGCCAAAACCAGAGTCCACCTCGGCCCTCCCCAACTCGCTCCTCGGCCCTCCCAAATTAAACCCCACAGCACTGCTGCTGCTTCAAGATCTGCTCAGCTTTGGAGGTGCTTTTCTCTGCTTCGTTAAGAGGTCCTTCCCCTCCACCCATCACCTGCAACAGGGGATTTAAGCATCTGCCTCGTCTACACCTAATGAAAAGCGAGAGTATTACTGCCTGGAACCGCATCCAGGTGTACACAAACACTCCAGCCCGCAGGCGACCGCGGCAGAGAAAGGCAAACTACAGCCCCATGCTTGGGAAGATTAGCACAAACATTAGGTATGTTTTAAAATGCACTCACCAGGCATCTCCTAAGAAAAACACCTACAGCCCAGCTGCCGTCGGCTCAGGAGCAGCCAGCAGAGCCCCTCGCAGCTTCTGGCCTCTTAACCACCACCGATTTCCTGCTAATTTACACCTGAGCCCCGTTTTCTCCTCCCGCTTCAGCTCCGCTCCTCAAAGCAGCAGCTGTGAAGCCACTTCTCATTTTCCTCCCAGCACAGGTGGAGGAACCGGAGCCAAACCATGCGATGACTTCACCCCATTGCTCCCTCCACCAGCCGCAGCGGCAGAGAGTCCTGGGTCCTGCTTCCCCCGTCTCCCCGCAGCCAGTTGATGTTTGCATCGGGCTCTTTCCCTAATTTTACCACCCAAGCAGCACACGGTGGATCGGCTCCAGGCTGGACACAATCCAGCAGCAATTCCGAGGCACGTTCTGGGAGGGAGATTGAATTGATGCAATTGTGCCGGGCTCTGGAGTGACCCAGAGCAGAGACAGCCAAGGCCCGTGGGCGGTTTAATGAAATCACCGAGGTTCAGTGAGCACCCCCGGTGCCTCCAGGTCTGCTGGAAGACCCTGCGCAAGTCGCATTCCCTCCTCTGAACTTCATTGTCCCCTGTATAAACTTGGGAACCTTCACCACAGCTGAGCATCTGGGGTTAATGTCAGGCTGAGCACACCACCACTCCGGTTTAGTGGGGGCACTGGGTGCTCAGCCTGGTCAGGATCAGCCCCCCACAACCACTCTGCCCTTCCAGAAGTCCTGGAAACTGTTCCCAACACAGCAAGCCCCAAATCTCCTCGAAGAGTCCTGAACTCTCCCCAGGAAGGCCGGATTCGAGCAGGGATGCCTGTTCAAGGAGCAGCACAAGACTCTACGTCAGTCAGGGTGCAGAGCTCTTCCAGTCCGTCTCACAGATCCTTCAGCGGCCACTCACGTGCCAAAGGCAACAGAAGCGGAGGAGAAATCAAGCTCGTGGATCAGCTGTGCTATTTCCCCGACCTTTCACCATCGGGCTCTGCATTTCTCCAGATCTCACTTACCAAACAACCTCATGATGACAAAAGGGGGTAGTACGGCACCGTTCTTTCTCTCTGGCCCGCAAGGGTGAACAGAGATTGGAGCTAAAGGTCAGTTTTAGCCCTAGGATGTTAAAATAGAACAGAAATAAGCCAGCAAAGAGTAAAATCAAGGCTGAAAGCAAGGCAGCTTCTCTGCAGAGCACTGAAGAGCCACAGCAGCCTTCCAACAGGAGTCACAACTGCCAAAAAAGCCCTAGAGTCCCCTGGTTCTTGCACAGAGCCACAAAACAACTCCAGGCAGCCAAATATCTTGAAGCGCTTTTTTTCTTTAAATCACCTGGATTTAAAGCCTCATATGTAAAAAGGCAACACCTCCCTCCCTATCTCCAATTGCCGGCTCTTCCGCCTCCCCGTATGGAGCTCTGCAGAAAGCCAGGCCCCCTCCCTCCTCACACCTTCCTGACTACTGGGGAAGGCGCAAAGCTTTCCATTCCCAGACTCTGCTTTTACACTTCCCCAATTATCGGTCCCACTGGCGCAAAGACGCTGAATTCATTAGCAGAGGCAGGACGGCACTGGCGCCCCAGCCCCAGGAAGAGTGGAGATAACACGTGGACCAGATCTGCTCTACCTCCTCTCCCAACCGGACCGCTCAACCCCAGTTTTGTTGTCCCCCCAGTTACCAATATCCCCAGAACCACAGCTATAATGGTTCCCTGTGGCTCAGCAACGTCAAAATGAGATCTCATTTCTAAAGGAGTGGAGAGGGACCAGGCAGGGACTCAGGAGAGCAAGTTTCGCTGCCAAATTACTCCTCCACAAGTCCTGCCCATTTACTTGTGCTCTCTGGGCAACAGCATCCAAGGATGCGATGGACTTTAAGGCTCAATCGTACATTTTCTTCGCCGCAGGTGACACAGAGCCTGCCAGCCATCAACGAACAGCCTGGATAAAGCAAGAGCCCGGGTGCATCAACCCTAATTCAGCACCTCACCGAGACAGATACGCAGCATCGGTACCAGCAGAGGCGCAGAGCTTTCACAGGCCGATGAATCCATCGCGCGAGGCGAGAGCAGTCAGCAGCCGATCAGCGTCTCGATCATAAACGGGCAGAGCCGTGCTGATCTCAGAGCGACAACCCCCGCTTCTTAAAATGCTTTATTTGTAAATGGGCAATCACTGCTTTACATAGGGAAAAAAAAAAAAAAATCCTGGTAAAAGTACCTTGACAAATCTTCAAGGCTGAGATAAATGGAAGGAGGAGGGAAAAAGTAACCAAAACGAACAATATAAAAAGAAATGGGGAGAAAGATGGGGAGAAAGATGGGGAGAGGGAAAGACAGAGTGGGGAGTGGCAACAGGGCTGGAACCAGCTGCCCCTCCTGGGTGAGGGCACGTTAGTCCAAGGGGAAATGAACATTTGAGGACAGAGAGGGAAGGAGCCCCAGAGCAGAGGGGGTTTTGCCACTGCGGCATTTAGGGCAGGGGGCCCCTCAAGGGGCCGCGCGGCGGCACCCCGGGGGGCCTCTGTGCAGGCCGGGGGGGCAGGGGGACTCTCTGGTAGCCGTAGGGCGGGGGGCGAGGGGGACCATTGTACCCATGAGGAGGCATCAGCGGAGGAGGGCCACGCATCCCGTGGTGCGGCATGGGGCCTGGGTGACCTGCGGGGATAGAGCACAGGCGTTAGCAACCTCTGCAGGGAGAGGTGGAAACAGCCGTTTCCCACCCCCAAAACCCCACCCTTGGGTGCCAGCACTACCCGGGGCCCATGGTTTGGGCCAACACTCTCCCTTGTTCCCCCTCTACCAGCAGGTCCTGGAGAAAGAGCCTCCCTTAGGACCCCTCCACCTCCCACGTCTGGTGGAGAGGACGGGTCTCAGGAACCCTCCCCGTTGGCATATCCCCATTGCCATCCCGACGTGAGAGACGGGACATCACCAGAGAGCGTGGAGGCTCACATCACAACGAATGTGAGGAAAGCCCCGGGAAACCCTGGCTCAGTGGCTCGCACCTGCCAGGTCTTGCTCCAGAACACCTCTCCGCGGGGAGGCTGTGGTGTCACCTCCTCTCTGTCCCCGCTAAAACTAGGAACGAGGGAGGGTGCGGGGCCGAAGCGAGCGCTGAACTCGACCAAGCGCATACGATCGAGAGAAAAGAACACATACCGCCACTTGCAGGCACCCACTTACCCATGGGCGACCCAAAATGAGGTCCTCGGGGTGGCATACCCATGGGTGGGGGTCCAGGGTGAGGCATGCCAGGTGGGGGCCGTGGGGGAGGCTGGCCTCCAGAGCCTGGGGGTCCTGGGTGATGCTGGCCCATCCCGGGTGGCCCATGGTGAACTTGCATGGGAGGCATTCCTGGAGGAATAACGAGTCAAGGGACGTTGGCAGCGAGAGCAGATGCTCGGTACGGCAGCTCCGGGCACCCGCAGCCCCGAGGGACACTAAATCCAGCTGCACGGTTACAACACTAGGGCTGCAAAGGGAGTTCTGCTACCAAAAGGGAGGTTAAAGAGAGGAAAGTACAAAGCTCTCTGACAGTAGGCAACAGGAACAGGCTGCAGCAGAGGAAACGCTGCTTGGATGTAAGCGTGTGGGGGAGAAAGACGTGACAGCAAGTGTGGCGGAGCCCTGGGAATCAGGGAGAAATCACCACCCTTGGAGATTTTGGACAAGTTCCCTGAGCAACCCGACTTTGAAGCTCTGAAGCAAGAGTGGCCCGGGTCCCTCCAAATGTACTTTTTTTTACCATCCTCTTATTTCATCCCTTTAAAAAAAAAACAAACACGGATTCTTTACTCCTCATCAGAAACCCACGCAGCTCTGCAGGGCGGGCAGTGTGGAAGCGGCTCGGTCAGGCTTTCCTTTGCCATGCGTAATTGGCTACTCTAAAGCCTGAAAAGCCAGCTTGTAATCGGGGACAAGCAGCAGCCATCTGGTCACTCACACGGCCAGAGCCACGATCACACAAAGCACGCTAATCAGCCAGCGCGGGAGAGCGTCTCAGCGCAGGGGTCATTATACAGCAGGCAGGATTAAACAAAACAAAACAAAAAAAAATTAAATTGCAAATTTCACTTAATTTTTGCATTTGAAACCAGAGTCTAGATGTATACGCTGCTCATTCCCCAGTACTACAGGGCTAAAAATGGAAGGAAATCAAAGAAACATTTTGTTCTCATGTCTTGAATTAGCTCCTGCCTGGCAGAGACGCAGACTGTGCTAAGAAGGTTCACACTTAACGTATTAATTTACACTAGAGAAAAATGATGATGGCTTGGAATCTCGTTAACATCCTCCCAGACAGAACAGAGCCCAAGACCTTAAAAGCCTGCACCATGACAGACCCTGCCTTCCCGCGTCCCGCGCCTTCACAGCTCAAGGAAACTAATGTCTTGACCCGCCTGGATGCCTCCCAGAAGGGCACTGCTTGGTAAACTACCAAAGTGCTTCATAAATCCCACTGGGCCCCGCTCCAGGCTATTTTTTAACACATTTTAGAACATCCAGGAGAGAAACCCAGAAAGCAGGCACGGCACCACTGACGTGACGTACTTGCTCCTACACAGACCCGCTCTTTTCCACACCAGGCTGCCCCGTGCCGCAGAGCGCAATGTTTCGGGGAAAAATGTCATATTCAGTCCCTTACAGAGGATGGCAACAGTTTTCTCCCCATTTTCATAGAACCATGGAATGGTCTGGGTGGCAAGGGACTTGGAAGATCACCCAGTCCCATTCCCCTGCCCCGGCCAGGGACACCTCCCACCAGCCCAGGTTGCTCCAAGCCCGGCCTTGAACCCCTCCAGGGATGGGGCAGCCACAGCTTCTCTGGGCAACCTGGGCCAGGGGCTCACCCCCCTCACAGCAAAGAACTTCTTACTTATATCTAATCTAAATTTTACAGAAGACAAACCTCAAGGATGAAAAAGGAGGGGGTGACTTACCGAAGCCCACCCCCGAGAAGGAGACGACAAGCAACATTTCCCGATCCTGATCCCATGCTTACCTGGATGGTGCATCCCGCCCGGAGGGAAGGGGTGGGGGTGAGGCGGGTGTCCCCCAGTGGGTGCAGCCCCGGAAGGGGGGCCGGGGGCACCCGCACCAGGTGGCATGGGTGGGGGTGGCATGGCAGGAGGCATTCCGGGAGGCATCGCTCCGGGGGGCGGCACCGGCGGGGGGAACGATCCTGGGGGTGGGAGACCTGGGAAGAGAGACGGTTTGAATTCAGTTCAGTATAAAAACAAAAAAAAAAAAATAAAACCAAAAAAACCCTCCCAGGCAATCGGGAAGGAGGTGAAAGCACAAAGAGACGCTGGAACCATAAGAAAACCCACAAAACAACACAAAAAAGAAGCGGGATCCTTCCACTCAGCCCTGGGACAGCGTAGGTCGGGCTGCCACAGGGAGGGAAGAGGAACTCCTAAGGTCCTGCCAGCTCGTAATCCTACAGCTCCACGGAGGGTTTTGTACTGACTGTCACCAAAGAGCACCCACGCGGCGCAGTGACACTGCCCTGAGCCCCCCCCCCACGACAAGGAGTGGCTCCACACAAGGCACCAGGACCAGCGGTGGACGGGCACAACAGCCAACGGGGCACAGAGATGGGCACAGCCATCATTTACCCACCTGGAGGGGTGACGCCAGGTCCCAGGGAGGCGACAACAGGAGTGGGGACAGAGGGAGGAGGAGGAGCGTCGGCAAAGAGCTGATGGGGCCGATCCGCCTGCGAGAGCGGGTTCTGGGCTGCCAGGAGACGCTCAGCAGCAGAGCCGTGCCGCTCGCCTTTGGAATCTTTTTTGAAGGCATAGGAAACGGTGATGGGCCTGTTGCAGAGGTACTGTCCGTTCATGGCCTCAATGGCAGCGTCCGAAGCATCGAAGCTGGCAAAGTTGATGAAGGCATAACCCTTGGAGTTGCCCGTGTCAGGGTCTCGCATGATCTTGGGTGTCTGCAGGATGACCCCAAAGGCGCTGAAGGTGTCGTACAACAGCTTCTCATCGATTTCAGGATCCAGGTTACCGATGAAGATGTTGGCCCCCACGTCCAGGTTTTTATTGTGGGCTGAGGCTTTGTTCACTCGAATCGGCTTGCCATACAACTTGATCATGTTCATGATCTTGATGGCATAATCCGCATCCTCCTCGCTGAGGAACTCCACAAACCCATAGCCTGCAATAAGTCCCCAAACAGAGCGTTAAGACGGGGCAGATCCCCGCCCTCCCACAGCTCGTCCAACCCTGCTTGATTTAAAGCCAGAGCTCAAGACTGCCCTTAAGGGAAGCAAGATGATCTTCCCTGGGGATCATCCACCCCTCATCTCTCTTCCTGCAGTGATCTCTCTGTGATCCCAGCTGAAATATTTGATTCAACATGCAGCTTTTGAGAGAGAGCAGTACACATCTCACCTTGGTGCTGGCCTGTGACTCGATCCTTGGGCATGTGGGTATTGACCACCGGTCCCGCCTGCAGAAAGAGCTCCCACAGCAGTGGCTCACTGACCTTCTCATCCAGCCCCCCCACATACACCGTCGCATCTGGAGCGGGGGGAAAACAAAAAGCCGAGTTAGACCCGTGAACCGAGGAAGCTGGAAGCCTCAGCTGGAAGCCCCAGCTGTACGAGGCCATGAGGGGCTGGTGCTGAAATCACTCAAGTTCAAGGCAGAGATTCCCCCTTAAACTCTTAACCAGATCCTCCTAATTACACCCTCAACCGGGGAGGCCCCCACGCCCCTCCCCTTTTCTCTAGGGAGCCCAGACACCCTCCATTCCAGCTCTTGGGTGCCCAGGAAGCCTACTGCCCCACCTTGTGCCCAGTGATGCCATGGCTCCCCAGCTGACGCCCCCCCCCCAGATTCTGGGGAGCCCAGGTCCTCTCCATAGCCCACTTAGCCTCCAGGTCATCCTGCCCCCCTCCCCGCCCCCGAGCACCCCATGTCTCCAGGGAGCCTATGCTCCCCCCCAGCCCCTAAACATCTCCAGGGAGCCTGGGACACCCCCAGAGAGCTCCATCCTTCCCTCAGGGAGCCCTGGGAGCCCCATGTCTCTAGAGATCCCTGCCTCGCCATGCCCCCAGGGAGCCCAGGGTCCTCTGCAGAGCCCCCCCCCCCGGTCCCACCCAGATCCCCCCCACAGCCCCAAGGTCCCACCCAGAGCCCCGTACCCAGAGGCGCCCAGGGTCCCCCCGAGAGCCCCCACACGGCCCAAGGGAGCCCAGGGTCCCCCACAGAGTCCCCCATGTTCCCAGGGTCCAACCATGGCGGTCCCCAAGAAGCCCTGGGGCGCCCAGGTCCCCACAGAGCCCAACCCCACACCGTCCCCACGGAGCCCAGGGTACCCCCAAAGCTTCCGTTCCGTCCCGCCCCGTCCCCAGGCGGCGCCCCCGCGGCAGCCCCGGCCGCGGCTCCCACCCTGGTTCCGCTCGGAGATGGGCCCCGCCGCCATCTTGCCCCGCCGCCCGCTCCCGCCCGCGCGGCGTCGCCGTCACGCAACGCCGGACGCCGTGACGTCGGTCGCAGGCGCGAGCCCCGCCCCCTCGCGTCGACGGGCGGCGGGGCGGTCGGAAGTGGCGTCGGCGGCGGAGCGCGGGGAAGGTGCGGTGGCCATCTTGGGTGTGGGCGGGCCGGCGCCGCCGCCCTTCTGTCGCGATATCCCCTGCCCTGACAGGCGGCGACATCACCCTGGCGGCCAGGAGCGCTGCCCCGGTGCCGGGGGGGTGCCCGGTGCCAGGAGATCCCCGTCCTGAGGGACCCCAGTGCCGGGGGGATCCCAGTGCCCAGGACCCCCGTGCCGAGGGTGCCCCATCCCACGGCGCCCCTCGCAGCCACGCGCTGTCGCCTGCAAAACTGCGCTTTAATGGGCTCCGAAATACAGATCTGGCGGAAAAGCCCCTGCGGGGGAACGACAACACGGAGATCCTGCCGCTCGCGGCGTCCCCGACCCCATCCCCGTGCACCCCCGGGGCGTTCCAGGGTGTCGGAGCGGATCCCTCCTGTCGTCCTGTGGCGGAGCGGATGGGAGCGGGATGGCAGCGGGATGGCAGCGGGATGTCGGCCCCACCGTATCGGCCAAGCCCAGGGGTTCCTGCACACCCTGGGGATGAAAATCCCCCCGGGAATACCCCGCGCTGGGGCTGGATCCTGCTCCCCCTGGTCCGGATGGGGCCAGCCCAGCCCTGGGCTCCGTGGAGCCTTGGCGGAGGTAGCAAGAATTTCATGTAAAAAAAAAAAAAACCAAGAAACTGCCGCGTCCGGCAAGAACTGGGGGCACCTCTGGGGCTCGGCCTCCTCCAGCTCAGGCAGGATCCAGGCCCAAAATGCCCCGTGCCCCGGCAAGGAGCAGGAGGAGGCAGTGGGAACCACTCAAAGGCGATGGCAGAAGGTGCAGAGCAGTTTTGGGGGTCCCCCAAAACCTGTGCGGCTGGAGGGGGCCCTGGGGGTGTCGTCTCAGCAGCCAAGTGTCCCCATGGAGGCGGGGGGGGGTGTCCTGTCGCGGGGCCCCTCACCGAGAGGGTGCCAGGGGGCTGCTGGTGGCTTCGGTGCGGGGTCCCTGTGCCTGCCAGGCGTGGAGCCGGTCCTGCAGCAGCGTCAGCTCCTCGGCCAGGCCGGCCGGAGACGGGGCAAAGCGCCCGCGCTGCAGGGAGACGCCATTATCAGCCAGGGGGAGGCGTATGGGGATGGGGGGGGGACGGACATGCAGGGGGTAGGATGGATGGGCATGAGGTTGGGATGGGTGGAAATGGGGTCGGATGGATGGACACAAGGCTGGATGGGTGGACATGGGTTGGGATGGGTGGACGTAGGGTCAAATGGGTGGACGCAGGGTTGGATGGATGGACATGAGGTTGGGATGGGTGGACATGGGATCAGGATGGGCAGATGCGGGGTCGGAGGGATGGACGCAGGTAGGACGGATGCGCACAGTGTCAGGATGGCCACGCACCAACCACCCGCACCAGCCTCAACCCACATCCTGAGCAGGACACAGCCGGGGAAGAAGAAATCTCCGCCGAACTCTGAGCCCCCATGAGTCTGCGCCCCCCCGGGTGCCCACCGCAACGCAGCCCCGCCGTGCCTCAGTTTCCCCTCGGGGAGACACCCACACGCCCCCCAGTGCAGGCGTTACCTGTGCCTCGGGCAGACCCCGCAGGTAGCATCGTCGCCAGAGCCGGACAGAGGGTCCTGCGGCGCAGGGCAGCAGCAGCCCCGGGGGGTGCACGGGGGACCGGTTGGACCCGGGGCTGCCCCCCCGCTCGCCCAGGCTCTCCAAGGAGGGGGCCCAACGGGACAGGCGCGGCGGGGGGCGGCTGCTCCTCCAGGGAAAGGGTTGGGGTGACAACGTCCCCTTGGTCAGCACAAACACATTCCCGGCCCCCGGCCCTGGCCAGGCATCAGTGGGCTGCGAAATGGGGGGTAAAAATAGGGATTAGGGAAAAAAGGGGGGAAAAAGCCAGAGAGAAGGGAAAACGGGGGGAAACCCCATGGTTGCGGGGCACGCAGCACCGGGAAGGGATTTAACACGCAGAGCACCCCAAGTTGAATTGGGGGGGGGGGCTCACGCGGCACAACCCAGACACCTGGGTCCCTTCCCGGTGGTGCAGCGCCCCCCCCTCACCCCCCCCAAAGCCAAGCCCCGGCTCACCCTGCCCGGGGTCTGGGGCTCCGCGGTGTCGGGGGGTCCTGCAGTGTTGGGGGGTCCCGTGGTGTCGGGGGGTCCCGCAGTGCCGGCAGCGCCCGCCGGGTTCCTGAACCGGGCCCGCTGCTGGGGGCTGTAACGCAGCCGCCAGTCCCAGACCGGGGGCAGCCCGCGGGCAGCGCTGCCTCCACCACCCCCCTGCTGCCGCCCCGGGGCCGGGTCCCGCCAGCCGTTCACCGGCGTGTAGGTCTGGCTGCGGGGCCGGTGCTGCGGGGAGAAGGGGTGAAAACGGGAGCTTTGAGCAGGGTCGATTTGGGATGTGGATGGGGAAACCGAGGCACGGCGCAGCTGGGTGCAGCTGAGCGGGATTCTCACTGGCAGGGAGAGGATTCGCCTCCATCCCCAAACCCATCCCTTAAACCTCACGGTGGGAAGGGATCCAGGAGTGTGTGTCCCCCTCTCGTCCCCCCCCAGCTCACCGGGCTGCCACGGCCCCGCTGCCGCTGGCAGCTGAAGAGGAAGGTGCTGAAGTAAGGGGCGAAGCTGCTGTCATGGAGGGCCAGGAGATAGGCCTCGGTGAAGCCAAAAGCCGCCGGGAATTGCCGCACCAGCTGCCACGTGCAGTCCAGGAACAGCAGGAAAACGGGGGCCTGGGGGGGGGGGGGGGACACACATTAATGTCACCCAACCAGGGATGGGGACGGGTGGCAGGGGCGCCGGGGGGGCTCTCACCTCTTCTCGGGGGCTGTCGCGCCGGAGGAGCCCCAGCCGGCGGGGAAAGGGGTGCCCGGCGGCCACCCACTCCCGCTGCACCAGGCTCTGGAAGCCGGGCAGGCTGCGGGCGCGGGGGTCCCCCAGGAGCTGCACCAGCGAGGCCAGCAGGCAGTTCAGGTCCCGGTCCGACGGCTCTGGGGGGGGGGACAGGGACACACAGCGGGGAGGGGGGTGTCCCCGTCATGTCACACACCCCACTCCATCCCGGTGCTCCCCCAACCCCGGCGGTACCTTGCAGGAGGACAGAGCAGCGTCTCCCCGCCAGCAGCGACGCCACCTCTGCGGCTTTCCTCAAGCAGGTGCTGGGGGGCAAAAAGGAGGGCGGGGGCTCAGGACACCCCAAAACTCTACACCCACCTGCCCGGGGGGCTGCAGCCCACCCTGGGATGCTCGTGGTGATGGCAGTGTCACCACACGCCCACTGCAACACCCCCATTGCCCAGTTGGGCCGTGGTGGGGGCCCGAACCCAAAATGGAGGTGCGTTTAGGGTGAAGTTTTCCCGCACCACCCTGCACCCCAAAAAAAGCCCCCCCCCTCCAAGCCGCCCGCTCACCGGACATGGTCCAGCCATCGCGTCCCCTCCAGGGCTGAGAGCCACTTCTCGTCCGCCGCCGCGCCTGTCTCGCACCAGCAAAGGATGGGGGGGGTCAGCGGAGGAGAAGGAGCCCCGCCATGGGGTGGGGGGGTCCCCTCCCGACCCCCCCCGTCCCCGCTCACCAGGCAGGCAGAGCGCCCGCAGCTTGAGGTGGGCAAGCTGGATGTCGGCAAGGGTGGGCAGCTCGGCAGCGTCAGCCAACACGCAGGGCCCCCGGCCCCCCAGCAAGAGAGCTTCCAGGCACCTGAGGGGGGGAGACGGACAGAGGGACCCCCAGGTGGGGCTGGGTTGGGGCAGTCCCCCCGGCCCCCCCCAGGACCCCTGGCTGGACTCACCTCACGTCCTCGCTGCCTGGCTCGGAGGCTGCGTGGAAGCTGGCGGCTCTCAGCAGGTCTCCGCCGCCCGGGTGGTGCCAGCACAGGCGCTGGGAGTGAGAAGGGGTGACACCCCCCCATGGCACCCCCACATCCCCTTCCCCAGACACGCCCCCCCCTCCCCAGCACCCCATCGCCCTCCCTGGGCACTCACGGGCACCCGGCCCTCCTCGAAGTGGGCGAAGATCCTCTTGAGGTCGTGGTCCAGGAGCCCACTGGGCACCCACAGGTACCGGGGGAGGCTGCGGGGAGAAGGGGGGGGTGTAGGGTAGGTGCGCCCCCCCCCCCCCAGGACACCAACACCCCCTCAAATCCCTGGGTGCCATTTCGAGTGGCTCAAGGGGTGTTTTCCCCAAACCACAGGCAGACAGGAGGATCAACCCCCCACCCTCCCTGCTGCCCTGCGAGGGGGTGGGTGTTCATGCTGTGTGTCCCCCCCCATCCCCAGTGGGGTGCTGGGGGGGGGGGGGGCCGTGGGCCCCATCGTCTGGCCGGGCTGTACCTGGGGGCCATGTCGAAGCGCTCGTTGACAGCGCTCACCCTCCAGCCCGCGGCTCCCAGGCGCTGCAGCTCCTTCTCCCAGTCGCGCAGGCTCTCAAAGAGCAATGTGGCGGCCGAGCCTTCCTCCTCTTCCTCCTCCTCTTCATCCTCCTCTTCCTCATCCTCTGTTTGGGCTTCAGCAGGGCCACCATCGTGTCCCTCGACGGTGTCCCCCAGCCACGCAGCTGCCTCCCGCGCCTGGGCGATGGCGTTGGCGACCTGCAGGAGAGGAGCCAGGACCAGGCATAGGCCCCCTCCCAACCCCCCCCGCAAAACCATGGAGCGCCCCTAAAGCCTCCCTGCCCCCCCAGTAACTGCCATCCCCCACCCCAGCTCACCCGAAATGCCTGCGGAGCCAACCCGTTCTCGTGGAAGTGGAAGCGGAGCAGGCGGAAATCCCGGCAGAAAACGGCCAGTTCCTCGGGGATGAACTTGAGGGTGGAGGCGGCCGTCAGCACCTTGGGCTTGGCGAAGCTGCTGGCTGCGGCGGGCGAGGTGCGGGGTGGCCGTCAGCGCCGGCTGAGACCTGCCCAGCTCATCACACGGGTGGTCGGGGCCGCCACCTGAGACCTGCCCAGCTCATCACACGGGTGGTCGGGGCTGCCGCCTTTACCTGCCACCAGCTTGCGGATGCAGGGCAGCGCCACGTCGTACTCGCTGTGGAGGAAGGCTCGGGAGCCAGGGGCCTGTGGGAGAGGGGGGAGAGCTGGAAGCCACCCCGGTGGGTTCCTCCCCCGGCCCCAGGAAAGGCAGCAGGGCTGGATCCGGGACCCCGCTGCCTTTGCCTGGCTGGTGCTGGGCCCTTCGTCCCCCACCGCGTCCCGCAGCGAGGAGTTCCCCAGGTGAACGCAGCGGTTCTGCAGCTGATGAGCAAGTGTGGGGCTGGGATGGGGCTGGGACGGGGCCGGGATGCAGTTGGGATGGGGCATAGATGCAACCAGGATGGGGGTGAGGATGGAGTTGGGATGTGGTTGGGATGGGGCTGGGACGCCACTGGGATGGGGTGCGGATTGGGCTGCAATGGGGTGGGGACGCGATGGGATGAAAGTTTGGGTACAGCCAGGATGGGGCTGGGATGGGGTCAGGATGTGGCTGAGGTGGGGCCGGGGTGGAGCTGGGATGCCACTAGGATGGGACTGGGATGGGGTGGGGATGCCACGGGTTGGAATGGGCTAGGGATGCAGTGGGATGGGGTCAGGATACGACTGGGACTGGGATGGCGTGGGGATGCTACTGGTCAGGATGAGGCCGGGACGAGGCTGACTTGGGGTCGGGATGCAGCTGGGGTGGGACTGGGATGAGGGTCAGGATGGGGCTGGCATGGGACTGGGGTGCCGCCGGGATGGGTTTGGGATGGAGTGAGGGATGCAGCGGGATGGGACTGGGATGGGGGGGGTGGGATCGGGTCAGGACGCAGCTGGGATGGGGGTCGGGATGCAGCGGGATGGGTCCGGGACGGGGTGAGGGACGGGATGAGGGGTGCGGGGGGGGTGTCCCGGGGCGGGGGGGGGGGTGTCCCGGGGCGGGTGCGGGTCGCACCTGGGCGGGCAGGAAGGCGACGCGGCGGTTGGTGCAGAGCAGCGTCCCGGGGACGGAGCCGTCGCCGCAGCGCTGCCGGGCGCCCGCCGCCTCCTCCAGCACCAGCTCCCCTGCGGGGACGGGCCGCTGGGTCCGGGGGCGCCCCGACCCCCCCCAAACCCCGCTCCCACCCCCCCTCCCCGCCCCCCCCGGCACCTGCCCTACCTGGGAGGCCGGGGAAGGCCGGCCGGCGCCCGCCCGCGGCCCCGCTCATGGCGGAGGGACTTTGGCCGGGCGGGCCCGGAGCGGCGGCGGCGGCGGCGGCGGCAGGAGCGGAGCAGCCCGGCAGCCCCGAGAGCCACCGCCCGCCCCGCACCGCCCGGCCCGGCCCCCGGCGCCGGCATCCCGCCCTCCGCACCGGCATCCCGCCCCTTCGGTCGTCGTCGTCGTCCCCCCCCGCCCCCGGCATCCCGCCCTCCGGTCCCCCATCCCGCCCCCCCCCCCGCGGCATCCCGCCGCGCCGCACGGGGTCCCTGGTCCCGGAGCTGCCCGGACCCCCCCCCTCGAAAGCGGGGCGATCCCCGGGGGCACGGGCAGGAGCTCCGCGGCGGGATGGGGGAGGTAGAGCCCCCCCCAAAAAAGGGACGGGCGGTGCTGGAGGGGGGGCGCAGCCCCCGGCCCCCCAAAAGGGATGGACGGCACTGGGGGGGGACGCGTGTTGCTCCGGGCACCCCCTAAAGGAAGCCCAGTGCTGGAGGGGGCGCATGCGGCCCCCGGCACCCCGAAAGGGATGTTGGATGCTGGAGTGGGGTCCGTACAGCCCCCGGCACCCCGAAAAGGACGCTGCCCAGCGCTGAGCACGGGGCAGGGGTACCCCCCAGCCCCCAGCTCGCCCCCGCCCAGCCCCAGGGCCTCCCCCCGGGCCGGGGCTCTGCCGGGGGGGGGCCGCCCGTCTCCGTGAGTCACCGCCGGAGCGCGGCCTCCTCCCGACCCCGGAAAAACCCCCGCCCCGCCCCGAGCCCGCTGCCGGCGGGGGATGGCGGCCCTGGGGCCAGGGAACCCCCGGGGACCCCAAAACCCAACCCCCCCGCGGGCTCAGCTCCTCCGGGGCAGGCGAGACGCCGGCACAAGGCGGCATAAACCCGGCACAAACCACGCTCGAGGGAAACCCAGCGCCGTCGGGGCACACGCTCCAGCTAAAAATCTTATTTTAGATGTATTTTCCTGCGGATTTTGGGGGCTTCGGTGGCGGCAGCTCAGGCACCCCCGTTTTCCTCCTGCAGGAAAATCACCCCAGGGAAATTTCGGCCGTGTTTCTGGCTCCGGCACCTGGCGGGAGGAGAGGAATTTCCTGCAGGGCTTTGACCCAGGGCCGGTCTCCAAGGCGAGGGCAGCGTCTGCGCCAGCTCCGGGGTCAGCTCGGGTCGCCCCAAAAGCCAGAGCAAAAATTGGCCAGAGCGAGCGAGGCGGCACCGACGTGGCACCGGGCACGGGGAGGGAAAAACATGGGGAGCTGGGGTTAAAAAAAAAAAAAAACCATGCAGAGAAATCCCATGGGAAACCGCTCCTGGCTCCCCCAGCCCCAACGGGGTCCCACCGCCCCGCCATACGGGTTTCCAACCAGCCCCCAAACCCCCCAAAATGCAGCGGTGGCCGCCCCATCCCCGCTCATCCCTGTGGCTGGACCCATTTGCTGTAGAAAATTACAGCGAATTTTCCCCTTTCTGGACCCATTTAAGCTCCAGCATCCCCAAAGGCCCTCTGGATTTTCAGCATCCCGAAAGTCCCCTGGATTTTCAGCATCCCAAAAGCCCCCGGATTTTATCTTTACGGTGCGCCAAAGCCTTACTTGGGTATGAAATTGTCTCTGGCATCCCTGGGTGCCGCCTTCAAATGCAGCCGGGGGAAAAGGTTCCTCCAAAAACCAGCGAGGATTGGTAAAAACGGTGAGGGAGGGGGTTCTTTTTTTAAACGAAAGCCTGAATTCGGTACCTAAAGAAAAGACAAACTTCCCCAGGCCTCAGGTCAGAGGGTGGAAAGGGGACGCCGCGCCCCACAGGGGAGCGAAAAACCACAAAAAGCCCGATGGATGGGGACGGCGAGCGGCCCCACGGGGGGGGAATTTGGGGTCCCGGCGGCGGTTGGGGCGGAATTCCCGGGGGCCGGGGAGGAAGGAGGCACGGCCGCTGCCCAGGGCTTTCGTTAGTCCAAGGATGTTTATTGTCAGTGAATCTATGGTAGCATAAAGGAAGGATGCGGTGTACAGCCCGATTGCCACGCGCCATCTCGTGCTCGCTACAGCGGTGCTCACCAGGAGTAAAAAAAAAAAATAAAAAAAAAATAAAAATAAAATAAAATCGACCTAACGTTTAATTAATAATAATTAAAAAAATTTTTTTTTTCCCCATGAATAAACAATTGCAGAATTAATTCAGGTCACTTCTCGTAGGATAGTGATAACCAAAGCATCCCCCCCCCCCCCCACACCCACCCCCCGGCCTCCCACAGGTAACATCAGCGAAGGTAAACGCTCCCGCGACAAAACAAGATGCTCACGGGGGGGGGGGGGGGGGGGGTTTGTTCAGCCTTAAAAAAAAAAAAATAAATCTTTCCTGCACCCAGGGCCCGATGGCAGCGACCTTCCTTCCACCGACACCAGTAAGTGCACTTATTTTAAGATTCCCCCCCCCCCCCCCCCCCCCGGCCCAGAGCAGGTTTGGGGGTTTTCCCCCAGGGAAAGGTGCTGGGAAAACCCAATTCCCACCCCAAATTCACCCCTTTTAGAAAAAAACCAAAAACCAACAGGTGCCAGAAAGGTATCGAGTCCCAATGCCCCGAAAACACCGCCTGGGCCGTGGCTTTAGTGTGTTTACGAACAGGAACCGGCGGCGGGTAGAGATCCGCCGTCAATAAATAAAATTCGTGTTTAATAGTCCCTTAAAAAAAATTAATATTAGTTTCACCATAAAGGAAACAAAAATGACCTGGAAAAAGAAATCCTTGGTGGTTCTGAAGAAAGGCAGCGGGTTTGGGGGGGACCCGGCCGAGGCAGGGGCTCAGGGGGCACCTGGGAACAGCCAAAACTCTTGCCCTTCGGAGAAAAAAACCTCATCACAGACTTTTCACCCTCGCCTGAAGTTCAACTCTTTGGTGGTGGTTGGTTTTTTCGTTCCAGAAAAAAACCTACAAACTCTACGACCCACGATAAAACCCGGCAAATGCCAACCCCCGGGGTGCTGGGGGCGCGCTTGCGCGGGGGCCGCGGGGCCAAACCTGCCCAGGCCTGGGGAACAACTTCTGGGGGAGTTTTGCCCCTTTTTTCCTCCGTAACGGCGGTGCCAGGGCTGGTTCCTCCTCTCCCGCTCCTCAGAGGGGGACCAGCAGACAGACAAAACCGCGTTGATAAGATCACAAACTTGCCAAATTTGCTTTTCCCCCCCCACCCCGCCCCGCCAGGAGGAGGAAGAGCGACAGCACCTCTGCTCGTGGGGACCGGAGACACTTTTCTCCCAGGAGGATGCACGGCTGGGATACCTCCTGCCGGCATTCCCTGGGGTTTGCTCCCCTTAAGCCAATATTATGCACGAATCCGTCACATTTACAAGATTCAAGCAAAACTCCCCCAAACCGCCGCTGGTAAAAACCACCAGCTTTTAGCACGGGGTGCGGGGATGGGCCCCCCCGCCGCCAGCCAGCGGCTCCCAACAGCAGCTCCCCACCACAACGCGACCTCCGGCACCGCGGAGTTCACCAAAACGGAGAGGAATTGCCCCAAAACCCAACGGGAACCGCGGGTGAAGCCTTTTGCCATCCCGCCCACAGGCTTTTGCTTGGGGGAGGGACGGGCAGAGCAGCCCCGCTCCGGGTGTAGCCGGAGGATATTTCCAAATCTGAAATAAAGGAATTACAGGAAAAAATAAACAGCAGAAACTGGGATGTAAAACCAAGTGACACCCTGTACAGTGAGGATTTTGGTTGATTTTTAAACATTTTGGCTCAATATTTGGGGGGGGGGAACCACGAGCGTCTGCGGGGAAACAGGAGCGAGAGCCCGTGGCGCTGGATGTTCTCCCCCCGGGTCAAAATCCCTGGGAATTACCAGGATTTGAGGGAGGAGATTCGCTCTCCGGCATCTGCTCTGAGATGAGAGGCAGCGCCCAGGAACCAGGGCTCAGCCACGGAATAAAACCCAAGAAAAGAGCTAAAAATCGGAATTAAACCATCACTGGGGTATTTACAGCCGGCTGACAAGTGGCTTCGACGGCTTGACCCAAAGGTTAGGAGTTGACGACCCCGCGCAGCCAGGAACGGCCTTCATTTGCCTGTTTTTAGGTCTGTATAAACCGGTCGAACTCGCACCTTTGGACCAAGCCTTTGGGGATTCGGGAAAAATAAGGCTTCGGGTGATTCTCCAGCGTTAAGTACACTTTCGCCTCAGCACGGGAAGGGATTGCATAGTTTGACGCCTTCCGCGAAATAAAAATTAAAAACTAAAAATAAAATGAGGGCATGTTTGTAAAGCTTTGAACGAGGGGTATAATTCATGTTTTATTTTCAGGTGGTATAAACGCTGAACCTCGCTCTACGCGGGGGCGGAGTCCGGTTTGGGAGCTGTAGTTACCAAAAAAAAAAAAAAAAAAGAAGAAAAAGAAAAATAAAAAGAATAGCTGTGTGCAAACATCGCAGTGCTAAAGTTAAACCCACCCTGCCAGAGGCGAACGGGAGCGGACGCTTCATCCAACGCCGCAGGGGCTGGGACGAGGACGGGAGGAGAAGGGACCGGAGCGGACGACACCGAATGTGCCAGTTAATTACAGCTTCGTATTTTTGTTTTGGTTTTTTTGTGGTTTTGTTTTTTTTTTTTTCTTTTTTTTTTTTCTTCTTAACAGTTTCGACTCTTTAGCCCTATTATCAAAAATATCTTTTAATATTCCTCAGCCCAAGGTCGGTTACGTGGCTCAGCAAAATGGAGCCGAGTTAATTCCATGCAGCAGAACAGAGGTAGAACGGCGGTGGCTTTGCTCAAGTAGGAAGAGTTATCGCAGCGGGGGGCAGGGGGGAGCGTGTCCCCCCCACGTAAAGCGCCCGGCAGCGGCGTTACCTCCCGGTGCCGCTGGACGCTCCCTGTCCTCTCTCCTTCCCTGGGGTATTGCTGGCTGCAGACACTGACCTCCTTTTTTTCTCTCAATTCTCACTAAATCGGGTCGACCGTTCCGCCACTGGAGACGGTTGGGTGATTTTTTTTTTTTTTTTTTTTTTTTGCACAGTACTTCTGCAGAAAAAAAAAAAAAAACACCAACAAAAAACCACAACAAAACTCCAAACCACTCAAGCACTGAGATCGCCCTCCCTCCGTCTCCCTCCCACCCCAAGAAAAAGTCTAAAAAAATAACATTTTAAAAACCAGAGCTGAGCCCGGCAGGAGGGCAGAGCCCTGAGCCCGCGGCCCAGGGGTGCTCCGATGGGGCCGGGCTCCCACAAGTTCAACCCAAAACAAAAAAACCCCAACCCAATAACATCCAATTCCAACCAAGTTTCGCTCAGTACCGGCAAAAGAACTATAAAATAAAAACGGTGCTAAAAAAAAAAAAAAAAAAAAAAAAAAAAGAAAATCTCTCCATTAAAAGGGTTTGCGACTGTCAAACTGAAATGGCAAAGAAAAAAATAAAAGAAAATCTCTCCATTAAAAAGGTTTGTGACGTTCAAATGGAAATTTCTGGGGTGTTTTCGCTCGATTCCAGGCAGTTGGTGATGTTGGAGTCCAGCGGGAAGGGCCCGGCGGGTGCTGCTCCCCCCTCGCCTTCTCCCAAAGCTTTGGTCTGGTTTATTGAAGGAAAAATCAACCCCCCCCTCTTTTCCCGCTGTGCCCCCCAAGAGCGCGCCCGCGCTGAGCCCAGTCACCCCCGGGCAGAGGAGCCTCTGGAAAAGCATCGTCCCCCCTCCCGCAGGGTGTCCCTGAGGGGGGGCCACCTTCCCTCGCCCCCTTCTCCCCGCGTCGCACCAGCAAACCCCGTTTCTCAGCCCGAATCCCCGCTCCCTCTTCGCACAGGGAGGGAAGGCGTAAAAAAAAAAAAAAAAAAAAAAAGAAAAAGAAAAAAAAAAAAAAGAAATAATATATATATATTATTGCATTCCCCATCTTTCATGGGTCCCAAGATCAGCGCCGGGGGGGCGGAGGTGGGGTTAGCGCTCAGAACCTGTGCACTAAAGCCTCCCGCTCCTTGCGTTTCATCTCCTCTTTGTAACAGCAGGAGCAGAAATTCCCGGTTTCCGGATGTCCGTAAAAACTGCAGTTCGGCTGCTTGCATTTGGTCTGCTGGACATTATAAAGAATTCGGGGTTTATTTTTATCCGCCGGCGGCATTCCTTTCTGCGGGCTGTCCTGCTCCAGGTACTCCCGGTAGCCGTTGCTGTGCGGGGAGGGCAGGAGGCAGGCGGATTCCGACGGGAAGGTGGGATGGACGTCCATGTCCGTGGGGGAAAATCTCCCCAGGTGGGAAGGGCTGGTTTGGGAGGGATTTGGTCGCCCCTGGGGGCAGTGGCGGGGTAAGGTGGCGTAGGGGGGAAGGCTACCGCAGGCCCCCCCGGCTACTTGCCGCCTGCTGTCTTGGTAGCCAGGGGGATGCGCCCCTTCCACACTGTTCACCATGGAGGGTCTGGGAAAGGTGAAAACGCCTGAATAACCGGAGGGAAAAGCTGCGATTTTAGTGCTCAGGGCCAGATCCGGGGGCTGGAGGGTGTATGTGGGGGGAGGCGGGGGGTACGCGGGGTTCAGCATCACCTCCTCGCCCCGGGGGGTGCTGGCCTCCGGTTCCGGCTTCTTGGCGGTGGCAGCGCTGCCCAGCGCCTTCTTCTCTGCCTCTTTTTGTTTCTGCTCAGCCATGAAGCGCTCCTCGGCGTCCAGGAGGTACCGCTGGATCATCTCCTCCTGGTACGGGTGCCGGTTGCTGGTCTTGAGGTGGCCGGCGAAGATGAACTTGCGCTCTCCCTGCATGGCGGCCCGCAGGATGCTGAGGCTCAGCCTGACGTCGTTGCTGTATTTGTAGGGATCCGACGGCTTTTCGGGGGCTGCTTTCCCCGGGCAGGTTTTCTCCACAGGAGCTGACAAGTCTCCTTGGGAAGATTCCTCTTTACTGCCTTTCCTCGATTTCAAGGATCCTTTTTTCTTCTTCTCCAAGGTGTCCCCCTGCCCGTTGCTCACGCCTCCCTTGATGGTTTTGCTGTGCATCAAGCCACCCATGTTCTTTTTTAGCTTACTTCCCAAAGTCTTGCCGAAGCTGCCCAGCTTGTTGGCAACCGAGTCTGCCCGTTTCTTATCTTTTTCCTTATCCTTGTCTCGGTCTTTCTTTGGTTTCTCTTTGTCCTTGCAACCCCGGCTGCCCCCGTTGCTGGCTGAACTGCTGCAGACCGACTCCTTGTCCGACTCTCCCGACTCCGCAGCTGAACGAGCGTCGTCACCCGCGGAGGCTGTCGGGGATTCTGGCTGGGCCAAAGGCGCCTAGGGAGAGAAAAAACCATATATATATTTCAAAATCCAGTAAGCTCCTCAGATAGGAGTTTTCAGGATGAGGGTGAAACAGAGTAGGCTTTTCGGGGGCTGCTTTCTTATTTCGGTGATCAGAAAACGGAGGGGACAACATTCAAACACACTTTGGGATACGTCCCCAGCAGCTGTCCTGCACGTCCATAAATTTCTTAACTCGCTGGAGGTTGCAGGGGGAAAAGCTGGAGAAGAAGAAAGGGTCACACCAACTCCCGCTCTGGTCACCCCAAAGCGCGGCTGGCATGGCTGGCACCCGTTTCCAGCCCTTCGCCTCGACGGTTCGCACGCGGAGAAGACAGCGGGGGACAGAGAAGACCGAGGGGGGACAGGTCACCGTATTTTTAAGCCAAGCACCCGAGAGCCCATGGCCAGTTAAGGAGGCAACGGCCAAAACGTCACCATTCGAGCTTTGCTAGAGATGAGACCTTGCAGCGTCAGACAGACCCAACCAGCTCATGTTTAAGTTTGGGGAGTTTTCTCCTTAAAAGGGGAGGGGAAAAAACCAAAAAACCAAACAAACCCTCATGCTGTCAAGGCAGCCACCACCATCCGCCAACACACAACCATGGGGATTTGGGATGCGGACGGGGGTTTTCCTGCCAAGGAAAGGTCCCAGGAAAACTAGAGTCAAACCCCATGTCTCAAGGCAGCTTCTGGCGGCCGTAAACCAAGAGTTTGTGTTTGCCTTGGAGAGGGGAAAAAACAGGCACGAAAAACTCTAGGAAATAACGCGCGCACAAAAACTAAATCATTTATCTGCTCAGAGCAGCATTAGCCGCAATTTCTGGGGGCGCAGAGCGCCTCACGTGAAGGAGAGCAAACGGCTTCACATCTGCTGCCCTCCGCAGAAGGGAGGTTTAAATAATTAAAGAGTAAAGAAAATACTGCTTGTCTCTTTACCTGCATGTCACAAGGCAACGTGATCCATTTAACATTCATGTAGCTGTGCAGCAAGTGCAGCTTTGCTTCCAGCGATAACGTCACACTAAAACGTAAAACGAGGATTAAAAAAAAAGTTAGAGTCAAGTTTCACGTTAATAACTGCGATTCTCTCCTCTATATTTAGTCATTTGCCTGTCGTCTTTATATTAAAAGGCGTGTTTTAACGCAACAGGTAAAACCACATCGAGACAGCAGCAATACAAAAGGTAGCATTTTCGTAGCCTTCCAAACCTTTCAGTTCAAACCCAAATGAATAAATCAGCAGATTCCCGAATGTCAAAACCCAAGCTCGCTACAACTGAAAATGAACTCGACAAATAATCTTACTTGTACGTGAGACTTGTACGTGTACGACAAATAATCTTACTTGTAACAAAAAAGCAGATGTCACAGATCTAAACAGAACTAGTTTCAAAATGATTCTCCTCTCTATAAGAACAACTTCAGAAAAGAGTAAAGATGTTCGCTCAAAAATTTCCGCTTGTCAAAAAAAATAATAATTCTTTCCAGTAAAAAACCCACAGGGACGGAGTCTTTTCTACTGGCTCCAAACCCCTCAAAATTAGATGCTGTATCAGTAAAAACCTGCGCCGAGTTTTAATACTTCGACTGTGGAGGTTTCTAGGTTTCTTCACCCAAAGTGGAGGAGTCGTCGTGCTTCCAGCTCCCCGACCGCGGCACCCACCGCTGCCGGCTCTCGGCTCGGCAACAGGAAACTCGCTGCCGCGGAACAGGAGGGGTGTCCGACTGCGAGCCCCGCTCCCGCTCCAGGGCTCGGAGGTATTCCTTAGCTCCCGATGGGGAGAGAGGAACGGAAAAATACACCTCTTTTTATCCGAATATGACAGCTCATCCCTGCTCGCTTCTGAGCTACACCTAGTCTGAAGCTCTGGGATTCGCAGAAGTCACCTCTCTACCCTGTGGGAATGAAGCTGATGAGATGTCACCACCCTACTGAAAATGTACTCGAAGGGAACGAAACAAGAGAAAAAAGCTGTTCCATCCCCACCAAAGAGGTTCACGCTGCAGCACAACTTTCAGCCAAAGCCAAGACAGCCTCAGCTGGGGACAGAGCAAGGAACCCTCCAGCTGTGATGGCTCCAGTCTGCCGATAACCAACCTGGCCAGCTTGACATTGTCACTGTCGTCCTTCCCCCACTGCCATTCCTTCCCGGGATCCACGGCAAAGTGCACGGGGAGCAGCTTGTGCTCGGAGTCCGTCAAGGGAATCACAGCTGCAGGAGAGTGAAAAAAGCCCCCTTTTAACGCCCGAAATGACAAAACCTTGCGTGTTGGCAGCAGCGGCAGCCAAGCTCCGAGTGCCCACCAAGAACATCAGCTCTGATGGCAACTGGGGTCACACCAAATGACACAGCAACTGGCAATGCCTGGGATAACGGAATCATCATGGAATGGTTTGGGTTGGGAGGGACCTTAAAGACCATCCCGTGCCACCCCCTGCCCTGGGCAGGGACACCTCCCACCAGCCCAGGTTGCTCCAAGCCCCGTCCAACCTGGCCTTGAACCCCTCCAGGGATGGGGCAGCCACAGCTTCTCTGGGCAACCTGGGCCAGGGGCTCACCGCCCTCACAGCCAAGAATTCCTGCCTCACATCTCATCTCAGTCTCCCCTCTTCCGGTGGAAAACCCTTCCCCTTCGTCCCATGGCTCCCCTCCCTGCTCCAGAGTCCCTCCCCAGCTTTCCTGGAGCCCCTTGAGGGACTGGAAGGGGCTCCAAGGTCTCCCCGGAGCCTTCTCTTCTCCAGGCTGAACCCCCCCAGCTCTCTCAGCCTGTCCCCACAGCAGAGGGGCTCCAGCCCTCCCAGCATCTCCGGGGCCTCCTCCGGCCCCACTCCCACAGCTCCGTGTCTCTCCTGTGCCGAGGCCCCGGAGCTGGCGGCAGCACTGCAGGGGGGTCTCCCGGCGCGGAGCAGAGGGGCAGAATCCCCCCCTCGCCCCCCTGCCCACGCTGCTGGGGATGCAGCCCAGGCTGTGGGAGGTTCTGGGCTGCCAGCGCACGTTGCCGGCCCATGGCCAGCGTCTCCCCCCCCAGCACCCCCAAGAGTCCTCCTCAGGACCGCTCTCAATGCTGTACTGATATAATTTTATTTATCACCTACCTTGATCTTTTGTGGGTTCCTTCTGCTCCATGGATACCAGGGCAGAAAAATGGGCTTGGTCGTAAGCCAGTACCAACGGAGAACGATGGCACTTGTTGGCTGGGACTTCCAGAGGAAGATAAATCCCTCCAAAGGGAATAGGGGCAAAGGCTGGAAAGAATTCAGGGCAGTTAGCTTTCATACGAGCTTAAAGAGTTAAGAGTTGTTTACACTGAAACTGCTCCAGAACAAGCTGTTTGCTTCATTCAAGGTTTCACCTGCAATTATCTGTCAGCTCAAGGGACACTAAAAAAAAAAAAACCACAACCCAAAACAGACATCTATTTCACATCAGGAGGAACACGGTTGGAAAATGAACCTGTATTTTCTACAAAAAAACCCCTTTTTTACTCCTCCACAAGACAACTTCAAGCTTGCACACAGAATGACGGTAATTGATTAATCTTTTCTGACAGGAAATTCAGTCTGCTAGTGGAAAATACGACACGCAGGGAATGGAATTTCCCATCTTTACGCACATGCGTGGGTGCAAAAGAGGTAGAAAATAACCACCCCAAAACCCATCACACGGACACTCTTCGAAACAGCAAAACATCAGCTGCGACGCTGAGCTGTGCGTGCCACAACCTTCGAGCAGCTCCGCACAGCCCGTGCTCTGCTCTCCGATTCACGATCCGGCTTCGCTGAGCAAAAAGACCCCGTGAAATTGTGCAGCAGAGAGGGAACACCCCCCCCAAGAACGCGTAATTCAGGAAGAGTTTGAAAAGAGAATGCAGATTCCTACCTTCTCCCCCCGAGTCCCGCAGCATCGTGTCCGCCACCACCACTATGGGTCTCTTCAAGACGTGGGCGAGGACGAAAACGTGGAACTCCTCCAGGCTCTCGTACACCGGCTCCTCGGAGCTTTCAACACTGGGGGAAGTAAGAAAAACAAACACCACCAATTTTCACCCCTTGGGTATTTAATCCTTGCTTTTAAAAACAGGATGAGGTCGTTACGGGCAACCACGTAGAGGCGGGTCATGTTAACAACATGAAGTTTGATGCTCAGCTCTGATTTGAGATTTTGGATGTACGCCCCCTCAAAAATGTCCCGTTTTAAGACAAGGGTCCTCTCCAGGAAATACCACATCGCTGCTTGGCACTTCTGGGAGTCTCTTATCTAAACAGCCTCGAATGGGGTGTGTGTTTGGGATGGCTGCAGCGATAAAGCACCCTTGATGCGCACAGGGAGCACTGCGGAGAGTCTCAGCCTTCGTTTATTACTCTCATTTTATAGGCATCAACATGGTGACGCACGAGAAAAGCTCAGCTTTCTGTTCAAGGCGTGCGTTACCCTGCAAAAAGGGGTCGGGCAGAATTTAAATCTTTTTCCCTGATGCTCCATGAACCTCTCGTCGCTCCTCATGATCCTCCATCCTTCCCCTCGAAACCCCACGAGCCGGACCAAGGCAGCAACCCCCAGCCTAGTCCCGCCCTCGAGAATTATCCTGATATTAAGGAAGATAAGGAAGATATTTGCTGTGTTTCTACATCTAAGCGTATTACTTTTGACTTTGGTCCCCTCCACGTACCCTCCGCAGCCACCCCCGTTGGTGCCGTAGTGCACGCGGGGCTCGCTGGATGCCAGCTTGATCAGCTCGTTCCACTCCTTCTGCCACTCCTCTTCCGTGTAAACCAGACCAGACTGCAAAATGCCAGATAAAAAACCAAATAAAAACACCCAAATCTTCAAAGCAAATACTTTCCAACCTCTGCAGCAGTTTTCTACACGCAGCCACAACTCTTCTCTATGGATTTATGCAAAAATAATCAATATATTATGCAAAAAACCAAGATGCATGTTTCCAAATCTGTGTTCTCGAGCCAGTGGAAGAGATAATCTGCCCGAAATGAAAGTTTGCCTTTTTGCGGTGTGGAAGTAAACATTTCAACCCACAGAATGAGGAAACCTTTACTATTATGCTAATCCTTCCAGTAGGGGAGATGACATCGTCTATTGATGAGAGATGGTGGGAGAGATAGTCGGAATAGCTTAAACAGAGAACTTATTTTCCTCCAAAAAAAACAACGTAAGACACCACAGCAGCCATAAATATTCAACTCGAGGGGAGATTTAGATGAGATACCAGGAAGAAATTCTTTGCAATGGGAAGGGCAGGGAGCCGTTCCCTCCTCCTCCTTTCCCCAGCTCCATAATCGGAGCTCCAGCATCCAAACACAACAGCCCAAGCGCTCGACGCTGCCAAGAAACCCTTCCAGCCGTGCACCAGAAGCAACGGGTGGCACGTTCCGCTCTCCACTGGGTTCTGCAAGGCATTAATTAAGTTTCTCTGCTCCCGGTTATGTCGTCAACACAAATTCTTTCATCGCCAATCTAAAGCTCGTGAAGCAAAGCAGGGGAGGAGAGTATCGCGCCCGGCGCGGGTTGTGAAACACAGAGCAGCATCCATCACCCTGGGCTGCTTCCTTCCGAGCTGATGTGGAAAGGAGGAGCTCGTTATCCTCCGTTTCCAGCCAACCGCTGCGGCGGGACCTGCCATTCCTGGACCACTGCACCATCGACATCCCCCACCGACTGCCCAGACCCTCCGGCTCCTCCCGAGCACCGCGACCGGGGCACGACACCACCACATCCGACAGCCC
The DNA here is from genome assembly GCF_964199755.1 of Larus michahellis. NCBI lineage: Eukaryota > Metazoa > Chordata > Aves > Charadriiformes > Laridae > Larus > Larus michahellis. The sequence goes on from NC_133919.1 coordinate 1,021,179, forward strand.
CAGTATTTTCAACTCCTTTTAAGATCCGCAAGTCACACGACTTTGCTGGCAGCTAATTCTGGAACACGCAGTTTGAAGAGATGCACAAAAGCATGCTTTTAATAGCAGTAAAACCTCCGATTATTTATTAACTACCCTGCTTCAAACAGGGAAATATGTATTATTGTTTTTTTTTTCAAACTGTCAAGATATGAATTCTTTGTGCCCTTCCAAAAATAAAAAGGAAGCTGGAGAGTAAACAACATCCTTCAGTGTCAGATGGAAACAAAAGTTTACCCCGTTCCCAAAAGCCTCTCAACACGGAGGGGCCGCCTCGCACCATCTGGCCCCTCTCCACCTTGCCAAAGCCGTCGCCCCGCTTTCGGGGGGGGTCCCCGTGCCGCGGCTTTGAAGGGCCTTTAATGTGGCAAGCTCATGAATTTCCTTTTTTGGTGGAGGAGTTGGTGCCGCGCTCTGACCGAGGCGCATGTCACTGATCTTTATCGCTGGAGAGACCGAGGCCACCGCGTTGCTTTGCTCTGTAAAGCCCGGCACGGCCATCGCACCCTGCTGCACCTCAAATGCCTGAGGCAATACTCATTTTCCATTGATACTGGGCAATTCTAATAAAAAAAAATTCCTACCTTATAATAAAGAGAGTTTTCCCATGGTTCAGAGGGAAGGAGAAATCTGATCGCGGCACAGCCAATTATCACAAGCCAGGGAGTTGCCCAAAATTCAAGGCAGGCTTTATCATGACAGGGAGCATCGCCCAGACCCGCGGGGATACCTCCTGGAGACGCTCCCCGTGAGCTCAGGGGACCCCGCGTTCGCTCTGGGTCTTACCTCCTTGTTCTGCTGCGTTTGCTGCCAACGCCACCTCCGCTTCAGGGCTTCCCTCTCCAGGCCTTTGTCCATCAAGGTGTAAAGGGATTTGCGAAGCATAAGATCGCGATCGTGGAAACCCCACATACCTGCGCGGGGAGGGGAAAAGAAACGGCAGCGGAGGATGAGAGCGGCTGGCATCGCCCCCTCGCTCCGCTGAGGTCCTGCAGCCGGCCACGACCCAGGGCAAGCGGGAAAATCGGGAAAACAGAGGCAGAAAAATGCACATTTCTCAATCTAAACAATAAAATTCCTAGTTCAAAGCCTGTGTTTTCCACCAGCGGCGAGTTTTGTGCAGCTAAATGGAGATGCTGCCGCCTCCGCTTTCAACTCGAAAGCATCTCACAGATGCAGCAAAATATTTGTTCACAAAAATCACCCGCTCCTTTACATCAACATCTGATGGGAAAATGAGGCCACGTTAAACGAGACTGTGGTTTTGCTGTGTCTGAAATATATATAACGAAGGAAAAACACAACCCTGCTGATTTAAGAGTCTGGAAACCACAGAAAATTTACTACGGTCCCACTTGACCAGACGAAATCAAACCTGGGCTCTTGAAACATGCAAGAGGAGGGAAGGGGCGGCTCTGTTATTTCCCATTTCCTTCAGAAATACAGGGAAACGTGCCAAATGGAAGGGGAGAGGTATTTTAGAAGTACACAAGCTATTGGAAGCCAGTTTCCTTCAACCTATTCCTCTCCCACAGAGCCGGAGCGTCGCGACTGCTCCCACACCTCCTGCTGCGGGGTCCAGGACGAGTGGCAGCATCCCCGTTTCCCGCGGGAAGGGCCGGGAAACGCTGGGTGCCGCTCCCGAAGGATGGTGCTGGGCTCCCCTCCCCAGTCCCAGCCGGAGAAGGGGCTGAAGCGAAGCCGTTCGTTATTTCGCCCACCACGAAGGAAGGCGAGCCCTTACCCAGGGAGGCGGCGTGGAGCAGGCAGTTGCCGTCGCCGGTGGTGGCCAGGGGAAGGAGCCTTTGGCAGCTGGGATCCACGTTTGCCCACCAGTTCAGGCGACCTGCGGGAGTATCGGAGAGCGTGAAAACGGGGGCCCGTGACACAGCACAGGATTGGCGCGTTCCTCCCCGTAAAAAAACACCGCTGAGGGTAGAAACCTGCTTAATTTGCAGGGGAACGGCCAAAGAGAGGAGCAGTTCCAGAGACAGCCTGTGGCCGGAAGAAGGAAGGGGTCCGAGACAGTGATAAAGCAACAAAAAGGGGAGATCGGAGCTGCAAAACTTCACGGGGATGCAAGGAAAGGGCCAGGCTGAACTTAAGCTCACACAAATTAGAATTAATTAGAAAGAGGAGCCAGCGCAGCCAAGACTTTAACCCAGACCAGCGCCGCCCCCCCCGTCCGTTTCTCCCCCTCTCTACTTATTTCAAAACCCATCAAGGCTTTTGAACCCTTATTTCAAACCCTTATTCCAAACCCATCAGGCTGAAAACATCTCCTCAAGTGCCCGTCACAAATAATGCCCAACAGCTTTCCCACTTAAAACACGCTTTTTGTTTCTTCTTGTAACCAAATCGCTCCTATTTAAACCATCTCACATCAGTCATTTTTTCCCCGCTCACCGGTTTAGGTAAAATACCCGGGAACTTTTGCTGATCCCAGCAGCTTTACCGATGAAAATGCAAACTGACAGTGCTTTACGCCATTTAAAAATAGCAGCTTTTTGGTAATAGAAGGCACTTGTAGCAATTCAAGTCAAGAGTACCTAAAAATAGAAGCTGGGCAAAAATTAACATACATGCCGCAGTCAAGTGGAGTGCGACGGGAGGTTAAACATTTATCAGGGAAATGAAATCGGGCTGAATTAGGACTTTGAACTCGCAGCCCAGCCTGTGTCTTGCTCTGCCTTAAAACCAGGCGCTGCCTCCCTTGGCTGGGATTTTTTTCCGGCAGCTTTCCTGCAGTGGGTCCCGTGCAACAAGGCAGGTTTTTTGGCTGGTAGATGCTTCCAACAAGTCGCCTTTAAATTGCTCTTGCAGAAAAACCAGCCTTTTCCCAGCATTTCTAACCAACTTCTCCCTGCTCCCGAGCGCGGGACGGCGGCTCTCAAACACAGGATTTCTTGAAATTGTTTGCACAACCTCAGCTTCAGCAGCTGTAGAAGGGCTAAATAGAGAAAACTTGTTTTTCAACCCCAATAAACACAGGAAAAACGTTCAAACACAGCGCTGGCTGCAACGCCAGGGCTGGTTAATTTCTTTTCTCGGCGCAGGGAAAAGGAACCCGTCGGGATTGCGAAGTGTTTAGCGCAGAGCCTGGGGACAATAGCTCCGCTCGGAAAAGCCGGCTCTTTTCACTCGATATAGCTCCTGGCACAGCGAAGCCGCAACACTGCGCCAAGTGGCGCGGGGCCAGAGGAGCGAATCGAGCAGCAAAACAGCCTCTCGCGCAAAAGCCAACCCAAACGCAACGCTACCGTGGGCAGCGCTCGGCTCCTTCAGTTAATTCTTTTTTTATCCATTTCACCTCCTTCCTGGAAAATTCGCTGCTCTTTTAGACGGCTGGGGTGGGGGGTCAGGGGGTGTTGGGCATCGCCGGTCGGTGCTTCGGAGGTGGTGCCACCTCTGCTCCAAGCGGGACGGGTCCCGCGCAGAGGGGACACACCTCGGGGAGGTATTTCTATTTATTTCTGTTTGCACGGCGCGGTGAGGCCGCGCATGGCCACGGCCAGGCAGCCGGAGTCGCTTGTCCAGATTTCCAGATTACTCAAGAGAAGTCATCTCGAAAAGAAACCGCATTCCCCAAAACCCTTCTCCAAATGTTTTGCTCCTATCGAGGCTGTGGAAAGGCCAAGAGGCCCCTAGAAGTATTTAAAACGACATATTTCTCCACACGTGGTTATTAGGAGCAAGCCCCGAGAGCTCCAGGAGAAAGACAAATGGTTTCAGGAGCACGAGGGACCTCCCTGCAATCCCCGCTCGAGTGGCGAGGCCGGCAACAGCTCCTCCGCACACCTGAAGACCCGAAGTTCCTCTGCATCCAGCACCACGGCTCTCACGGGGTCCAGTTTTGCCCTGCAGCTGGTTTTGCTACAGAACATCTGTTTGTCCCAGCAGAGGTCAGAAACCTGCGCACAAACGTGTACGGTTGGTAAAATACCGTCACAGTTGGTAAAACACCGTCATTTCTTCTAACAGGAACCATCTAAATAGGTCACGGCGGTGGGAAGGGACAACGATGGGGCTCCTCCCGGCCCGGGAATAAGGAATGACTAATTGAAAAACCAAATGACTTCCCTAAGGCTACCAGGGAATCCAGCGCCATAATTGCAAGGCCACCGTCAGGGACAGAGGGACCGTTCCCAGGGGTGACCTGGCCTCCGGCTCCTCGTGCCGACGTGACAGACCCACCATGGACACCCAACCACGACGGTGCTGTGACCGCAGACCACGGGGGACCCCGTGACTGAATCACCGGGGAAGGTGAGGGAGCAGGATCACCACCTACAACGGGGCTAAAAAAAAAAGAGACCAAAAAAGGAGAACAGCTAGAAAAAAGCGGCATCTCTGCTGAAACATGCTCATGTCGTATCCAAAATAAGATAATTCATCTGTAGTCTCCTTGTTTAATCTGGAGCCCATCTATGATGAGAACAATACCTCCAGGAAACATTTTTTTTGGGATCTGTCAGCGACAAGAGCGTGTTGAAGCGCATTTAGACGTGGGAGGGGTCAATGGCAGGGCAGCAGGGGTCCTGCGCTGCGGGCAGAGTCCTGCGGACCAACTTCTGAGAAGGTTTCTCCTGTCTTTTTGAAGCAAGACCCAGCCGTGAGCTCGTCTCTCCTGCCGAGGGAACCAATGACTTAGGGGTGAAAATATTTGCAAGGTGGATGCCAGGCAGGTAAGGCAGAGGGGGGGATGTGTACGCACGTGCCTCTGCTCACGCACAGGGTAAAAGGCTTCCCAAAAGCTGGGTGATGCATCACCGAGGCACCCAGCTCTTTGATCGCCCGCTCCGAGACGCGGGACGTTTATGCCCCAAGAACGAGGAACCCGTTTGCCAGCCCTTCCGTGCCGTTCCCGCAGCAAAGCAAGAGCCCTCATCTCTCCACTCAGCAGTTTTTAATAGTCCACCAGCTGATGTTTATTATTAGGGTAATATGACATTAGTCTGAAGTGCGAAGCAGGAGGTTTCTTGCTGATACGCTGGGGGACGTCTGAAGACGTGCTCGGCCCCGTGTCCCTGACCCTGGGGACAAAGCCTGACCTCGGAGCCAAGGTAAAGCCACCAAATCCAGGGCTTGCTTTCAGAGCTTCCTGATTTTTATTTTTTTTTAATAGCCTGGGGCAAGGCACTGCTGACTGCTCCTCCATGTGTGCAACGAGAAAAAACACTCTGAGTCTTCAAAATATAGGGCAAGGCTTAACCCACTGAGGTCTGTGACAAAGAACACGAAAGTTGCGGCAAGGGCCAAATTTTCAGCTCCACCAAGACCTTTTCATACAACTCCGAGCATGCTAAAAGCTTTCCAAGAGGATGTCATTACAATTTACAGCCACTTTAAAGCACACTTACTCTGCCACCGCGGTGTAAAGGGATCTCTGGATAGAAGGAGAGGAGTATTTCAACATTTATTGGTCTATAAAATATTTGCTTAATCCCCTATGGGCAGCACGTACTAAATTAATAACGGGAGTCAGCACAGATCACAGCACCACGCTCACAACCCTGCTCCAAATTACGCTTGGAATATTTTATAAATGCAGTACAGCCCTTTAATAAAGACAAACACCCATTTATAACAAACCCACATACGTAACGCAGATACACTTTAGCCTTCAAAAGGCACTTGCTAAAAAAAAATAAAAAAATAAATCAATTACTTAGTGTTAATGCCGTCTCAGCGTGCCAGGAGGCGTCCCCTGGCACAGGCAGCCACCTCTTGTCCCCCAGCCCGGAGTTTGTGCCGCGGCAGAGCCACCCAACACCCCCCCGCTGCCGCTCAGGTGTAGATCGGTGGGTTTTAACCTGCATTAGACGTGACAGCTTCGCCCCCGACCGACGCTAACGCCGCTGTAACAGGATCACTTGGATCAAGTGTTCGTTTCCAAACTGTGAGAATATTTATTCCAGGAACGCTCCAGCAGGAGAGGGCTAAAATTTGACATTAAGAGTATATATCATGGAGGAATAGTTTTCGAGGTGCGTGCATTGGTGACAGAAAGAAAGGAGAGGTGGAAAAGCCCCTGAGATCTTGCCCGGTGTCCTCCTGCCCCCCCGCCCCACACCGGTAACAGGCATTAGGTTTGCCCTGCCAGCAGTGAGGTCCCGTTCATTCACCAGCTAAATCTTATTTACAGATCACCGAGCAACTCTTCAGGAGGAAAACAGCACGTTGGAAACCAAACCCAGCTGCGCCCGGGAGGCGGGTCCTCTCCAGGCAAACAGAAAGCCAGCAGAGGAGTTCTCCTGCCTTGAAGCAGCACATAAAACGCATCATCCGTCTAAAATGTTTGTAATCGCTTCTACTATTTGTCAGCGGCGATGAGCTACTGTCTGTGTTATGCAGGAATCGCTTTTCCCCCACCTTCTCCCAGGAAGGCCGCCAGGACGGTGCAGGGCAGGGGGTGAGATAATGCAGCTTTTTTTTGAGCGTTACCGCCCAGCTGCATGAGCCGTGATGACACAGGCTATTTATTTACGTTCGGTGGCTGCAGGCAAAGCCAAGCAGACTCTTACTCAACCCTTGCACCATGCTACAAAAAGGGATGAAATAATACCCAGCAGATACACGTCCTCGCAATGTGCTGGCTCCTTGCGGCACCGCTGCAAAAAAAATGCCACATTGGCATTAAAAAATGTACTCACCAGCCTGCTCCAGTGCCACCAGCATGGACTGCTCAATGAGGTCTCGCTCGATGAAGCTGCGGAAGTCCTCGGTGTAGACGGTGAGGTCGGGCAGCTGGAAGGTGCAGATGGGCATCTCCAGCAGATGTTCGCTGCTGCCGTTGCTGGAGACGTGGGAGCGGGCCAGGGAGACGATGGTGGAGCTGGCATGGGAAATGCCTCGAGACAGGCGTTTTTCTGAGAAATGAAAGATGAAAAAAACATCTAAATGATGCAGAAACAGCAAACCTTGCAGAAGCAATTATCAAATTGATGCCTTCAACCAGTATTTTTCATAGAATCATGTAGGTTGGAAGGGACCTTTAAGACCATTGAGACCAAGACGGGTTGCCAGTGCTTGGATTGCTCCAGCATATAAAATATTTCAGGCCCCAGAAGGAAGATTTAAATTGATTCGGATTGTTTTTGTGACACTGACCTTGCACAATGTCATCCTGCCGCTGGAGCGGCGGCCGCATGGGCCGGGCTGCCTCTTTGTCAGGGGGTTTATAGTTGCGTCCCTCGTTGAAGGAGTGGGGCAGGTTGCCGGCGTGCACTTGCCGTAGCTGTTCAAAGTCACTCAGGGCTGCACTCAGATCCCAGTTCTTGCCTGGATGGGAAGGAATCAATAGTGGTCACCATCAGACGAGAGAGAAATCAAGTCGGTTCCTAAAAGATCTGCAATAGAAACTAATAATAGTTGAGTTTATCATGAAGAACGAAGGCCATCTGGCAGAAACAAGGAGGAAACCAGGGTGCAGCACCACTCATTCAGACGGTTGATACGTATCTGCCAGGATGTGCAGTTCTGGAAGAGATTTAACCACGGCAGTGCCCAGAAAGTGTTGGCTCTACTGCCAATGGGGGGGTTACACCTCGCGTGTGCAGAGACACAGAGCTACTGCTCTTGGATGCTGGACATCTGCAAAACCTAAACAAAGGTCCAAAGACCTCGGATTTTCATAGAGACACAGAATCACAAAATGGTTTGGGTTGGGAGGGACCTTAAAGCTCATCCTGTTCCCCCCCTGCCCTGGGCGGGGACACCCCCCACCAGCCCAGCTGGCTCCAAGCCCCGTCCAACCTGGCCTTGAACCCCTCCAGGGATGGGGCAGCCACAGCTTCTCTGGGCAACCTGGGCCAGGGGCTCACCCCCCTCAGAGTGAAAACATTCTTCCTTAGATCTAGTCTGAGGTAGAATTTTGCCAGAAGAAGATTCTTGGCTGCGAGAAGAAGGGCAGGGTCACCGTAACAGCGTACGCAGCACAGAGATGGGACTGAAGTAAAATAAACATAGTTTTGCCCTTGGGGAAGGGAGGTGGAAGGTCAGGCTGCGCCACCTCCACCAGCATCTACACAATCTCCGCAGCCGATTGCTCCAGGTCAGACCCCAGCACTTTGATTTCTAACCCTCCAGCTGCCGGGAAGACAATCCCCCCCCGACGCAGACACCCCCCTACCAGCCCCCAGCCCTCCGCACCCCGCGGCACCGCAGGATGACGCTCCGGCGACAACACCCGGCTTCAAAAGCCAAATTCGGAATACAACGTTTTGTATCTCAGCGCGTGGTTGGAGGGACGACCGCCCAAAACCCAGAAGCGAGCGAGGCCCCGGCGGGGCAGGCGGCACCAGAAGAGCTTTTCAGCATCTGGTGCCGTCACCGTCCAGATAAATTATTCAGCAAAACACCCTGAATTTCGTGGAGTTGAGCGAATCCCTAAAGCGGTTCCATTTCCATTTAACACTACCCAGGCAGCCGCAAGAACGTAATATATATTAAAATAGTCTTTCAGCGTGCAATAAATTGACTTTTTAGGAGCCACTATCTTCCAAAGGCGAGAATACACAGAAAAAACCCCAAACCCTACCATATGGCTTACATTCAGGAAAATTGTGATTATTTTTTTTTTTTTATTCTGAACACTGTTAATCTAGGCTCTTAAATTAGCAAGTTAGCAGACACTGCAGAAAGAAAGCCAACTTTATATATAGTAACTCCACTACAGGAAAGATATATAAACTGCCAATTTGCTTCTATCATAGCTCACGGACAATAAAAGAAGTCATTATGTCTAATTCCCTAAAGGAAATACGCTCCTCGAGTATTTAAATTCTTTTGAGAGACGTAATTTGCAGCATTTAATGATTGACTCCAAACGGAAAGTTATTTTCAGGTTTACCTTTTGAGTCAAGCGGACTAATTTTTTTTCTTTTGCCTTTTTGTTTTTCTTTAATGACGTAGTGAATCAGTATCAAGGAATGACAATGACCCACCAGATTCAAACTGATTTTGCGACAGCATCCCTATTTGCTCCAGCACGGCAGCAGCAGGAGGATTCTCCAGCGGCCCTGGCCCATGGCAGCTGCGTCTCCCAACCAGCTCCACCAGCAGCTGCTTCAGAAACTGACAAAAAAGCTAAATTTGGGGCGCAGAAAAAGATAAATTTGGAAAAAAAAATAAAATCTAAATTTTGGGAAAAAAAATTATCTAAATTTTGGAAACTCTATGTGAAACGAGCAGACTCATAAATCCCAGTATTCCTTGACAACCCGGTTACCCGCGAGCAGCTGGAACGGGCAGGACTGATGGACGCCACAGGGCTCTTGGCAAAGAGGCGGCGTTTGGGGAGATTTCTGCGCAGAGCGGGTTCTGCCGGTGCCCGGGGGATAAAAGGGAGGATCCCTCCTCCCACGGGAAAACCCACGTCCCCATGGGACACCACGGGCCAGAAGTTCAACCATGGAGAGACCCAGAGCCCAACTCCTCCTTGCCAGAACGCGGCATGATTTCAAAGAGCAGAACCTAATTAATTTTCCTAATTAATACATCTCCTTCTCCCCCAGGTCTTCAGCTTTGTGGCGCTGGGTTTCCAAGGGCGCTGGAGAGCCCAATGATGGAGAAGACCAATGTTCCAAAGACCTGCCGCTGCCACCAGACAGTGACTTCGCTTGTCACCTGCGCAAAACTACGAAGCACGGACAGAAAACACGACTTAAATTGCTCGTATCACCCTCAAACTTCACATCTGAATAATTCACAGAATGGTTGAGGTTGGAAGGGAGCTTAAAAACCATCTGGTTCCAACCCCCTTCCATGGGCAGGGACACCACTTCACTTTATACACCTATTTTATCTGACCGCTTTCGCTAATATCCGCCTAAAAAAAAAAAAAAAAATTAAAAAAAAATAATAATCTGTGTTTTCCCTTCATTTCCACCCCTGGAATTGTCAACTCCACCCAGGCTGCAGGAGAAACAGCAGCAACTCAGCGGCACGTCACAAAAATGAGCTAAAATCACCCACGTCAAAATAAATCACCGCGTGCACGAGACTGAGAGCTTGAAGGAATATCTGCTTCAGCCTTTTCTATTGCGAGCCTAAGCGTTTCTTCCAAAAGATAATATTAGAAACCCTGACACGAAACAAAGCAACCTAAACCCAGAAACCAGAAGACAAACACACCACAAAACCCACAACTTGCCAGATTTCCGCCGTGCCGGCGCTCAGCTCGACAAATTAAAAGCTGAAAGTCTGAACCAAAGGGAACAGGAGCCTTGGAGGGGAAAAAGCGACGAATCGATGCCGCAAGCGCCAGGGAGGTGGAGCAAATTGCCTAAAGACACAGATTACAGCAATAATTTCAGGGCTTTGAATTTATTCCTGCTCGAGCATCCGGAGCCAGGGCGGATACTGTAGCAGCATCGGCTGGTTGCGGGTTTAAGCAAGCACAAAAATGACCTGTATCACACGAGAAAAGGAAGAAACACAGCGAGTCTGGTCTTGCGTTATAATTCCTGATTGGTTAACTAATGTACAAACTGCCCCGCAACGTCCGTGTCCTCCAGCGTTACAGCACAGGCCGGTATTTACTCACCAACCCCTTGTCAGCGTTAACCCAAAGGCAACACTCGCCAGCGACTTTACAGCCCCAAAATTAAGCCCTGGGATTCCTTTCTCCTCCGCCCCTTCCCGTTGCTGTAAGTACAGGGTGAAAAATAAAAATTACCTGCAGCCTTCAACCAGACACCATCACCAACGAGCACCCTCTCCATCTCACGGAGTTTTGGAGAAAACACCATGTTTTAGGGCAAATATATGCATTTAAAAAAAAAACAACAAAAAAACCACCAGGTTGAGCACGCCAGAAAGCCGCCAGCGCGGTGCGTGGAGGCTCTCGAGGGCTGGTTTGCCCCTTCGAAAGCAAACCGGCTGAAGGCAGGCGATGCACGATCCGATTCCCAAGCATCCCGAGCGTCTCCATCCCCTCCAACCAACGGACACGGCGCAGAAGGAACCTCCCGCGCCGGGCGAGATGGGGCTCCGAGGGGATGCTCTGCCAGGAGTGGCCACCGACACCAAGAAAACACGATTTATATCGGAATAATCAAACCACCTTTGCACGCAGAACAAGGTATACCAGTAAGAGCAGCGTTTTGCCTATATAATTACCACCCTCGTGCTTTGCAAACACAGCAGCTCCCCCAGCGCCGGCCCTTCAGCCCTTCGGAAGGCGCCGCTGCTATCAAGAAATAAAATATCCTGAAGTTTTGCTGCTTGTGGCGAGAACCACAGACAAAGGGAGGGAAACGGTGCTCCCGGATGATGCCTTCTCCTTCCTGACATTTGAAATTCATTATCCGACGGAGGCGTAATGAGAAACCGAGGCAGAATTCCACCGCGGCACGAGTTTAGTATCTCGGGCACCGCACTCCCCAGCCACCAGCCTTTTTCCCACCCGCCGCCTCTGCCTCTTCCCTTCTTTTATTCCCCATTTTCTTTACCTTCCAGCAGGTCTCTGGCCAGTCCCGGCTCTGCCCCCGTTGAGCGAACAAAGTCGGAGAGGACGATGTCCATAGCCGAGGCCGCGGGCTCCCGGATCCCCACCGGCGGCTGGGCTCGGATCTGCGCCTGGGCATCAATCTAGGAAAGGAGACAACACGGCGGCTCGCGTTACTCCCCAGCAAATAATTAGCCCGGCCGGGCAGCCTGCGAGCCAGCCGGGAAATATCCAATGGCAGGTGCCGAGGGGGGGAAAAAAAACCAACACCCCCCTCCCCCCCCCTTAAAACTCATCGTATTTGTGTTGAACTCATTGATAACTGGGAGGAAAAAAAAAAAAAAATACAAATTCTGCTGCTTTCTCCCCGCGCAACTCCGCTAACAACAGGCACACCAAGGCAAATTAAGGGCAAAAAATCCATAACACTTCTAATTTCAAATGTGGTGGAGCTTTTCTTTCTGAAATCGCGGACAAGTAGCCAGGAGAACAAACGAGTTTATTTGGTAGCGGCAAGAGAGCAGAAAGTTTCTCTTATACATTCGCAGAGAGCTCGGCGTCCCAGCACACGGGGAATAAAAGCAAGACTAAACCCACTGGAATTAGATGTTGCCTCTGCAAAACAAAACAAAAAGCCCCTTTCAGGTAAAGAAGGAAAAAAAAAAAAAAAATAAATCCAATTCCTCTTCTTGCAGAAAAAAAAAAAAAGAAAAAGCTAATTCCTCTTGTTGCAGAAAATACAAATGCCCCAGTTTGGATCTTCTTCCCAGAAGGAGCAAAACCAGCCCGGCCAGGCGCGAATGACGTAAATCTGAAATTTTCACAGGTTCTGAGACTGCGAGGTGTGTGCTCTCCAAAATCCTGACTTTCTGCATTCCTCGGGGCAGAGAGGGAGCGTGGCAGCACCCGCCGCAGCTCGGACCCGCCAAACGCCGCCGCGGAGGGTTATTATTGTCATCTTTTTGCAGTTAAAGGGTTATGATAAAAATTCGGCCATCGAGGAAGAGAAACTGCTGGAGAGAAATTCATCCCAAGCTGAAAATTTGGCACGTGAAGAAGAGGGGGAAGAAAATGTGTGAGGCTGGGTGAGGGAGGTGTTGGGGCCCTGGGAGGGAATTTCAGTATTTTATGGAAAATGAACAAACCTCTTTGTTTTCCTGCTGCTTTTTTTTTTAAAAAAAAAAAAAAAAAAAAAAAAAAAAAGGGGGGGAAAAGTCTCTTTTCAGGATTATACCTAAAGATGGGCAAAACTCCACAGTGCCTTAAAAAAAAAAAAGTCTCCTTTCAGGATTATTCCTAAAGATGGGCAAAACTCCCCAAGAGCTGCAAGTCAACCATCCACGCTTTAATCTGGAATTTCCTGGCTTTGTTGGTTAACCGTTCTCGTTATCTTCCACGCTCGCTAATCGTACACTTATTAACTTCACGCACACAGAAAAACTACTTAATATTCTTTTATCGCCGGAGCAATCTCGGGGCTATTGTCGGCTGAAGGCAATCCTAAATCCAAGGGCATTCAGACGGGGAAAATTTGGCAGGCGGCTCTTGCTCTTGTCCCATTAACGATGTAGGGAACATCCCTAATTAGAAGCCAGATGTTTGTATCCTCTAGCCATTGGCGATAGAAACAGCGAAAGAGTTTCTAAATGAAAAACTTGCTGCAATAAAGGATAACTTTCTTCTGGTGGTTAAAAAAAAAAAAAATTAAAAAAAAAATAAGCGTATGCGGCAAAGCGTGGCTTTTTGGGAGGAAAAGAGCAGCAGCACAACCCACACCCGCTAACTCATGGCATTTGCAGTTACCCAGCAAACTCCCGCGCGCTCGAAAACGTCAGCCAAAACACAGATGGGAAATTCCGGGTGCCCCGAGGGATTTATCGCCGGGGCTCCCCCGAAGGAACGGCCTTCTCCTCTCTTATTTCCTTTGCCGCGCAAGGGAAAAGCGCTCTCCTCTTCCCTCCAGCCCTTACGGGGAGGAAATCCCGGCACAAGGGCATCGGTGACCACAAATACAGCATCCAGCGAGGGCTACAGGCATCGAGCACACCCAAATACCCCCCCTAAATATATATATACACATAAAAAAATAAATATACGTCTGTATACAGAGTGGGCAGGTATGGTGCTACCACGACCACTTCCAATGCTGGATATAATCCCTAAGTCACCTTCCCCTTTACACCGCAACTAGAAACGTGCTAGAGAAAGTGTACTTAGAGCTAAAACCCAGTTGTTTCTACGATCTCCAACAGTTATTTGCAGGACTTAAGCAAATTAAACGGTGCATAGCTGCGATTTAAGCTTCCCGAAGAACCCAGCCTCCCCTCCATCCAGCACGGCCATCACACAAACTTCACCCCAAACCCCTCCAGGTACCGGTTTTCCTCCGATATTTAATCGGAACGGGCAACAAAAAGGGCAAGAGGACTAAGCAAATAAGTCACCTGAAAATACCGGAGGAGCAGCCCCAATGCAAAACGCCTCACCTTTCATATTTTAGATTTTTTGGGACGAATTTGCCTGTTTAGCAAAGCAGGTCATCAGATTTTTACTCTACAGCTTTGACGCAAATCCCAAATACTGAAGGAAGCCATTGATCGTGTCCCACGTCGTGGGGTTTTTCCATTATCATACAGTCCTTTTTTTTTTTTTTTTTTTTTTAAGGTATCTAAGAAACACTCCATAATCGGTACTTTAGAAGGAAACGCTACTTTTAAAATACTTACATTTTAAGCTATTCCAGTGCAAAAAATCCAAGCGTAATGCTCTCTGCACCCCAAGCTTTTGCTGCTTTTGTGTGCAAATTAACAGCTGAATTTTGAGTCCTGCCATCACGCAAAAAGGGCAACCTCCACATTTCCCTCTTCCTGCTAACGAAAAGCCAAAACCAAATTGCCTTAATTTGCAGAGGCTTTAATTAGAACGATTCCCTGTGCACTGCCTGGCTATGGGAGGGAAGCACCCAGAAGCACTAGCAAAACGTGCTTCCGAAGATGCCGCTATCCCAAAACTCCTTTAATTTCCCCCAACATTTCTACATCTTGCACGTCCCTTGAAGCTTTTCTCATTTAATTCCGCCCCCCCCCAGCAGTAGCCACTAATGGAAGGTGTTGGAAAACCAACGCGTTTTCCTTAATTGCATTTTCCAGGTACAAAAAGGAGTCAAGAAAACGCACCTCCAAGCTCTTTGGCTAATGAAGAATCTTGATTTGAGAGGGGGAAAGGCGTCCGCGTGGAGCAGGAGCTCCCGGCGAGGCTTCGTTCCCAAATCCAAGTTAAAACAGCAGCAGGAACACGCGGCCGCCGCCTCCTGCTGTGATAAGGCCCCGGCAGCACTTGCCCATCGCCTTTTTTTTTTTTTGGCAAGAAACGTGACTTTCTTGCCGCTTTTGGCACCGACGCCGCACCCGCAGCCCAAAATCACAACCACAGGCGCTGCGGGGTAAACTTTATAGACGGCTTTTTGGGACGCAGCCATCGGCTACTGCGAGCAGCCCCAAAGGCGACAGACCCGCGATATATCCTGGCGTATATACCCCAGCAGTTTATATTCAATATTTTATCTAAGAGCAAAAAAAAAAAAAAAAGGGGCAAGTAATTGCTCCCGGAAACCTGTCATGATTCCCACGCTGAGGTTTGCAAAACTTCCAGGAAGAAAAAAAACAACCAAACACACACAACACCAAAACACAACCGAACCCCACCCCAAATAACATCAAAACACCTTTAATTGCAAAACGTACTATTGATATTGTGCCTCGAGAGGATTTATGTCTTGGTGTGGCCTCTTGTCAATAAGGTTTCCCAAAATTTTAGGTAGAGGAGCAGAGCAGAGAGCCGGGGGAGCAGAGTGCCTCCTCCGCAGCCAAATCCAGAGGAAAAGCAGTTTTTATTGGAATAATACAATCGGAATTTTTTTTGTAATAATAATTGTGGATTGTACACTGGGAGCGGACAATGGTGCAGTGTTATCTGCGCCCCATCAGGAAAACTCTTTGGCAGCACGTTTTGGGGGGGAGTGCTGTAAAACGCGTACCCAGCCACTGCTCCGGGTTGCCGAGGGATATTCTGGCCATCTCCCTGCAGACCAACGGGAGACCAAGGGACACAGCGCATTTATTCCTTCCCCATCCCATTCCGCTCTACCTTGAAATATGGGGGGAAAAAAAATAAACAGCTTGATGGATGCGCTGGTTTGGTGGCTGCAGAACGTGGGGTTTTGGGGCTTCACGTCCTCGCTGAATCCTCATTTTCTTTGCACGGCAGCTCAGTTCTGCCTTTCCAGGTCGCTCCCCTCCGTCTCCCACGGCTCGTTACCTCCCGTACCCCTTCTCTCCTCTCCCGTGGGTCACGTCTGCTCCGGTTCCAGGGCTGGAACATCACGGCTGAGGCTTCTCCGTCCCACCACAGCCCTCGTCCACTGGAGGCTGCAGAGCATTACGCTCACAGCGGACTTGCAGCCCCACCACTTCCGACCCAATATTTTGAAACCATAAGAGTTTATTAACCCTTCTGCTGATGGATCTTGTCAGAGACCACGGCTTCCCAGACGTTTTGGCGTGCTCTCAGCTTTACTTTTCCCCAAGAATTTGCCATATCACTGTCTGGATAAAAATCGGTGTTCCAGAGGGTTTCCCTTGTCCCAGCACCTTTCAGATGCCCGCAATCTCTGGCCAAGCTCCATAGAGATAAGAAATCAGGTCAAAGCTCAGTGCCGCTCCACGTGGAATCCCACATTCACCCCAGTTTCTTCTCCTTTTCCTTTGGGAACGCACATGTTTTAAATACGAGCTCCAGAGGCGGCTTCATCGGGCCACCAGCAGCATCTTCAGCTCTCCTAAAAGCTGCTCATTTTCAGGGATTCTCCGATCTCCAGGGGCCTCTTTATGCCATCGGCTCACATCTCCATCGGATGCACTGCGGGATAATGTCAGTGGTCTCAAACCTCTGGAAATCCATGTATTTTTACTCCCACCGGGCACGCGTTGCCCTCACCGACCTCATTTCCCAAGCATCTCCCTCCCGATGCCGCTCTCTGAAGAAACGGCTTTATTCGGATCAGCGACAAAACACCTACCCCATAGGGACGTCACAATATTTAGTTAGCTAATGTTTGTAAAATGCTATGAAAGGCTTAATTAAGCCTCGCCCTTATGAGACACTGGAAGGATTGGGAGGCTCATTTCAGAGGCAGACGGGGGCCAGGCGACGAAAAGATGAGTTTCCACCTCCCATCACCAGCCACTCTGTAAATCATCCTGGGGGAAAAAACCCAGAAAGACATAAAGTGCCATCGCCTCGTGGTCAGAGGCAAAGATCCAAGACGGTATTTTAAACGTTCACCTGCAAAAAGAGCACAACGCTCAAATCCAATAAATAAAAAGCTCGTTATGCGCAGGACCGGGTTCTTATGTGACCGACCGCCAGCTACAGGACCAATCCCCCCCACGCGGAGCCGCCTCCGCTCCGGCTATCAAAGCTTACCAAAGCGATTTACGACGGGGCCGGGTCAGGCGGCGAGGTGTGGATTTACGGCTGCCTGCCCTCGTTCCTCCACAGTCCGTCAGGAGTTTTTACAAGGCAGTGACTGCTCAGCGCCCACGCCCCGGGCAGACCCCCCAGCTGCATCGCGACGGGAGCTCCTTCTGCCCCAAAAACCAGCTCCCGGAGCCCCCCAGCCTCTGCAAGAAGTCACTGGTCGCAGGGCGAGAGTGACTCGGGCAGCTAATTAACGCAATTTAAACACCCACGGCCGCCGTCCGGGGCAAAGCCTCAACCTTTTGGTCAAACTTACCAAAAACTCAACTTCCACCCCAGCTCGCACGAAGCGAGCAGCAAGGGCGTCCCGCTCCTCTGCGCAGACGAGCTGCTAAAGAAGCCTGAATTTAAATCCGACAGAATTAGTCGATCATACCTCTGAAGGCCACATTCAGTGTATTAATCCAGTTCCAACTGCTCTTCTCCCCTAAATTTTTATTTTTAAAAGAACAAACAAGGGAATTCAAGGCGTAACACCTTCCTGGCCGTGTTGGGCTTGAATAGCACAGGCTCAAAACAAAGCTAAAAGGTTATTAACAAATTACTCTCCACCTTGAGATGTTTCTAAAGACAAAAAAGCCACGGGGTGTTGCTTAAATCCTCACGAGTTCCTGGGATTTTGGAAGGGACCCAACATGGTGCCCGGCTGGACCCGGAGGTGTTTTGCAGAACTGCCAGCAAATGGTTTCGGGCTGATTCATTGGGGGTTTGGGTGTTTTGTTTTTTTTTCCTTATAGTCCTCTCCAGAAAGGACGGCTGAGTTCATCGCTGCTGGAAATGCTTCACCCCGTGTCGCTGTCGTGCCCAAACACGCTGGCATACGAATACTTGCAGAGCACGGTCCTCCAGAAGGAGCCAGCCACCAGCATCAGCGAACGACGACTCCCCTGCGAGAAAAAGCTTTTTTGCCAAAAAAAAAAAAAAAAAAAAAAAAAAAAAAAAAAAAAAAAAAAGAAGCCTCACACCCAACTAACCCTCCTGGTTCCTGGTCACCTTATGGTGACGTACTGAGCTCCGCTTCCAAAAACACTTCCCATGCTCGGCACCGCACCCCACCAGCTGCTTTATCACTCTTGTGCAAATATGGGAGGAAAGCACAGAAAACGTGAATTTACAACTGTGCGCCCAACGCCCTGCTAAGAGCCTCCTGGAGGCCAAGTATTTCAGAGCCTTCATCCTCCTGCAGCAGACGGCCCTGCTTTCTGAAAGCCAATCTTATCAAAACCAGCAACGTAGCGTGAAATCTTCAGTTCTGGCACAAAAGCAGGTTGAATAGGAAAAAAAAAAAAAAGAAATGAAAGTTGGGTGGGTATTTTTTGTAATCTGTCTCAAAAAAAGCTGCCTGGCAAGAGATGTGCTGACAATCCCTGCCGTCCCAGCGGCCAAGCCCAGGCCACCAGCACCAGACCCGGCTCTCGGAGCTGCTTTAAACACGTTTTGATCCAGGAGTAACTAAAACCAAGGCCAGAGGCAGGTGTCCCCCTTCAGCCCGGGGCTCCCGCGCCCCACACAGCGGGACACAGCAACCACAGCTGTAGCAGGAAACTCTACGGTTTCAGCCCAAGGAAAATGCTGGCGTCAAAAGCACACGTGCAACCTCTCTGGTTGTTAAACTCCAGTTGTAAGTCAACATCGGGAAAGGCAGCAGCAGCCCAGGAGGGTTGCTTTGAGCCGGGGTTCGTTTGCTGATGAGGAGCGCGATGAGGAAAGGGTGGACCAGGCAGGACAGGACCAGGCCACGCCGGGGGTCTTTGGGTGGCCTCTGCCTCTCAATCGACACAATAAATTCCTGCCATCAGTGGCTTTAAAGACACCAGGAACACAGCCCGACACCACGTTTTGCCGGCTCCCCGCCCACGGATGACACACAGGGTTTTATTACGTTACCTGGAGGCTTCTCCACTGCTTCTGCCCAGGATTATCAGCGATTTATCAACCTGCTCTTCCCCCCCCCAGCTGGCACCAGGGCGATGATTCCGATGGAGCAACACAGCGGGGAGATTACGCCGAGCCGTGAGTCACACCTCGCCCCGAACTATAATAAGCCTGATCCTTACACAAACAGTATTTCTTGCTCGGTCACCGCGCCCAGAGAAAGAGAGAGGGAAAAGCCGCGCATCCCAGGGATGCCTCCACCTACGGCCCCTTCGGAGCTTCCTCCTTCCAGGCGGCGAAACGACGGGCGTGGAGAAAAGCCGGGTTTGGTTAATCTCTATGTGAGTCTGCAGAACCTTCGTAACAGGAACGGACCAAAATTAAAACGGTTGGTCCATCTAGAACAAGAGTAAAGTCAGAAAAAAATAATACACAGAACTGAAGCGACTCGCGGCTTCCTCGCTCCCCACACCCTCTCCGCTGCATAATACAACACCACATTAACTTGCCAAGTTTTGGGGAGGCACAGAGCATCCTGGTCCTCCACGGCAATTCCTGCGGACTGCTCCCCACCCCACCTCCGTCGGGCAAATGAAGAGAGTCCAAGGGCAGAAATAAAAAGGAAGCGAGGTAAAATAATTAAGTGTCCCTCAGCTTCGCCACTGGTGCCTTCCAGGGCATAATGGGGGGAAAAAAATAACCATCAAACACACTTAACTAAATAAACATTTCACCAGAAACAAAGACAATCCGCAGAACAGGGAAGATGGACTAGTGGTTCCGGGATCGTAATTTTCAGGGGCTTTAATTTTCTTATTCTGTTAAGATTTCAATCATGCCGAGATCATGTACTTCAGAAAAGAAAAGTAAAAAAAAAAAGTATATTTTTGAGGGCTAGTGGCAAAAGTAAGCATTAAACATGATCAGGAACTCCTGTAGTGTAGGCAGCCTTTGACAGCTTTGAAAAGGTATTTCCAGGAATATTTTCGGAGTGTAAAACTATGTTGTCTCTCCCCCAGCTCCGCCGCGTGACCGTCTGACGAGGGCAGGGACCCGCGCCAGGGCTCGGGGCCCAGAAGCCGAGTCAGCGTGTGACCTTGGCCGGGCACACCCCAGGCTGGCGGATGCGGGGGGAACCTCCAAGCTGGACCCCCCAAGCCCCCGAGTGCCCCCAGATGAGAGCAGGGGCGGGAGGTGCCACAATCCTGGAGAGCCCGACTCCTGCCAGCAGCTTTTCGCTCCCCACCGTCAGTGCCTGTCCTGCTTTGAGGGACGGAGCTCCACCAGAAGGACCCTTCCACCAGTGAAACCTATCGATCTCCTAAACCAAAAAAACCCACCCAAAAGCCTGCAATTAGCAGCGCTTATGGCTAACGTGGAGGCAAACGCGGCCGGCTCGCTCTCCCATGGACCTGCGGGCAGCCGGAGGTTCCCGGTGCCATCCCAGCCCCGCACCTGAGCTGCCCGAGCCCGGCTCTCTCCTTAACGAGCCTGAAGGGACTCGCCACCAGCAAACGAAGCTGCTCACGCGGCTCAGCTCCAAACCAGCACCATCTGAAGGTCCTGGAGGGAGGGGAGGGGGGGTTCCTCGCTTTCTCCTCCTGCCCACGACCACGTCCCATCCCGCACCCCTGATCCGACGCTGGCAGGTTACCTAACGCAGGCCAGAAGCAGACCAAACCGAGCGGGATTAATTAACGATGCCGCGCTGAACCTGACCTGACCCAAAACCTTCATTACAGTCGCTAAGCTCCGACGAGGTGCCACACGAGGTGGGGTACGGACCGGGCAGCGCTCGCTTCAGAGAGGGCAAAAAGTCGAAGTGGCGGATCATCATCAAACCCACCGTTACCAAAATAGCGATTCCGGGTGAAAAGGAAGGTACCATGAGCTGCTCCAGCCCAAGGAAAGGGCACTGCGGATGCAAAAAAAAAAAAAAGAAAAAAAGGAATATTTGTACATGGATGCGATGGGCTGGACGCAGCGCTGAGGTTGCAGCATCTCGTGCGCGGTACAGGCAGCGCTGAGATGTCCCGTGGCTGCGGCTGGAGGTTTTCCAGCAGCAAAACGGCATTTTTAAAAACACCCTGTTGCTCAAGAGTCGGAGCACGAGCAAAGCAGCCGTTAGGCAAAAGCCACAGCGAAAGTTTATAAAAACATGACCGTTTTCCTATGCTCAGCTGCTTTTAAATGAAAACTTTAGCCTATTTTCCAGAGCTACAACCACCTGCTTCCCTTTGCTCTAAATACAGCCCTGCTAATTTCAACACCCAGATTATTCTAAAACTTGGGCTGAGGAACACACCAGCAGCCGCCCAGGAATGAAGCCTCTAAGCCCTAGAAAAGCTAGAAAAGTCTCCAACACAAACGCAGCAGCTCCGTTAAGTCCGAAAGGCTCTGCCCACAGAATGACCCCTCTTATTTATCAATTCCTCTTTCGAGGAATAAATTACAAACCCCAACTTTCTGTTTCAAAACAGTCCCGAAGGCAACACGACGGCTTTAAACCCCGATGCGGAGCAGGGTTATGCTCACAAGAATTACAGTAATTATACAACGACCCGGCTCTCTTCCCATTTTAGCCAACTCCGAGGCACACACTGAAAATAAACACCATTTTCTCCGCGGCTGCCTGCAAGGAAATTCAGTTGGAGACACGTTCACCTGCTTAAACCCGGCTGCTGCTATTTCCAGCGCAAACCCTGGTTTTGCAAGAGCCCGGTGCCCGCTGCTCTCCCGGGGGGATGCTCGCAATCAGCACCACAGCAGATCCTGCCACCCAATTAATCACCATTTCTCCCCATAGTACCGTCACCCAGCCCTCTTCCTGCCGGGGAAAATCTGTTTTTCTGTCATTTGAAGAGAGGAGTTTAGAGTTTAATCAGAGGGCCATCGGGGCCGAGGCATGAGAGCATCCCTCCCAGCACTGAGCAGAGTCACACCCGCACGGCGTCCGGCAGCACAGACTCCTCAGGAACGCAGTAAATTCGCAAAAGAAAAGCAAACCAACAGAAATTAAGGCACTAGAAACACCACAGGTCCTTCTGAGCATCCCAACAGACATCCCTGCCACACACGCCAGACAGAAAAGTCGGGAGCTGCTGCGCTGCCTCCCCTCTACGAGCTTACAGTCAAGTGGCTAAATATCACGTTTTCCCCCCAAAAACTGACACAGCGCAGACACATGCCGCTCCAGCCGCCGCACAGCAGCTTTGCCAATGCATTTTCCATTGGGAACATCCCCTGTATTTCCTGGGTAAGGGCTGTTTTCCCAGCCACACCAGGGTGATGACTTGTCATCAGCAGAAAGGAGCTCGGCACCTGCAGTCCCCACTACGCTACAAGCCACCGCACCAACTCGTCATTTTCCTTTTACACCAGCTTTAAACAGCAGCTTTTGTTCTACTGAAACTGTTAATTCAAGTATTCAAGTCTTGCAATCAGCACTGCAAAGCTTTTTTTTTTTTTAATACTTTAAGACACTATGAAGTGCCAATGAAAAAAAATCACCACGAGGCTCTAAAGCCTGAGCGAGCAGCCGGCTCCTCTGTGGCACCAGGAGTTTGCACGCTCTTTACATCGTATGGAAGAGGGTCGGGAAGAGCCGAGCTCCATGCAAGATGCGACAGAAAGTGAACCCAAACCCCAGAGTGCGACGGCCATTGGCCCTCACCAAGGACTCCTGACATGCAGCAGGGTCAGGAGGAAGAAATCTGAGGTCGTCAGCAATCCAAGGTGGAGAATTCCAGCCGTCAAATTCAGCCTTTGCGGCTACGCCATTTAAACCGACAATAACGTCTTTATTAGCCCTGCAATTCAAAGTTGAAAATCATCCCCCCTGCAAGTGCATCGCCACCGGCAAACGCATCGTGTAACTGATCATCACGCACACAGCTCGGTGTTAGCCCATTTTACAGATGGGTAAGTGGCGGGGCCAAGCCGTGCTCTCCCCAGTGTCACCGGGAGCCGTCGCCTGGGAGGATCCGTCCCGTTACCGCGCTCCTCGCGTAAGCGGCTCCCGCACCGCGGCGTTGCTGCGAAGACGTTTCCCTTAAGCAGGGGATTGTCGGGGATGCTGGGGCCGGTGAGTCACCGCCGCCTCCGCGCCCACTCAGGAACGTACGGAGTCGGCGGCGGCGGCAACCTGTAATTAGCCGGACGAGAAACTCCCTTTCCTCCCGAGACAAGGGCCGAGCCCAACTCCGGGAGCTGTTTCCACGCTGCCGAGCGCGGCCCCGCCGGCGGCGCCCGGATCCCCACGCCGACACCCGGCCCCGTTCGACGGGGAAAAGGCGACGGGTTTTCTCCGGGGCAGCCAAGTTCGCTCCAGTCGGCACCAACCACGGGGCCGGGCACCGTCCGGGCTCCCAGGCTGCCTGGGCCGCACCGGAGGGAAAGTCCCCAGATCGCAGTTATTTGGGCCAAAAAATTCACCGGGAGCAAGAACGTTTCTTAACAAACCCCCCCACGCCCGGGGACGGACCGGGCCACCCGCAGCCGCCGTCCCGCTTGCTCCCGGTGCGAGCGGGGCTCGTCTCCCCCCCCCCGCCGGGCCCCGAGCCCCGATAGGTCCCTCACACCGGCGCCAGAACCATCGACCCCCCAGGGGCGGCGGAGCCGCTGCCCGAGGGCCCATCACCGCACCAGGGCGAGGAGGACCGGCGGCGGGGGGAGCCGGGCACCCCCCCGGGCCTGCATCGGGACACCCCCCCCCCCAACCCCCGCGGCCCAACCGGGAGACCCTGAGGCGGCACCGTGACCCGCCGCCGCCCCGGGAGCCCCGAGGCCGCCGCCGCCCCGAGGCCCGGCCGCCGCTGGAAACTTTCCCGCGGGATCGCGGGCCGCCGTTACCTGTGCGCGGCTCCATGGCGGTGCGGGGCCGGCCGAGGCCGCGCTCCCGGGGGGGCGGGGGGTGTCCGGGGGGGGGAGCGGGGCCGCCGCCGCCCGTTCCGCCGTTCCGCCCCCGTTCCCGCCCGGAACGCTTTGGGGGGCGCACGCGGCGGCCCCGCCCCGCCCCGCCCCGGACCAGCCAATGGCGGCGGCCCCAGCGGCCACGCCCCTTCGGCCGGCGGCGCCACGGCGCCTGCGCGGGGGGGCGGGGGGCGGGGAGGGGGAGAGCGCCCCCTGGGGGCGGCAGGAGGGTGCCGGCCCGAGCCGCGGGGCCTCAGCGCCCACTGTGGGGCCCGAGCGGGGCCTGAGCCGCCTCGTGGGGCTGAGTCCTCAGTGTGGGGGCCTGTAACCCCACCCTGCGGCCTGAACCCCTTCACGGGGCCTAAGCGGGGCCTGAACCCCCGCTGTGGGGCCTGAGCCGACTGCCTGAGGCCTGAACCCCCACTATGGGGCTTGAACCCCCTGCGTGGGGCTTGTGTGGGGCCTGAGCCTCCCCTGTGGGGCCTGAGCGGGGTCTGAAGCCCCGGTGTGGGGCTTTATCTGCTCTGTGGGGTCTGTACCCTCCCAGTGTGGGGCCTGTAACCGCCGCTGCGGGGCCAGAGCCCCTGTGTGGGGTCTAAACCTTCACAGTGAGGCCTGAACCCTCAGCGTGGGGCCTGAACCACCAGCGTGGGTCCTGTAGCCCCAGTGTGGGGCCTGAACCCCAGTGTGGGGCCTGTGTGGGGCTTTAGCCCCTGCCTGCGGCCTGAACCCCCAAATGTGGGGCCGCCTTGGGGCCTGTAACCCCAGTGTGGAACCTGAACCCCCCGTGTGAGGTTTGTACCTCTTGCATGGGGCGGGAACCCCCAGTGTGCGGCTTGTACCCCTTCGTGGAGCCTGTGTGGGGCCAGTAACCCCAGCGTGGGGCCTGTCCCCCCAAATTCCAGCAGGCGGCGGGGAAGGTGCCGGGTCCCCCACGGCCAGTTCCCACTGGGAATTGCCTTCACAGCCAGGGAATGCCACAGGGCAGAGTGGCCCCACTGCGACCCCCCGGGCCAGAAGCCTCCCCGCAACGCAGGGGGACAATGCCGAGTGGGCCGGCCGGCACTGGGGCCTGGCAGGACAGCGTGGCCGAGTGCTCGGCATTCCCCCCGCCGTGGGCGAGGCACGCGGAAAATGTGCCGCTGGCGTTACTGCTCCGAGCCAGGAGGACGCGTCCTCCCAGAGCCAAACTGGAGGTTTCGGTGGCCAACGCGGGGTGACTCGTGATGCCGCCAGCTCTGCCCGGGGCATACTGTGAAGTCTGTGGTGGACAACCATAGGTTGGGTGTATTTGGTGCTCTGGTCCATCTCCCACTCAGCCTTTTGGCTGCACGAACACATTTCCCTGGAGGAAGATGGGGAAAGGGCCCTGGCGGTGGCAGCGGCTGCCGGGGTCCGGGGGCTGCTCGTCTGGTGGCGGTCGGTGGCAAACCCGCCGGCGCGGGGCCCGTCATGCGCAGCGTTCAGCTGATCCTGGCGCTGAATCGCAGCCTTTGTTCCCCGCCAGCAACCTCGCGTTGTTTATATCTCACACAAAAGAATTGTTTATCATGTCAGGGGCAGAGAAAAGTCCAGCAAAGAAAGAATGGTCTGTGCTGTGGAGTCCCGGCCTCCCCAGAGGCTTTTTCCCGCCCCCCGCTGCAGTGTTTGTTCAAAGGAGAGATCTTTCCGAGTGCCCCTGACTTCCCAGATGGATAGCGATGGTCCGGCACGCGGTCCCTGCTGCCTGCGCTGGCAGCCTTCGTGTCATCCTCCTCCTGTGCTGCTTCCATCAGCCGGCTCTTTCCAGCTGCTGGGAGCGATTGCAAGGGGTCAGCAAGGCAGGAGCGCTGTTAAATAAAAGTAAAATCTTGCCTCTTTTCTGCCAGTTCTAGTTTCAACCATTTCTACAGCTGGGTTCTGTCAGTGACTTTCTCTCTGAGGAAACACGCGAGGCCTCTGCACCTGCCACCAGTAACGCTGGTACTGTCCTTCCGTCCAAAACCACACACGTGGAGGCCACGGCGCCAGTGACAGTGACAGTGACAGCCATCCCCCGCGACGCAGCTCCCCAGCGCTCCCCTGGGCCTGGCTTTTTGTCGGCATTAGCAATTTTACGAGCTCAGCACAATCGGTTTTTTTACACCCTCAGCATCCTTCAGCCGAGCGTTCGCAAGGCTCCGAGCTCGGCACGGCTCTCCCCTTTCTGCAGGGGCAGCTCCGGCGCTTTCTACGAGCAGCGAGAATCAATTTGCTGTGCACCCCCAGGAGTGCCCAGGTTCCTGCTGATAGGATGGGCTGAGTATAATCCTGGTCTATATTGGTATCGGCATCAATATTGGTTGTTTAGTGTTATTAATGTTAATTATTTAGTCTTATTCTATTAAATCTGTTTATATTTGAACCCTCAGGTTTCCTTGTTGTTTCCCAATTCTCCTTCCTGGGTGGGGAGGGGTCATTGGGTGAGAGAATAACTGTCTAAACGACCCTAACTTGTTGTGGGTTTCTCAAACCATAACAGGTTCTCTTGCTTTTCCACTGCCGAACACCCTGCCGCTGGCTGGGACTTCTCCGTGCAACCCCAAACCGCGTGAGGAGTGTTGAACAGAAAGCCCGCGGGCAAACAGAAGCCGGGGTTTGCAGCTCAGCTCCTCTCTCCTGCCGTCACCAGGGGCTGGTCCCCATCAGCTGCACCGCGTGCCACGTCCTCAAGTGCCACATCTCCACTTACCCACCCACCCGGGGCCTTTTCCAGGCAAGCGTCGACTTGATTTCGTCGGGAGCTCACCATCTCTGTGACCCTGTCACTGCGATTCGGAGCCTGTGGTGAAGCTGCCTCATCCCGGGATCCTGCGAGACACCCAGCAATGCCGGACATTCCCGTCAGAGGATGCTCTGATAGGCAAAATTTGGAAGTGGAAGATGGTTCTTAAAATGCATCTTGGCATCTTGGCGTCTGCTAAACGCAGGAGGAAGGGAAAGGGGCTTTTTGGAGGAGAGAACAAGCAGCAGGCTTGGGTTTAACGAGACGACTGGGCAAACGCAATGACCAGGGCAACCAGCTGAACTACACGGGCTTTTCCAACCATTTGGGGGCTGACCGACAGTAGACGGGGTGCATCACCACAGCCTCATCCTGCAGCCCTCGGAGCAAGAATGGTCCTTGGCAGAATGCAGGGACAGTGTCCTGAGGTGCTCCCACAGTAGAAATGGTGGTGACAGCCCCGATTTCCTCGAATTAGGCACCACCGGGGAGGCAGGAATCACCCCCCAGGAAGAGGCCGAGGACGAGTTGAGCCAGGACTGCCAGGACACCCTGTGGCCCTGACCCGCAGCGTGCAAGCCCAGTCACGGAGTGAATTTGGGTAAGAGCAGGGTGAATGTGTCTTAAAAATGCCTTCTGCAGCATTCTCCATCCCGGGCAAGGAGACGGCGCGGCAGAGGAGCAGCCCTCGGTCCCAGCCTCCTCGCTGGACTCAAAGCCAAGGCGGCAGGGAAGGAGCAGCAGGCCGAACTCCCCGCGTTCCTCCCCGGCACAACACCTAGGCAGGGAGCCGACGGGAAAGACTGTGGAAAGCACAACGCCACCTTTGACGGCCGACACCGCAGCTCTTTACACGACTGAATGGTTCAATTCTTGCTGCTCGCCGTGGTGCCATCAGTCATTCGGGGTCACATTCTGGCGCGATGTAAGCAGGGATGGCTCCATGGAGCTGCGCGGAATTTCCCCCACCTACATCAGCTCCAGAGGCTGCTTATGGATTTGATTTTAAATTTTTTTCCCCCATTCAGATGAAAGCTTTCTCAAAACTTCCTAGTTGGAAATCTTGCAGCAGCTCCTGCGCAAGGCGCTTCTCAGATGCTGGACAAATAATAGTGCTTTGCACTTCCGAGGAACCTTTCGGCTGAGGGTTTCAGAGCACTTCACATACAGAAATGCATTAACCCTCCCAGCAGCCCCTGGTTTTATTCCAGTCCCCTACGAAGGCGGGAGGCAGCCCTCGTGTTTGGAAGGTTAATGGGCTCGTTTGCGTTCCCAGTGGGTCAGACTGGTAAAGGAGAAAGGATTCCCGACATCCAGCCCCAATTGCCAACAGCAGAAGGTGAAAATCCTGATTTTTTTCCAAGTCTGGATGGTCTACTGCTGACTGCTCCTGTTGATGTGCAAAGCCTGAGCATCGCCGCAGGTTTATCCTGCTGGGGACACGAGCAGTGAACGGGAGATGGGAACTGCGGGATGACCCGTGTGAGGGAGCTGGGTTTGGGGTACGGCAACGAAACGTGTGGGTTTGGACCTGGGGGCGCTGTGGGGCAGTTGCTTTCAGGTAAGAAGGGAAATATAAAGAAGCATGTTGAAGAAGAGAGCGCTGGCTCCAGGAAAGAGGGACGGCATCAACCAACTCAGCTGAAAAACCCCGTTTCCCCTCAGTTTGTGTGAGGCGAGTGGAGCCTTCATCTGGTTATTTTAGCTGGATCGTTATCAGAAATGGGGTGAGAGGGAGAACAAGGCACGGGAAAAATGCGAGGGCGAGGCAGGGCTGGCGAGAGGCAGAGCCAGAGCTGCCAGCAGCGGTTCTGCCCAGGGGGAATCCACATCTGGCTCCGCTGGAGCAGGCACACCCCGGGGTATGACCTTTCCTTTGGAAAGCCCCAAAGGAGAAACAAATCCGAGAGGGTTGTGGGTCTGTTGGGATGTATTTGGCTCACCCGTGGACTGTTAAGCTTAATTTTGTGACAGCTGGGGTGGACTCGCTGGTTTTTAATGCTTTGGGAATTAAAAAAAAACATTGTAAAACAAATTAAAAACTCATAAAACCAGAGATGAACTAAAGCCCCAAGTCACTGTATTGGATATTACTGTCCCTTCGGTGGAGAGGGAGATAGAATGTATGTTTCTATGAGGTTCCTGACTTGGTGGCACAGAAGCCAGCGCTCGTTCAACTTGCTGTAAAGCCCTGGGTGCCCCAGGACACGTCACCCAAGGTTCAGACTGGGTTTGTCCCCGCGGGGACACGGGCCGGCGTCCCAGAGCAGCAGAGTCCTGGTGCAGCCCCACTGTGTCCGACGGAGGAGCTGATTTTCAGGCTGGCTGCAGAGCTCGAGTCACCCAACCGCGCCTGCTCCACACAGCAACCCTCTCCCCTGGCAACGAGGAACCAACCCACAGCTTCACGCAACGGGCAAAGCGTGGAGTTTTTCCCTTTCTTCTGAAGCTTCGGGCACCGTCATCAGCAGAATTAATGCCCAACGTAGCAGGGGGCTGACATCCAGAGTGCTAAAGCAGCTGTTAAATGCCTGTTGTCCCTGCAGCACCCGCAGCATGACACGCCAGCACCGTTACGGCGCTTTACATCATGGGTACAAAGGAAGATTAAAGCGTGGTCTGGAGTGGGTGCAATGACTCGCCTGGATTTGTTGGGAGACGGTAGGATCAGTAAGAAGAGTGCCATAAAGGGGATCAGGGATTGGAGCAGAGGGGGATAAAGACAGAGGAGCAGATGGCGAGCATCGCTGAGACATCGAAGGAGAGATGAGAGGCACTCGCCAGCCCACGACCGGTGTCGTGTAGAAATCATTTCACTAGTGAAGAGAAACATATGGTGAGAAAGCGCCGGGATCGGAGACAAGAGTCTTTTCGGCTTAACTTGGGCTCGACCGGTTAGCTCTGGACTGATCGTGAGGAAGACTTTTAAAGGCCTCAGCCTGCAGGGTGATAAAAGAGCTTTTCTTGCCCTAAAACTCACTTGACTTTTTCCAAAAAACCTTGTGGAGTGGCCAATTAACTCAACATAATTGACACGTAGATGCAGTTTCCAAAAGACAGTGGATAAAGTTCTGGACCCAAAAGGACCTTTGCTTGTTTATGCGCTTTTTTCCCCCCCCTCGTCACTGTTAAAAGGGGAAGCACAATAAGGTTATGAAAAAATAATGAGGTGAAGTAAACCATTGCACATAATGAAGTGTGCTCATTTTCCAAGGCCAAGAGGAAACCACAAGACTTACTGTAGGCCAGCTCAATAGATGCAGAAATTGTTCCCAAGGCAGTTAAATGGAGTTGCTTCTATTTACTAATGAGAGATAATTGAGTAGGAAAAAAGACGTGCCTGCTCAGGGCGCGATAACTTTTTTTTCACTCCATTAGAAACGCAGAGGGTTAAATGGCAGCTGACAAGCAAAGCTAATAGGAAAACAAACTAATTTTTGGCTTCACAGGCCTGAAACTCTTCAAAGTTGGAAACGCATCCAAACCTTGTTTGACTTGCCAAGAGCCTCTTTTTTATGTAGCCCTTTTCCTCAGGAGACCTCAATGCTGTGGCTGAAGATGTCTCGGGCACGAGCGTTGTTTTAGTGTAAGAGCTGAGGCACAGGGAAAGTGCCATGATTTTCCCAAGTCACCAGAAAGCAGATGTAGAGGCAGCGCCGGGAACTTCCTTGCACACAGGAGAGAGATAGGTAAAGAAAACTATTTCATATTAATGAAAACCAGAGGAAGAAAAACATCACGAGACATACAGGCACAATTGTTTCCAAGCAACTACTCTATTTTTCAAGGTTTGCATGAATTTCAGCTCCCTTCTGCTGGCAGTGATCTGTTTTTCCTCTCTCCTGTAACTAACGTTATTACCCTTGCACTGACATGATAGGAAGACGATTTTCTTGCTGAACCGAGGATGTTAATTTATAGGAGCAAATGCTCAGTTCTTGGCCTGTTTCTAGAGCTGGACTCACTCGCATCAGGGGTTGATTTGGCCCATGGGTGCCACAAAATGCACATGGATGGGGTGTAACAGGACTCAAGGGACACGCTCACGGAATTTCTTCAGTTAAAAGACTGCTGCTTTTGAGGAGTATGCAGGGAGACGACCGTTGAGCCGATGTCCCGTTGAGCCGATGTCCCATTGAGCCGATGTCCCATTGAGCCGACGTCCCATTGAGCTGATGTCCCATTGAGCTGATGACCCGTTGACCCAGCGTCCCATTGAGCTGATGTCCCGTTGAGCTGATGCCGCATTGAGCCAACGTCCCGTTGAGCTGACGTCCCGTTTTCCAGACGCACATAAACATTTCCGTTTGCTCAATATGAGGGAGCTGACAAAAAGGTGGGAGATGTGGGTGGCCGGGTGCCTGCAGCCACTCCGGTCCCCACCGTGTCACCATTGGCTTCCACCGCAGCTTTGCACAGGAACCAGTAATGGGATGCACAGAAGGATGATCTCCTCTTCTGACTCGACACCTGACGATGCGGTATCTGCAGTTCGGTTCTCTCCCACCAGCAAGCAGAAAGCTTTGGAACTGGAATATTGTACATCAGGGTTGAACAGGCTCGTCAGGCACAAATGACATTAGTGGGAAGCAGAGGCTGACCTCAGAAGGGCTGAGACACCTGGCTCCAAGGGGCACATCTGGATTTTTCTAATGTGGCGTGCCTGGTTTGCAACTGGTACCAAGAACACATAACCAGGGAGCTGTTCCATGGTGTTGGTTGAGTTGAGGTGGTTTCCAGCCTACAATTTCAACCTGGATCTCTGGGATTTCATTTATGAGCTGAGCAGTTGTGCACGAGTCTCACAACCCAAGTCATGGCTGAAACCGCACCTCTGTTTTAGAGTAGGAAGAAATAAAGGAAGCACAGCCCGACCCAGTAACGTTACTGGTTTGACAGAGGGGTCAAATAGAAAATAGCCACTTAGAAAGTATCCCATGTGAAGCGCAAGTCCGTAGTTTCTTTGGACAGGAAGAATTCGCCTCACGTCAGTCCCCAGTTTTCGCTGTTTCATGGGGCAGCTACACAAATCTGGTAAGAGCACCATGATCTGCTGGAGCCGTGATGGTGAAAAAGGATTTTCCTACATTGAGAATGACGTAGAAGCATTTTAAAGATATGATGGGATGTGAATCAAAGGCTGCAGAGAGGAGGAATTTCCAGTTACGTGGTGGCGTGGGATGTCCCAGGACACGCAGACTGCCTTGGACTGCTTTCTCCCTGACACGAGAAGAGGAAAATCGACTCCTTTTTAAATAATCAAGATAAAATTTGATCTCTTAAAATAGACCGCGCTTGTAATCCTGGGACAATCCTATTGACTCAACTTAGGTACCAAAATCTGACCCTGCTATCACGCTGTTAAAATAGTAATTGGACTAGGTTAATTATTAGTGAGATTAAATAGATTTTTATTTACACAAACATACATTTGAATAAATTCTTAAGGAAGATTTAAATTAGAAACAATGTCAAATGTTACCTTGTCCAGCAACAAATCCTGTTGACATTAAACTGCTCTTCCACCACCCGAAGTCATCCTGTGGGAAAGGAAAATTGTAAAGATTTCCTCAAAATAAAATATACGGTTGCTTTAAATGTCTTATCTGCAAATAAAGGATAAATATCCTACGAATAAGGTGGACATTTTCACTCTCAGTAATTAATAAAATGGTCATTGGAACTATGTGTACCCTGGAATATTTATTTTGTGTTAGTTTTTATCACGTCTGTTATCTGGTAGTTCGTAAAAGTGGTAGATTGGTACAGATCTGCTGACTTCTATGTAGATAACATATAAATAAGGGCAAAACCCAGCACGACGGCCAGCAAATGTTTTGCCACATCATCCTCAAAACGACTGAGTCACCTGCGTCCCACGGGGACCTTTTGCAGGTGGATAAAAGCCCCGGTGGAAGGATCGTTATGGGAATCGAGGAATCTGAGCTAAGGAGCCTCCAGGGCCACCCCTGACGGGGACACCCGGGGAGCAAGTCAGCGCTGGGGACTGTCCCCTCAGATGGAGCCTTCCACCTCTGGAAATGGCAGGCTTTATTGTGATTTTTGTTGCGGTTCCCTTTTGCCCGCGGTTTGCAGAGCATTGCACCCTTTGGGAGGGATAAAATGGGCTGGCGGAGGGTCAGGGCCGCTCTGGAGGCTGACAGCGTGGTGCGCTGGCAGCGCTTAGATGGGGAAAGGGGAAAATAAAAGCAGATTAAAAATAGGTAGCATCTGACCGCAATTTTCTGGATTCACATGAAGCCAAGGTATTAGAATGACTCTCCAAGCGGCTCTCCAAATATCCAGCTAAGTTTAGAAGGCAAATAAAGAGAACATATTAAAGATAAAATCTGCATTGGGGGATCAACGTTATCTTTGGAGGAATGATCTGGTTCATTTATTTGCTGTTTGTCCGCCCTTTTGGGGCAGGTGCTCGCCTCAGCCCATTGTCACGATGCGTTCGTGGGACGGGAGCTGGCGGGTCCCGGTGCCAGTCCAGCCCCTGGGCGCTGCGCGGAGGGGAACAAAAACTCCCTGCCGCAAAGGTATTTTGAAGAGACATTAAAAACGCAGTCCCTTATTTGGCCATTTACAAGCAGGCTCCAGCAGCAGAGGACAATTCACCGCTGATTGTGTATTTTTCTGCGGTTGAATGTCTTGCATGAAAGTCTAATAAATTAGACTTCATTTGCAGACGTGCCTGCTGCTACCTAAATTTGACTAAAAATCAGTCCCTGATGCCTCAACACAGGCAGTCACAATGATATAGAAGATGCAGTGTTACAGCTTTTGATGTAATAATAGGATTCAACAACAAAAAAACCAGAACTTGGGGTATTTTTGTATCTATTTTACATGTTTGATGTGAATTCACCATCCAAATTGTTTGGGTTTTTTAAATAAACCCACTGCTTCACCAGTGCTTTAGCATGTATTCCTTCTGCTATATATTACCTCCAGCTCTCTTCACCTCTCGGAGTGCCAACAGCCCTGTAATTAAAGAATATCCCCCACCCCTCCAGTAATTACATGAATTTTGACTCCTTTCGGATAGTAGAATATGAATGTTAAAAATAACAACATAATTCTTGCATTATACTTTTGATTTGTAACTCGTTTAGTCAAATTTATCGCTACAGAAAAATGGCAAAGGCACAAAAAGGCATTTGTGTTCCTGTAAGGACAATTACAAACATGTATTTAAGAAGGAGACAACATTCTGGGCTTATTTAGTTGAAAAAAAAAATCATCACTGACATCCTTACAAAAGCATTTCCAGGGAAACCGGACAAATAATTAAATGATAAGTACTTTCCAGACACTAAACATTTTAAATCCAAACAAGGCCAGAACACAATAGGCTGCAATTAAACACCAATTTTTTATTTAGTTTGCAATTATTATGCACATAAAGCAGTGCTTTTTGCTGTGAGTACCCCCACCAACTCCTTAAGTAAGTTGTGAGTCAGTTTGAGAAATAACATTAAGTGCCTGGAATGGTATTTTTTCCAGAGAAATCCCGAACCACCTAAACCACACAAATCTTTTTTTTATTTAAACATCTGCAAATTGTCCTGGCCTCCAACCGCTTGGTAGGAAGAAGACCCAAAGTATTCTGAACGGCGAAATGAAATTTAAAACGTGACCTCGGCGGGCGATCTAAGCGCTTAAGAGAAAACAGGTGACTCGGTGAGGAAAAGGGGAGTTGCTTAATTGGAAGTGAAAGGCAGGATTTACTCATTTATCCATTCTCCTATAAATAGTGCCTGGGCAGTGAGGCTGTACTGGCTCCTTTGGGCAGCCCCTGTTTGGCTCTGTCCCTCTGGGAATAGCAGCTAATCCCAGCGGCGGCTCTTCCTGCGATTAGCGGGGCTGGAGCTTGCCCTGCCCGTGTGGCCGTCGCTCAGAGCCCGTCTCCTTGAAGAGAAGCGTTACCTAATTTTCAGTAAAACTAGGTAACATTCTTGTGCTTTCGACCTGGAAGCCCGCTCTTCTGATTTACCGAGCTCCCCCTGGTCCATGCAGGAACTTAAAAACCTGAGTGATCGTTGGGGTAAGGAGCGGAAGGACCAGTGGTGGAAGAGGGAGGAGAGGAGGGAAAACAGTTCTCAAAGGATGGGATTTGCAAAAGTGTATGAGCAGGTGATACAGACAAATACAAAAGCTCAAATGCCATCTTTAAGTTTCCTAAATAGGGACATAATCCACGTCAGTTCTTTCCCTGCGGCTGGAATGGGTGAGAAACAGTGCTTTGCCCAAGAAAAAGGAGAAGTTCCTGTGCGCTAATATTAATGATGGGAAAAAGAAAATGGTGTACAGGACTCCCTTGTCTCCTTCACAGGCTGGTTTTGGTTCTTCTGAGCCTGCCTGCTTGATGGCCTTTGAAAGTCCCTTCCAACCCAAAATAGCTATGATTCTGTGATCTCCTGCCTCAGTTTCCCCTCCCGGGCACGGAGATGCTGGGAGGGCTGGAGCCCCTCTGCTGTGGGGACAGGCTGAGAGAGCTGGGGGGGTTCAGCCTGGAGAAGAGAAGGCTCCGCGGAGACCTTGGAGCCCCTTCCAGTCCCTCAAGGGGCTCTGGGAAAGCTGGGGAGGGACTCTGGAGCAGGGAGGGGAGCCATGGGACGAGGGGGAAGGGTTTGCCACTGGAAGAGGGGAGATTGAGATGAGATGTGAGGAAGGAATTCTTGGCTGTGAGAGGGGTGAACCCCTGGCCCAGGTTGCCCAGAGAAGCTGTGGCTGCCCCATCCCTGGAGGGGTTCAAGGCCAGGTTGGACGGGGCTTGGGGCAACCTGGGCTGGTGGGAGGTGTCCCTGCCCAGGGCAGGGGGGGAACAGGATGAGCTTTATGGTCCCTCCCACCCCAAACCATCCTGTGGTTCTCTGAAGAGCGGCTTGGCCGGCACAGCTGGCACAGGGCACAAAGCAGCGAGGCCGTGGCTCAGGCGGGCGGTTTTGAACTCCCGCAGCTCCTGCGCCCGGGGGTGCCGAGGCCGAGCCCCGGGGTCACCCGCCCCGCCGCGCTCCAGCCAACGCCGCGGCTTTCGGGGCATCGCTGCGCCTCGGCCGTGCGGTCCCAGACCCGCCGAGTCCGGGCGGTTCTGCCCGGCCGGGCTTTACGGCGCCGGGGAGGACCCGCAGCGCCATCCCCCGCTCCGCAGGCGCCCTCTGCCTGCGCGCCCGGCGCTTAAATTCGGCTTTAAAATGCCACTGGTCTCGCGGAGTTTTCCCCAGAAATTGCACGTTGAGGCTATTTTGTTTAATTGATTATTTAACCTGAGCTGCTGCGAGCTGCTTGAAGTCCAGTGTGTTAATTAAAATGATAATGAAATTATACTGATGTGGGGTGTCAATGTTTTTCATATTTTTTTTTTGCAAAACAGGACAAATGAAAGCAAACATTTTACATATCAAACCTAAGCACTTTAAAAAAAAAGAAAAAAAAAGAGATGCATATGTGGCCACTAGTTTTGTGAAAACACCTTGGAAGGCACCCAAAATTCCTGTCGACGAGCAGGCAAATGCATCGCCGTAGCATCTCTGAAAAGCTTGTGTCTGCCCTTAATAATTTCTCTAAGCCATTCAGCTAAAACACGAAGTTTCGAGAGCGCTGATGCAATACCTTATCTCCTGTTGTTATTCCGAGAGGCGTTGGCAAAGCAAACGGTCCCCGTCGCTCATCGGGTGCGTTTGGCCCGTTTCCTTGGTGTTCTCTTATCTGCGAATTTAAAAATAGAAGCACGATCACGTTAACATTTAGAGTTACCTGCAGACCGTGGGCCTCACACCCTACCTATAGTTCTGAATGCAAAATATTTTTGTTTAAGCGAGATAACACTGGTCAGACTCCTAAAAATATACAAATGTTTTCATTATAAAACACTTACAGGTAGGAAGTCTATCGCTGTAGTACGTAACCGAAAAAATATAGAACGGTTTTACATATAAAGAGGAACATTCTTTATGTCTACTCCCAGCTGCTCTTTCGGCGGTTAAAAATAACATACCTGGGCCGCCAAGATGCTTCAACTCTTGGCACTAAACAAGAGACAGAGTTAATTTTGTAAGCAATCGTAAAAAGCGAGGCATTTTTTTTACAAGGCTTAAGGAGCCGCTGTGTACGAGAGAAACCAAAGGTGCTAAACTGATGTGCGTGACAATTCCCTGAGCAACCGCAAAAAGATTTCGTACGACAAACTGCCTACTTGAAATAAAAATGTGAAACCCACTGCATTTTTTACCTTCCTATTTTCTGTCCTCAAAGCATCGATTTCCGGGGTCTGGGAAAGGAAAAAAACAACATTATGTTTTGAACATTAAGATCAGATCAACTTCGTACGTCCTTAACGTCAGCTTTCCTTAGGGCTGATTAAGCATCTTGGATTTTAAAATATCTATAACTTTGCCTTTTAGTCCTTACGTCGCATGCTGTTCTGAATTACAGTACGAAATTGATGCCAAACCGATACCATCTCATCAAGTTAATAAACATTCTGCTTGCACTGGCTGTATTT
Source organism: Larus michahellis (assembly GCF_964199755.1). NCBI lineage: Eukaryota > Metazoa > Chordata > Aves > Charadriiformes > Laridae > Larus > Larus michahellis. The sequence goes on from NC_133919.1 coordinate 1,058,247, forward strand.
CTGCTGTTGCAACGTTTATGGCTTTCCAGATCCAAGGGAGAGGACAAAAATATCTGATCATTTCAGGGTTAAGGATGGGGTTTTTTCTTTAAATCACAATAAACCCTGAAATGCATTAGCTGCCCAGTGGCAGGGCCGACAGCAGCCCAGATGTTTGCTTGTACCTGGGGCGGATATTGCGGAGGGTCAGCGTTACACTCACTAAATCGCACAAACTACGATAAAGTCCAAATGCCGGGAATTCATCTGCGCGCTCAGAATAAAGGGAAGGACTTTACGGCTGTTGCCTCCTGTATTATTTCGGAGACACAGTTGCATCTTCTCTCCATCCAGGCCAAGGAATAGCGAAAAGACACTCAGGCACCTGCTCTTCTGGGTACCCCGCGAAAGGATTGCTCTCCCTCCGCCTGCAGCGGTTTATGTTACTAACAAACACGAGGCAACCTTGGCAAAACAAAACTTTGTCTAAACCTCAATGTGGTATCGCTTTAACATCCATCTTTATAGCCATTTTATGTATTTAAAAGCCAAACTTTCTCCACTCGCGTCATTTCTCAGCACTTGACTACAACAATTTTTTGTGTACAGTAACTGGGATTTCTAACTCACATCCCATTTACTTGCTGGAAAGGAAAAAACTGCGGCTCGTAAGGAGAGAAAATGTTAGTTATATTCAGCTTAATGTAGGCAGGGCCAGTGTGACACTTCTGAACACTGAGGTACGGCCAAGCTTCACGTCTCGTCTCTGTACGCAAACCTCAACAGTCCGCGGATCGCTGATGCATTGTGAGCGTCCTCAAGAACGCTTTCATAAATATCACTTATGGACTGGCTGCCATCTGAAAAGGAGAAGATTTCATGGACAAGCCTCTTCCTCTGATCTTTATTTTTCCTATAAAATACAAAAATTTTAAGCTTTATCCCTATTTCCGTAATGTATTTTGATGTATATTAAATGTAAATCGAGCGGAACCAAAGATGAACCATAAGCATGGAAGAGTTCCTGTGTGTCAGCTTTTATGAGAAGGTACTTACAAGATTTGCAAATAGCTTTCATTTTTCATCATCACCTGCTCACCATTTTCTGTATAAAACACGCACATTCGATGATTACATTTTTATGAACATAATAGCCTTTTTCCAAAACTGTCACGCTCGGGAATAATAACAGCGGTAAGATAAATAACACAGAGACCTGCTCTTTTAAAAGTTGGCAAAACAGATATCAGCTCCAGTCACACCAGTTATCCCATGAAGGTCGACTGCGGCGCTCCCTGTCCTGGGATGGGAGATGGGGAGGGGGAGCAGCGACACGGGAGCGTCCTCCTTCCCTCCGTCCGCCCCCCAAGCCCCCGGTACTGCTGCAGGTCTTTTTAAGACATAAATTACTACAAGTTTTATTGGCTTTTGGAAGCCGAGCTGGCTGGCGTAGGGCAGGGACTACAAACCCTGCCTAGAGGAATAAATAGAGAGTTAGGCAGGGGTCCTGCAGCCGCGACAGGTTAAATTCTCCCCCAACATTGGGCACCTTTAAAATTCAGCTGGAGAGGGTCATCTGGCCAAGAAAGGTTGGGCCAGCTGATCCTTGAGGTCCCTTTGCACCTGGGATCCTGGGATTTCCGAGGGCTGGAGCCCCTCTGCTGTGGGGACAGGCTGAGAGCTGGGGGGGTTCAGCCTGGAGAAGAGAAGGCTCCGGGGAGACCTTGGAGCCCCTTCCAGGCCCTCAAGGGGCTCGGGGAAAGCTGGGGAGGGACTCTGGAGCAGGGAGGGGAGCCATGGGACCAGGGGGAAGGGTTTTCCACTGGAAGAGGGGAGATTGAGATGAGATGTGAGGAAGGAATTCTTGGCTGTGAGGGGGGTGAGCCCCTGGCCCAGGTTGCCCAGAGAAGCTGTGGCTGCCCCATCCCTGGAGGGGTTCAAGGCCAGGTTGGATGGGGCTTGGGGCAACCTGGGCTGGTGGGAGGTGTCCCTGCCCAGGGCAGGGCGGGGCACGGGATGAGCTTTAAGGTCCCTCCCAACCCAAACCCTTCCATGACTCCATGTGTCCCACCAGGGCAGCGCCGGGGCGGAATGACCTCCCTCCCCCTGCTGGAAACACTCTTCTTAACGCACCCCAGGCTGCCACCGCCCTTCTTGGCCACAAGGGCACGTTGCTGGCTCAAGGGCAACTCGTTGTCCCCCAGGACTCCCTCCTCCGCCGGGGGATGACCCGCCGGGGCCGCCCCCTGCCGCCGGCGGGATCCGAACCCGTAGGCCGGGGCCGCCGCCGGGCCGGGCCGGGCCGCGCCACGGGGCACGCTGGGAGTTGTAGTCCGCCACCGCGCCCCGCCCGGCCCGCCCCGCCCCCGGCGGACTACAACTCCCAGGCGGCGGCGGCGGAGCGGAGCCCGGCGGAGCGGAGCGGAGCGGAGCGGAGCCAAGATGAACGCGGTGTTGGCCGTCAAGCAGTACGTGTCCAAGATGATCGAGGACAGCGGGCCGGGCATGAAGGTGCTGCTCATGGACCGGGAGACGGTGAGCGGCGGGGCCGGCGCGGCGGGGCGGGGGGGGCCCGGCGCGGCCCAGGCCCGAGGCCCGGCGCGGGGTGACGGGTGCCGTCCCCTCCCGCCCGCAGACCGGCGTGGTGAGCATGGTGTACACCCAGTCCGAGATCCTGCAGAAGGAGGTGTACCTCTTCGAGCGGCTCGACTCCCCCAACAGGGAGGCCATGAAGCACCTGAAGGCCATCTGCTTCCTGCGGCCCACCAAGGTGGGGACCGGCACACCTGCGCGAGGCACCGCGGTGGGGTCGTGAGAACCGCTGGGTGGTCACGTCCAGAGGGTGGTGGTCAACGGCTCAGTGTCCGGATGGGGAGCGGCGATGAGTGGTGTCCCTCGGGGGTCCGTACTGGGACCAGTTCAATATCTGCATCAGTGACATAGACAGCAACATCGAGGGCAGCCGCAGCAGGATTCCAAGTGACACCAAGCTGTGTGGAGCAGTGACACTCCCGAGGGGTGGGGTGGCATCCAGAGGGACCTGGGCAGGCTGGAGAAGCGTGACCATGTGAATGAACCTCATGGGGTTCAACCAGGGCAAGTGCAGGGTCCTGCACCAGGGGGGGGCCACCCCCGGTGCCAGCCCAGGCTGGGTATGGAGGGATGGAGAGATGGAGAGCAGCCCTGAGAGAAGCTGTGGCTGCCCCATCCCTGGAGGGGTTCAAGGCCAGGTTGGACGGGGCTTGGAGCAGCCTGGGCTGGTGGGAGGTGTCCCTGCCCAGGGCAGGGGGGGAACTGGGTGGCCTTTAAAGGTCCCTTCCAACCCAAACTATTTTATGAGGCTGTGATTCTATGGTTCTAGGGCGGGATGAGGGGCCATGGAGGGGATAGTGAGGGGGCACAGGTCACTGCAAACCCTTCTTAATCAACATTTTTAAAATTCTGCTCTCCCCGGTGCTGTTTTCATCCAGGAGAACGTGGAGTTCCTCATTCAGGAGCTGCGGAGGCCGAAGTACAGCATCTATTTCATTTGTGAGTATGTCCCGTTCTGCCCAGCAAGTCAGACTGGCCCCTCAGAGACTGACCTGATGGGCAGGAGACGCTGTGACCGCTCCCACCAACAGGCCTTTACTAAAATCCTGAGAATGTGTGAATTCGAGTTATTATGCTCTTTAGGTCACCAGATTCTTTTAGCAAAGCGTACATACATACCAGAGAAAATAGTTAAACTGAAGCAACTCGTAAGAGATTGTTATAAAGCAACACCGTAAGTCTGGATTCCTCCAATGAGAGAATTTAAAGCTTCATGTTGCTTCGTAAACATGAAAGGAGGGTGATGCTGGGGGTAAAGTGCCTTTCTTGTAAGGAAAACTGAGATGCACAGGGCGAGAGACTGGCCCAAATCTTGAAGGTAAATAATTTGGGATAGAATTCCCATCCCAGCGTTGGATTAAACCTGCTGTGCGGCATCTTCAGCTCCCTGGAGTATCGGGCAGGTGTTTCTCACGTCCTGCTCACGCCACAGAATATTCTGTGCTTTTGGCAGTTAAGCAGAACAACTCCAACTGGTTTTGTGTTGAACTCTGGTCCTCCGGCGCAGGTATCGCTAGGGGAAGACTCTGGTACATAAGCTGAAGTGGCCTCTAGATGTCATTGCCGCTCTGCGGTGGAGGAGCCCGGCTCTGGAAGTGGTGGCGGTGACCTGCAGCAGAGCTGAGGAGCTCAACAGAGTGGCTGTCGCTGTGTTCAGCCACTTAATATTGGGTTTTTTACATAGTATTGCTTATCTGGGGAGATATCAGGCCAGGGAGGCCATAGGAGAGCCCCACTGCCGCATCCCACGGGGTGTCGAATCCATGGCTGACCCTTCCATGCTGCATCACCTGCTGGATATTGGCACTGGGGGCAGAAAGTCGGACAGGGAGTTAGCTCAGAGTGTCCGTGCGAGGTAACCTCTGGATTATAATGTCTGTTCTATTCTATGATCGCTGCTGCGATCTGCTCCCGCTGCAGGAGAAAATCTGGTCATTCTGTTCTGTGGTGGTGCGTGTTACCTGTCACCCGCGGAGCCCGACTGTTCTTTCACTGTTTTCTTTCAGATTTCAGTAACGTGATCAGCAAGAGTGATGTCAAGTCATTAGCTGAGGCTGATGAACAGGAAGTTGTGGCTGAAGTTCAGGTGAATTTTGAATATTTTAGATAAATCTCCTAATCCAAAAGAACCGGCAAAGTGAAGGGACAAGGTGTGGCAATGAGAGGACTCTAGTCCTTGAACAGCGTGCAGCAGCACTCTGCCACAGCCTAGGGTGGAAGAAAAGATGAACTTACACGTGGGATTAAAAAGTAAAAGAAAGAAAAACTCCTGTGTCCCCTGTTTCTCCCTCCCCTCCAGTTTTCAGAGACACTCCTGGTTCTGCTGTTTCACAAGGCTGCTAGGTGCTTGTGGCATAGACGAAGTGCTACGCACTTGAAAAGTACACGGGAGAAATCGGCAGTGGGGTTGTCCACAGAAGCGTGGGGATTTGAGAGGTTCGGCGTGGAGGCAGGAGAGATGAGCAGAGTCAATGAGTGCGTGCAGTGTTTAGGATTCTAGCGTTAATGTGGCTGATGCTGGTACACAAACTCTTTTAGGCTGAATACGGGTTGGCAAGAAATGTAACTGTATTTGCTTTCACTTGTTGGCAGGAGTTCTATGGTGATTACATTGCAGTGAATCCACACGTTTTTTCTCTCAACCTCTTGGGCTGCTGCCAGGTATGAAAAAAGCTGGTGGTCCTCCAGGGCCGTGGTTTTTATGGCTAATGGGGAGATCAGTAGCCCCAAGAAGCTGGGTGTGGCGGGGGGCTGCCCAGCAGGGAGGCTGGGGGATCCGGACTGTGGCCTCTGGAGTACCTGCTCCTCCAGTCAAACTGTAGTTCACCGCAAGACTTTAGGACTTAGAAATAAGAGTTGATGTGAGAAGGAGTTTGGGGACGGCGCGTCCGTACTAGCTGCAGCCTCTCCTCCCAGGGTCGCAGCTGGGACCCGGCTCAGCTGGCCAGGACGACGCAAGGGCTGACCGCTCTGCTCCTTTCTCTGAAGAAATGCCCCATGATTCGGTACCAGCTCTCGTCTGAGTCAGCAAAGCGACTTGCTGAATGCGTGAAGGTATGGTGAGAACCTACAGCCATGCAAAATAAGTTCGGCAACGTGCTTAAATTTTGTTTAATTCTTCTACATATTGATCTGTTTGAGAGAAAGACCCTTTTTCAGTTGATTTGTTCACCTGTATTCAAACTAAGAGTAAACATTTTCCAGATACACATAAAAACAAGTGGCTTTTTTTTTTCCTTTTCTCGACAGCAAGTAATCACGAAAGAGTATGAGCTGTTTGACTTTCGGCGCACGGAGGTTCCTCCTTTACTTCTCATTCTGGACCGGTCTGATGATGCCATCACCCCGCTTCTGAACCAGGTGAATCAGCTCACGGTGGCGCGGGGGCTGAGATAGGAATGGGAGATCTGGACGTGCACAGAGCCCTGGGGCGGTAGCAGCAAGTTGCAGTTCACTCCCTGGCAGGGCATGGTTTAAAAAGGTAAAAAGTGCTGCCCCTCTGCCCCTGTTCGGTTTGAAATCCCTCTTCTATTATCGTGGTCTGATTTTTCAGGCAGTTGGGCGCGGATTGTGTGTGCTGGCTTCAGTGGCAGATGTAGCCAGCACCCGGAAAAGCAGGCCACTTCCCCTTCTGTGAGACACCTTCCCATTTGGAGTGTCTTGGCCGTGTCCTTTCCAAGGGTGTATCTGTACGGCTCTTTGCCAGCACATGTCCACAGTTATTGAGTGACCTCGCACTGGCGTGTTTCTCCCTCTGGGTTATTGATGGGTGGCAGTATTTGCTGTGTAGCTGTTGTGATTTTTTTTTTCTTTGCTGTGCTGCAGATTCTGGCAGAATCGATTTGTCTCCTTTCCTTTTGGTGGGACACGTGTAGACACAGGTCGGGCTGGTGAGCAGGCAAGGACCGGAGCTGCCGCAGCAGCAGCCAGCGCTTCTCTGACGCTGGTGCTGCAGGAGCTACTGGTGATACTTGTGGTACTGGAGTGATCTGAGGGCAGAACCCCAGTTCACACCACACTCAGCCCAGGGCACCCAAAGCATTATCTGCTCTGCGGAGATTTTCGAACCAGAAGAGAGATTCAGATGAATGTAAATGGAGTGTGTAGCACGTTGGTGCTCTGAGGAGCTTTCCATTTTCTCTCTAGATTAATATTAGTCTTCCCAGGATAAATATAGTCACTCACTGATGTGCAGAAACACACACTCCTACTGCTGCGTAAGAAGCAAAGGCGCATGTAGGAAATTGTACAGTTACCTGTGGAACCTCTGCAGCCAAAAATACGTGTCCCTTCATAGCAGAGGAGGGGGAGATAATGGTGGCAAACAGAATGGCTTGACCGGGAATATTAATCCCCATTGCTCTGCTTTTTGGAGAGTCGTGTCTTTTGAATGTGCCCACAGGACAGGTGGCTTTCCTTTGTGTTTGCACCAGTGGCTCTCACCACGGGGTGCCCGTCTGCTATAATGTCACAAAAATAACATTTCCTTCTTATCATAATGTTCTGGCAAAAGTTTGAGAAATGCACACTTTGGATCCACTGTGTGTTCCTAGAGGCACCTAAACTGGCTTTTTTTGAGTCCAGCCTGAAATCCATTACTTTTCCAACGCAGTTTGTTACCCTACTGAGGTCATCATTTGCCTTTCTCTTTCCCGTCCTTGTTAGTGGACGTACCAGGCCATGGTTCACGAATTGCTGGGGATTAACAACAACCGCATCGACCTCTCTCGGGTACCGGGGATAAGCAAGGATCTCCGCGAGGTGGTCCTGTCTGCCGAGAATGATGAGTTCTACGCCAACGTAGGTATCTCAGTGGGGATCTTCATGAATAGATCAGTTTGGGGATCCGGTTCCATTTTTGCTTTTGACACGTAAAAGGAACTTCCAGTGACTTTGAGCATCAGGGTGGTGATGTACTGTGTAGTTTATGCCAGTGGTGAAAATCAAGCAGCATCTGACATCAAATGTGTCCGTTTTATAGTTTTCTTCCAAACCCGGAGCAGCGGCAGAGCTGCTTGCTCAAGCTTGGCTCTCCAGGAGACGATGTGCAATGGCTCCTCAGTGTTGTGGGCACAGAGTGACACCCTCAAGGCTCGTGTCAGAACAGCTTTCTCTCAGATCCCTGTCTTGTTTCCTGCAGAACATGTACCTGAACTTTGCAGAGATTGGCAGTAACATCAAGAATCTCATGGAGGATTTCCAGAGGAGGAAGCCTAAGGAGCAGCAGAAGCTGGAATCCATCGCAGATATGAAGGTACAGACAATCTACACGTAACCTACCGGACTTCTTAAATCCCGTCCACTGCAGGGTACTGCAGATCCCTGCTGTCTGTACACTGACAGTCCACGCCACCAGTACGGCAGTGCACATCCCTGCTGTCTGTACACCGACAGTCCATGCCACCAGTACAACAGTTCAGATCTCTGTGCTGTGCTAGTTTTGGGGAGCGGGAACCTCCTTTTTGCCCTGTGCTCGTTACAATGGCTGTTCACACGTGGATAAGCCATTCTGCGCCACTGCAGTGCCATCTACAAGCCTGCTCGTTCTGGCTGCTCTCGAAGCTGCTGCTTAGAGCCTGCCGGAATCCCGAAGCCCTACAATGGAGGGTGTAAGCTCTGGTTTCAGTACTTCGCTTACTCCAGTGTGGCTGTGTGGGCTTTAGAGCTGAGCTGGGTCACTTGGCAACAGCTCAGAGCACAGGCTATCAATTCAGTCACTGCTCAAGATTTAAAGAATCCTGGCAACGTCTTTGGAGTTACTTTTCTTATCCTTTTATTGTAAGAGTAAAGAAAAAGTACATCCCTTCCAAAATTCACCTTTTAATTGGAGAAATCCTGTGGGCTGCTGGGATTGGGGTGCCCCATCATCCATACGCCCGCACTGGTCTTGCTTATATGGATGGAAATGAGTTTATACAATATACGGCTGGGTTGCACACATCCACTGTCTCTTGCTTTTACTTCAAAGAACCGGTTCTTTGGTTTCCTCATTGTAGGCATTTGTGGAGAATTACCCGCAGTTCAAGAAGATGTCAGGCACGGTGTCCAAGCATGTGACGGTGGTGGGAGAGCTCTCTCGACTGGTTGGCGAGCGGAACCTGCTGGAGGTGTCTGAAGTGGAGCAGGAACTGGCCTGCCAGAATGACCATTCCAGTGCTCTCCAGGTACCTCGGGCTCAAAACCTAACCTTGATCCTCTGTCTGAACCAAGATGGTTTGATCCTGTAACTCCCCTCTTGATGGAAGTTTGATGCTGGGAGTCAGTGGGAGTTCTGCATGCAGATCTCCTGCGGGGTTGGGATATTCGATGTTAGAATTACTCTTCTCCTCCCCGTTCAGTTCAGATGGGGATGAATCATAGTTAATAACTGGCTTGAGAAGCATCTTTGCAAATTCTGTCTTTACATTTCACAATACGACATTCCTTCGTTATATGCAGTCAGTTGGTTTCTGGCAAGCTGCCTGTGCAGGCAACCAGTGGAAAAAAAACCTTGGACCCCTGTGCAGAAGCTTGTTGTATTTGCTGGGGAGGAGAAGAAATGGAATCCATGAAATTGTCTAAACCAGACTATTCATTGAGGTGCTGCCTTTTACCTTTTTTTTAAATTATTTTTTTAAAATAAAAACCAGTGGAAAGCCTCTTAGATAAAAGATTTCTTTGGCAGAGGACTGAAAAAGCCTAACAGAGACTTCTATTATAGCTGAGTATAGACTGGAGTTTTGACCCCGTGCTGGCTCGTTGGATTCCATGACCTGACCTAGTATCTGACAGCATGTCGATAGTGATGAATTGTGGCTGCTGACTATTCAGAGAAAATAGCAGTATTGTTGAGTGTGACTGTATTACAGCAGAGTTCAACCAGCGACTCGCTATTAAAAACCGATTCCTTAATTTTTTATAGCTAAGGTAGCAGTCACACCATATAATGGACTCCTTTACACGATACTGGAGAAACAGTTTGACTAGAAAATACAGATAAGCATCTTTAACAGATTTAAAATACACGTCGTCTTTGCCTCTCTTATTCTGTGCTCCAAGTGGGTGGGTAGGGGCTAATATTAGACTCTTCAAGTACCGTGATCTATTACCAGATCCTGAGCTGATGTGAATCAGTATAGGCCTGCTGAAGTCATCGCAGCGATATAGATTGGTGAGCATACAGATACGATCCGATAGCTTATATTTGGTAGAATTTAGATGACTAAGTATCGAAGTGGGAAGGTAGCCATGAAATGCATTTGCTGAAAACAGCCTCTGAGGTTCCCTTGCTATGTCATTGTTTCTAGATCAAGCTTTTGCAGTTTCGAAGCCAAATATTTGAGTTTTAATCCGTCATCCCATCGTGTCTGTGCTGTGATCTGTTACTTCTGATATTAACACAGCACAGAGCATTAGTGTTGAAACTAATTGGAGATCGTTTGCCATCGTGGCATTGGAGATCATTTTGGAAAACGTAGGTCTACTTTTTCCTGGGGCGGTGAAGAAAGGGATGATGTGCACTCCTGGTGATGACGCAGTTGCGTTACCAGCTCTGCGGGTAAGAGTGTACGTGGCAGTGCTGGAAACTGGACAGACGCGGGCAGGGCAGCCCCCAGCGAGCGCCACACTCTGACGGCAGGGTGGTCACAGCAGTTCGCCTTGGTGCTAATTCAGGTCTTGGTCTGCACTAACCAGGTATATCTGCGGGTTTTAAAGCAGAAAAGCTGCCTGCAGTTTGCTTGCAGCCGCATGCCTGAAGGGCTCTATTGTATTTCCAACTGAGACCGACGGGGAGACATGTAGCAGCCGGGAAATAAATGCAAAACTATGGAACTGCTCTCTTTCTCCATGAGAGATCAGTATCTCTTTAGCTGCACCGCCCCAGGCTGCTCCCTGTTGCAGTTTCCTAATGGCAGTGAAGGGCCAAGACCACAGAAACAATGAAGAATAAGCCAGTGCCGGAAATAAAGACAGAATTGTTCTCCCACTGATGTAACTTCAGCAATTGTTAATTTCTCTGGTGGCCTAGGGCCCCTCAGTACAGTACATTTTGGTTATTCTTCCCCTGGTCTCTTATTAATCCTGACATCGTACATGAGCCTTGAGAGATGAATGGGCGGTTTTGAATCCCATCTCCTTTGATGGACAATGGCTTTTCTGTTTTACACGCTTCCCGCTTATAGAGGCATTGCCACCGCGCTGCCAGCACAGGATCAAAAACCTCGCAAACAAACATCTCCGTGGGACTCTGTCCCTGCCCTCTCAGGTGAATTCTTGACCTTACCAAGCTTCATGGTAAACTCCTGTTGATCCTCCCCAAAGCCAGGGTTTTATCCTGTATTTTTGTTACTAGTCAAACAAATGACAGCAAATAGAGCTGACTCAGCGGGGTAAATAACAACAGTTTCACACCATTGTTTCACAGCTGTTTGCTGGATGTTTCTGTCTTGCCTATCTGTATTGGGAGGGTGGGAGAATCTTGCAAAGATATGCTGGGATTTTTGGAGTGTGTGAAGGTCACATTCGCTTACAGAGTGGAAAAAATCCTAGCTGGTTCCGTCCCGCTCTTGGAACTGCCGTTTCTGCAACTGTAGAAATGGCAGCTCCTCTGCTCCCGTGCATTTGAGCTAGTTCAGGCTGATTGTTTCGCTTTAATGTTCAGCACAGGGAGAATTTCAGGCTTTGCTGTGTCCTCAAGCATCCGTCCAGCCCTAACCAGATGTCTGCAAACGCATCTGGCAGCCGATGCCTGTTCTTTGAGATCCATCTCAAAGCTCGGAGTTAAGAAGCCGATTACTCCCACGGCTCACCTGAGCTACCAGCCGGGCTCTGGTGGTCTTCTGTTAACGCCGTTATCTCAGCGCTGTGACTCCACACGGTGACTGAGGGGATGCAGAGAGGAAATAAGCGCTTTGGGTTGTAATGAGGAGAAGCATTTACATGGCCAATTGTCACTTTACACAAGCGATTCTATCCCGCCTGCAGGCCCTGGAGGGTACATGTCATGCCCCCGTGGTTCTGAAACTTTTCTGGGAAGGGTCTGTGCTTTACCAGGCAGCCTCTCTGGGGCACGCAGCCTTTATATTTACGATGGTATCACGTAAAAAAAAAAGTAGTCATCTCCATATTAGAAGTAATAACTTCAGATTTCTGTATTTACCTCCAGCGCTGTAATCTTTCTTTTCCTTTTCATGCCTGAATTCCTTTCCTCCTTTGCTTCCAAGTGCTTGATACTCGCTCCTGCACTTCTCACACCCAAAGGCTGTCTGAGGATTCCATGCTTTTGCCCTGCACCTTCCAAAAGAAAACAGAATTTGTGTAATTGTCCTAGCTCTTTTTTCTTGACGTTTAATATTGCGATGGAACTTGTGGGCCAGTTCTGGCTCGGCTCAAGCTGGAAAGGGAAGGGCAGAGGTTAAAGGTTTCTCTAAGTGCCTGCTGGTGTTCCCTGCAGGGCAGGCACACAGTAACTGGAGCTCAGGCCGCAGAGCATTATGGAGAGTTAAGAATGGACAACAGAACTGGGTTATGAATTCCCAGCTTCATTAAAAGACCCCAAAGCAACTTGCACTCCATTGTACTCCAGTAAATCTAACCGCAGAGCACATAAGAAGCTGGGCTCTGTTGCTTATGACACGATTTAATTCTCTTGCATTCCTCCTGCATGCAATTTTGTTGCTAGGCAGTGGGCTTGATATTACTCTGATTTAAGGTCCTTTGAAGGGCTCTCTGCTAATACTGCCGTCTGTCTTGCTGCAGAATGTGCGTCGCCTCCTGCAGAACCCCAAGGTGACGGAGTTTGACGCTGCCCGGCTGGTGATGCTTTACGCCCTGCACTACGAGCGGCACAGCAGCAACAGCCTGCCGGGGCTGATGGCAGATCTCAGGAACAGGGGGGTGTCAGAGAAATACCGAAAGGTAACTAACTGCAGCGTTGCTCCTTCAGCCGGACGAACGAGTGGGACAGGAGGACATGGAGGTGGAAAATCACTGTGAATTGCTGTAAAGCTTGCCCACTTTTCTGTTGAATTGCACTGCACCTTGCGGAAAGAAGCCTGAGCTTGGCTGGGGCCTGCAGGTGTTACTTTAAAAGGCATAACTAATTACTTAATTTCCATTTCCCAAATCAGTGATATTATGAAGGATTGAATAAAGCAGAGATGGCAGGCATGGCAGGAGTCTGCTAGGATGGGTGTGTGGCATGTAAACGGGGCCCGGAACATGCTTCGTTTCTCCTTCTCCGCTTCCTTCCCACCCCTTTTCCCCAGCTCCTGCTGAGTAGGCAATAGCTGCTGCAAAGGGCTCTGGAGACTGTGAAAGGAGCCTGGCTGGGCGGGAGAGGGTGGCAGTGCTTGGCAAACGTAGAGAGCAGCTGGAGAGGAGGTGGAGAAGCAGGATGATGTCATGTTGTGTGGAAGATCTGCTATCGCTGCAGCAGACGATGGAAATGAAAGCCTCCCTCCTTCTGCAGGCAGTGTCACGGCAGGCTGACTCGCTTGGTGGATGTGGGGAATAATTCATCTCTTCCCCCTTCCCTCCCTCTGTGCTGCATTATCTGCTCGGGATCAACCTCCCCGACTCCCTGCTTGTCACTCCAGTACCTCCATTGAGCCTAACTAGACAAAAAACTGCCTGGAAGCTGGTTTCCCAGGTTAACAGGCTTCTGGTTCTGCCTCTCTCTGTACAGCTGGTGTCGGCCGTTGTGGAGTATGGAGGGAAACGGGTCCGGGGCAGTGACCTGTTCAGCCCCAAGGATGCTGTAGCTATCACCAAACAGTTCCTCAAAGGACTGAAGGTATGGATCTGCCACAGATGAAACAATGGTTTTAGTCAGCAGTCACGGAGCAGGACTTGCATGCAGTGCAGTGCAGTGCCACGTGCTGTGGATTTCAGAGATTTAATCTTAAGTGCACTGGGCTTTTAGGCCATAATTCTCATTGAAGACAATGGGATTTAGTTACTGAAAAGCCCCTCTAAATCTGGACATCAGTGGTTAACACTTGCTGGAAGCAGCAGATGATGATGTGCCATTGCTGATCTCTCTCAGCCTGCTGCCATGCTGTATTAATTCATAACAAGAGCTTCTCTTGTGCTGTAGGGTGTCGAGAATGTGTATACGCAACACCAGCCTCTCCTGCAAGAGACACTGGATCAGCTCATCAAAGGGAAACTCAAGGACAGCCAGTACCCCTACCTGGGTCCCAACACTCTCCGTGACAGGTATGTGGGGCAGAGCCTGGAACTGAAATACATCTGCTCCTCCCATGCTGCCGCTTGCGTTGTTGTTTGCCTGGAGATGAGCAAAACTTAGGCTTGGCAGAGAAATGACTTGCTTCTGTAGGTCTGTCTTGTGTTCTCAAGTAGATGCCCTGTAGAGGGCTATTAAGACTGAATTTCGGCTGTCTTTTCTTGCTGGCCAAGGTGTGACATTCCCATTGTAAGGCCTCAGGTAAAGGATAAAGCCATTGCACCAAGCTGCCAGGATGTTCACATGATGGATTTCAATATGCCCCCTAACTTCACTCCATGCCATCTGGCGTTTATTTGTAGAGTACCAAAAATAGTCCAACTGCAAGCTCTTCCTCCTGAGCCAGTTACTATTCCTGATGAGGATGGGATCTTGCTGAATATGGCTAATAACTGTAATTGAAAAGAACTCTGGTTCTAGCTGAATTTGCTGGAGCTGAGCTAACCTGTTGTCAAAGAAGTCATTAAGGGTGACGATGGGGCTCAGAGTGAGGGCACTGACTCAGAAGGACGATGACAAGTTGTCCTTAGCGGGCATTCTGTACCAGTCACTCCTTTCTTTGGTACCGCCATTTCCTTTCTGTAAATTAAGCTTCTGCCACGTATTGGTTGGGTATTTTTTATGCCTTCTAGTGGTAGTGTCCTTTGAGAAGAGCCTGCTGTTGCTCTGCTTCCTTTGGGTGATGCGTGGTGAGGTGTCCCAGCGGTTCTCTGAATCTTCTCCAACGGCTGTTAAATGCCCCAGGGTTCTGTGAAGATGTTTTACTTGCAGCATTAGAACAATCGTCATTCCCTTCACACGCCGTGTTTTATTGGCTTTTTTATCAGCAACTGCCACATTTTTAGTGAAGCAGAAAATAAATTCAAGGTGGTAATTCTCAACGAAGGAGGCGACTGTTGCAGGGCAGCGAGGGTTCAATGAAGACCAGACAGTCATTTGGAGCTGGAGAGAAGGAGAGCTGGGGACCAGGGCTCAGCAGTGTCAAGCGGGTGGGAGCAGCAGAAGCACGGCAGAGGGCGAGCGCTTGTGGCTGCTCTCTGTGAGATGCACGCACACGCTGCTCGTCCTCCTTAGCCCTGCCCCGGGGCATTGCCATGCAGCTGATGAAAGCAAAAATGGGGTTTGTAGCAGGGAGGCACCTAAATTCCACGCCAGGCTGACAGCAGGGGACGTTAATAATTTAATTTATGGGTAAGAAAGAATTATAGTCATACAAGAAACAATTTGTTTGTGTATATCCCTGATAGACCAAAAAAGTATCTGCCTTACTCCAGATTTTCCCTTTAAAATAAAATGGGGTATTTTGGATAGAGTGGATGGGTGTTTTTAATAGGTGTGAATTATGAAGGCCCTGAGCAACAGAAATGCTGTTTCCCCTGTCCTTGAAACCAGCTCGTGACTGAGGTGGATTTCAGCCCAACAAAAAGAGGTTGAAGGATGGGATTGGTGGTGAATCCGCGATGAGACCTCCAGAACAGCAGTAACTGCATCCAGGCATCCCCGACCTGGGTTTGTTCTCAGCAAACTAGAACCAAATGGTCTTCTGACCTTTACCTTCTCTTTTTCAGTTCCCACTGACATTTTCCTGAGCTGTCTGTCACTTATATTTCTCTAAGTGTTTCCAGCAAAGAGTACAGCAACCCGCCCGAGAATCCTGCTACAAAGAACATGCAAATAATTATCTGGGGGAGCGTGAGAAGGGTTTAGTTCCTACCTCAAACTGACGGAAAACAGCAGTTGGATGAAGGGAAATGGAGTTTGCACCTCCCTCCCTTCTCTGCAGTGGCTACAGCCTTGTCACTTGGCTAAAAGGTGTGAGTTTTTCCCGGTCTTCCGATGGTCTGGGGTTGTCCTTGGGACAGTGGCCGGGTCCAGCGGTGCTGCTGCTGGGTCAGATGTCTGCAAAATGATCAAAAGCGTCAGGGCACGTGGTTATTAGGGTTGTTTCCTGATGGGAATGGTAGATCTTGTTGAGTTTAAGATGTAGGACCCGTAGGAATGAGGGTTTGTAACTGACAAAAAATGGGCACCTAAATACTTCTCTGTCTGGTCTTTACTTGCCACAGCACTGCGCTCCCTCTGAAGTACCAAGAAAATGGGGGCTCATCTAAAGAAAGGGCTTTGTTATCAAGTTTGGGAGAAAAAGACCACTTGATGGTTTTTCCCTTCGTGCCAAACCAATTGAGCGAGGAATTTAAATTTAATAATTTCACAAAACTCGGTATAATAAATCACAGCCCAAGGCAAACCGGGCTACACTGTCTTCTCGCTCTCTGCTTTCAGAGGATGGTGTAACCGTGATTGGCAGCAGTTCAGCAGAAGGTCAGGGCAAAAGGCTTTGTGTTTTTTGATCAAAGGGACGCAGTTGCTTGAACAGCAAAGAATTTGAAAGGATTCTTTTTAACTATTTCTTTCTGTATTAAACATTGCACTGCTGCAAGGGAGCTTCTGCTCCAAATTGGCAGCAGTGGAGGGAAGGGGCATCTTTGCAAAGCGCTGAGCGGGGTTCTGAGGAGAGAGCAATAAGCAATTCTGCTTTCTTTTGCTTCTCCTTTATCTCCTGCTGTTAAGTGTCACCCGTGTCTGGTAAGCCCGCAGCCCCTCTCACCTTGCTGCTGACTGCACTAGCCAGAAAAGCTCCTGACGCCTCCCTCCGTCGCAGTGGTCCGTGGGAGCCCCGGCTGTGTTACACGCCGTGCGAAATCCCTCCCGAGGTGTGTGACCCCGCGCTCTGCTCCCCAGAGCCTCCCCTTCGGGAGGAGCTTTCGCTTTGTTTATGCTTTGACCGGGGATTTTCTCTGACGGGGCATTTGTCCTGACCAGGCCAACCGGTGCTTACCTAAGATGGCAAGAGTCCACCTCTCACAAAATCAAGGTTGCCATCAGACCACAAGGCAGCTCCGTCGCTGCGACAGTTCTTAAAACCAAACATGGGTCCTCAGCGTTTTGCAGGAACCGGGCAGCAGCCCATGAGTCCGCAGTAGGAAAAGGCGCCCCGCTCCCGGGGCATCCAGGTGGGACTCGCCTTGTTCCGTGTCTCTCTCAAATTACCACAATTACTTACCTGCTTACTGAAAAATCTTGGAAAGACTGAAAATCTTGGAAACCTTGTCTGAAAGCCCATCAAAGTTCTGACTTAAACGTGGAATGTGAGAACTCACCTATATCTAGTTTAGAGTATTCCGTGGCTGGACACGGTCTTTCTCCCCCTGATTTCGTTGAGGGGGAAGTTCCCGTTGACTGCTTGAGGAGAGGAAAAATGTGGAGCCATTTAGAAATGTCTGTAGCTGACACACATCTAGAGGGATGGCTGAGGTATCTCCTTAGGCAGCGAGTATGAAATCTCCTTTTTTGGAAGCATTGGCTTGCAGCATGTGATGTGGAATTGGCTGTAGGCTTTTTCATCTGAGCTCACACACGCTGGCCTAAAGATTAGGCAAAGTGGCGCTATTGCTAAATCATATGTATTATCTTGTGTTTAGTATGGCTTGTGTTTTGTGGATTTTTTTGAAGGCAAAACTCTGACTGTGTCCTTGTTTGTTCAGGGAAGTTGCTTTTTCCTCCTGTCTGAAGCGTTTGAGCGTTTAGCTGTTAAATTGGCAGTTAACCCGAGGAGATACATAGCCACATCCACAAATTGGGTCTGAGGCGCGCAGCAGCTGGAGCGAGCGCTGCTGTAGATTGCCTTCCTGCTAATCCTATAACAGTCTTGGGGTTTCTTCCTATTCCAAAATTGCTTATTATTTGCCCTTGATATGAGCAGTAATTCCCTGGGCACTTCACGAGAACACCAAGATCCCTTTGTTCCTCCTGTGGCAGCCTGTCTCTGCGTGACTTCCCTCGCTCCCGCTCTGTGCGAAACCTGCGGGGTAAATGCCGGAGGCTTTGAGCGACGCACCCGAAGTGGGAGAGGGGCTGTGGTTCTGCCCCCACTCCCCCACGCCAGGCTTAATCCTGTAAGAAAGGCAGCAGTGATACAAAAGCAAAAATAAGCACGTTCTGTGCCGCACTCCTGTTACTTCGCAATGACAATGCATGGGAAATAGTGGCAGACCAGGGTACAACGTCCAAGCTGGAGGTTTTCTTACCTCAGACCCCGCATCTCGGAGGAATTACCAGTTTAGTTTGCAGCCCAGCGTAGATATCAGCTCTCCCGTGTTTGGATTCTCCTTCTTTCTGGATTTCTCTATCTGCCTGGCATCTTTTTAGTATAGGTTTTTCTGGATATCAGTCGATCTGTTCCTCTCTTTGTACAAAGATTCTCCACCGCGACAAAACCTGCTAATACGCAGCGACAAAGCCGTGCGTGAGACATAACCCAGCCTCGCTGATCGAGGATGGCAGAGAGATGTTATTGTGGTTTGTGATGGGATCACCAGACCGTTCTCTTTCCTGAGCTGGATGGTGCCAGCTGCTTCATAAAATGTACAGAAATGACTTAAAGGGCAAAGGAACCATTTTCTTGCTCTTGTTTTGTACAGCACCGAGCACAGGGGAATCCTCGGACAAAGCTGCGCGAAGGCCTGACTTCAGGGACTGTTCAGTGCATCGGTGATGTGGATTTGCAGGGCTGGTGTCATGGGGACAGTGAAAGGCGACGGCAAATTTAAAGGCTGGTACACGTTAAGATATTCCAGAGGAGCATATGGGAGCTGGCCACGCGATGCCAGCACCTCAGTTCCTTAGGTCTTTGATAGTTCTAACCAAAAATGCATAAATGATGGTACCAGGTGGATTTCAGTCTGCACGAGGCCTCTCGGTAAGAAGGGGCCTGGTTTGTTGCTTTGCTGCTCCAGTGATGCGGTTACTAACGGTATCTTAACCCTGTGGGTCCCACCTGAGTGTTGGACTTTGGGGAAATGCAGCTTTCTCAGCCCAAAAGACATTCTCCCTGCGAAGCGCGGTGTGGCGTGGCCTACTTGGCACACCTTTTACATGCAGCATGATAAAAGTGGGCTTGTAGAGATTTTAGGTATATTTTTTCTGACAACTGACAGCAGCTTATCAATTACTTCATTGCTGTGTGTTCCTTTTCCTTTGATTTCCCTCCCCAAAATACTCGGGCACATTTGCATCCAGTTTCCAAAGCCATACGCCTCAAGTGACAAGGTACAGCACGCTTCTGTCCCCGGGGGCTGGCTCAGTGACTCGCGTTGTCACTGGGGTGCAAAAACCTCCGTCTGCCTTAGTGAGATGCTTGAACCTGCAGAGCCTGACCGCGCGGTCGCTATATATAACCTGCTTATCTTAGGGCTGCGGTGCAGGTTTCACAGGCTGTTCCCGTGCAGGGGACAGGGTGCAGCTCTGTGGGGAGAGACGGGCTCGGGGAGGGGAGGGACGGTGGCACAGACCATGTGCCGGAATCCCAGGGCAGCACTGCCTGCAGCTCTGCTCCTGGCTGGAAGGGGGACATCACCTGCAGGGCAAAACTTCTTGCTCTGTCCAGAGAGCGCAGGCACAAAGCATCTAATAGAGCACGTTCACTATTGCTGACTTCTCTACAAAGGATTCTACTCTGAGCCTTGTTCCTTGCAAGGAAGGTACACGGTAAACTGCAGCTGGAAGTCTTGGGCATTATTAGGATTATTATAGTCCCCAAGGATAACAAATGGTGTAGTACCTGCGGAAGAGCTGTATTGAATGCAACAGCTTTTTCGCTGTTGAATTAGCCATGCTGTGTGTCGCCAGAGGGTACGTCTGGACCGATGGGGTTCCCACGTTCCGGGCATGGAGGCTGCGGTGTTCCCTCTCCACCCCGCAAAGGGAGACGACGGCACCTTCTGCAGCATCTCTGAAATCTCCTTTCGTCTGCCCAAATCATGTTACGCAGACCTAACCCAAACTTTCTGAAAAGACTTACGATTTGGAAGGCTCTTGCTAACAAAGGTCACTTTGGGAAGGGGTGTGTGCTTATCTTTTCCATGAATTTTTCTTAGAATCATAGAATTGTTGAGGTTGGAAGGGACCTTTAAGATCATCGAGTCCAACCTTTAGCCTACCCTGACAAGAGCCACTTCTAAACCATGTCCCTCAGTGCCCCATCTACCCTTTTCTTAAACACCTCCAGAGATGGTGAATCCACCACCTCCCTGGGCAGCCTATTCCAATGTTTAATAACCCTTTCAGTGAAAAAATGTCTCCTAATATCTAATCTAAACCTCCCCTGACGTAACTTGAACCCGTTTCCCCTCGTCCTATCACTTGTCACCAGGGAGAAGAGGTCAGCCCTTACCTTTCTGCACCCTCTCTGGGGGCCGGGAGGCAGTTGTGTGGATCTGATGGCAAACAGGCTTGTTCTGAGTGTCCCACACTGACGGGGGGAGCAGTTTTGCTCTTGGTAGCACTGTCTGTTCAGTGACACCAGGAGAGAAGTCCCTGATGTTCGTCCTTCCGCTGTGCGCGTTGCTCCTCTGGGCAGCACCGGGTGCTGAGGGCTTTGCAGGTTGGCTTCTCAGCAGGGAGTCACCAGAGACACCGGGTCCAGCTGCGTGCCAGGGTCGTCCTGGTCTCATGCTCCATTTGCTTTGTCAGTGATGCAGAGCTGGCACAGAGCAGATGAAGGCCTGCTGCCTCCACCGCTGCAGCAAGAGCTGTGTTCTAGCAGGAGTACCTGCTTGGAGCGCAGAGATGAGTTTTGAGACTGCAAAAGAAAGTTAATTGTGTCGAGACTTGGCTGCTGTGACCCAAGCGGGTGACTGACGGGATGAGATCCTCACCTTTTCGCTCTGGGTTGTGCAGAAAGCATTCTCTCAGCTTGTCGGTGGCAGCAGAGCTGATCTATGGGTTGCTGTCATGGTTTGGGCCGGACTCGCCACTGAGATGAATGACAGAGCAGGACAGTTGCGAGCACATTCTGCTGTCCCTGGGAGTGGAAACTTCAGTGACCGGGGAAGGTGGTGCAAGGAAGGTGCAGAAGGTGGAGGGCATACGGCTGGGTTTGTATTTTGCCAGACGAAGGCACTTCCCTCCTTCCGCCGTTTCCCCTCCTGCTACTTCTCTGTAAGATCCTGTGTTTCTAGGCTGGCTCAGGAACGTAACCTCGGAGGTAAACTTACAAATCCCAGGAGTTCTGTAATCAGCCAGCAAAACTGCAGCTGATCCGTGCCCTTCAAAGCAAGCCCGAGAGGTCTGAAGCACCGCTGTTGTCCTCATTTGGCTCCTGAATTGATCTTAATTTAACAGCCGCAGCAGCGTCCCGATCATGCATTAAACATTGGCGTATGTGTCATGGTGGAGCTCCACAGGGATGCAGCGTGGGGGTGTTGCTGAGGAGGCTGTTAGGGACCGTTAGCACATTGTGTAAATGTTTTAAAAGCGATTTAATGGGCTACACATTGTTGTCAGCCTTGAGCCCAGCACACCGCAGAAATGAGACATGGTCTGGGGAGAGAAACCAACAGCATCGTTGCCTCCACACCCGTGTGTGGTCCAGGATTTATTCTCCTGTTTTGTCTGATCCCTTCTCAACATTTGCGTCTTTGTTGCAGGCCCCAAGATATTATCGTGTTCATCATTGGAGGGGCAACTTACGAAGAGGCGCTGACTGTCTATAATCTTAACCGCACCAACCCGGGGGTCCGGATCGTCCTGGGTGGGACCACGATCCACAACACAAAAAGGTAATAACAGTATTTTTTACCGTGGATTCTGTGTATGTAAATCTGCTGACGTGAACAGGAATTTGCGACGCCTGAGGGATCTTCATCGCGCAGTAAAACACAGAAACCTGTGTAAATGGTTGGAGCCCAGCTCTGCTCATTATGGCTGAGGGACACATTACCAAGCAGAAGGTTTAATGTGCATTTTTCTGATTTCAAGTGCAGGGAAGTAGATGTGTAGAGGTTTTCCTGCTTATAATTCACCACACACTCTAATATGAATGAGAAGCCAGCGCAGCATGCAGGAATTCAAAACTGACTGTGGTCTTATTGCTCCTGGTGAAATCTGGAGCAACGGCATTTGATAGCAGCGAAGTTAACGTACCTATGATTAGAACCGAGCTCTAGGATTACACTGCTAGCAGGCTCCCTGCCGCCCACAAGCCTGCAGAGCATTGGCTGGGTCTTTTGCGTTTCTCCCTGGAGAACGGAGCTTTCTTTACTGGTTTGCCGTACGCTCCGAGTTGCCTTTCCTGGGAGGCCAGACATCTGTAAGGGTTTAATCCCTCCTGGAGCTGAGCGATGCCGGGGAGCACCGACCACGCTGACCCTCATTGATCCTCTCGGTCTCTGTCCCTGGGGTGTCCCAGCAGCTGCCCGGCAGAACGGGAAGGGCTTGTTTTGGGCAACGCTGGTGGTTTTTCACGTCCCCTGCACTGAGCTGAGTGAGCCATTCGTAAGGGTCTCGATCGGGATTTACAGAGTCAGACGGCTTGTACAGAAACCTGCAACCGTTTTGCTGTAGCTGCCCAAAAATTCCTGTCAATGTGGAATGCCTGGTTTATTTCCTGTGAAATGTCTGGTTTATAAATACAAATCATGTTTCCTGAACCCAAATTATTCATCTGAGTAACTGAGCACAGGTGGAAATTCAGACCAGGTTGTGGATTGTTTCCCATCAGCACGACTTGTTGCTTGCCAAGCAAAGGAGCAGGAATTCTTTCAATACGTGCCTTGCTCCTTTCCACCACTCCGTGTGCCCCCGTCGTGGCCAGGGGACGATGGGTTATGGGAAGGAGGGTAGGGCAGGAATGTGACAGGTGACCCACATCCCTCCCATGTGTCCCAGCAGGACGCGCGGTGAAATCTAAGTCCTGGGAGAGTCCCCGGCTTTGTCCAGCAGCTGCTCGGAGCTCAAAGGGAGCTCCCTGCTCTGAGCTGGGGTGGAAGGAGAGCTCCGACATCACCGCCTGGAAACGCAAAGTACAGTCCTGCAGCAGGAGGGAAAAGTTACGCTGCTCAACATTTGGGATGGAATTTTCAGAGCTGCGTAACAGCTTTGGGTGCCTGAGCAGTCTCCTGGAGTTCAGGAAGCACACGCTATTAACACCACAGGCGTATGTCAGAAATACAGCTGTCAAGCACTTCATTGATCTCAGTTACTGACAGGTGGACTCGAGTGTAGCGAGCAGGCTAAAAAATGGCTTGGTTTTCAGGCCATATACGTGCATTGCTGCTGCATCAGAGTCCGGTGTGATATTTATAAAATCCTTGCACTTTTGCCCTTCCTTTTCATGCCTGTAAGGGATCTTCAGGCTTCAAAGCTGCCTGCACAGAAGCAGTAACAATTCCCTCGCAAGGAAATCCAGTGGCTCCTATCATCACTTGCTCAAAAAACTGCCCAAACCCTCCAAATTCACAGTGCCCGCTCTGAAATTTGGCCCATACTTTAGCTTAGTGTCAGATGATTGGAAAGCTGCTGAACTGATGCTAGCCCAGCAGCAAATTGCTTTTATGAACTGGGTTACAAAGGCAAGTCTGTATTAGCCCACATATCGACCAATTCCTGCCCAAATTACCCAGCTTCCTCAACCTTCTGCTTTACAAAGTAGCCTTTGAACTAAATCCTGGTTTAGCCAAGCCTAGAAATAGCAAGAAAAAGAGACCCGCGGACACAGCAGCTGCTCTTTGTTAAACAGAGAGAAGTTAAATAAATTGTCATCTTGCAAGGATGCAAAAAAACCTGGTTCATATTCAGCCTGGCATCCACTGCAACCTCGTGGTCTCCCCCCATGCGTTTTGAGGCTGATTTTGACATCTACCAACACGCCCGCATCGAACTTTTACCAGCATCTGTGCTGCGAACCTGGATGGTGCTGTCATCGCACCACGCTGAACACAAAACCCAGAGTAAGTGGTAAGGAGGTCTCTGGGATGCTGTAGTTTTTCACACCGTGTTGGAGGTTGAGACCTGCCCCAAAAGTGTATCGGTGCAGCAGATTCAGCAAAAACTGTCACTGGAAGGAGGGGAACAGAGAAGACTCACCAGTCTTTTGAGGAGAAGGAAAGCAATAACGTGGCGAGCAGGAGGGGTGGGAGGAGGCGGTTTGAGCTTTAGGTTGATGTCCCAGCTCTGCTGTTGACCTGTTGGGTGACGCTGGGCAACTCTCTCCTTTGTCTATATGCACCAGGAGGTCTCTGAGCAGGGACCATCTCTTACTTCTGCTTTATGAAGTTCCCACTTTATGAAGTTTGGGATTTGCAGCTACGTCGTTGGGCTCCGCGTCTTAGATTTGTGCTGTAATGAGTGACGTTAGCTAGTTAGGGCTTCTGCCGCGACTACGTTTTGGCGCAGTCTCTGAATTATTTACAGAAAAACTAGGATACTGTATCAAAATTTGCATTTCAAAGAATGAAGTGAAAAAAAAAAAGAAAGAGAAAAGAGTGTTGCTTTTTAAGGTCTGACTACTCCAGAGTCCTGCCCGGGAACTCCTGATGGGGACCATCGAGGGTCCCATTCTAAATAGCCCTGCCCCAAATGATTTGCCTTTCCCTAGTGGCTTGAATAAGATCTCCTAAATGATGAGAGGCCACCATCATAATAATAATATTAAAAATCAGAACTTTTGAGTCAGTAATGTCGCGCCCTTCCCAAGGGAAGGCTGGCCCGTCGGCTCCCATACGCACAGGAGGAGCAGCCCGGGCAGCGCAGTGAGCCCACGTGCTCAGGACACCCGAGAAATGGAAAAGTTTCCCCTCCAACAAATGTTAACTGCAATTCCAGCAAGGGGCGTGAGGGTCACGGCTATTTCAGCAAACACACCAAGGTGTCTGATGTGAGGAAACCTAGATTTTATTGTCCTGACTCCTCCAGTAATCCACTGGCCTTCCTTTAATGAACTGTTGCTTATTTCTGCTGGATTAGGGTTGATATGTCACAATAAACAAGGAGATTTGTATATTAATGCGCTGAGCAGCCCGTGTAAGCACACTAATCCTGTGCTTTCATTGTTCTTACCAGTCCAACTTAAATTGTGATCAACATCTGCGTTTATAGGGTGGGGGGTGGCTTAAGGGATATCCATTCCGCTTTTTTACAAAGCGGGAGACAAACAAGCCTTTGGAGCTGGTTATGTTGTTAGAGCTGTATATTTGCGGGAAGCTTATCTGTTTAAGAGACCATCTGCATTGTCCAGTGAATCTACCCTAAGTAGGTGCTTTGAAGTGGGGGGGTGAAAAATACTCCATGTGGGGGATGAGAAAAGCAACATTCCGTGTTTGCAAAGAGGGTCCCAGAGTGGGCGTAGAAGGTATCTCCTTAAAGTTTCCTTGTGCTGCACGGTCATGTCACGGAGAATCTGTCCCTGTTGATCTTTATGGATTTGTGTCCATACAGATGCAGAATAGGGGCAGGCATCTAATAACAAAGCTCATCTCCTGAAATGAGGCGTGTAGTCTGAGGGATTCTGTATCAATAAATCAGGCTGCAGAAGCTGGCAGCCTCCGCTGTAGAGTTTATTCCCCTATTTGAAAAAATCCCAGTGGTTTTACAAGGTATGAGAAAAATTTTGTTGCTTGTCTTCCCTCCTCTACCTCTAACAGATAAATCCATGTAATGCACCTATTCCTTGGCCTCTGTCCTGACATCACCCAGCGAGGGGGTTGGGAATGCAGCTCAGGTCTTCTGTTCCTGGCTGCAACCGAGAGCTGGGAGAAAAAAATGCATGAAAGCAGCAGGGGGGCTGAAAAGTCAAGTGATGAAAGCCAGAGAAATGCAGAAATCCAAAGATCAGAAAATCTCTTTGATTGTGCGCGCTCAGTTTGGCTGCAGCTGAGGCCGTAAATCTGTCCCATCTCAGTTTACTCAATTCTTTTTTTCCCTCCGTTCCCGTTAACAGGCAACCCTCGCGCTGGTAAGTCTAGGAGGGTGTACAGATACGCGTTTGGTAAGAATCTGAGATTCCTTGAGAAACACCAGCAGGGTGGAAAAAGCCCTGTTGTTGTCAAGGAATTTTCAGTGTTTTTCTAATCAAACCAGATTGGCTGCCTCTGGTACTTCTGAAATTTTGGCAGCCCTACTAAAAATACTTCTATTATGACTTGATTGCCAAAAAGGCAAAAAAACCTTCCTGGACGCGTTCTCCTGCGTGACGCAGCGCCATGCCTGGCGTGTGGGGTGAAAATGCCACATCTGCCCGTTTGATGCCGTTCTGCAGCCACGCCACCGCATCCGGGCACCGGTCAAACCACTCTATAAACGAAGACCTGAGCGTAGAGCTCCTGTCTGGCTTCTTTCCTGCAACATAACAAGCTGTACTGGAGGGGCTGAAAGGCTGGGGATTATTAATCATAGGTTCTTTAAAAAAGACATATGTAATATGTATTTAAATTGTATTTATGGTGAAAGTGAGAGGTCTTTCTTGACTTGGTGCCATTCCTTAACTGACCATAGCAACATCTGTAGTTGCCTGCAGGAACCAGATAAATTTCGGAAAAACTGGAGTTAAATCTGTGGGTTTTCCGTTGCTCTCCAAAACACTCTTTAAGTTAACATTTGTGGAGGGTCACGAGATCTTAGGGATTAGGGCAAGGAGAGAAAAGCAAAGAACGTAAATACCGGACTTCAAATTGAAGAAGTCAGAGCTTCTGATGTGGCTGGCAGTGCCTCCCGACTGCTCCCCTTCTCTGGGCTGGAAGCTAGGAAGAAGTGGCTCTGGCTTCCCCCGCTTCCTAAAGAAAATTCAAAGTGAAGGAGCTGATTCCTTGCTGTGGCAAACGGTTTCACCACCAGTCCCACAGGCAACCAGCTCTGATCTTTGCCTGCACGGGCAAATGGATCTCAAAGAAATTCAGCTGGGTTTGGAGGAGAAAGGGTTAACAAATGATCAATAATCGGCTAAAAATGGAAGATGAAGACCAGGAGGAACATCTGGCGCATGGGGCTGACTCATCCAGAGCACAGGTTAAGCCCAAACCTGCTGTGACTAATCCAAGGGGATCTCTAGCCTGACCCACTTACCCAGTTACAGCAATAGCCTGCTGGTGCCGAACGCGGTGCTCCGCCGGCGGAGCCTGGTCACCGACTACCTGTGCCCACGGGAGGAGTGTTGGGACCCGCCGTCGTTCCCGCTTACTGCAGAGGGAGGGTTTGGAGTACAGTGGAGAGAGAAGTTCAAATTCTCCTTGATACTCGCACTCTGATCCGAGACTTTCCCAGCCGGAGCTGGAGTTGCTGTGACCACTGCGCCAGGTGCTCTCTGTGTTTCTCGCAGAGTCCTCAGGGTCCAGGGGCAGCAGCTGCAGCACGGTGCGTTTTCACTGCGCTCCAGCTCACCTCTGCGCCACGGGTGGGTTTGGCTCTTCCTGCAGATGGGGAGGCCTTCTGTGCAGGAGATGCTCAGAGGTGGTCGCGCTGCCCACTTTCAAGACCTCCCTGAAGTCTAAAGGGACAGTGCCTCACTGCGTCTCCCTCTCCACAACACAAACTTTCTCCCCAGATAGCAAGCAAACAGGATTCCCCTTTAAAAATAAAAGCAAGTCATTCTCTGTGAAGAACTCAAGTCTGCCTGACTCTAATGCCTAAAAATAAAACTGGAGGAGGGAGAGCTCTCTCGCTGTAATCACGGAGCTGAATGACCAGAGTGCAAGCAATGCTCCTGTGCACCTCTTGTGGATCAGGCTGCTGCCCTCCCAGAATGCATATTTCTAAGTGGCGCGGTGTTGAGATCTGGAATTTGGTGCAGGCATTTGCATGAGATGTTATTTTTTGATTTTTATTTTTTTTTAAACCTTCTTGATTCACAACCTGGGCAATTAGTCCTGGTTTAGACCTGGTTTAGGGGAATCACATTTGTGTAGGGTTCGTGGTATATTCTCATTTTTATTTAACTTTTTTTTAAAAAGCATTAATGTTCAGATAATTGACCAGCGTATTGAAGGAATGAGTCAACCTAGAAACTGGTAGCACTGTATCGCATTGCCAGAGTAACCATCTTCCTGGAAACACATCCTCATGGGATCTTCTGTGGGAGCGTTGCTGTGGCTTTGCAAAGAATTAAGCTGCCTCCCAAACTGGCAGGTGGAGGTAACTGCGACCAGGGCTTCGTTTTGGGGACAGTCACAGCTCCTTTAGCTTCGGAGGCTTCTCGTGCAGATGTCCAGGGATGTCACCTGAAGGCTCACTCGCCGGTGTCGTGCCCCGGTGTTTGTGCTCAGGAGCCGTATCAGCACAGGAAAGGAGGGTCTGGGGGCTGTTCGCAGGACAATACTCCAGACAAGTCACCTGAGAGACAGATGTGGGGAGCAGGAGCTGTCGCTTGCTGGGAAAACTGGGACTGGCTCCAAGCTTCTGTCCTAGTCTGATGCCCACCTCTGTAGGCTGTGCTCCCGTCTGGCCGTTGCGGGCAGGAGTGCCCTGTGAAAACATATAAAAGCCTAGAATCAAACAAAAACAATGCAAGGAGCTTTAAAGCATTATTCTTTCAAAGGTTGTTTTTTTTCCTCTTGAAAGGATTGAGTTAGTCTCAAACCGTAGCCCACTTTTAGACCTATTTAAACAAATGCGTTTCCAAGGTTTAGCCCTCCTCGCTCCGGCGAGCTCTGCTGGATTGAGCTCCGCTGTGCTCTGTGTGGCAGGGCTGAGGCCGCCAGTGTGTGGGGGAGATGCACGATATATACCAACAACAAAAATATATATATATATATGTACAGCAACAATAAATACCGCTCTGTATGTGTACCTACGTCTCAGCCTGCTGCGCATGCCCGTCCACCCGATACGAAATGGGTCTGCGCTCATCGCAGGTGTAAGCCTGGAAACTGAAACGCTGTGGCATGTTTCAGGGATAAAATTGGCCTTTGAAACCTGCCTGGTGACAGAACGGGTGAAATCCATTTTGCAGACGCATCAAGGTAGAAATCATCTCTCTTGCCACCGGCACCATGCAACCAGCAGCAGAAATTCTCTGCTGGCAGAGTTGCTTCCACGGTGATGGTGCCTCCAGCCGTGTCCATACAAGGCTTTTGAGACGCACTTCAGAAGCATTCCAGAGCGGGACTTTCCAAACTATCAAATGCTTTGCCTAACTCCGCTCCCAAAGACGTAACGGGACTTAAGTGGAAACAGATTTGGGCTAGGACTGAACGGTCTTGCAAATTCTGAATTCAGGATCTCAGGATCTGAACCAGAGCAAGACACGGAGCCCAGCCCTCCTGGCTCCCAGACGTTTCGTTCAGTGCTGCATGTTCACCGCCTGCGTCCACCTTTTCCCCTCTGCAGTTGGCCAACGCCAGCCCCCAGCAGCTCATCTCCACCTGATAATTTTGTCCTTGAGATGCAATTCATCTATTCAAACGTGTCTCTGAACGTGTTGTCTTTTGGTTTTTGTCTGGAACCCTTGCTCCGGCGTGCGCGTGAGCCGTTCACTTGACTTTATAGGGCAAACGTGTACATAAATCTCAAATTGACAAGTTCCTTGGGGTCTAGCCCCCGAACTCCCTTAAGTTTCCTTGGACGATCATACAGACTGGGATGAAGCTGAGTGCGTACGTAAGCATTTTACTGAGTTAAAACTTTTCGTGAGATACGTCTGAATGAATGGTTAGTGCCCAGATGTTTCCGTGTGGCTCATTATTTAGATCTGAGCGTGGTCTAAGGAGGCTGGAGATGGGAGGGAGGGTCTCGCTGTGGATGTGGGCGCTGGGAGGAGGCCGAGGAGCGGGGGCCGGAGGCAGGAGCAGTGACCCGGGCTGCTGGAGGGTCTGCTTTCCAGAAAGCCCTGGCTGTGAAATGTCAAGGATGCCTCAGCAGGAGGTTTCCACCCTGCCTCTTCCTGCCTTATCATCCACACAGGAAGACTGAGAGCGAGCAGAAAAACAAGCCGGAGCGCTGGCCTTCCTGGCTTTGTGACTGGAAGGCGAGCGGGGCTGCCAGCGCCGTCCAGGTGCTGAGCTGAGCCCCCGAGGAGCGGCTGCCCTTGCCTTGGAAGCCCTGCCCTTCATGGGGAGAGACAAGAGACCTCCCGGAGTGGAGCGTTTAAGGATGAGTGGCCACGTTCAGGGAAGATGCTGACCTGGGGATCCGCGCTGGGAGATTTTGGCCCCCAGGGCAGGTCATTGCAGTCCCGTAGCTTTGCACTTTGATCTCCCTCATTGAATTCGTCCTGGCTGGTGGGAGGATCTGTTGCTGGAAAATGGGAGTGTTCTCCAAGGCTTATTTCCTTGGATTCACTTATTTCCTCTTGGATTAGTGTCTCCTGTCTCTCGCTGTGCCAGTCTGAGGACATTTCCCCTCGCAAGCAGCTGGAGTAGGTCAGTCAGAGGGTGATCCATCCACCCTGCCCTGTGCCTCGAGTGCCACGGGAAACGGTTAGCTCCGATGCCAGCTCTCCGGATGCTGCTTTTACACTGGAGGAGACGAGTCCTGATCTGAGCGTCCCTTTGTGATGTGTCCCTTCAGGGACCTCAATCTGCCACCTCCTTGGGGAGGGAGCTGCTGGGTTTGACGTGAGCCTGATGAGGAGAAGGAGCATCACTGTTGGGACGGGGATCCCCATTTTGGGTGGGTTTTTTTGTTGGATCACATGCTGTTGTGGGCAGGTCCTCTCCTCTTTGCCACCGTTCTCCCCATCCTGGCGACACCAGCGGAGAAGGTAGATGTTTTCATAGCTCTGAGGCTGTAGAGCACTTGTTGGTTTTGTCCAAAGGCTGGAGGCCAGGCCATGCAGTTGCTCTCTGTCTGCATGAGTGAAAAGTTGGCCCTTGTCTCTGCTAACCTTAACTTTGCTTGGCAGCTTCCTCGAGGAAGTGACAGCTTCGGGGTTCCGCGGCCGAAGCACCGAGAGCTCTCAAGTTACGCCAAGGTCAAGCAGCAGACGGTGAATCTTGGAGAAACCCTGTCTCGCCCATCCGGAGCTTCCATGAACTGACCGTGCAGCTTTGGAGCAGAACTGGACGTTCCTGCACTGCGCTGCTGCTGTAGCGTCCCCCATCCGCACCAGGAACCTTAACAGGCACGAGAAGCGTCTGGGCAGGGACTGCTGGAGTTGGCGTCTGCCCTGATGAACCAGGACATGCCCCAAACTGCAGCGCCCTCCGCACCTTCTCCCAGGCAGAGCTCTGCACGGGACACGGCTGCGTAATTGGAATTGGAGCCTGCAGCAGAGCTTGGGAAAAAGGTCGCTGCAGGAGCACTGGGTCTCTGCAGCTCTGCCGGCCAGCGGCAAAGCCGTGCACTTACTCGGTTTGTCAAAACACATGGAATGAGTCCCCTAACGAACGTTTCATGATCCTGGCCCAGACTTCTCTGTGCATCTCTGGAATGTGAAGCTGATGGGCACTAGAAGCCCTTTGATCTGCTCATCTGTCTGTATATTTTGAGTCCTATTAAATAACCCGTTTTGACTGAACCTCTTGTCTCTTAAATGATTCCTAATATCCCCTTCGTAATGCCACTGAGGTATAATTACATTCTTAATCTTCTTTATTAACTTCTGTTTACCTTAAGAAACAAACACAACTCCATGGCCTTGTTTTTGCTCCCATGTTGTGAACTGGGAAAGTGCTGTGATTTCTTTTTAACAATAAAAATAAATCTAGCAGTAATAAAAAACGTTGGATTCAAAAAGAAACAAGGGAACCGCAATTGCGGAGCAGAGCTGGGGCAGAGGAGGGTGGCTGGCACCCTCCTGGGCATGGGAGCTGGACCAGAAAGTGCTGCCGCTGCTCTCCGTGCCTGGGCTCTGGGGAAGGTGGGGACGAGCAGGGGGAGAGCTGTAACCAGGGCGCAGGTGTCCCGGAGAGAAACGCAGGCTCTCTGCCCCCTCAAGAGGAATTTTTTTTCAAGGTTCCTTTTATTTCAGGTAGCGTGAAAAGCAGCACAGATTAAGAGTCAAAACAGACATCAGCAGACGGGATGCCTGGCTTCTGTGAACATCTTTCCCTTTTCTCTTCCCATAATTAAGACTGAACCTCTGGCTCCCTGAGAGCTCTGCGGAGGATGGAAAGTACCTGAATTCACACTCATTTCTCTGGCTTAATTCCCTGAAGCAAGGTCACTCTGAGCCTGGGCGCCTGTCCATCCCAAAATCTCCCTGCAGCGCTGAAGGACTGACGGTGCGTGCGGAGCCATGCCAGGGCTCTCGCCTGAAGACACTGGGGCCAGGCCGTGGGGCAGAGTTCCCGTGCCGTGGCATTAGGGAGCGTTTCCCTTCTAACTCGGGAGCGTCAGGCATTGTTTTGGAAGGGATGGGTACTGGTGTGGTTTCCAGTCCATCGCCTTCCTCCTCTCATCGAGGAAGCTGACACATTTATCTCCTCTCCTGCCTGTAGGATAAAGCCCTGAGGCGCTGCAGTCCTCCTCGGGCAGGAGTTCCAGGGGCTGACACTGCTGCTGGAGGCAGGAGATAGAGGTAGCTCACGAAACGAGGTGTTTGGTTTATTTAGCCAGCAGGCTCTCACCTTATCAGGCAGCTCAGTTTCCTACAGCGTGTTGTAAAAGGTTGTGCTCCTGGTACTGGATTAAGTGGTGGAATTAAGAGATTCCCACAATGTGATGTTCCGTCAGCCTTTCCAAAGTGAATCCTGTCTCCTGTGTGTTTCTTTTTGCAGCCTCCTTGGTACACATTTCTGCCCCCTGGCAAATGCGAGCACTGAAGGTTTGGACCAAGCCCTGCCCCAAAGTCCCCAGGACCCATCCCTGCCCCCTGCATAGTCATGATTTCCCTTGCGCTTCCCTCGCCTCCCATCGGGAAGGCTTGGAGAATCCCAGTGCCACCCTTTGCAAAGACTCAGGCAGAGCTGGCATCACGTGAGGTTGGCTGGTGGCCTTTGCATCAGTTGTGGTAAACTATCAGAGCTTTTCAAACAGAGCAGATAAAAAATTGAAAAAAAGGGGCACAATGCTGGGATTTGGGGTTTTTTTTCCAGTCGCATTTGGACCTCGTATCTCCTGCTGTCTCACCTCAGCCTCCTCCTCCTGCTTGGAATCCCACTGCTTTCCTGCTGGCAAAGCAAATCAGTCCCCAGAAACGAGACCAAATTGGGCTCTCCAGCCAAAATCCCTGCCTTGTGATTTCTGCTGGGCCATCAGCAGAGAGGCCTCCAGAGCACTGCTCCCAGTGCAGCGGGGAGGGAAATTACTGGGCAGAGCCCTCGCACTGGGACCACAGCGCCGAGCCGCGCTCCGCCAGCACCCTGAGAGCCCCGCGCTCGCCCAGCGAGCTCCCTCGCTGCCCTGGGTCCCACGGGGGCACGGAGGGGGTGAAGGAAAGATCTGGACCTGGAGCCGCACCCCGATGGGCATCCCGGCCCTTACCTAGAGATTGTCACAAACAATTCCCCGCCGGTGTCTCAGAGGCCGAGTCCTGCTCGGACACCCGGGGTATTTTCTGTGCCGCGAAGAGCTTCGTGCCCCGCGTGTCACACACACGGGCTGGGCACTGCTGAGCCTGCAGCAATCTGCGGCCTGTTTCCAGGCACCCGTAAGGATTTTGCTTGTGAAGTTTTGCGCTGGTATAAAAGGAGTGCACTTCAGCGATGAACAGGGAATTGGGGCTTTTGGTTCACGCAAAGCTCTAAACCCACCCTGGGCCGCGTGAGACAAGCCAGAGAACTTTACTCAGTAGTTTCTACATCTCGTTTATAACTCCGCTTGAGCTAAAGTGCACGTTAAAAATGTACCCAATCTTTGCTTAAAAACACATATATTCCCAGAATGCCTGTCCTCCCTGGATTTCTTTTTTTCTTTTCAAGTACACACTGTAGCTAAAATTGGACTTGCTTCAATTTTCAGCTGCTGGATTTTGCTCTGTCTTTTCTTTCTGAGCTTTCTGCCATGCCAGTGGATGCACAGATCATACTCAAGATAATTTTAGCCCGTTGTGTATGCAGGGTTATTAATTTGCCTTCTGGAGGCCATGTAACTTACTGGATGGGGGGGGGAAGAGAAGCGGTTCCCAGGGGCCTCCCTCTGACGTCTTAGGAAGATTCTGTTTTCCCGTCTGGAAGGAAAGGCGTCTGATGACCGGTTTAGGGCATCATGAACAAAAGTCCCCCCACACTGAAGAATCGGTTTCCCAGGGCATTTTCTCATGGAAAAATCACCAAGCTGAAAAGGAAACAGCAGGGCCCTTGGTAGGAGGTGGGAAGACTCTCTGCGAGGCTGGTTCCTTTATCACTCTGCTGAGCCCCGGCTTTTTGTGGCTCGGCTTGTATTGTTCCTGCGCTCACAGAGGCAAAATGGGAGAGTCTCAGTCATTCAAACGCTCGCCTCTTTCCTTGGCACGGGTGACTAATACTTGTGCAGATGGAGATTTATTGGGCAATTGCTAGGCTCCTTGCAAGATGGGAAGAGCCTTCCAATTTCTTCTTTTGGCCACAGCTTCAGCTTCAGTCTGTTCAAGGAGCGGGAATAACACGAGAATACAGATGGAATAATGTCCCTTGCTGTTTCCCGTACCCAAGTGCTGGAATACAAAGTGCACGTTGCTGTTATGTGGAGGATGTGATCATAGTTTGCAGAGAAAGGGAGGTGATGCCTCTGCATGATGCTGAAACTAGATGAGGATGGAGCTAAATCAAGTTTTTGCACCAAAGCTGCTTTTTTCAGAGAAAAACGCAAGTGTGGCAGCATTGAAACACTTTGCAAACGTGTTTTGCTGAGCTCAAAACTCTGGAGAAACTTTTCGTTTAGAAAACAGCAAAACATTTTGAGATGCGTGAAATAAAAAATCCTTTTTGTTTCTAGCTTTTCCTTTCCTTGCAACTGAAGGAGTTTAAGACAGCTCAGAAATGAAGGATTTTCTTCTCGTTTTATCTGCTACGTGCTGACGAAGGTGGGGCTCTGCTGGTTAGTGGCCCCGGCTACCACAAGTGACACTGGTCCTAATGAGGGGAGAGAGTCCCTTTAGCTCTGCCCAGTACGTTTGTCCCTGGGGAAGCCTTGGGAGGGACAGCAGAGTGCTCGTGAGCACTGCAGGACCTGGGGACCCCCGACTGCCCCGGCTGCTTGCCCCCTCGCCTGCTCTGTCCCGCTTGGCTGAGGGCAGCCTGTCACCCTCGGCATCACCGTGTCCGTGGATGCCAGGACCCCGCGACCCCCACGGCTCCAGGAAGGGTCCTGCTGAGAGACCTGCAAGTGAGTTTCCAGATCTCTGACACGTGGCTTTTAATCAGCGATTGACTTGGGAATTAACAAGCCAGATCAAATGAAATGAGTTCCTAAATCCTTGGGAATTATCTTAGCATAACAAATAAGTCCTGCTGATGTGGAGCAAGGCGGGAGAGAGCAAAGCCCTGTAGCAGCGAAGGGGACAGCTAAGCCTGGCTAGCAGTGTCCCTTGGGGACCCTGCCACCGGTGTCCTGACAGCTCCTCGTGGTGGAAGAAGCACACAGCCATCGTCGGGCATGGAGCGGATCCCTCCAGCCGGATGGTGGAAGCCGCACCGGAGGGATGCGGTGAGGATCCGCAGAGGATCCCCGTGCTGTGTCCCGCCGGGAGTGGGGTGAGGACACAGCCCCAGGGAGAGAACCTGGCTCACGCCCCAGGAGGCCCGGGGGCCTCTTCGCTGCTGAAACTCTCCACCGAGACAGGCCTGCTGCAGTGATCCCAGAGGGGGACGTCAGGCCACAGAAACCCTGTCGAGTCGCATGTTTTTCAGGCTGCGTGCTGGCTGACAGCGCCAGGCAGATGCTGTTGTGTTGGTTTCTCTCCTCCCCTCTCTGCTGATGTTTTCGCTCCAGTGAATGCTGCTACCTCGTTTGCCCCGGCGCTGCAGGAAGAGCCATCCCCGCGCAAGGTGTGAGCGCTGGGCGAACTCCAACCTCACCAGAGCCGTGTTGACCATCTCAGCGCTCCCCGCAGACCCTGCCTGCCATCATCAGCATTAGCCTGCAATTTCCCAGGCCGAGGCCCACCTTATATCCCACTCTGGTTCCTGACCTCCCCCTCCCGTGTTGTCCTTTCAGTCCCGAGCTCTGTTTGCAGAGCTGCCCGGTTTGTTAGCTCTCTGCAAATTTCATTAGCAAGCTGGTTTCCTCCCCCTGCCACATCATTAAATTAGAGATGTTAAATAAAATCGGACCTCTGGGAGGGAAGTCATGGCAGAAAGGGAAAACACACTGCAGTAGGAACACATAGATGGGGCATTTCATTTAAGGCAAAAAACCCCCAAAACTTCCAAACCTGTCTATAACTAAAATAAACAACAGGGGAAATAAAGGCCTGTTTCTCTGTTACACGGAGGCTACTTTCCAGCAGATCAGCGGTGCTACAGGGGCAAGGGAGAGGGGATGCAAAACTGGCAACTGCTTTAAAGCAGCAGTGAAAGGAGAGTCGCTGAGAACGGCCATCAGGCAGGAATGCAGCAGATGCAATCGTTTAGCAGGAGGTTTATACTGGTTAGAGCCATACTGGGACCATCTTGAGTGCACGGTGAGGGGAGGCTGCTATAAAGGCGCCTTGTCTCAGGAGAGTTTACCTTCGCGTGGGAAGCACTACAGCAGGCGGGGACGTGGCTCTGGACTGCGTCTCTGAGTTTACTCCTGGCCCTTCCACTAACTCTTGGCGCTGATGTCTTAGCTCAACGTCAAACTTGCCCTTAACCCCAAGTTCCCAGTGGCCAAATTTGTCTGCCTACACGTCAGCCCATGCCCAACCTAAGCCAACCTGATCTCCAGACAAGCTTCGCTCAAACTCTGTGAAGGTCTAAGATCTCCTCCTGCAGGCCATGGGCCAGGGATAGATTCCAGCTCCAGCTCCGGCTCCAGCTCTGGCTCCGATTCTGGTTCTGCCCTGCTGGAAGCCCCTGTAGGATTTAAGGTTCTTCATTAGGACACGGACGCAGCATGACCTGCTCGGAATTACATCCCCGTTGAGTACTTCTCTGGACAGGAGCACATCTCCCGTCTTTCCCACCCTCTCCATGCTCCATACATTACATTTGAAGTTGTTGGGAATGGGGCAGAGCCTTGAGTGAGTCACTCTACAGCAGGCGACTCTGGGATCTTGCTGCCAACCTGAGCCACCAGCCCCTGAAAGAGTCCTGTGGAGAAGAGAGGAGAGCTGAGTCCCAGCCCTCAAAGGAAATGGGCAGTCCCCTGGCCTGCTCCCGTCCAGAGGGGTACATTCCCCCATCAAGCAGACCCCTCTCCCAGACAATAGTGCTGTAATTATCTTCAGAGACAAGGAAAAACACATGTCCTAATTAAACCCAATTCATCTTCTAAGCAGCAGTTTCACACTTGATATCCAGAGGCAAAATTATGCGGGGGGCGGGGGGGGTGTTAAATACATAAATAAACTGAGAGTGTTTGTTGTTCTGCTTTTGCAGCGAGAAGATATTTTGGTAACTGTTTATTATGAATCAACACATCAAGGGGAGCAAAACTGCAACATCAGGGCTGAACAGAGCAAATAGGATGTTTGAGGACAGCAGGCAGGAGGACATAAACACCACTTTGGAGAGAGGTTCTCTTTTCATTTTGCCCACATTTACAAGGTCCTTTCCCTCCCTCTTACGCCCTTCCCCCTCTTTTAAAAACGATATTTCTGTGCTCCGTGTAACAAAATTCAAAGCCGTGATATTAGCGATTCCCTGCAAGTGCATTGTTCCCTGCTCCCTTAGAGGATGGGAACTCGGCCCGAGGCTCGCATCCCCCTGGCAAAGGATGGGGCACCGACCCAGGGCTCCCCCCTCTCTGCTCACAGCCCTTCACGCCAGCAGGTGCCTGGAGGAGCGTTCCTGCACCCACCACCACGATCCCCCCTTCTACAGGGACCCTCCCACCTTCCCTGGCACGGCGAGAGTCCCCTTGTGCCCAGCCCTGGCACCCCTCGCGTGGCAGAGTAGCACGGAGAGCCTTTGAGGAGCCAGTTTTTCAGAGTGCAGCCCTTACAGAGCAAAAGGTGGAGACTCTGGGCCAGTTTGTGGGGCACGGAGGAGTCCTGGAGCCCAGCAGGGGCTGTTGGAAACACTGTGCTGCACCTGCCGACGTACAGCCCCGAGCACCAGGACCGAAGTCCCTTGGCGATGATCCCAGCAGGAAAATCCCATCCTGACACGGACCCTTCAGAGCTACCGCAAGAAGGTACTAAAGAAGCGGTCGTCGTAGTTTTATAACTTTATAATCTAAACATTTCTGGTTCCGTCTTTCCTGCTCACGGCCAGGTGGCTGCTCCCAGCGCTGGGCCGCGAGTTGCTCTTTCCTGCGGTGTTATTTATTAGGTACTTCTGATATATCCTGCAACCACCATAAAAAATACACCGCTACTGCAAATACAGACTGGGAAAACAAATCATCCCAGAATACAGTCTACACAAAGGTTGTTAAACTATGGACTGAGTTAATTAGCAGCTAATAAAAGACTAAATTCTTCCATTAGCTATTCCGGTATGCGAGATCCACCGATTTCATTGGGGGCCACTTGCGTCTGTGGGCACAAGGCCATATTTACTGCGGTAACCATGAATGCAAATCACGGGACAATCAGGGCTCGCCGCAGCTGGGACAGGGATGGGGACAGGGACAGGGTGGGGGGCTGCACAGCCATACAAGCAACTTGATGTGCCACACCGGTGCGAAAGTGGCTCAGGGAGGCCACAACCCTCCCAGCCCCTTCCCCCGCCCAGTAAATCCAGTGAGAGCAACACCCGGGGGGCAGTTCCACCGCTGGGACTGTGACTGCCTGTTTCAAGCACGGAAATTGGAGCTGGGCTCCCTCCTATCTCCCTTCCTTCCATGTAAATTGTTGATGTTTCCAGATCTGAATCACCAGTCACATCCTTTAAAACGTGAGTCACTGTCGTACTGCTGCCTGCAGCCCTGTTCAGCCAGTGACGCCCCTTGTGTTTTCCCTAAGAGCCTGAGGATTTCCACTGGAGCTGGATTCCTCCTGGGACAGGTGCGCAGGGGCTTCATCTGCTGTGGTGACACGGCGGCTTCACTGGCACGAGGTGCAACGGCCAGGGCTGTTCGTTCTCATGGCGCGAGAGCCCGGCTCTGCTGGGTGAGCGGCGCAAAGGGCCATCAGCGCCCGTGGAGATCCAGGAGCCATGGCCGGGGGGGCTCCCAAGTGGCTGAAGACCCTCCTCAGCCACCCCAGCGCTGCTCGGCCATTGCATTTCCTCAGCTTTGTGGTTTGTGTGAGAAAGGGATGGCCCCTTCCAGCAAGGAGCCCTGCACACTCCCCCCAGGACGAGAACAGATGTAGAAGTGCCACAGAGATTTAAAACGGGGAATCTTACAGCAGCGACTTGGCACACGGCTGCGGGAAGTGCAAGGCATGATATGGGCTCTTAAATGGGATTTCAATGGGAGTGAGGCATCTTATCCATCCCCTTTAAAACTCCCACGAGGTACCTAATGGTAAGTCTTTTGGCCCGCAAATCCCTTGATAAAACCCCAAACACAATCCTGAGACAATTTGTACTCAAGAGTACCAGAGACCGGGGTTAGGCTGGTGAAAACAGCACATATCCGTGAACGCCGGGCTGCCCCGACGGTCCTTTGAGGAGGCCATTTGGGAAGAGAAGGGCCCTGACCAGCGTGAGTCTTGATTCAAAGGGCATGACAAAGCTCTCCCGCGGCTACCAGCATTGTGCCATCTGGCATTGGCCTGCAGCCACCTCTGGGGCACTCCGTAGGACCTGGCCACTGAAAACAGGACATGAACAATAACAAGTCCGGTTGGGAGGCAAAATGTTATTAAAGAAATTGGCACACTCCATCATGCAGTAAGAGACCTGTGAACTGCACCAGGGGCTTTAGACTATTTAGACTATTGCTACAGTGAGGGCGACTCATGGCTGTCCCTCTGCCACCACACCTC
Organism: Larus michahellis; assembly: GCF_964199755.1. Taxonomy (NCBI): domain Eukaryota; kingdom Metazoa; phylum Chordata; class Aves; order Charadriiformes; family Laridae; genus Larus; species Larus michahellis. The sequence goes on from NC_133919.1 coordinate 1,097,750, forward strand.
ACCCGCTTCTCCAGCTGTGCCCACATGCCAAAATCCAGCTGTGCAGGGCGGGTGTCACCGCTGGGCCCCGCCAGCCCCCGCTAGACACGTGCCATCACTGTGGTAGTTCTGCAATCCGCAGGAAGAATCGCAGAGTGGTCTGGGTGGGAAGGGACCGTAAAGGTCACCCAGTGCCACCCCCTGCCCCGGGCAGGGACACCTCCCACCAGCCCAGGTTGCCCCAAGCCCCGGCCAACCTGGCCTTGAACCCCTCCAGGGATGGGGCAGCCACAGCTTCTCTGGGCAACCTGCGCCAGGGGCTCACCCCCCTCATTTTAAACAGTTTCTTCCTCACATCTCATCTCAATCTCCCCTCTTCCAGTGGCAAACCCTTCCCCCTCGTCCCATGGCTCCCCTCCCTGCTCCAGAGTCCCTCCCCAGCTTTCCCGGAGCCCCTTGAGGGACTGGAAGGGGCTCCAAGGTCTCCGCGGAGCCTTCTCTTCTCCAGGCTGAGCCCCCCCAGCTCTCAGCCTGTCCCCACAGCAGAGGGGCTCCAGCCTCCACCCCGGGGCAGGACCCTGCACTTGTCCTGGTTGAACCCCATGAGGGTCACATGGAGCCACTTCTCCAGCCTGTCCAGGTCCCTCTGGATGGCATCCCGTCCCTCAGGAATGTCACCGCACCACTCAGCTTGCGAACGTGCTGAGGGTGCCCTGGGTCCCACTGCCAAGAACCTGTGCTGTACCCACCCAACCCTCTCAAGCGGAACAGACCAGCACCTGACACAGATGAATTTACTGAAAAGAATAAGGGAAGCAATACTGAAGCATTTAGCACACTAAAATTGTCCAAAAAACCAATTATCCTTACGGTACAAAAGGGGAAACTGAGGCACAAAGTTGGCAACTCCCAGTTCTGGCCCCCACAGAGTACGGGGCTGCACAGGCACAGAAGGAAAAGGCAACCCCTGCTCCGAGCGTCTTAGCGGGTGGGTTTGTTTTAGCCGGTGACTTGTTGCACTGTCCCAGGCATTCAGTGCATCCCCCAGCTCACGACACGAACGGGAGAGCACTACAGAAATGCCAGCACTTGAAAAAGAAAAGATATGAACCCGCCAGCCCCTCACTCACAAAAGCCCTGAAAATACCCTGATACAGGCACTCAACCGCTGCTTGTGCTTCCAGCATATAATGTTTTAAAAGATGTTAGCAGCACAAGTACATCATCAGTATTCTCGACGCATTAATTCCAAAGCACTTGGGTTAAAATACAGTCTACAATCGGTAGCGTGGGTGTGCGCCAGACTAAGGATTGGATGGGAGGTTTTCACTGTAAAGCGACCAACAGATCAATTGCTCAATGACTGATCAATCTCCTTCTTTATCTATCTACTTCTGAACAGAACTATTTCCTCCTTTCTCTGTTTTTCTCTCTTTTTTACACATCTCCCTTATAAACCCAGTCTATGGCCTCAGTCCCACACTCAGATAGTTCTGGACTTGCAGCACATACAGGAGGGAGAAAAAATAATCAGAAAAAAAAGGTATTTTTTAGGAAGCCAAGCACCTCCTCACTTTTGGGAGGCTGTGCTCTGGATCTCCCTGTCTTTTTGCCGTGTAAGTCCCTGCTGCCAGACCCTCCGTGCTGGGAAGTGACCCCTTCTCCCTGGCCCCCTCCCCAGGGATTCTCCCCGCTCCTCTTTTGTTTGTGCTCCTAAACGCTCAGCCACTTTCTTGGCAGAAAACCCTCCCGCTGCCACCTGGCCACTTTTCCACCTCCCGGGAAGTTTTGCAGTGACCCGCGCCACAGCCAGGAATGTGGCTGGGACACTGCGGGAGGGGACACGCATCTGACAATGTGCCCCCCCCCCCCCGCTGACCCCAGCCTCAACAACACTCGCATCCAGCCACTCGCATCGAGTCAGAAACAAAGAAGAAAAACCCTCATGGGCTGCGATTCGCCCTTTATTGTGAACCCCAGACGTCATACGCGCACGGCTATAGATGGAGCTCGGGAGCCCAGGCCAGCCCAGTGCAAGCCCACCCGAGCTCCGTGATGGTGGTGGTGGCGGCGGCTGGTGGGGGGGGACGCTGTGTCTGCATGGCTGAGGATGTATTACAGAGGCGGGCTGGTCTCCATGTAACTAGAGAGCGTCTGTGATCTACAAAGGGTGAAGGCAGAGAGGGAGGAAGAGGAGGTAGCTGTGTATTTCCCAGCCGCGCTCTCCCCAAGAGGAGGCCGCCGGGAGCCCCTCTCTCATCCCCCCCCCCATCTCCCTCCAGCGCAGCACACTAAGGAATGATGAAAAAAAATAATTCTGCAAAAAGGGTGAGTGGAATCAGTTCTTCGTTGGGGCAGGGTGGGGTAGGGGAGGCTCCCGGATGTTTTGGGGAGGGGGGTTTGTCTCTTGATTTCCAGTTGTTCGCTTTGCCTTGCAAAAAAAACCCCAAACCCCAACCAGATCAAAACAAACCCAGACCCAGCACCCGTCTCTCCTTCTCTCCCGCTGCCCAGCGCCTCTCCTTCCTCTTCAATTTGCCAGGAGATACTACTCGCCGCTTCGTGCGGAGCGATGTAGGCAGGCAGTTTTCATTTTTGATCACAAGGAAACGATAAAATCTGGAGACACCATCAATCTGTCGCTCTCCGCTCTGTGCCGTTTGCGTGTGTCTGCTGCGCCCAGAGATCTTATCGCTGCCTATGCAGAAATCTTAAATATAAACCCAGCCATAGACTTCACCTCTAGGATGAATTGTTCATAAAAGGCTCAAAAATGCAATTTTCACTGCAGTAAAAAAAATCAGCTAGTTTAAATTCTCCCCAACACGCTCCTGTTCCTCTTTCCAATGCGCGTTATATGAGGCGAATATAACATAACAGCCTTTCTTATATAATGCCAGAGTGAAGCCCTGCCTGCGATTTTTGCATCGTCCCCTCGCTATCGTTGTTGCTTCGTGTCTGCAGCAGAAAAATCCATGTAGAGCGGATCGAGCAAAGTCCCTCAGTCCCAGCTTCGGTGGAGAGGGGCCGGAGGGAGGGGGAGGCGAAAGTTGGGCAAAGAGCGGGGGGGGGAGAAGAGGAGTGTAAAACCAAGAATAATACCATTTTCCCCCATTTTCTTCCCTCTCTCTTTGTGTTAGGGGCAACAGGATGGAAACCAGCAATCTGTGCAGCCAGAGAAGGTCGGCTGGGTGCGGAAATTTTGCGGGAAAGGCATTTTTAGGGAAATCTGGAAAAACCGTTATGTGGTTTTGAAGGGAGATCAGCTTTACATCTCAGAGAAGGAGGTAGGATCGGTTTCATTTTCCTTTCCCATCCCCCCTTTCCTCCCCTTTGCAGATGAAAAGCGCACGCTGAGAGGACCCAGCCTTTCCCCAGCCCCTCCATCGCCTCTCCATCGCCAGCCGGGCTCCAGCAGGTTTCTCGGGGGCTTCTCTTCTCCGTGAGCTGGCCCCGGAGAAACCTGGCCGGGGCTGGTGTGTCGGCTCCGACAGCGGCTCTCCCAGACAGCTCCGGCTGGGAGACATTTTCCCAGCACTGGACACATGAAGGGATTCACTTAGCGAGAGTTAAAACCCTCATCCTTCTTTCCGCCGCGGTGAAACGGCCGTGCCAGCTTCCTTCTGTGCCTGTCCTCCGGCATTAAGTTCGACAGTGGTCTTGTTCCCAGCTGCTGCACTGCTCTATTTGGGAATAACTCTGGTCTCCCAGCGGGAATCCAGTCCCTTATCTCTTGTATTTTTTTCTGCCTGAACCACACCGCAAGAGGACAATGGGGGAATTTAACCACGGATTCAACACCTTGTTGAAAAACGTGCCCCCTCTCCTCCCCCTCGTCTCCGCTCAACATAGGCTGGGGTTTGGGGTTTAATGTGGTGTTTACATTAGACTTAATTGGATATGACTATCAGGCTAAGCGGCGCGGGCTCGGGCAGGCTGGGATCCGGCTGTCCTTGTGCAGCCTCCCCCTCTTAGTTTTTGTCTTGATAAATTCATCAGGAAGAAATCCCCAGGCAACAGCACTCCTCCCTCTGATTACCCTTTCCAAACTCATCGCTGGCACTAGTGAGAGTTGTGCCCAAAGAAGAGGCACGGGGGCTGTTTGGAGTCAGGCTGGTGTTAGGACAGGGAATTTGGGGCAAAAACATGGATCTGGGTCTGGGTCTTGATGGGTTTCCTCCCGTAAGTGGAGGTTATTCCCTGACGGGCACTGCCAGGTGGCCCATTGCTCAGACACATGGCTACCTGGGCCAGCTTTATCAGTTTAGGATCTGGAGAGATAACAGGGTCCAAAGCGCCAAGCATAATTTGATTTAGAGGCTAATTGAATCACGGGGCATGGCGAAGTGCAGATGGATCAGGGGTTATTAGAACACAGAAATAGCCTAAAAGCAGACTGACAGCGCAGGTCCCGCTTAGCCATGTGTCGGCATTTCACAGCTCGCTCCCTTGATCCCTTGGCTGCTCCAGAACTGGAGAGAGACACGGGAGTGGGGAATAGATGTTGGCTGCAGGCTGGGGGTTCAGGTAGAGAGATGTAAAGGAGTAAGATTAGAGAGTGTATGCAACCCTGGTGGTAATGAGGCACTAAACTTATGATGAAGCTATGGATACATTATGGATGGGGAAAGCTGGACGGAAAGCTGGACGCAAGAGGTACACAGCGAGTGGCAAAAATCTCCTTTCATTTGGGGTCATTCTCTTTCCCCGCAGTAACGCAGACTGTACAGCGTGGATTTCTCAACCGCAGGCCTGCTTGTCTTCCATGACTCTTACAAGCAGCTCACATACCTCTGGGGCCACAGATCAGAGTTTAGAAAGTGCTAGACAGACAGATTACATGGCTGGAAGGATTTTACCTGCTGCCTTGCGTTCTACCAGTCCTGGTCAATGGCTCTGCTGTACTGGGGCCCCGATTCAGGGTGGCACTGAAGCACATGCCTGAACAGAAACATAAGCTTAAGCCCAGTTAATGGGTATGGAGCTGGAGCTCGTACTTTTTGAGCCAGGACCTGGAAGAGAAGTAACCATGACCAAGTCCAAATGATAGGGGAGATGCCTGCTTGGATCAGACTGTGCCGACACAGTTGGAACTGCTGGGAAAGGACTGGGAATGGGCCGGACTGGTCGTCTCTGTAATGGTAAATCAACGGCAGGTTGGGCAGATGCTGAACAGTGTTAGCAGGATGCTGAATAGTCCCACAGGCAGGTGTGAAGGTGCAGTATCAGCAATGTGACTGAAAAATACTGTAATTCACAGCAGAGTTGGCAGGGAGGCTGTGGGGGGGCGGTTGGGGACAGTTAGAGACAGTCACGGGAACTTCTCAGGGTCCCTGTCACCACCATTCCATGGGGAAGGGGCCATATGGGTGGGCGGAGGGAGAAACTTGTCCCTGCTGAAGCAAAGGCAGAACGAGCGGCTGTCACCACAGCGTGTGACGGGACGGGGACTGCCACCCAGGCTGCACTGACCGCCTGAGCCCGCGGGATGCGTTCTGCCCAGGCTTAGGGCCTCCTCGGAGAACCTTCGCTGGGGAGGCGGAAAGGGTTCCCAGAGAGCGATTTGGCGCCCGTAAGCCCCAAGCAGCCTCTGAAGTACCCACTACAGATACACCCCGGTGCCTGCTCCTAACGCAGGGGGCCAGCCGAGCCGCCGGGCTCCCTGCAGCAAACTCCTGCAGGGCTGGAGGAGCTGCCCTGTCTGGAGGACACTCCCAGAGGCTCCGTCTGCAGCCCAGACCTGCGCAGCGCCGTCCGGGACAGCAAAGCCATGCTGTGTGGCACAATACACTCCCTTAAGCAGTGTTTCAGCCCTCCCTTTGATGGGAAGTACTCTGCATCTTGCCTGGGAAAACAAGAGTGTTTTCCAAAATCCCGGCCACCCTGAAGTCACCAGCTGGACTGCCGCTGGTGGCAGTACGGCTGGGGTGTCCCAGACACCCCATGCTGCCGGGTGGGTGGCTGTGTCTCTCCCGAGTACCCCAACTATTTGAACCCTGGAGGATAAATCAAGAGCAAAGGCTCTGCTTGGCTAAGGAGCAGGGCAGCCTGAGACAGCATTCATACAGGAATCAACACCAGGGAAGATGTGCAGGGCAAAGATGTCTGTCTGTCCATCCCTCCCTCACGAATACGCCCAGGTAGCCACCGCTCAAATATCTGTGTGCTCTGAGCCCAGAGGGACGAGGCTGCCCGAGGGGCCGTGCGGGTGCTAGTTCTGAACAAGGAGCACTTGTGTTTGTTTCAGGGAGCGTGAGCATATTTCTTTACGGGGAAAAAAACTAGTGCATGTGCAACTGAAGCAGCACTGTGGCTCTACGTGTGTGAAAGACCATAAATAACACGCAGCAGTGACTGCCTATGTCTTTATATGGAAGAATCTGTGGTTGTGTAGAAATGTGGTTGCAGAGGTAACATCTGGCTGCGTGCATGTGTGCTAAAGTGACTCTGTGCGTCTGCAGGAATGAAGAATGTGCCTGTGTCGCCCGGTCCGGCATCTCTGGGAATCTCAATATAGGAGGTGGCTGCAGCCCCCTGGCCATGGCAGACGGGGGGAGCCTGCTCGCGTCTGCCTGGGCCGACGGAGGGTACACGCTCGGCATGGCTGCCGCTTGCTTGTGTTTTTCAAGACTTTCTGTTCAAAGACAGACAGGTCTTTTAACACACGGCACGGGTTTTTGGTACTGACTGGACCTTACTCCTCAGCAAAGCCAGGCCGTCACATACCAACAAGACCTGAGCTGAGGTCTGCCCTGGGGAGATCTGCCCCGCACTCCCTCCTGTCCACAGGTCCCAGCGCGTGTTTCAGAACTCTGCTCCCGGAGCACGAGGCTCCCTCTACACGCTCCCTTCCCTGGCAGCAGGTGCCTGCAGCTCCCACAAATAGCTTAATATATTGGGATTTGTCAATCAGAACAGGATGGAGTCTCTTTTGTGGTTTTTTTCACACACGGGATTATGCCCAGTGGAGAAAATGGAGTTGTGTGAGAGGCTCTTCACTGCCCTGGAGAAAGGGTCTCCAGTTGTGAACCCCTGATGCCACCGGTGCGGCTCATGGGGCAGGCACTGGATGCACGAGAGAGAGAATTAGACAGTGGAGACCCTAAGGAGACGGGAACCGAAAACCCTAGTGGAAATGGCCACTAGACAGGCTGAATCTCAGCCCAATTTCTGCAGTGATGGGAGAGGAGACTCAATTGTCTGTTTCCGCAAAAGATCAAAGTCCTCCTGTGCTATAAATTATTTTTGCTCCATCAAAGCCATCGGAGCAACGTGGATTTGGTGGATGGAGCTTAGGAGTTAACTCTCATATTAACCTCGATGTTGCTTGTCGGCTCCTCTTAGGCTCAGCGGCTGCTCTAGAACAGAAGGCAGGCTGTTCAGCGGTTAACGCAGGGCTCCCGGCCTCCCCCTGTCAGCTCAGAGCGCCGCAGGAGAAGGGGTTAAATACCAGGACTCCTGGATGCTGCCCTCAGTTCTGCCACACACTCACTAAATGAATTCAAACCAGACATTTATTTACTTTTGCCTGAATTTCTCCATCTGGAAAGCAGGGCTAATAATACTCATCTCGCTAAGGCACAAGGTGCCTGGGAAGGGGGAATTATATGTCACATACTGTGGGATCCCTCGGGAAAGATGTCAGCTCAGGGCAGGTAATGATGCTGCATGAAGACAACGCGGAGCAGTAAAACTGCTGGGAGCTGAGCACCAGTTTGATATCTGGAAGGGCTGAAGGGACAGGTTTCCAAAAGGCTAACCCCCACAGACTGCCAAAATCCCATCGATATCCACATCGATTCCTGCTGGGAATCCGTGTGCTTTTTCACTTGCCTACCTAGGACCTGGGCTTGCAGGTTAGAGACTAGCCCTGGTTTATTTATTTTGGTTAGGAGAAGATGTGAATGCCTGATAGAAGCCTGGGCTTTCTCCCTGGCAGAAACCAAGTCTGTAAGGAGAGGAAATATATTTTTATCAGCCCAGCTGATACACCTGGAAAATGCAAACAGGGCTTTTGAGCTACATTCTTTCATTAGGGCATCAACCTTTGGAAGCTGTGAAACCTGCTCTGGCACCTAGAACCTTTTGCTCTTCCAGCCGTGCACCACAGCGGTAGCTGTGGCTTACAGAGCTCCTTCAGGCAGGGGCTCCAAGCCGGCACAGCTCTGCACCCCTGCTGCAAGCTGAACCCTGTGAACTTATGCAAAAAACCCCTTCGTTATTTAGCATTTGGTCATCAGCCAAAAAAAGCATTCAGGGCAGAAACATGCACGACAAGATGTGCTGAAGTGCGCTGAGCTCTGCTAAGCGCAAGAACACCTTCCTAGGATCATTTTTGCATTCCTTCCCCTTGCTCTCCACCACACCGGTTCCCTCCCCCTCTTGCAAATTTCTGGTAATTGTTCTCTTGTTTCTAGCACAGCTTTGTTATTGCTTTGCACTTGGGAGTAGCAGTCAGACTAACACAGACACAGCTGGGCTCCTACCACTTCCTGACAGGAAGCCCAGGGCTGTCCAGACAGCATGAACGGACTCTGTGATGACGAGATGTTAATGAGGAAATGCTTCTCAGGGCTTCCTTAAGCCTTTTCTTGTTTGCTACCAAAAGCATCGACTCAATTAGCACAAGAGCACTTGAAAAGTAGTCTGTTCTCGCTCCCCATTTGTTACAGCACCATCAAACACGGCACAACTCCCTCTCTGCCTGCAAGGGGTATGTGCGTGCGTGCCCGCATTCAAAGGAGCCTCTGGAATTCACATACGTGGTTCATGCATGTGATGGAGCCTGTAAAGTACCTGCGGTGTTTCTGTGCATGTGCTGCTCACGTACTTGGTACTGTGGTGACGCTTCATGGTGTGCGTTTGCACTTGGGGAATGCCTCTGTGTGTGGGGTGGCCGTGTTTTCTGTCATGTCTGCGGTTGGTAGGTGCGGAAAGTATCATAGAATCACAGAGTGGTTTGGGTTGGAAAGGACCTTAAAGACCATCCAGTTCCACCCCCTGCCGTGGGCAGGGACACCTCCCACCAGCCCAGGTTGCTCCAAGCCCCGTCCAACCTGGCCTTGAACCCCTCCAGGGATGGGGCAGCCACAGCTTCTCTGGGCAACCTGGGCCAGGGGCTCACCGCCCTCACAGCCAAGAATTCCTTCCTCACATCTCATCTCAATCTCCCCTCTTTCAGCGTAAAACCGTTGCCCCTTATCCCATGGCTCCCCTCCCTGATAAAAAAGGTCCCTTCTGCCCCTTCCATACCTCTCCTGCTCTAGCTCTTTTAAGACAGCCTTTTCCCTTCCACCTTCCTTCTCCTGCTGGGCCAACCTCTGTTCTACACCTTCAGCGAGGCTCTTTTCTGCCTCAATGGCACCGTCCTGCACAACCAGAGAGAGGGTCAAAGAACGCTTAGACAGAAATGACACAGAGACTGACTCCCTTTCCCTGCAACAGAGGTAGCTGGTGAGACGGGGCAGCACGGCCTTGGGATTCCAGTACAGCACTGTGATGCAGAAGAGCTGGTTCCAGCTTCAGGGGCCAGTCGGTTCTCAGGGACCTGTATTTCTAGTAGCCTTGGCTGATGACTCTCTGGGGCAAGGGAGTGGAGTAGATAGCAACGTTCTGCTGCCGTCCCCCCATTAGCTCAGGGCAGCAATCTGACAGTGAAAGGCCTGGAAGGTCCTGCTCGTGCCCTTGAGCCACCAAGTTCGTGGTGCAGCCTCCCCCTCAGAATGCAGGTGTGCAGAGGGGGGGGCAGTCTCCTGGGGCACTGCCACTTCTGTTCCACCAAGGGCCGGAGGCTCTGCCTGAAACCAGGGTCCTGCTGCACTGGTGGCTGCACAAATGCTCTACATCGCCGTCTTCTCTCCACACGTGCGCATTAACTGGTACTAAAGAAGGAAAAAGAGGACCACCTGCAGTGTCCCACTGTACACAGACCATTTTAGAATCATAGAATGGTTCGGGTTGGAAGGGACCTTAAAGATCACCCAGTTCCAACCCCCCTGCCTGGGCAGGGACACCTCCCACTAGACCAGGTTGCTCCAAGCCCCATCCAACCTGGCCTTTTACCCCGTGCCCACAGCATTTTGTAGGTCTCTGTTATGTGAAACTCTCCCAGCACTCCCTGTATTTCTTCTAGTTCACTTGCAGACCAGAACCACACAGTTACCTCCCTTGTGCAGCCAGGGAACCAAGGACAACGGGGAGCCAGTGACAGGACAGGCCATTAAGCTCAGGTCTCCCCCTTCACCTGCCAGTCCCCTCACCAGTGCTGCTTCCCGGCACTGCCGGAGCCAGTGTTGGACACATGCGTGGATTTCCATCTTGGCGACAGCCTGATTTTAGCTAAGGTCTGCAGAAATTTCTGTCCCTTGCTAGCTGGTAGAACCGCTCGGCTTGAGGAAGTGAAACTTTTTTCTCAGCTTGAGAGAGGAACATGCTGGCTGACGCTGGCCCCGAGACTGTCCATGTTTGGATATTCAGCCTTGCTGAGAATCTGCAGGTTTCTTGTTACACCCCGAGCCACATTCTGACCTCTTGAATGTCTCGTGGATACGTTACACTTGGTGTCTTGTGATTTTCTGCACCTTCCGCATTTGCTTTGAGCATGCCACATCTCAACAGGGAACTGCTCAGGCAAATCTCCACCAAAAAAAATGTGAGGAAAACCGCAGAACTTTGCCTAGCGTGACTGTCCTTCCGCTGCGCTCCTGCTTTGGCCCCAGAACCCAGCCCTGATCCTAATCAAGGCGGTTTGGAGTTGCTGCAGGTGACAACTTGATGAGGGAGGAAATTTTAACTCTCCATCAGCAAGACAACCAAGGGGCAGTTAATTTAAAACCCATTAGGGATCCTCCCGTTGCCAGAATGCTGCGAAGGAGCATTGGCACAGGAGAAGACAGACCTTTGGAAGCATGACTAGCTGCCAGGCTAGAAATGAGCTCTCCAGGCCTTTGAGAGAAGGTACTTTGGGTACCATGGCTGGTGCTCTGACCCGCTACGTCTGCACAGGATCGCCAGGTCTCACAGTGCCGTGGTGGCCGGCGTCCCTTCGGGCTGGCCCTGGTGGGCAGCAGCTGCGGGGGCGAGGCATCCGAGGAATGCAGCTCCCTCCTTCAACTCCAGCAGCGCGCCAGCAATGTCAGCCTCAGCACATCTCCCCACTGACTGCAGGCCCAGATTAGCCGGTGGCCGCATGGCTGCCTGTTGTGTGGCTATACCCCAAACAGTGGCAGCTGCCACTGGGGGTGCGGGGACTGTCTGCTGTAATGGCTCCAGGGTCTAACGTTCCCTGCTTTAGGGACCCGGCTTTGTCTTAGGTGGTGGGGGACATCTTGGGTTCCTGCTGTGTGCCTCAGTTTCCCTTCCCTCACCTGGCCTACTTGGAACACAGGAAGCATTTTGTAGCTCACCTAAAGGGGCCCCAGGAAAGCTGAGGAGAGACTCTTGATCAGGGAGGGGAGCGATAGGATGAGGGGTAATGGCTTTAAACTAAAAGAGGGAAGATTTAGACTAGATCTAAGGAAGAAATTTTTCACAATGAGGGTGGTGAGCCCCTGGCCCAGGTTGCCCAGAGAAGCTGTGGCTGCCCCATCCCTGGAGGGGTTCAAGGCCAGCTTGGACGGGGCTTGGAGCAACCTGGGCTGGTGGATGGAAGGTGTGTGTCCCTGCCCAGGGCAGGGGGTGGCCTTTAAAGGTCCCTTCCAACCCAACCGATTCTATGATTTCTGGGAGCATGGGGAGGAGCCAGACTGAGCCCCAGGACAAGAAATTGCTTTGTCTGCCTAGAGCAGGTACAGTACGGACAGCAAAGCCAGGAGACAGCCATGGCAGCAACTGCTTGGATTTATTTACCTTAATCCTTTCAATCCAAAGCTTCCCTGCAGGGCAAGGAGTACAAGACCTACCTGCCCACGAGGCTCTGAGGTCCCTCAGCTCGCTGCATGCCAGGCACTCAGCAGCTGTGAGGAAGGAAAGACCTGCTGGCCACCTCCCAGCTGGGAGTGATTTTGCCAAAATCAACCATCCAGGCCTCTCCCTGCCTAGCGGATTGAGCCAAGCAGTCCCTGATACCTCTCGGCCTCAAACTAGAGCGTGGGAGACCTCAAGAAAGGTTAATGAAAGCAGAGGATCCAAAAGATACCCACATCTGCAGAGCCCCAGCTGCTTCGCAGGCAGGTGTGCAAACCTGTGCATGGACAGGAGAGGATACGCTGCCCCAGACAGGGAAGATTCTGCTTTTTCTTGACTCCCTAAAAGAAGCTGTAGAAAAGAGGAACTGTCAGGCCTTGGAGAGCCTGTTTAAGCTGTCTTTCCTGCAAGTTAGAGAGCAAGAGACAAACTGGCTGAGGATGGGGAACCAGACTGAAGACTGTACCCAGAGGAGATGCTCAGCCTTTTCCAGAACCCAGACCTTTTCTTAAAGAGCTTCAAGTTTGGTGTCTGAGACTAAAAATCAGCCCTGACTTTCAAAAATCTAAGTTCAATCTATATTCAGCACAGAAGAAGAAAACAAACAGTCAGATGTAATGGTCATAGTAAATCTCCATCACTAGGATTAACTCCTCACTCAGAGCACCCTGGGTGCATGAGGAGCCGTGGTAGGTCACCCTGACATAAATGAAGATCGATGCTGCTGTGCTGCCCCTGCCACTCCTTTACAAACCACAGCAGGCGACAGAGAAATCGTGCTTCGTTCCCTCCTACTGAGAACTGACACCTGAGGCTCCTTCCTCCCAAAGGTCTCCAAAATGTTGCCCAAAGAGCTTACGCTGCTGGGTAGACATCGAGCCAAACGCTCTGCTGGCAAAACCTGAAGGGTTTTATTTGCATGGCTCCAATCTCGCTGAAAATGTGGAGGAGAGTAGACACCCTGCAGGTTTGTCACCCACCTGTTGACGTAGGTGACCAGGATTTAGGCTCACTGACCATGTGGTTCCAGCAGCTTTGTGGGTCTTTAAGGGTTGGTTTTTTTCTTTACCAAGGACGGGCTGCATGACTGTCCTCAGCCTCTGAGTGCTCATCCTCTCCTGCCTCTGCTCTGTAATTCATGCCCACCTCCTCCCTCTTCTTGGCTTGAGCAGCCTCCCACAAAGGACAAAAGATCTGGCTGGTACTTTTGAATTTTGCCTTTCACCTTCCTTCCTCTCGTTTCACTGTTTACACACTGACTGCTCTCTTATTTTGCCCTGCTGTTTACTCCTCTGCCTGCATGTCTCAGTGCGGGGGAGAGAGGGGACATCAGTTGGCAATGCCCCTTGTGAGACACGACTGCTGTCCTTCCCATGCCCCGCGCAATCGCTGCTGCTGCGTCACCGCAGAGGAGCCCATTTCGGGCTGATGCTGAGACCTCTTCCCACCACCACGGCAGAACAAAGCCACGTTCACATGACTAAATTACGGCCCCATTCACTTTATGGCCTCATTATACTACCAAGGCTCTGCACAGGAGGGAATCAATTCCAAGTGAGCACAAACCTGCCTTTCCTGCCTGCACTGCAGCTCTGGCTGAAGGGCAGACAGACCCTTTGGTATGCCCACATCCTTAATGGTATCCACATGTGCACCCATTCCCCAAATTACCTGTGGGGGGCTGGACGTGACCACCTGCTCTGAAATGCAGAAACGGGACACCACCATCATCCTTTTAATGCAAATAGATGTTGCTTATTCACAGTTCTTAAGCATTTTATAACTGGTCTATGCACACATACGGCATTTTGGTGAAAGCGATGTACCATCTGTGCAGCAGGGTCTCCTGTCTGTGTCGTGGGTAGACAAGCACAGGGTTAGAGCCCTGGCATTTGTCAGTTCAAGTCTTCTAAAGGACGAGCTACACCTGAAGGGTGTTTATCTGAACCGATTACACCCATCCTCTCTGCAGCCTCCGGTAGACATTCCTAGAGGCAAGATACTTGAGTCCCAGCTCCCATGAGCTCACGGTGCAGGCTCTGCGTGTCTGGGAAAAGAGGGAAGGGCCGGGGAAGTCCCAGTGACCTAAATGAGCAAACATCTGGAGTAAGGACTTCTGTCTCTGCCGCTGTGTCACAGCTGGGGGCTCAGAGGGGATCGGCTTTTCCTGCTGCAAATGAATAAGGCTGAATTCAGCCAAGATTCTTGGAAAGAGGTGGATTGCAGGGTGTTACTGGGAAGAGAGGAAAGCCGATTAGAAAGGCACAGGGACGATACATAGATAGACATTATCTGTGAGAGACATTTCCATATCTGTTCGTAACAGCCCATACACAGTGGCTGTTGTCATCAGCAGAAATAAGCAATAGCTTCTGGGGCTCCAGGAATAGCTGTGGACAGTGTCTGCCACCAAGTTCGTGAAGACAAACTGTGGGGGTAGAAGGAAAAAAGGATAGAGGGGGAACTGCAGTCATTATGCAAGGCCAGATGGTCAGTTTATCTGTCTCTGGTTAGAAAGCTGGTTACAGCATTTTAGTCAGCCTCTTCGTTTAAATTCTATTGCAAACATCACTGGGAATTCCTTCAGTGCTTCCCAAAACTAGGGAGGAAACATATTAAATGGGCTGGAGTCCTTTCAAGAAATCCAAGAGCTAAGACCTCATCACCGTCTGCCTTTCCGGCACCTGAGTTACTCAAACTCAGATCCCAGCCTGTAATGACCCCGACTGGAGTCGGATTAAGCAGATTCACATGGATTTGAGCCTGCTACAGTTCTGTCCTTAGCGGACACGCAAAACCAAGTTCTTTTCCATCCCAGTTACCTACATTGCTCATGTTTACCATGGAACAAGTAGAGCTGCCCTGCTGTAGAAATGGGATGTGAGGATTAAAAACGTTAAAAACAGCAATGAAAAGGAAGGCCATACAAAACTAAAGGGGGGAGGCAGAAGACAGGCTCTGCATTCTCTTCTTTGCTCCAAGTGTCCCCCGAGTGACAGCACCTTCAGGTGAGGGGTCTGTCTGTCATGGGGCAGTGTCAAGAACCCTGGCTTCCTCCCCAGCTCAGCCACAGCCTTCGCACCCCTGCGCAAGTCACATCTTTAATTTAAGCCTCTGTGGTATTTATCCATAGCTGTGTGCCTGTCTCACCAGGGCCAATAGAGGAAGTCTTGGGAAACAGACCTGGAAAAAGTGAGATGTAAAAGCTGCCAAGTGGCCACTCGATGGCTCTCTAAAGGACAACCAGGAAGTGCTTGCGTCTCTGAAGGCCAAGCCCTAGCACTCTCCTCCTTCTTGAAACCTTTCATGAATCCCCTGGCTGCCGAAGGTCTCTGGGGGCCTGGCCACCCAGCAGCTGCCAGAACAAAACCCATGACCTGGGCCATCACGGGGGCCTGAATGAATTCTGCCCATAGCCCCTTCCCAGGGGATGAGGCTCAGCAGCGGGGGAGAGCAGCAGACGTGTCGTGTCAGTAATCTGGGACTGGATGTGCTTCATCCACCCCCCAAATCAGCTGTCAGCACAGCCTTCAGTAATACCACCAGGTTAAAAATAGGAAGTGCTAATTTTTATCCCTCAAACTTTTGTTATGATGTCTCCAGAAAAGCAACAAGCGCTAATATGATTGCCCCTTTTAATCAGCAGATGAAAGTCCACCTCCTCCCAGCATCTCCTGCCTCCGCAGGAACCTCCTCCTCGCTGACAGTGTCCTCTTCTTGCTGCTGGAGTAAATCCTGTTCATTTTGGCGGTCCACAAGCATTAACACTGTGTCTGGTCACACCTGCATGTCAGTTCAGCCCAAGCCCAGTAACTTCAGGGGTGGGAGAAGCAGTCAAGTTCCGAAGGAATCCATAACAAGGCAGGAATTAACCTAGGAGACTGTGATTTTCAAGTTAGCCTTCTAAATATGTCCCCCTCATTGCAGAAGAGACTTGAGTCAAAACTATCATGCTGAAAATCTCTGCTTCTCCCCCGCAAACCCAAGTGTAGCGCTCCCCAGCTAATAGTGCCATTACTGCATTTGTGCCTTAAGGTGGACGACTCTCGCACAGTGTTTCAGTGACCACAAAACCCACCAGAGGCTCCAGCCCACGTTCTGTGCCTTCAGAGCCCCTGTGCAGCCACCCCGCTGGCTCAGAGCAGCAGCCCTGTCACTGCCTCTCTGTCCAACATCTGCAAAGGCTGTAATTTTATTTTTCTTTTTGCAGGTAAAAGATGAAAAAAACATACAGGAAATGTTTGACCTGAGTGATTATGAGAAATGTGAAGAGCTCAGGAAGTCCAAAAGCAGAAGCAAAAAGAACCACAGCAAATTTACCCTCGCCCACTCCAGACAGCCTGGGAACACGGTACGCTTTGCTCTCGCGCACACGGTCAGCCCGAGAAAGCCGTCAGCTCTTGGTGCAGGCCAGCTTGTCTCCCAGTTACTGCTCCAGGCTTGAGGGTTTGAGACAGTAACTGGGGGGTCAAACTGGATAGCCTCACTTGTGTAGGAGTCCTGATCGTGTCTCGTGGTTTAAAATACATGAATGTGCATTTACCACGTCAGGACCAATAGCAACAGTGAGAGATGGAGAGAGAATCAGTGTTTCTGCTGGGAAAGCACTCAGGCCTCTGGTGTACTAAGTAAATATGACCAAGCATTTATCTCTGCATCTGATCACCTGAGAGTATTCTGACTTTGGGAAAGGAAGGTATCAGAACATTTGCCAGGAGCAAGGACAAAGCCATTTTACTGCCGCCACTCCTGGCAGCTGTGGTTCAGCTGACTGCACTTGTTAATTCACGGGCGGAGGCAGGGATGCTGATGGTCTTTGGGTTTGCTGCCCAGATTTGGGCAGTATCAAAAGAGCTGCACAGGAATTTGTCCCAAGGGTCCCTTCCACACAGAGGAAGGCTAAAAAAGTGCCAGAATGGGAGCTCTGCTACCTAGGAGCAGGACTTTCCACAAGGTCTCAGTTCCCACTGCAAAAAGAGAGCCAGTCTCTAACTGCGGGCTGTCTCTGGCACAGATGCACCCACCCACAGCCACACACGTGAGCTGGATTTACACGCTTCATTCTGACTTGTTTCAGTAAACCAGGCTTGCCCGCCCCGCACTTTGAGAGGGATTGTATAACACCAGGGAACGCGAAAAGGGAAGAGAAGGGGAAAATGGAAAGCGGCTGCGCTGTCCCCGAGCACTGTGAGCAACGGACAGGACTGAACAAAATGTTGTAGAGGCTAAAACTAATTTCTACTGAGTATCTAACTTTAAAAAAAACAAAACTAAGGATCCTGCATCCCCTTTACACGCCATATTTTCAGAACTGCTCTGCCCTCCGTGTGCATCTGACATATCATAGTATGGAAAATCCAGCTCCTTCTGTGGGTACCTCCTGTAGCCGCTTGTCTACCAGACCCTGCCAAAGTCCGAGGTGGCAACAGATAAATCGCATGTGAGTGGCGGATGCACAGAAAGGCTGCATCATCGTTTGATGAGGGCAAAATCGAGGCTGGTGTGTGGGAAGGCAAAGAGGGGGAAGGAGGAACTGCAGCCACGAGGGAAGTAAATATGGTACACAGCTTTTGGGTTGGAAAGCTGGGTACTGTGAGGAATCGTGGTCTGCTTTGCAAAGGGCTGCCAAGAAGCAGAGAGGCCAGGTGCAGTGTGTGGCAAAGCAGTGCCGTTTTGCAGGACTGGAGGATCGGGTCTGCTTCGTGTTTTCCCACTGAGCCAAGCCAGCTGTAAAGGCCGTGTAGCTTTTCTGTGGGCAGGGTCACTGTGAAAGCATCTCTGTATGAGTTTAGTCACTGGCACTGACCTGAATTCCCTCTTTTGTAGGCACCAAATCTGATCTTCCTGGCTGTGAGTCCAGAAGAGAAAGAGTCCTGGATTAATGCCCTCAACTCTGCAATCACACGTGCTAAAAACCGCATCTTAGATGAGGTGAGCAGGACCCTGAGGGCTGGACCCAGGCTCTGTTGTCCCAACTTTAACCTTGGGTGAAGATTTTAGACTGCTGGAGATAGCAGCAGCCCCTCCTACCCTCTCCATTTCCTATTTAAAAGGAGTGCAAAGCCATTGGGGTTTTATGGACTGCACTCAAGCACAGCCACCAAGACCCATGGAGTGAGCTGTTCTGGAGGTCTGGGATAGTGTGATCCTCCCAGCCTCGGGATTAATACGCAGCACTGATTGCAAAGCGAAGGCAAGGGGAGCCGCCAGGGCCCTGTCCACTCCCTGGCACACCCGGCCCCAGTGAGATGCCTTCACTTTGGGGCCCAGCACAGGGATGGTGGGACTCTGTTTCCCGGGGCTTTGGAGAGTCTTTCCTCCCATCCGCTGCTCCTGGGTGAACATGCAGCATGCTCATGCTTGCAAAGGAGCTTTAAGTAGTGGAACTGAATTAAGGAATTAACTGAAAACCAATACAGTCTCACGCTACCTTCAGAGCACTCTAATAGCACAGCACCATCTGTCAACCCACCTCAGTCCATCTTCATCCCGCCTACCCCTCCCCTCTCAATCACCATCTTCAAGAGACAGGCCCATTTCCCCTGCTGTGGCTGAAGAAATGGGAATTACTGGGCATTTAGACTTTGCAGATCCTTTCCTTCTGTTCAAGGGTCAAACCAGGAATGTTTAATCATGCCTTCTGAGCACTGTGTGGCATATCTGTCAAGGCAAGTCAGGCCCTCCATTTAGTGAAGAAAGGACAACCAGAGAGATGAGGCATCAGTGCACTGTGGGAAAGCAATAGGAGGGCCCTGAACACTATAGCCCTGCCTACTTGAGAACACGTCCACACAACGCGTAACTAGCATAGCTCCTACCACTTCCAAAGTGGTGGCATTATTGCTGCACGACACTCCCAAAGTAACTACCACAATTACGCAAAGCAGCTTCTACTAGAAAAAAAGAACAAAGCAGCATCAGTTCAGCCTCCTCTTGGAGACGAAGCGTGCACTTACAACCACAGCTGAGCCGACAGAGGCCAGGTTTAGATCCGTGTGAGCATTCCCACATAGTTTATTCCAGAGTGAACGATAACTGCCATGAGAAGGCTATGCCCCTCGCTACCGGGGCTGCGGTTTGAAAGAGCATTTCAACGCTGTCTCACATTAATGCTTCATAACAACTATTCTTCAGTTTAGATCTGTCTCAGATCTATCTCATCCGCATTCAACTTACCGCAGTCCAGGTGGCCCACTGCTGTGATGCTCTTTGTTCTCACGGATGGTAACACAAAACCCTGTAGTGAAGGAAAACGAAGGTCAGACCATAGGAAAAGCTGTAGAGCAGAAAGCAGCATAGCAAACAATGGTATAGATTGCTTCAAGGAGAGTCTGTCACTGAAATCTTTACAAACAGATCATAGAATCATAGAATCATTTAGGTTGGAAAAGACCCTTGGAATCATGGAGTTCAACCATCAACTCCACTCTACAAAGTTCTCCCTTACACCATGTCCCTTAACACCACATCTAAACGAGTCTTAAACACATCCAGGGATGGTGACTCCACCACTTCCCTGGGCAGCCTATTCCAGTGTCTGACCACTCTTTCTGGGAAGAATTTTTTTCCTAATGTCCAGCCTAAACCTACCCTGCTTCAGCTTGAACCCATTCCCTCTTGTTCTATCACTAATTACCTGTGAGAAGAGACCAGCACCAACCTCTCTACAATGGCCTTTCAAGTAGTTGTAGAGAGTGAAGAGGTCTCCCCTCAGCCTCCTCTTCCTCAAACTAAACAGTCCCAGCTCCTTCAATCGCTCCTCATAAGAGTTATTCTCCAGGCCCTTCACCAGCTTCGTTGCCCTCCTCTGCCCTCGCTCCAGCACCTCGCTATCTCTCTCGTATTGAGGTGCCCAAAACTGGACACAATACTCCAGGTGTGGCCTCACCAGTGCTGAGTACAGGGGGACAATCCCCTCCCTCCTTCTGCTGGTCACACTAGTTCTAATACAAGCCAGGATGGCATTGGCCCTCTTGGCCACCTGGGCACACTGCTGGCTCATGTTCAGCCGCTTGTCGATTAGAACCCCCAGGTCCTTTTCTGCCAGGCAGCTCTCCAGCCACACTTCCCCAAGCCTGTAGCGATGCATGGGGTTGTTGTGGCCCAAGTGCAGGACCCGGCACTTGGCCTTGTTGAAGCTCATACCATTAGCATTGGCCCATCGGTCCAATCTATCCAAGTCTCTCTGTAGAGCCTCCCTATCCTCATGTAGATCAACACTCCCGCTTAGCTTCGTGTCATCTGCAAACTTGCTGATGATACACTCTATGCCCTTATCAAGGTCATCAATAAAGATGTTGAACAGAAATGGCCCCAACACCGAGCCCTGAGGGACACCACTTGTGACCGACCACCAGCTGGATTTAACTCCATTGACCACCACTCTTTGGGACCGCCCATCCAGCCAGTGCTTGATCCAGCAGATCGTATGCTCATCCAGGCCATGAGCCAACAGTTTTTCCATGAGAATTCTGTGGGGGACAGTGTCAAATGCTTTTCGAAAGTCTAGGTAGACAATGTCCACAGCCTTTCTCTTATCCAATAATCGGGTCATCTTGTCATAGAAGGAAATCAGGTTTGTCGGGCAGGATCTGCCTTTCATAAACCCATGCTGACTAGGCCTGATCCCCTGCCTGTCCATTATATGGGTTGTAATGGCACTCAAGATGATCTGCTCCATGACCTTCCCTGCTACCGAGGTCAGACTGACAAGCCTATAGTTTCCTGGATCCTCCTTTCTGCCTTTTTTGTAGATGGGCGCTACATTTGCTACCCTCCAGTCCATTGGGACCTCCCCAGTTAGCCGTGACTTCAGGTAGATCATGGAAAGTGGCTTGGCGAGCACGGCTGCTAACTCTTTCAGCACTCTTGGATGTAACCCATCTGGTCCCATAGACTTGTGCGCATCCAAGCGGCATAGCAGGTCACTGATCACTTCCTCTTTAATTGTGATGACCTCGTTCAGCTTCCCCTCCCTGTCTCCCAGCTCACGAGGCTGGGTGCCCAGGGAACAGCCAGTTCCACTGCTAAAGACTGGGGCAAAGTAGGCATTGAGCACCTCAGCCTTTTCCTCATCCTTTGGGACTGTGTTTCCCTCTGCATCCAGTAAGGGAGGGAGATTTTCCCTAATCCTCCTTTTGTTGTTAATGAATTTATAGAAACATTTTTTGTTATCCTTAACAGCTGTAGCTAGGTTGAGCTCTAGCTGCGCTTTGGCTCTCCTAATTTTCTCCCTGCATAGATTCAACAGATAATTGCCAGGAATGATTTAAGTAGATCTGATCCCATCAAGGCACAGAGGGGAGACACCAAGGAAAAACTCTAAGACTCTTCTAAGGCTGGGTTCCCACATGCCATTCCCTGCTGGCTCTACCTGCAAATCTCCTTCTGTGCATCCTCAGTGAGTTCAGGACTCACTGTTTGCAACCCCAGCTTCTGCCTGCTGAGCAGTCCAGCCCCTGTCCCAGAGGTATGTGGGAGAAGTTCACCCTCAGCACACAGCCAGGTCACAAGGGAAAGGGAACCCTGGAGGAACGAATGATCTGCCACAGTGCATCTGGCTGATTACAGCTACAGGAGCTAGGAATGGCTCATATTTCCTGTGCTCCCAGGTGTTCAACTAGCCTTTGTCACCACTTTAGGTTACTGTCGAAGAGGACAGCTACCTCGCCCACCCGACACGCGACAGAGCAAAAATACAGCACTCCCGACGCCCTCCAACACGGGGACATTTGATGGCTGTGGTATGTATAACAAATTCCAGACACCTGCTTAGGTAAAATTCCCTTGCAACTATTTCATTTATAAGCAAATGCAAGAAGACCTGGTGCTTGAGCTCTGGCCCGAACTGAAAATTGTTGTAAAGACCCAGGGTTGTCCTCCATTCTTGAAGACCTTGTACAAACCCTTTCGCAAAGCAGCAGCTTGCCATCACTGACACCCATTTTCCTGATGCTGAAAATGAAAAGCTCCTTCAAGCTCCTGATGGAGAATTAGCCATACGGCTGGGGAACTCAGTCATGAGTTAGCGTAGATGGCTTGTCCAAGGCCATTCAGCTGATCTGCATCTCAGCTATGAACCTGGGGCTCTGTCAGTAGGTCACACTTCTAGTATTCCTGGTCCATCTTTGCATCCCGGTCCAGGTGATGCATATCTCCAGTATGAGAGACACTCAACAGTAGTATGTGGTTCCAATGATAACACAGCTCTTCTTCATCTGCTTCTTCAGGCATCTACCTCAACCTCTGATGGCATGCTGACACTCGACCTGATCCAGGAGGAAGACGCCTCTCCAGAGGATCACAGCACCTGCGAAGAGAGTTTCCGAGTGGATCTGGATAAGTCAGTGGCACATCTTACTGCTGGCCGGCGCCGCTCGGATTCAGAGAATGTCAAGTCATCAGAGAAAGGCCGGACAGGGAGCCTCCCGAGACGGGAGGTGACCTCATGGGACAGATCTGGGCAGCGCAATGACTCCTTTGACAAAGGGACCATGTACACCCCACAGGTCCCCAAAAAGCTCTCGCATTCAGAAAAGAATAAATGTGCCTCCATGGAAGAAATCCTGTCTCGACGGGACTCTTCTACGCACCGGGCGGTGCTGAGGAGGGGGCTGGAGGCTCAGTTTGCCTCGGCAGAACCAGAGCAGCTGTCCCGGATACAAGAACTGGTTGCACTGAAACTGGAAAAAACTCAGGAACTGCTGACAGAGGTGAAGGGCTATGGGGAAGGCAAGAGAAAGACCAAGGATTCCAACACCAGCACCACCACCACCACCACCACCACCTCTTCTTCCTCATCATCTTCAAAGTCGGACTCTGAAAGGATCCTGCAGGAATCTGAGAGGTTGCTGGGGGAGGCTTCCTCCACCTGGAGCCAAGCCAAGAGGGTGTTGCAGGAGATCAAAGAGTTGAGGGACCTGTACAAACAGTTTGAACTGCAGCAGGCGGACTCAAAACCCAAACAGAGCTCACAGTCTCAGTACAGGAAGAGCATGATGTGAAGGCAAGCCTTGGGATTGGGAGGGAGGGACAGGGGAGGGCGGCCATTTGGTCTTTTTTTTAATTATTATTATTTACAGTGTTCAAAAGAGTGAAAAGGTGCCTGTTTCACCCAAATTTGCTTCTCTAAGCTTGAACCCTTCCTTTCCTCCACCGCATCCCCTGACGAAACAACCCTGTGTTCCAATAAACTCAGTTACAGTTTATACCTCCTTTTTTAAAGAGCGCCCTTTGCACCACGGGCCCCCAACTTCTGTCATGCTTGGAGGACGGACGAAAGCACCGTTTCCTAGAAAATGCCCCTGCATGCCTGGAGCAGCACGTGCATAACGATGGGGACAGATGCTCTTGCGCTGTATAAGCCCTGGCTTTGCTGCTCTAATGTCTGAGCTGTATCCTGCATTACAGCTCCTTGACCAAGAATCTCGTCTTGTTCCCTCACTGTCCTCTTGGAAATAAATGACAGAAAAAAAAGGTGTCCGTCCCAGCCAATGCTTGGAAGTCCCCATTATCTGGGAACTGTCTCGAAGATGCCTGGAAGTTCAGGCTGACCTGGAGTTTGATGGAAGTCACCAGAGGCATTCGCTGGACTGCGGCTAGTGGGGTTCTGTCCTGGCACAGGTCCCTTTTGTGAACTCCTGGGGTCGGCAGCTCTTACTCTTCTGGTACATATACAGCCCTCCAGAAGGAGGGCTACAGGTATGCAATCCGTGTCCAAACTGAGCCTGTCTGTCCGTTGATGCTTTACAGAACCCCCTTGGCCCCGTGCAATGGGAGTTAGCAGCTAAATGTCTTCCTTTCTGTGCAAATAGAGGATCAAAGCCTTGAATCTAACAGACAGCCCATACGGGTTGTTTGAGGGGGTTGTTTTCTGGCTTTTCCACTTTCATTTCTTTTTTTTTTTTCCTTTTCTTTGAGCTGAGGGCAAATGGAAAAATCAGGGTTGTGTACAGGCGACAGCCGGAAACCAAGAGCCAAAAGTAGTTTTGGTGGGTTTGATTCCGTTCTCTTGTGCGTGCACAGGCTCGGTTTCTACCAGCCAGACTGCAACAGGCAGCCCTTGTTGCTCCCCTAAGATCAGAATCAGGCCTACTGAAATGAAAGCTGAGCCTGTAGAGAGCTCAAATACCTTCACCTTGGTGATGCCAAGCACTTTGCTAAGTAGGTGGCTCAGTTTTCACGCCTTTAAACAGAAAGACAAGAAAGGAGGATGTTAAGATGTCTCACAGGGCTTAACGTACACTGATGTGGTAACATCCAACTGTTACTTTTTTTTAAAAAAAGGAAACCTAATTCCCTTACCTACATTGCAAATAATCCATGAAAATATTAAAACCAACAGAGTTATTTCCTGGTCGCAGTTGGTGTTGTCTATTTTCTTTTAATGGTTGACCTCCCTTGGAAAGGAGATTGGTTACTTTCACTTGTGTCTGGTCAGCTTTACCATTCAGGCTCGTGTTGCTGATGTATAGTTGCCAGCACTACAAAGAAAGCATTTCTGGTTTGTTTTAATTAGTCCTTCTCCCGCTCTCCTGTTAGAATTACTGGTGGAGTTATTACTGTTGGCACTACGTTCCTGAAGATCTTATTATTTACGAACTTATGTCCCTTCCAACAACCGTTTACTTGTTGCTGACTCCAGCACAGCTCTTTGCCCGCTCTTAAAGGACAGTTTTGAAAAGGCATCACTCATTCACCTAAGCTTTTGTCACAGAGCTGCATGCGACAACTTTCCGGGGTTGTATTCCAGCATTTTTATTCTTTCCAATGTTTTTTCTTACCTTTTCTATCACTTGAAGGATCTGTTTGGAAGCATCAGAGGAAAACCGGAATCCCTAAAAGAGATTAAAAAAGAACGCATGTGAGCCACTCTGATATAACCCTTCCCACTCAGCTCTTTGATCAAGAGAACAAGAAAAATATGCAAATATTTTCCAGATGCAACTTTCAGCATTAAAATTAGCCTTGTTTTCAAAATAAGAACGCTAGTCTAAAAACGTGGAGGTTTGAATTGCACTCGATTGGGATGGATATGTGTTGTGACTGGCCTCCTGGACTGATGTCAAAATGTAAGCATGAAAATACACCTGATCCTGACTGTTCAGGGGTCATTAAATGGTCTCAAGTCTTTCCCAAGCATCAAGGTAATACAAGAATTACAGTGCACAAACAGTGCTCGAGGCAGGGATGGAACATTGAGCAGTCACCCGAAACAAGTGACTTTTTTTGTTAGACAGGTAGCCAAGGGCATCTTTATTTCACTGCTGCGTCCACAGGATTATGGACCTGAATCCCATCTGGTATTACCCGGAGGTCTGGGCACAGCATTGCCATCCTTACGTCTCTGCTGTCCAGAGAAAAGGGACGCGTTACACACTTGTCCGAGCTGAGCAGAAATGCGGGACCAGTTCTGCTCTTTGGACCAACCTCTGCAAGCCTTACTTTTTTGTACCTAGAACGAGATTTGGAGGAAATGGTGGAGCTGACTTAGGAAGTGAGGAAAAAACTACTTCCAACCTGGGAAGAATTGCAGTTCTCATCCTGCCGAAACCCAGGAGGCGATTTCCTAGTCCGAAAACCTAAAGGGCCAGGCGCAACGCAGCTCTGGGTGCAGCGTTTCTTAGCTGGAGAGCAGAGCGCTGCCCGGGTACCAAGCTGTGGCGCAGCAGCAGGAGCGGCCGCTTTTCTGCCCCCGGCGCCATACTCTTGCCCTAAAGATGTCCAGCTCTCCCACTCCTCCTGTCTTACCCCAGGCTCTTCTCCACCCTGCGGGGAACAGAGTGCCTCAGGCTAGCACAAGCACCACAGGGGATTCAGGACCATTTTTCAAACACAAGATCCCACATCTGATCCACGCGTTGGCTTCTCCCTCCCTTCTCTCCACCCCAGCTCAGCACTGCTGAGTGGGATCCTGGGAAGATTTACTATTTCCAAAATTGATTAGAAACTTTCTTTCAGAATATGTTCCCTGTCTGTAGAAAGCATCATTTCTGACGGGGCCCAGAGAAAAGGAATAACTTAGGAAGAAAAAAGCCCGTGAGATTTCAGAGTAGAAAACATATATTTTTCACTTAGGAATATTTTTGTATTATACAAAATGTGAATTTTTCCTTAAAAATGTCTCCAAGTCAAAATAAAATGCTTTGTTTTACCAACTGCCCCCCTTCAAGAAGCCTGACACTTTTTTCCACAGGCAATTTCTACATTGTTTTCATTCAAAACAAAATTAAACTCGACTTGTGGAATTCTTCCTAAGGCAGAAATGCCAGGCTCCAACCGGGTCTGATTACCAAGTTGTGAAAACTTCAACCCTGGGCTCAGCCTCTGTGCTGCCGAGCACCGTATATTACTGGGTCATGGCCAAGTAGAGGGTTCTCTGTGTTACTGCGTTATTAGATGCTTCACAAGAATATCTATAAACTCATTGCAACAACAGGAGCCTCTGACTCTAGACATTGCACAAGTTGAAAGGATCGAAATCTCTCTCTCCCTTTCTCCCTTCTCTCTCTTTTTATTCTTTTTTTTAATTTATTTAAAATTTGGCAAAGTCCTCCCCTCTGTCAATCCCACTTCTGGGATTAGAGACAAAAAGCCAATTATGAGGTAGAATGGCATGTGTATGGAAAACCTGCCAGTCACGTTAGCGCTGCTGTTTCTTCCCTTCTTGAGCACAGCTCCCAAGCAGAGAGCCCACGGGGAAGCTGTGGCTGGGTCCCCCCGTGGGGACCCTTCCCGAGGGCAGGGAGAGGTGGGCTGAGCCCGTTTCCTCCCACCCAGCGGGTGCAATTCATCAACAGATCACACTTAGCGACAGTTTATTCTCTATTTAGCCATATAAACGGCTAACAAAGGCACTGAACACACAGCGATTCTCACCCTTATTTTCTCTAATTGAACCACATTCCAAAGGACTAAATAGAAATTTTGCTTTTTTTTTTTTTTCCAAAAAACCCTACAAACTGCAATAATAAAAATGATTCAGCTGCAATTGCAGTGATTCTCTGTAGTCTCTTCTCAGCACGCCTACGCCGAGGAAGCCGTTCACACCAGGGAAGGGGGGTGCAGTGGGAACCCCCTTCCTGTCCCAGGGGGTCCTTGCACCAGGGGATGGGGAGGAATTTATGATGCTGCCATAAAAAGGGATCTTCCTTGTGAATGGATTTGCAGTCTGTCTAACACCTTTAAGTCATCGAAGGAAGGGAATTGCCCTTGAATTGCTGCTGGAACCTCAGAAAAGGATTCCAGCAGACTTTTTTGAGATTTGTGAGGGTTCAGGAGCCTGGTTGAGTTTTATCACAGAAGTCACTCAAACTGAGAACATGCCTGAACACTGAAGTGCTTCACAACAGCCGAGAACGAGAGTCTGTTGTTCTCTAAGGTCCGGCCTGGGGCTGCCTCCTCCCCAGTGCCTCAGGCATAATTCCGACTGTCCCAAGGCAGCAATTCACCCTCACTTCTACCGCAGTCCAGAAAACCAAACACAGAAAATTTGAGCTTCAGTCCGGCAGGCCTACGAGAAGACTGCGCTTTGCAACTGGGGCAACCGCCTGGTCATCTCCAAGACATTAAACTCAAGAGCTGTAGCAGTAATCTCAGCTTCTGAATCCTCTGGGAGCATTGCTGTTCTTGTTAAAAAGCCCCTAAGAATTGTTCTGGGTGCTGGGCAGCAATTTTTCAGGAAGATCAGATGTTAACATGTGAATAAAACAAAGTTGAAAATAAAGAGTTTATTTATACCTGGTCCCTACACAACAGGATGAAGGGCAGAGTCCACCTGGAAGCTGAGAGGTTTTGTATTTTGCTTTCCTGCCTGTCTGGTGCTTAAACTTTTCCCTCCTGCCTCCTTTCCTCTTGCCGGTCCTGCCCCGGGCTCTCCACAGAGGCAGTGTCCCCATGGATGGCCGTGGCTGTGCCGAGAATAAATCAGCAGGCATGGCAGCTTGGCAGGCACACCCCACGCGAGCGTGCGCCTGGGATGCTTCGCAGCATAGCAAGGACAAATTTGCAAGGGGAACAAGCAGTGTCAAACGCGAGCAAATCATTTTTATAAAAGCAGTTGAAGAATTTGAAGAGCAAGATGCCTTTCTGCTTCATGCACCACATGCCGGAGCCTGGGGGGGAATCTCAGAGCTGAAGAAAGCCTGTCCTCCAAGGACTGCGCGTGACACAACCGCAGGAAGGGCAGGCAGATGGCCCTGGCCATGCTGAGCACAGCACCGCAGCAGCCACGGGAGCCGTCAGCCCAGCTCTCAAGGGGACAAGCATCTGCAAGAGGGAGGGGGGTCGGGGCTTATCCCCCCCGCCCCGAGTCTATCTGCAGCACCCATGCTTGGTATCATTGAAAGGAGGGGAATGAAAAGCCTCAATTCTCTGTATATTGAAGAGCTGACACATAAATCAGAGTGAGCTGAATGCCTGAAGTAGTTGGTGCAAGAAGATCTATAAATGTAAAATAGGAATTGGTATCATGGAAGTGCTGACTGTGGTTTGACTTCTGTGTGTGCCTGGGGGAGGCGGGGGCTGCGCTGTCTGCCGAAAACAGAAGTCAGGGACTAAGGTGTTGAGCTGTGGAGAGAACTGAAACTCCCTTTCACAAAGGAAATTTCCAGACTGCTTTTACTCCAGAAAATCGTTCCCAGTTTCTCCTTCAGGGACATTTCCAAAAGCCTTTTATTTTGATTTCTGACTTTCTTCCCTTTCAGCTGTCATCTACAGTATTATGCAAACATTTACAATGAAAAACATTAACAATGAAATGGCAAATCCACTCAGAGCGCTGAGCACTTCAGCGCTCTCCGAACTGCTCCCTTCCTCCTCCTCAGTCTTCCCCTGTGAAATCCACCAGCTGAGCAGCACATCTGGGTCTCGGGGGAACCCTGGATTCTCGTGGAACTGGTCCCCTGAACCACCTCCCAGGGCCTTCAGAGAAAAGGAAGACAGCTGCCTCTTTGCTGCTCTCCTTCACACTCTCCATCATTCCTGTCTCAGTTTGCCTTTGCAGTTCAGCAGCTCCCGGTTTAGGAAGTTCCTCCTGTCTCGTTCTCTGCTCAGAAGGGTGATGGGAGAGCAGGAACCATGTGATGAACCAGGGGCTCTCACTTTGCGTAACTGCAAGATGCTCCTCGAGGTCAGGTTTCGTTGAACACCTCTTACAACCCCTTCACATGCACACACACACGACCTTGCCCCGGCCTCATCACTGAGATATCTGTCAGACAGAGCAGGGTTATGCTGTGTGGAGACATCGCCGGCTCCTGAAGGCAGGGTGATGGCACCCACTGCTCTGCAGCCCAGCACGCTGCTGGGTTCGGCAGCTCCCAGGACAGTTTAGAGCCACATGGGGCTGGTTTAGAGCCACAGCTGGAACACCAGCCACACCAGCAGAGACAGAGCCACAGGACCCTCACTACCTGCCAGTTCAGCCTGCGCCTCGGTGACAAAAGCCGGACAGACCATATCCCTCACGTTAATGCTGTCGGTGTGCCCAGTGTTCAAGTGTTCAGGGTCTGGGGAAAGCATGGGGGATTTTTTAGTTGAGGAACAACTTCATTTTGGCTTTATGCCCGAGGGTTTCACTGAGTGCAGAGAACAGCACAGTGGAAAGTGTTTCCTGATGCACCCCCGCCACATCCTTGTTTCTCGGGTGTTAAAACTTTGAGCATTATTTAAGACTTGCCCAATCCTTCTTTCTGCACAGCTGTAATGTACTAAGGAACCTGCCCTTGATCCATCTGCGGAATATTTTTAAAGAAGCTTGTACCTGCCTACCCGTTTTTTCAATAGGAAACAACCTCCCTTGATTCCATTGTAGGGAAACAGTTCACAGCTCCCCCCGACCTTCCAAAAAAATGAAATGGCAAAAAGCGCCTTTAAAGAAAACTTCCTCCCAACTTAGCTTCCATAATTATCACTTTATAAGTGGCAGAGATCCACTGAAGGAGAGGGGACCACAGCCCCTCATCAGAGACTCTCAGCAGTGCTCTGCTCGCAGGGATTTGCACCCCAAGCTCCCTGCTGCCGCTTACCACCGTCCAGCGCTGCGGGGAGGAGCGTACCAGCACCGGGCAGGCAGCAAACGAGGCACCGGCTTTTCTCTCCCTCTCCCTCCATGCCCCATCTGATTGCTTCAGCCACGTACTCCTAGATAACTTGAAGGCTGTGTATTTCTGGGAATTCCACCCCTCCTCCACATCCGAGCAGAAGACATCACCCATCCACCCTGCCTGCCCCTCCCTACCCACCAAACTGGCACTGAATTTCAACTGGCACAGCTGGGAAGAAGCCTAGGGCCCCCTATCCTCCCCTCAGAATAAATAATGAATGGTTTCCAGAGGACCAGGAGCTATTTGTATCTGAGCTGCAGGAACCCACAGCAAACAAAAGGCCCTGGGAAGAACTGAATGGTGACTATGATGTAAATGAAGCAAAGCTGGGGGCGATGGGGTGGGAAAAGAGAGGGTTTAGAGACAGTTATATGAGTCTTTAAAAAACAAGCAGGCGACAGCCCAGAGGAGTGAGCTCTAGGAGACTCTGCTGAGCTTGTGCAAGGAGCGCATGTACCCGTTGAAGGAAGGGTGGGAGAGGGAAGGAAGGAACACTGTTCCTGCCATCGTTACATCTCTTGTCTGTTAAAGAAGCTGAGCAGAGTGCAGGGGGAGCAGAAAAGCCAGCTGTGCACTGAGAGGCTGCTCCAAGCGTCCCGGGGCCCATGCCGGAATGGTTGAGTCCAGGCTTCTCCTGCTCCATGAAGCTCCTGGCTCTACCTCCTTCACCGATTCGTAGATCTGAGCAAGTGCTTAAGCATTTGACTGAATCCGGCTCCTCTAGCAGAGCCTGCCGGTTTGTTCTCCATGCTGCAAGAGGGCGGGTGTGACACTGAAGTATCAGGGCTCTGTGTCACAGCCCAGCCCGTCCAATACCCCAGGCCAATTCCTGGCCTTCTGGCAAAAGCAAAGGATCTCAGGGACTCAAGAGTTTTAGTTATTTGCTGGAAGGTTTGTCCAGGACGTGCTGATCTGCCAACACAGCCCTCATCAAAACACCAAAAGCTCCAGCCTGTAAGAAGCAGCTGGTCTGCCAGGCCAGATAATGAACAGCCACGAATGGCCCTCGGCTGCACCAGCTTCCACAGAGCTGCATTAACTTGTACCAACCATGAAACCAGCAGGAACCCATGCATGAGGACCTGATCCACACAACTGGCAAGCACCGGTGCTGGGATCGGGCAGCTGAAGGATGCTCCGACACTCACAATCCATGCTGAGAAGCTTGCAAGGCTGCAGTGGCCCTGCCTACCTGCTGGGAAATCCCTGCTGTGCACGGTGGTGGAGCTCACTGACCCCGGTGTTCCATCTCCCATTTTACTTGGAAGTCCAAAGATCCTCCACATTGAGGTTTGATTCATCACGCAGCAACAACCAGCTCCAGGAGCGACTGATCAGAACTTCAAAGCACAAGGATGCATAGATTAGAGAACGGTTCAAAATCCATTTAATTGGAATTCTGCGAGATTACCCTTTATGTCTGCTTTGCTGTGTGAGAAAGGAACATTCTCCTCTTTCCCTTTTCTGTATCCAATAATTGAAGGAATCAAATCGTTTGCAAGCCAAGACAGTGACCCTGAACTTCATGAATACGCATGGCTAATGAGCCACTTCGGGTTTATCCCCTGATGAGTCATGGCTCAGAGCAAAACAAGAATTTTCAAAAAAGCTAGAAGGGAATGTAAGGGCTTGGGTCGCTCCCTTCTCCGAGAACGCCTACATGGTTTAGGAACACAAATGCCACTGAAAGGTCAATCAGGAAGGCATTAATTTTACCTACCTTTAGCCATTTAGCTTCCTTCCCCAGAAACGGTGCTTATCTTGGTATGAACAAATCACCCTCTACAGGTATTGATTTCTTTCCATTAACTGTATGCAAGCCCAAACAGTTAAAATTTGGAGGAGATGATTCCTGTCCATAAGCAAAACACCATGTCATGTCTCTACCCCGTTTAAACTCCTTGGAAAGCCTTGGTTTCCACATATATTGCACAAAGGGGCTTTGAAGGTGCTATTTTTTGCTGCAACTGCTCAAAAGAATATTTACAAACATGATACTGATTTTATTGTTGCTTGATCTATCAGTTCTTTTCCTCTTTGCCTTGTATTTCAGGTTCTCCTTTCCTCTTCTTAAAAAGGGGATTTGGGAGGGGGAAATGGAATGGGTTGTTGCTTTTGGAAGATCTGCACTGATTTTTATGTAAATTAAACCTTCCATATGTACAGACTCCGGGACATTGTTCCAGTCTGCTCCAGCTCTGTTTATTTTGATTGATTTTAAGGCTGTGATGAAAAGAATTTTTTAAATTAAAGAAAAATTTAAAAAAAAAAAGCGCCTTTCTTAATGGGTTTTATATAACTCGAATCGAGTGATGTTTCCAGGGCTAACATCAAGCACTTTTTCATACTGATGAACTGGTTGCTCCACAACAAGTCTTTTGCAATGGAAGGGCTACGCTGCCGACCCAGTGAGATGGATGGCAGTAGCACAAGCCAGCGTGTGTCACTGCTTGCAGTGACAGGCAAGGGCAGCGATCAACGCTCCCTGCTAATGCTGCAGCAGCCCTTGTTAATGGAAAGCTGCCCCCGCCAGCAAACTCAAGCAAGTCACTGCCTTATAATTGTATTAAAGCAGTGGTTAAGGCGGGAGAGGCATTTAGTTCCAATTTTAAAAGTACTGAACTGCTTGAGAACCATGTGTGACCTCTTGCAACCCGGGCAGCGCCAACAAGATGCTGGTCTCCCCAGTGATTCCCCTCGTATTTCAGAAAGCCTGTAGCAGTGCTGCTACGAGTTGAAGCCTTTAAAGAAGCCAGCACAGGCTCTGTTTCATGCTGAAAACCAGCAGAGCAGCTGAAAGGTCATGAACACCAGCTGGCAATGCTGCGGTACCTGATACCCCCAAGCCACCCTGCCGAGCCCTTTAGGCAGGATTCAGTAAGTCCCTCAAGTGTCTAAGAAGGACGGTGTTTTGGGGACTGGGAGAAGAGAGGCAGATGACAAGGGAGGTTACCAGAGGGCAGGGGCAGCTAACGGCGCAGCTGGGACTCGGAATATTTCCTCCCTAAACCTTTGCCATTAACTGAAAGCTGGTTTAGGCTGGAGGAAGGGAGGGAATTCCTGTCACTCCCAGGTTACTGTCGGAGCCTCCTCTAATGAGGAGTAAGGAGGGAGAGGCCTTAGCTTGGGTAAATCTCAGACTCGCTGCGGTTGAAGGAAGGCCAGCCACAGAACCGGAGCTCTCTGCCATGGCGAGGTCCAGTTTGCAGCTCACCAGCTGCCTGCCCCCAGACCTCGCTGTCTCCAAGGCAGAGAATTGTGGCTACTGCTTTATCCAGCCCCGTGGGACTGGGCACTAGCCATGTCTGCCCGCTCAGCATGCACTCCCTGCAGCCTGTTTATGTCACCTGCACTGCCAGAGAGCCAGACATCCTACAGTACCACCGGCGTCATCTTTTACATCGCAAGCTCAAGCCCCGGACATTTTCAGCTCTTAGAATTACAGCTCCCTCCTACACGTTTCCTTAAAATATGCAATAACACACCACACCCAGCAGTATGAGAATCAAGGCAATTTTTTGTTTCTTTTACTACTATGACCTACCTCAGTATCTGCTCTCAGCAGATCAGTGTCACAGAGGTATCTAACACTGTTAAAAAGACCCTCTTTGGGCTCATGGGGGGTTTAGATAACACTGGCCGTGTCCCAGCCAGGCTGGCCGGGAGTGAAGGAGAGGCAGGAGGCACCGCAAACTCATGGAGAGCAGAGCTCACACCTGGGTGTCCCGCACCGTCCGGCTCGGAGCCAAGTGCTCTGCCTGTATTTGCCAGATATTTTCACTCAGCGATTCCTGTATCAGATGTAATAGCCTGGGCTTGAATCTGAACTTTGTACCTTAGCATAATTCTGTGGAAGGATATTTCTCTTTACTGACGTTAATAAAATCGCTCTATCTGTTGGTAACAAAGGACAATGTTTGTTCTCTGGGACCTCTTCAACAGTAACTGGTAGTTTGCAAAAAGCAAGCGAACAGGCTGGTTTTACTATAACAGTGATCCAAGTGGCGATAGGAAGAACGGGTTGGAAAAACAGATTTAAAATACAGAAAAATACAGTAAACTCTTCCATGGTTTCCACGATTTCCAGGCTTGCTCTTACAGCCTAAGAAATGTCCTCTTTCTTGGTTCATATTTCAACAACCTCACCTGCATATGCCAAGTCTTACAGACTGGTTTCAAAAAATCACTCTTTAAAAATCAGATGGAGAATAAAAACATTCAACAGCTGTAGGAGTTGGCCTATAGGATTTCCACCCCACTGACGGATTTGCAAACCCTATTCTCAATTTATAAATGTGAGCCTAGTTTTATTAACCCTGCTTCAGATTTACAGATCCTATTAGAGATTTACAAATCACACCAATCTACCCTAAAGGAAAACTGATTTACAAACCCGCATGTTCTGCTTAGGCAACACGCCCATGTCACGATAAATAACCAGCTGTACAAACTCCATCCCCTTTTTTTTTATCTCAGACACGCTCGGTCTGAGCCCTCTGTTGTGACGATGCAGAGTCTGATGAAGAAGGAGGTCTCCACAGTGGAAACCAAGATATTTCAGAAGTCTGAAAAACAAGCTGGACAGATTTTCCTGTGCTTCCTGCATCGAGATGCTCTGGAAAGACCTGAAGAACGAGCTCTCGTTTTCCAAGGCTCTGTGTTGAGTCTCATGCAGAACTTAGAAAAGCAGAAGCAGTAACCTAAAAAATAACTGACAACTGTCTCTGCCGGACCAGTGAAGCAATAGAAATTACAAACCCTCTGAGATGAGATCGTCTTACAGGAAGAGCTTTAGAGAATCAATACAGAATTCTTTTTGCCTGCTGATGTCTCTAGCTTTTTGGGAATCTCACTTAGTTGCGTGACTCCAGGAGCCTGATGATTTAAGAAAAACACCAAAAATGAAGGTTGTTGGCAAAGTGGAATATCATTGCAACCACTTTTCTCCACTTTCTAATCCTCACTTCTGACTACTCCTTTTTTTTTTCCCTGAACCCCATTCCTCAAACTCTGCTTTCTCCCTTCTTGTCCTATAAATCACTTAGTTTCCCAAAGTATCTGTGGACATTTATTCTGGTCTTTACTTCCAAGATAATCTCACCATTCCAGTATGAGCCACAGCTCCCCTTCCTGTCCTCATTCTTGCATTTGATCACCCTCTCCTTACCCCTTGCTAGTTTTTTCCACCTCTCTCTCTCTGCCCCCTCCCTGCCAGCCCCTTGGATGGTCCCCTGCCTTTGATGGCATTTCCCAAAACACTGGCATGTTGCAATGAACCCTAATGGAGCTTCAAAGCCAAAGCGAGCACAGACGTTGCTTTGTCCATCACACACCAGTTTTGTGGGTCTATCCATGCGGGAATAACACTGCACAAAGAGGGCATGCTTGGCCAACGGAGGAGCAACAAGTCTGCCATTCCCTGAAAGGGCCAGCTGTATTGTCCAGTGTGTCAATTATGTCAGCTCTGGAGACAAAATATTGTATCATTATAAGAATAAAGAGCACCCTGGCAGAGCAGCACAGAAAAGAACAATTTTGAAACTTGTTAATGGCTAAGAAATCTTGCTTATGCACAACTCTGCACAACTGTGCCTTGAAAACACATGCAAGATGGGAAGAAGGGGGCTGAGAAGAAGTATTTCTCATTGCACTGTAGGGAGATCAGCTCGGGCCCTGGATTCTTAGTTAAGATGTAGGCAAAGTGTCTCCTACAAAAATAGCTGCAATTTGCTTGACAAATGCCGATGAGCGTGTGAGTGTTGTTTTGCTTCCCTTGTCAGCTGCCACTCAGCTTCCCTTCGCCCTCTCTGCCTGCTTCTCCGTCTCCTTCTCCTTCTCCATCTCCGCAGCCAACCCCAAACCCTGTCTCGCTCCAGCTCCCAGCCAAATAAAGAGCGTCAGCGCGAGGAACCCCAGGTGCGTGCAGGCACCCAAGCACCCACCCAGCCCAGCAGCTGAGCCAAAGAGGCTTTTTTTGGGTTATTTCCACCTCCCCAGCTCAAAGACAGGCTCTCCCTCCCTCTTCTGCCTTTCTGAAGAAATAACTGCGAGGCACCTGGGAAATGCCTGGGGTATTACCAGTATACAACAGGCTGGGAAAAGAGGTTTGAAAAACAAACAAAAAACCCCAATATCAACAGGGGGCCAATAATCCCAATAACAACACCAGGGGGGGTGGGGTATGAAGATTTTCCACAGCCACTTTTGATGAAAACAATGACAAAATGTATATTATAAATTTACTTTTCCACAGAAAAAGTTGGGCTTTTTGTCAAATGAAGCAAACCCCAAATATTTCCATTTTTAAATTCTTCTGCAGTACATCAAGGGAGTTGTAGTTAATTCCCTTTGCATTCCTCTCTGCATCCTGATGGGCCTCTTTTGGAGACGGGAAGACAGCCTCGTAGCTGGGGCCCATAGATCATCTTCACACTGTACTAATTTTCCTTGAGAAAAACAAAGAAAACAAACCAGCACATCTGAAATTCTTATGGTGTTTTTTCTATCCTCTTCCAGCACACACATGACCTTCTCTTTCCACTTAGCAAAACCGGAGGGACAGAAGAAATGTGGCCCCCATGGTAAGAGATCTGGACGGTTATGGTGAGAACTCCTCCGAGCATCAAGGACACAGGGACCCTTGCAGTCCTGTACCTCTGGTCTTTAATAGTCATTTAGCTGAGGATAAGTGAACCACAAGGAATTCTGGTTGCACGCATTGCCAACTGTGTGGCACACGCAACCTGGACGTCCAGCACCAGGAGCTGGAGCTGCTGTGGTTGTCATCGCCCCAGGCCGATCAGGCTCCTTCTAGCCTTGCCCCGAGAATTTTAAGTGGGAGGGAAAATGAGGAATGGGACAATCTTGCTTGTGCTACAGATGCTGAGAATGTCTGGCCACCATTTTGGCAACACCTCTGTGGTGGCTGCCACCTTGTTTGACACCGATGATGGAACACTTGATCTCCACGTATAACAGTTACTGCTGAAGCCAGTGCTGCTTGGACGGTGCTGTAACAGACTTGTACCCTCCATGGAATTCAGTCCCATCTCTTATTTTCATAGGTCGCTAATGCCCTTCAGAATCAGTAACTCAAAGCAAACGCAACAGGCCAGATACAGAGAGCAGCTGCAAAACTGAATTACTGCAAGGCCTCTTTAAAGCAGAAGGTGACTATTAAGAGCCTTTTGGTGGCTATAAATAGAATTTATACACACTTGGAGGCAACTTTTACACTGCTGGAGTGAGGTAAAGGACTTTGGTATAAGGAGG
Organism: Larus michahellis; assembly: GCF_964199755.1. Lineage (NCBI taxonomy): Eukaryota > Metazoa > Chordata > Aves > Charadriiformes > Laridae > Larus > Larus michahellis. The sequence goes on from NC_133919.1 coordinate 1,135,009, forward strand.
AAATAGGCCTGTGCTGTTTAAATAGCAGTGGTCCACATCCTGGAATTATATCTTACAAAAGCAGTTCACAATAATAAAATTATGGTGGATAAAGTCATATTTCTCCAGCAGTTTCCAGTCTTGAAGCCTTCCACTGCATTAAGGGGGAAAAAAAAAAAAGAAAAGCCCCCAAACCCCAGAATGGAGCATAAACAATTGTGACTCATGCCAGAGGGTTCTGTCTGGTGGGGTGGGTGGATAAATACAGTTTTCTGATACAGCTGATAGTTCCTGCTGCGCAGAAGTATTTCTTGGAGTTACTGATGAAGGAAACTGCAGAAGTTTTTGCTTTTTTTTCTCTAATAAGGCAAATGCCTTAAAAAGATAAGGCAAGATCTATTTTTGCAGAAGGTGTAAAGCTATAGCCCCTCTGATACACCAACTATGATGGTAAAATATGGTGGAAAAATATGTTCAGCATACACTTAGCATAAAATCAATGGGATTCAAATGCACTCCATTATGTTATTGGAGCTGGGTGGATTTTTTTCTGGACACCTGTATGAGCAGGTGTAGATGAAAACCCCGTCCTGTGGGCTGGGGAGCAGAGGGTGGCCTGGAGCTACAATGAAGCATGACTCTGTGCCTTATCCATTTTACCCCCATGGGGCAATTAGCTTGATGCGGACGGTTGAACTTTTGAAATAAAACGTTCCTCTGGAGATGCCCATCTTTCCATTGATCACAGAGAGGCTGCTGACAACTAGGTTACTAACGTCGAGATCCTGTAAATTACCTGCTCAGAGAAGTGCCAGGGATTTACTGCCTGCTAAGTGCATGTAAATGGGCAGCTATCTGCCACAGAGAACAGCTCTCACCAGAAGGGAATGCACTTCCACTGACCTCACTTACCATAACATGCCATTTTTCAGTACATTTTGTGAAAATCTTAGGCTGCTTTGAGAACTGCAGTGTATTGAGAAGACAGTTTTATTTCTGCAAATGTCCTGCTTCGAGAGAAGTTGCTCTATAGGAAAACCTACTTAAGCATATAAGGGTATATCTATCTCGAAGTGTTTCTGCTTTGTTATTGAGAGTTGTCTCTTCCTAATGGAAAGCACGGTGCTTCTATCCTTGGAGTACTGGAGTATTGAAATCCTCTTCCAAGTCCCAAGAGGGAGAGGAAAAAATAGAAAATAGTTTGACCTACATTCACAAGAATAATTATTGACTTAACAAGTTCCAACCAGATTTTCAAATTAAAGCTCAGCAAGAACAGACCCACTTCCCTAAAAAAAAGAAAAAAAGGAAAAAATTTAGTCTTATTGTATGTCAGATGTACATGTGTGCAGTGATCAGATGTAAAGGTATCCCTGGAATATGCATGTATGAATATTTGTGTGTGCTTGCACCTCTTTAGGAAGGAATTCTGTTTTGTCATACATTGTCTGGTGCCTTGCAGTGTGGGTCTCTGCCCTTCGACTGGCAATTTCTGCACACCGAGCAGGAAGATGTGTGGCAGGATACATACAGGCTACAACCATTCCTCAGAACCTACGGGATCAGTACTGGGAACACAACTGTGAACCATGAACAAAAACTGCCCGAAAAGGGCACGTTTAGCATTTCCCTCTCGTGGCCACATGGAAGCCAGAAATCCAGCAGCTGTGAATTCACGAGTTTCAGGATTATACCTACAAACATCAGCACGGAGACACTTCCTGTCCCTGGGATTAACATCTGAGAAAGAAAGAGGAAAAGGCCTTCAAATAGCAATACTTGAGACTGGAGTTAAAAAGCCCTGCCGAGCCGTTACCTGCTACTAATGAACTGGAAAATAGCGCATCATCATTGTATGATTCTGGCACATAATTCTGGATTCTTTCCGAACTCCAACGAGAAGTATTTATTAAAAATTTCTGGCTTTTTCTGCATAATTATGAACAGTGTTAGTGTCTCCATCTATTGTAAGTCCTGGATTGTTTCTAGGATTTCTTTTCTCTAAATACAATTTTAAATACACCTTATTTTGTCCTTAAAACTGACAGCCAGGAATTTCTGTCTTAAGTTGCCTTTTTTCGTTCTGTATTTCATGCACTTCATAAAACTAATTCATAATAATTGCTCTCAATCCCTCCATCTTGTCATTTCTATTTGTTACATATTGCTTTTTTTGTTCTAATTGCCATCTTTGCACTGAGTCTGTGCCAGATGGACTCTCTTGAAGGAGAAATTATGGCTCTTTGGCAACTTAATGCGGTCTTTTTACAGACTCATCCATGTTAATTTGTGTCTTTCCATGTGAAATCCTTTGCTGTCAGTTTTGACTCTCAGTTTCCTTCATCTTTGGGAGATCAGTCCTGCAGCAGTACATCACATGGGGCTGTTACTGGCTGAGACAGTCCTCTGTTTGCCTGTTCTGAATGTCACCAGGTCACAACCATGGAGCATCCCTGCCTGAACATCCACTGGCAGTGGCCTTGCCACCACCCTGTCACTTTGCTGATGGCTCCACGCCCTCGGGTACCGTCTCTCAGGCCTGCCAAATGAGGGGTAAACAAGCACGTAACCATACTTCTTCCCAAATCCTCCTGAACAGATGCTAATCTTTCCTCTCTCCCCGGCAAGCAGAGACTTCCAGCCCATGTCTCCACCTCTATCCCCATCCCCTCTGGCTGCCTGGGTCTGGGCTAAGGCTTTGTTGGGTTTGAACTTCCCTCCTGTGTGGCAGGAGGTGCTGGGTGGGCAGAGGGGAACCCCCAGGCACAGGCAAAGAGGCAGCAGAACTGCAGGGGCAACATCACTGAGCACCGAGTCCCTCACTCCGCTAATGTCATCTTTGGCCATCTCCAGGTGCCAAAGCTCTGGGAGATACCTGTCCTGTCTGAGTTTTGGTGGAAGCAGAGGATTGCAGGAAGCTGAAGCCAGCTGTGGGCATTTCCTGGGCTTTGGTTTTGACTTCTGTATGCTTGATGTCCAGGGTGAATGTCCGACAGACTCCCCTGTTTCCCCACTCCTCCCTTTCTCAGCTTCTTCCTCTTCCTTTATTCCCTGGAGGGGATCTGGGAGAATCCTGGGGTTTCTGCACCTCCTTTCCAAATCTGTTTTGGAGCACAAGACAAAGTGGTTCTCCTCTGACAGTCAGGAAGTGGCAGCTGGCATAAAAGACGATATTAGGGAAAGCAAACTGATGAAAAAGCAGATCTATATAACATATCTGTATACATATATTTTATATGTATACTTTTATTTATTTTTTTATATATATATATATTCCCAAGTGATTTGGGAATAGCAGACACTACAATGGCTAGTGGAGACTGTAATAAGAGATGTATTGACAAGCCTGGAAGCCTGTCTCCTGCCATCAAGTGTTTGTTTTCAGGAACTAGAACACGTGGTATGAATTGGGCAGCGAGCGTTCAGCACGAAGCAGTCGGTATTTCAAAAATGCTTCCAGTCCACTGGGGTGAGACCATGCTCCAGGAACACAGCTCAGAGCCGGCAGCTTCTCAGTTATTAATTCCTTGGCAACTTTGCCCAAGAAACTTGATCTCTGTGTCCCAGTTTCCCCTGTCTGTATGAAGATAATAATCCCTCATCCACCTATAAAAGGATGTGGAGGGATTGATTAAGCAGCAGTCAATGCACAACACGTTCATTTTCAAGGCAGAGCCCGTTAACGAGAAGAGCTGTTCATGGGAGTTACTAATAAGTCTCAGAGCATCCCTCCTCCCCAGCACTAGCATTCCTTCCCTTCGTGTGGGGTCAGAGGTGGTGTTTTGACACTTCTGCTGTTTAACTTGACATCTGGTAGAGAAAAAGTTGAAAATTGTAGCTAGTTGTACTTTTTGGAAATGTTTCTATCAGCCTGGCACAAGAATGGCAAATCATCTGCTCTATTTTCAGACATATCTATTTTGTTTGAGTTTATAAAATGTCCCCAAGGGACCAAAAACTATAGTGAGCCTTCCACTGTATTAATTTTTAAGTTTTTAAACAACTCTTCCTCTGTTTTGAAACAACTCTTCGTTGCTCAAAGGGAAGACAACTTTAAAAAAAAAAAAATCTTTGTAACTTTTCTGAATATTTGGGAGAGGTCAGACAAGCCAGAGTTCAAAGGGCTGGAGATCAGCCCCTCATGACACCAGTGGCTTTGGAGTTATGCATGTAAATGATTATTGCTTCTTCCAAAACCCTTCCCTTCAGGCTGACAGAAAGGAGACACTTCATAGCTCTGTGGTGAGAATAAAGAGTTCATACATGCATGATAGGCAGACAGAGGGTATTATTCAGAGCTGTAAGAATTAGTAGCTTACAGTCTGATATTGAACAGTGTGCAAAGGACTGGTATTAATTGGAACTATCCAGCAGAGATGTGGACATAATTATTTAAAGGACTAACTCTCAACAGATGGACTTGGTCATGGCAAATGCATAGTGGAACTATCTAAAGAGGAAAAATGCAAATGCCCTAGAAGGGAATTATTATTTTGAAGGATGCAGGCAGCCTTTGGCTATTAGGTGGCAGATGATTCTGTCCAGCCACGGAGAGCCTAAAGAGTAGTATCTTTAACATTTTTCTTCAAAAATCTGCTCACCTTGCCCTCACAAGCCTAAGAGAACCAGCAAAGGGTCTGGATTGACTGTAAGAACATCAGCGTGACGGTGATGATGGGTGCTGTGAATGCAAGCCGTGGGATGGTGACTTCCCTTGAGATTCCTCGTGAGGCAGCTTGTGGGGCGCTGAAATACAGTGGCACGAGGGACATGACAAGCTCACATCTGAGACAGGTGGTGAGGCAGACACAACGGAGAACCTGGGAATTTGCATAATGGTCCTCCTGTTCTTGATAGCCATGTGATCATATGGCATCAGCCTAAAGATACTCCCCCTCGCCATCAGATCAGACATCTTAGATGCAGTGGGATGGGGAAACTGCTGGCAGGGGGGAGAGAAACAGCAGAGACAGCTAGACAATCTCAGATGGAGGTGCTTCAGGGAAAGGTGGTACTTCACCTTTTCCCAACCAGGAGTTCCAGTTCCTGAGCAGATGGCTCTGCTAGATCCCTCTATGTTCTCAGTATTCATAAACAGACTGAGGAAATCGCAATTTTAACGCAAAAGCTTTTCATCAGCAGCTGAAGTCCTGTGGCTAACAACAAAATGGAAGGACAGTTTTATAACCAAGAATATCTTCCTTTCTTTATTAAGCTGCTGATCCTTACGCACATGCATAATTTTGGTTGCATCTAGTTCATATCCTATCATAACTTTTAGTGTGGATTGCTGGATCTCCTCTTTAAAATAGGATGCTCTTGGATGGACATTACTCCATGCTGGAGACATGGAGACATTACTCCCTGCCTGCTGGGCAGACCATGGGCTTCAGGTTGGTCTCAGCCCTCTGAACACGTGGGATCCTGCATGTTTTAGTGTGCAGAGTGAATTTGGTCACTCCCCGAGGGACGGATCTTCGTGTGTGAGTGGGGAAGAAGACAGAGCAGAGAGCAAGGAATCAAACAGAGTACACCAAACCTAACCTTAGCAGGGGTCCTCCTTCATCTCACCAGCACTTCTTTAGTGCCTGTTGTTGTAACACCCAAACAAGTCTCAGCAGGGAGGAAAATACTGATGATGTTGAGTGTTGAGAGAGCCTGAGTGTATGAGATGGAGAAGCAGCACTGCCTAAAGGTTAGAGCCAGCAACTGGGAGACAAGCCTGGTTTCACTGCTGTTTATGCTGTAACATAAGTCACTTGATTTCTTCAGAACAGCCTCCCACTTCCTGTGAGCCAAGTGTTCTTCCTTCCAACCCACTTGCTGCTATATATAATCTCAGCACTGTCTACCTTTTTTGCAGTTCAATCTGGGAGTCATGCTTCTCAGAAATCATGAGATGGCATGCAAGATCATGCAGGTTCTTGGAAGAGCATAGTTTGCATGCCTGCTCTTGGCTGCTTGCTTTCTGATCCTTTATAGGTCACAGGGTCACTTTGTAAGGTTTATGTCTGTTGGCAGGAAAGCAAAATGGTAAAGTGCTGTAAACAAGAAGCCTGGCTCACAAAAATAACATTTGGCCTCTGTATGTCAAATACATAATTGGGAAAATCAGTTTATCTGTCTCCTTGTTCAAGCAAGCTAAGCAAATTTGCCTTCTGCCATCTGCTTCCTCCCTACTTTCAGTGAAGAGTTAACCTACCAAATAGTCAACATGAGGCAAAATCACAGATAAATCTGACTGTACGCTATTGGGAAAAGAACGGTTTGTAGCAGCAGCCTCCTCATCTGTTATGTAATAGTAAAGTTAATTTCTCCAGAAGTTTAGTCTAGAACAGAGATCTGTCATCAGGTATAAACTCTGCTTATTGATCACTGCAGGGATTGCAGCCACTTCTGGAATGGAACCAGGCAGCTCTTCAACACCACACACCAGTGAAGGACAGCCGCTCCCTCTCCTTAGCACACTGATGGGTGACTGGGACTCAGGGAACCAGAGCAGCTAGCTGATTTGTCATATTTCCTGGAACACCAATCCTTTGCTTCCCAGGACAGGAACTAAAGACATAATCAGCTGGAACAGGAAGAGGACGTGAGGTGAACCAGACTCAGCAGCTTGCTCCATGACACAACGCTTCCATGTGCACCTTGGAATCACAATGACTTTTGTGGACACCCAGATTAATTACAAACAGCCTCCGATTTGCTCTCAACTATTGCTGGTGTATCTTTCCCATGAAAGATATCTCTAGCGTTACTCCTACCTGTATCTACCGACCTGTCCATCTTTTTCTGTTGGCCTCCGTTACACTGTATCTGACCCTTTGCACTTTTCATACAAAAGTCATATTTTCATATTATCCATCTTTTTAACCAAAGACAGCATTTTCTTCTGGTGTGTACAAGTAATTCTACAATGTTTGCCGACTAGAATCTGCTTCACAGAACCAAAGAATCCATCACAGCAGATCGAGGTAGCTGTCACTACTACTAGTAGAGTGCATTACTACTAAAAAAAAGTGGCAAAGAATGTGAAAATGTAGACAAACCAGTATAATTCCTAGTACGATTTCAGCATACAATGTTGTATTTATCTAGGATTTTTGTACGAATTATGTGATTAAATGTTGACTTTTTTATGATTAAAAAGATAGAAAAGATTGCCTTTTATTGTGGGGAAACTGAACTTTAGAGCTGGGGAATGTCTTACTTGGAATCATCAGCAAAGCTAAGGCAGAAGGAGCACCACGCGTGACCATTGTGACCATTCATAAATATGGTCACAAGCTCACACTGAAAGGATTAGACTTGAACTCTTCTAAAAGAACCAAATGAACTCTAGCGCGCCACAGGTGGACCCAAACAGACTGGAGAGCAAGGGCCAGAGTCTCCCACACTTCAGCAAATGGGAGCATCTGCTGCATGGAACAGAGGTGATAATGCCTTGTTATACAAAATGTGGGTGATAGCTCAAATGGATGCATTTAAAAATATAAAAAAATACATGTATCATATCTTAATGATTTTCCTCTGACAATCCAGTCACCCTTATAGTGACTCAAAATTTTCTGCTGTTGTAGCTTTCCTCAGACACTCAGACAGCTTGTGACCTTGTTTATTCTTTAGTGTTAGAAACATCACTGTCTGTATTTTAAGATGCCTTAAAAACAACTTCCCCTTTTACACTGCCTTCTATACAGTTTTCCGTCCTTTTCTTACTGCTTAGCAGTTTAGAAATGTTTCCATTACAAAGAAAAACCACCTGCCTTAAATCACAATATTCACGAATTCAGAGGCAAAAAAGAAGATACTTGGTCACATGAAGCTCTCATCATACAGAAATCCTTGTCATTTCAGCTGAACCTTAATAAATATCTGCCTCCTAAAGTTTCTGTTCAGTGGAGTGTGTGAAATAGCACAGGAACAGGTTTGTGCTCATGCGGTCAGCATGCGGCATCAAGGCCAGCTCTAGGAAATGCAGTACCTTGTGCAGGGCAGTACGAGGTGCAAGGCAGCAGGCCCCTGCATTTCACGGCTACCAGTTCTGCTTCCTCGGAAGCCCACCCTGAACTGGTTTCCAGGGGTAAGCTTGGCTCCGGCCTCCCAAGCTGCAGGGTAGGTGTAACAGCAGCCCCACTCTGCTGGTTTCAACCCCCTCTGGCTCAGCTGGTGAAGGTGGCTGTTGTGACCTACAGTCCACTGGTGGGCTTGTTCCTGATCCAGCTTTCACAGGGCGACCCGGAGTCTTGGGTCCCCTTCAAGGGCAGAGGTAGCATGCACCAAAAGTCTGAGCTGTTGCCTTGAAACATTCTGCGATGCAATGGGATGACAACTGCAGAAAGTGATACGAGCACCAGCTGACCTGTCAAGATGGTGAGTTTGGCTCCTTTCGATAATACAGGGATAATGCAGGCCTCTCAGATGTCTTCCATCCCCGTGTAAGAAACCCCCAATATCCACTGGCCATCTGTCACAAAGCTACAGGATGGAAGCGAAGCACCAGTGCAGGGCTATAAAGCGGAAGTGATCCAGGTCCGGCTGCGTGGGAAGTATGAACGGCACATCTCACGGGCTTAGGCCCCAAGACTGGGGCAGTCCTGAGCTATGAAATAACAGGATCAGAGTTACCCTCCAATACAAAAGTGCAATTCAGTGACCAGGAGGAGCAGAGGCAGGGAAGATAGGGACTGTTTAAGCCAGAACTGTTGTTCAAATGCTGACTCTGCCAGTTCCTGAGTGCATGACTTGGGATGAATCACCTCACTCTGTGCCATTTAGCCCTACGCAAAGGGCAGGCATGAGATCTCTGCTCTCAAAATAGGAAGATGCTGCTCCGCCCTTGTGATTCACTGCAGGTGATCTGTATCTTCATATGCTCAATGACAGTCATTCCCGCATAAAGGAAGCTGATGCTTATACACTGGAACAGCTACGGGACAGGAGGGGGCACATTATTCATTAAGCAATGGTAAAAGTGATTGTGAGGAAGTATTACCTGGCACAAAACAGTCCCAAAGAACTTTCATTTAAAGAGAAAATAAAAACTAGAGGTGCCAATTTAGATCAAGAGAGTAGAAGGGAGACTCTTCAAATTGGAACAGACCAGGTGCTTGCTACAGGGTAGAGCAATGAGGGTGCCAGAGAGAAGGGAACTGGATAAGAAGGATTGTGAACATATTTACAGCCATCTGGCACCCTCTAATTATCCAAATGACGAGGCTGCCTGAGTGCTCACCAAAATGCGGAGAGTGAGGGAAGGAAGGAGTTTGTTTGGGCAGAGGATCTTGAGTGCTTCATGCTTTCAACGTATGTTTTTTGGAAATGTTTTATATCACTTACAAGATTATTTATATTACTGGAGATGTAGGAAAATGATACCAGAAGGAAATGGAAGGGCTACTCCTTCTGGAGTTTTCCTTCCAGGTTCCTAAAAATCAAGTCATAGGAAAGAAAAGACACGGTTTCTTGGGAGGCAGCATCAGGGATCAGGAATGCATCAGGAAAGCTGGATTCCTTCTCATCTATGCCACTGATACGTTGTCAGTATTATCTGAAGTCTTGCAGTTTTTCGTGGGAAATCTGCGGCAGCTGGGATCATGTTATTTAGGAAAAAAATCCCAGGTTCTAGAACTACAGAGTAAACATTTTAAAACAAGGTCATGGTGCTTACTCAAAAAATAAGAAGGAAAGTTAAAGTTAATGTTTTCAAACACCAGTATTATGCTTTTATTGGGCTTATTTATGATTTTTTAATGTCTGGATTCATCAGCATTACAGTTGTGTTATCTTTAAATTACTTTGTTTTGTTGTGCATTCTTTCTTGAATCAGTTTTGACTTGTTTTCTTGGTTTTATCACTGTCCAGCTGTAAGGATGTGAATAAGAGCTTTCAGCTCCTTCTTTAGAATGACACTAACCTTTCTTTCCTACCTGTTGAGAGTTTTAATTTTAGTGCTCTGCAGAAACGCAAGCAGCAGTACAATTCTTGCATTGCAATTATAGTAAATGTATATCCCTTCACTTGACAGGACTGAACAATAAAACCCAATCGTTTAATATGAAATCTTGGGTGTGTTTTTCTCTCCTTTTTGATCTGGGAGATACCATAGTGTCAAATACTGTGGTGTGATATTTTTAAAGGTTGGATAATTTTATGACCACTAATAACATCTGCTGTTATGCCTTTTAAGAGAAGGGTAATCAAATTTCATGCTTCAGGGTATCAACTGATCACAGCAAGTGTCAAAATTGGCTCTGTATTTCATTCTTCCGTCAGGAGCTACTGGGCTGACTGATCTCATTCAATTGGGAACTAGACTTTAGTGACAAATTATTTGTCTTAACATGGTAAAAAGCAAGGTGCTGGATTTAAAATTTTATATTTGCCATTGCTCACATATCATGAAACTTTCCATGGTACCTAGTGTAAGAACTGACATAAAAACACCGTGTTCTGTCAGATTCAGACCACTGATTCCTTGCATTTTCTATCTTTAATTTCTTCCTATACTTAACAAAAAAGCTTTTCACTTTTCTGCCAACATGCTCTTAATATTGCTAGTGAGCCATAACTTCTATAGAGCATTTATAGCGCACAGTGTACTCCTTGTCTTTATATCCGTTTGTGCTGGATTTCTCATTTTAAAATCCATTTGCATAGTTTCAATAAGTTCTTGGGTGTTCCTCCCTTTCTGTTACAGTTCCTTTCTTGCCTTCTGGCAAGTTTGCCTTCTCTTTTTTTTGGTCATTTATGGGATGCTGTCAGAAATGCTGAGCCAAAGCATTTCCATTTCCTCAATTTCGACTTGTTCTTTTTGATTCATTTTAAAAAAATAAAAATCCTTTTCATTTTTCATTCGATTTGATTAATTCTTTGTTCATTCTATCTTGGTGTCCGAGCAGTAGGTTTTGGTATCATCTTTCAAACTTCGTTCGATGAAGTGACCGAGTGCGGAGTAACATTGCTGTGGTCCAACTGCCTGTTAGAGTGCCGCAGGCAAAGTTATTTTGGGCTAAAATCTTGCTCAGTCTGAAGCCCGTCCTTTGCCTTCTGGGGAAGTTATATGCGTGTAATTTAGCATGGAAAACTGCCACCAACCTGATTTCACTCTGCCCTCCCTGCATGAATTTTATTGGAAGGTGAATGAAAAGTTGTCTTGCTCTGCCCTCTTATGATGTTATCATACTTCCAGCTGCTTTTTATTAGGTATGTCCTGTCTGCATCTCCGAGACAGGCTTTTAAGTTAAAATATATGATAGTTATACAGTTCCTAAGACCTAAGTGACTATACTTAACAGTATTGATTTTAAGTATTGAGATATGCATTTTTGTATTGCTCAGTTTTTTTATTCTCTAGACAGGATGGCCTAGCACCCTGTCCAGCCGAACCTTAAAACTGTCCAATTCTGGGGAATCCACCACTTCCCTGGGGAGATTATTCCAGTGGCTGGTTGTTCTCACTGTGAAAAAATTTCCTCTTGTGCCCAACTGGAATCTCCCCAGGAGTAACTTGTACCCATTACCCCTCTCTTTTCCATGTGACTCCTTGTAAAAAGCGAGTCTCTATCTTCTTTGTAGCCACCCTTTAAATACTGGAACGTGCTGATAAGCTCTCACTGAAGCCTTCTATTCTCACGGCTGAACAAACCCGGTTCTCTCAGCCCTTCCTCCTACGGCAGCTTCCCTGGCCTTGGATCATCTTGGTGGCCCTGCTCTGGACCCCCTCCAACCCGTCCACATTTTTTTTGTGTAGCGGGGGCCAAAACTGAACACCATATTCCGGAGTGGGATAATGATTTCTTTATCTCTGCGGGTGATGCCCTTGTTGATGCAACCCAGCATCAACTGAATGTCATGTCCAGTACATACATTCCTCAGTTCCAAAAGCTGGTGTAAAAAAGGGTGGTCCCTGATGTTATTTAGAGTTCATATACTCATCAGAGAGATTGCAGGAGACAGTGATGATATTGTAGTACTGTGCTAACATCCCAAGGTGGTCCATTTTTCATTGTCTTTTCACAGAAAACCAGAATACATGCAGTCAATCCATTGTGTAAAAACATCGGGGGCCAAAGGAAATGGTCGCAGCATGACTCCAGGCCTGGAATCTTATTATGAAAATGCCTAACTATATTAACTGAAATGGAAAGCCTATTCACGTGGGACACCAAAGGGTGTACGTGAACGCGTGTGGCAATTCTTGTGTTGCAATTGTCGCTTCCAATCACTGTTTTTAACCTATAATTTTCCTGTTTATCTCAACTTAGCAGTCAGTAAATATCTGAACCCCACTCCAGCATTTCCACGTGTTTTCTAGGGCTCCCCTATCAGATATGCTGAAATACTGAGGGGATGCTGGGTGCCAGTGTCCATTTAAAATGTCTGCAGTATACTTGTTGGTCTGCACTGAACCCTTTATCTGTTATTCCCAAAATGAAATAACCCACATACCATCAAAAAACATGCTTACAGAGTTGGAAGGGTTTTCCTCATCAGCTTATGCTTTCCTCTCCCCTTCTTGTTTTTCGATCTGTCTTTTGCACTTCCTAGGCCCAGCTCAGTGACAGCCTCTCTTGTTGGTATAGGGAACCTTGATTTTGTGAATATCCTAATAATGATGGTGGAAATACACAAAAAGAAAAATCCCAGGCCTGTGAACAGGTGATTTTTCTATTTTTCATTAAGCATGTTTTCTTTAAAACATTTGCTTTTAATGTAAGTTTGAAAGTCACCTGCTCACAGATGCGAACATACTTTGTGTCTTGTGTGGGGTCAAAACACAGCTGCTTCCTGAGGCTGGACCAAAGTGAGCAGCAGCCACCTCAAACTGCATTTCCTCAAACTGCCCAGAAGCAGGGAGAACAGGAAAGTGCTTTTACAAAAGAGATTATACTCTCCGGAGCTCCTCCGGCCAGGAACAATCTTTCTTAACTGGCTGGAAAGCATTCAGTAAATGTCACATTCCGAAATAATATCAAATTGACAGCAGTGCCTCAAAATCCAGAACCAGTTTTACTGAGTGATAAATGCTGCAATGTGCCAAACTTTGCTTCTGCTGTTGAACCCACAGGAAAGACACTTGGATATAATGAAGATATGCAGCAGAGTGAAACAGCAGCGTCGGGGGGTAAGTGAGAAGCAGGGATGTCATTGATGGTGTGGCAGTTCTCAGTTACGTTTGTTTCATCCTTGACACTGTCCAGGGTAATACACCTGTCCACATTTGTCCAGTGCTATCGTGCACTTCAAAGGCCTTGTGTAATTAAAAACACTTATTACATCTATCTAATAACTTTAATTATCAAAACTATTCCATAGAAAGTAAGCCCAAATATACTAAGACTTTAGGATTTCAAATTTCTAGCAGTGTAGCCATCCTTAAATAAGGATGGTTCCAACAAAACTATGCAGAAGCCTGTATGATTCTGTCAGAATGCCTTTTGCCTCTTGTGCATTTAAAAAGGCCCTGGAATCATCCTTTCCTTTAAAGCTTAAAGGGGTTTGATGGACGTGTTTCTGAAATGGTAGTGAAAATCATCCTACATTCACATGACTCCAGGTTCTGCGATTTTAAGATGTATTTGTACAATATTCATAACACAACTGTGAAAGCTGGCAACTCTCATTTTGATATGCCACTTTCCCAAAAGCCCACAGAAAACAGATGGACTTTGCAACATGCCTGGAAAATTAATTAAATCTGGACGCTGGTGGACAAAGGAGAAAGGAAGAGCCAGATTCAAGGACATCTCCTGAAAAATGTTTCTTCCTGTACACAATGGACGCGGGGCTGAACATCTCCAGAGTGTGTTTGCTGCTCTTAAAGCGAATGAAAATGTGTTTGTTTACGGTCACGGACTGTGGAGAGAACTGTTGGCACTGCTGGATTCGTGCTAAATACAATCTTGAACTTGAAGGAACTGGCATATTTGTGAGCCTCAACTTTACATTAACGGAAGTTTTGCAGCTGTTGACTACAACTGCAGCCATTGCTGATTGTTTACACACACATGTTTTTGCATCCCCAGGAAACATGAAAGCCATGAGAGAAGAGGGGAGGAGGAGGAGAGGGGTGACAGAGGGTTTGAGAGATGGAGCAGGATTCTACAAGCAGTCACCACATCCCCTGAACTGAACCCTTTTTGACCCAGTTGTTGGGATTCTGTTTGCACACTCCTTCGTTGGACTAACACTTTGTTATTCTTGTCCTTGTACAAATGATACTGTCTTGGGGTCAGGACTGCGTGGGAAAGTAAGTCAATTCAATGACAACGCAGGAGAAAAGAGAACAAACTAGCTATGGCCTGCAGCCATACAACCCCAAACTGGGATTTCATTAGTTTATGAAATAACCATCATAAATCCTGACTGGGAGGAGAATAAGAAGCTGCCAAGAAACTCCCAGGTATTACAGGAAATAGTGTTGACACTCAAAACCCCCAGCTACCTAGAAAGACAGATTGATAACTCAGCATGTGGCACTTCTCAACAGAGGCCAACAATTAACCTTATCACTTTAGTTGTGTTAGAGATCAGTACATACAACTCCAGTTAGAACATGATCAATTTACCTTTCCATAAAAATTCTCATTATTGCATTCGGTTACTGTTCAGCATCTAGTCCAGCATCCTGCTTCCAGAATCAGTTATTGCTTAATGCTCCAAAGTAACACACAGCTCACTAGATGCATTATTTTTTGTAATGCCATTCACAGACGCAGGAGAGGAGAAATACCTCCCCAGAAACCAGCAGTCCCTAAGCATAAGATTTGATTATCTTATTTTAGCATGCGCATTATGGCCCAGATTTTGAGCTGCAGCTGTGTTGTGCCATGGGGACTGGCTCCTGTCTAATTTAGAGCAATGGCAGATTAGGAATTGCTGCAATTACTATGGTACAATGTTGCTCCAGCCACAGCTCCATTTTCCCAGTAATTAGCCCCTGCACCAGAAAGCATAGAAGGAAGAAGATAGGAAAGTGGCTGTACATCTCCTGGGGAGACTCCGTGGCAGGTAGAAATACACCAGTGACGGAATCTGTTGAGAGTACAGCTGCTTTATGTAATTAGAGAAACATAAAGCAGTTAGCTAGAAGACCAGGTCCTCCATTGCAACCTACAGAGGTTACTCTGGCCCAAAGGATGTAATTAATTACTATTATTGCTTGTATATTTAGGAAATCATCCTCTATATTTAGTAAATGTAAGAGGAGGGTTGGCCAGAAAACACGGTAAGGACGATTGTCCTTCATGGATGATAGTAAGATACATCATGATAAACAAACTTTAAACAAACTGTGATAAGCCCAGAATATTTTGGTTTGGAAAACAACCCCCCAAACCCAAGAATCTTGGGTACTAGACCAATGCCCACAAGACCAGGTCTATTCTTCTCTGGTTATGTAAGACCAGGAAACAAAGCGGGGCTGGGGGCAAAGGAAATGAAAACAAGCGAAAGCCTTGGAAACAAAAGTACCACTATGAAGCTTTTGGACTAGTAAAAGAAAATCCTGTTTGTAGAAGATTTACTACGAACTTGAAAGATACCTGTGGAAAAAGTATTTGATTTTGCTGCATTTACTATCACTTCAGTGACAGAGTGTGTGCTCAGTAGGCGGGTTACCGAAGAGTTTATAGGCAGGACAACCCCAGCCTTGTACTAATCCAAAAGGGGGTTTTTGTCATCAAGTGCATCTGGGAATTTTATGGGGTCCCCTTTAATACAGAAGGACTGTGCTACAAATAAAGGATCCCTAAACCATTAACACAGGAGTAATGACCTGCATTATGCCAAGAAGATTTTTTTGTCCTTTCAAGGGCGAGTTAAATTAAAAAACAGTGCAATAATTACAGTGTTTTGTAGGGTTGTGGGGTTATTTTCTTCTTAGGCTATGAAGTACAGAGGTTAAATGATATATAATATGGTCACCTTAAATGTTTTATGAGAACAGAAAGAGCAATACTGTTTCCTTTTCCCTCTCAGGGAAGCTGAATTTTCTCTAAGAAGCAAATTCTGATGCAGCATTATATTTTTACTAGACTATCAAGAATATACTCCCCAAAATGTTGTGCCAGTGGCCTCAGTAGTGTGCAAGTCCTAAACATGACAGACCAGCAACTTAATCTTTTGGACAGTTCATTTAGAAGAGCGAATGTAGAAGAGAAGGCAAACTTACTTTTTTTTTCCCCCCAAGAAATTTGGAGTACTAATTTCACAAAGCGAATGCATACCAGACAATGTAGTACAAGCTCCTGCAGGCTGTTAGATGAATAAGGTCTTTCAGGCACTGCACACTGCCTCGCTTGTTCCCTAAAGTACCGCTTTCTGGTAGCTAACCTCTCAGCTGGCAAGAGCAGAGGACACTGGACCAAGTGCCATTTGTCTGCCAGCTTAAAAAAAAAAGTAGAACCCCCCCTTACAGCTGTTCCCTCTGCACCTCCTATTACACACTTTTATGGCATCTGACACTATAGATGAAGACACATGATAGTCTTTAAAATTAAGAATTCCAAGTTTAATGAGCTCAGCTGTCAGAATCCTGCTGAAAGTCTACTCTGACCAGCTCAGAGTTCTCAGACTCTATCACACCTCACTTGCACACTCTGAAAATCCTAACGTGCTAGGTCAGTCCATAACTTCTCATCCTGAACAAATGCTCCTGAAGTGAATCAGGAAGCAATAAATATTTTTAGAAGGCAGCCTTCTCTCATAGTTCCCTAATGAAGGGGAAGATAATTACCTACTATTTATAACTCCTGAATGTTGTAAAGACAGGGGTTATAGATGAAGCATTGTGGAAACTATGTATATTTTACCATGTGAAACCAAATAATTTTTTGTATCACCTTGAGCTCCTCATTACAGACAGAGGCACATGCTACTTATTTTGCTGCATTTTCATCCTTACAATTCCAAGTTTTATGAAATGAATGCAGCTGATGAGTCCGGAACCTTCCAAAATATGGCATTTTAAAGAGTTACTTTGACTCCTTCACAGTTAGAAGACAGTTCAAAGATAACTGGTCTCTGATTCTCTCCCCTAGCGACCACAAAGCTCGTTACTGGTCGGACTGTCGTGCAGACGGTGCCCTCTAGTGCTCATTCTTCCTAAAACAGGGGGCACATCCCGCCTATGGTGCCTGGAGCCCATCAAGTCTACAGGCAGAATCAGTAATACATGGTTAAAGAATAACCAACAGGAGATTTGCATGGAACTGCAATTTTTTTTCTAACAATTTTCCCTTCCTTTTTCCTCCATCTCCCTCCATATTCCTGAGTGCCAAAGGAGAAAATAATACTGGTATTGCAATAGCAGGTAGGTGCCCTGTGGCCTGTACAGCACTGTGCTTGCAAGCATCAACAAAAAAAAAATAATATTTAAGAACAGCAAACCCACAAAATGACAGGAGGATCAAAGTCAGCAGCCTAAGTGGCTGAGTGCCAGGCCTGGCAGCCCAGCACCATTCCAAGCACCTGCCAGATGAGGTCACTCCATAACAAGAGAAAGGAGATTCTCCCATCATGCCTTCCCTTGCACTGTCACAGAATAAGAGAGACATTTCCCGATATAGTTTCAAGCGTCTCATGACAAAACCAAAATTTTAGTTCTGCCCTTGCAAAGCACTGCACCGCTATGTATTTTTTGACAGACGTTATTTCCCCTAGAGCATGATGCAGTGCATTCATAAGTGACACTTACAAGGGATCAGTACTGGGTATGACTGCATCTGAGCTGGGAATTTACAATGTACAACTCTTCGTCTTGTTTCTAGCGATTCTACCTTTGTCGGTTTTATTGCTGCTTTCTATCACTGGAACCATGCAAGACAACTGGAGCTGCTGTTGGTCTTTGCAAGTCCACGCAAGCTTTGCATTTACTTACTCCAGCCAGAACAGAACTGCCTGGCTCTGGGCACTGCTGCCCTTGCACTCGCTGATTTGCCAGTGGTTTTTGCGGAGAGGCTAATAGTCATCACAAAGAGATGGGGAAACAAAGCAAAAATTCTGTAGCTGAGTGATTGTACCTTGTGTGCTGAGTTCCTTTTTTTTCTTTGTAATTACGCCGTATTGGAAACATCTAAGAGACGGCAGGTTTTGCATACATTTTAAACTGTCTTCTAAATAATAAATCCAGATACATATAATTGCCTGTAAAGGCAAATTGAGTTTAAATTACTGTATCTGCTTTCACTTTCTTAATTATGTCACTTTCCTTAATTATGCTTAGCTGTTTCTGAATTATTGTGATTAATTCAGATTATCTGTGAGTAATTCCATTGCCTCAACTTTAAGCGTGTGGCCAACACTTATAGAGATCAAAGATAAATAACGAAGAGTACTATTGGTCCAAATACTACCAACCGCTGAGTAATTTCCAACATTTAGGAGCAGATTCAGCAAATGACTTAAGTGGGTTCTTAGTACTTCAGAACAGAGTACTAAGTCCATTCCTATTTGATGAGTATTAACTATACATATAAGCACATGCCTGTGTCACAGGGACTCCCTGGTGCAGCTTCTTCCTCACAGCACATAAAGAGAACTTGCCTTGCTCTCTAATTCTCCCTCATCTCTTCCCTCTTTCTAACCTACATCTTACCCTTCTACACAGCAAATAATATTTGCGCTAACCTTGCATACAGAGCTGATGATTGATTCCTACTGAAAGTACATTTTCTATACCATTAGAAATTCAGGCGTACTAGAGAAAGGAAAAAGAGACTTATTTGGGGAATTTGCAAAAGTTCCAACTGAAGCACTTCAAAAAGACTTGCAGTAAAGGACACACAGCAAGCATTTCCAAATTTAAACGTTGTTCTCAGTGGGCGTTTCATATTACTATCTTCTTCATGATTCCTCACTTTGTTCTAGGAAATATTTGTGCTTTTCAATAGTATGATGTTCCTGGAATCTTCTTTGTAGTGAAAATGCTTAACCTTAATGTAGGAATTATGCAGAAATTTAAGCCTACAGCTATTCAGAAATTCAGAGCAGAGATACATTAGTATTCTTCCTCCTTCCATCCCTCCTCATTCTTACAAAGGTACAACTCGTCTGTTCAGACCTCTGATTTGAATAAGGAGTAACTCTAGATGTCTCTGTAAAAAAAAAAAGAGGCTCTCCCAGGGAAAGCATCTCTTATTAATTTGTGTAACATGTTAATGTAAGAGATTTCACTAACAACCAACCTTACTACCCCTGGCAATATACATCAGTTGAGATGGAAATACCCCTCATTATATCATAAGATAAAACATTTTAATTTCAAGAAGTCTGTGCTTCAAAGAAAGCAAGCCCCAAACACATGCATTTATCTTTAACACCAAAAGCTTTAGATATTTCAAGAGGTACAATCTAAGCGTTCAGAGCTATATTAACTTCAGCAGGAGTACTGGATGGATGTACACAGGAGGTGTGATTACACCCAATATTTGGCATGAAAAAGTCATAGCTTGATTACGTATGGAAAAGAGTTACAGACATGGACCATCCTGGGTGGGCCAGACCACAAAACAGACCCCGTTCTTACACTGGTGAGGAAATTTCACTCTTTTGTTCTCATTACTGGCGTGTGTTTATTTTCCAGCCAGAAAGCCATATAAAAGTTACAGAGCTATAAAGGAGATCAAAGGTATGTCTGTTAAAGAATTAAATGGAGCCATAAGACCTAGGACCTTTTTAAGAACATAGTCTTACAACGACTCTAAATGGGTTTTTGTTCAGTTTAGGCAAGTAACTTCAACTATTATAAAATTTATTGTTAATAAGCCCATAATGATGAATGCAGAGAAGGATGAAAATATATATACACATGTGAAAATTAACTGTAAAAGTCAGTAAACAAAACTGTGTTTCAGTAATACTTAAAGTACATTAAACACTAAGAAAGTTCAAATATTTGACTTTAATGGCGTGTAACTTGATGTCGCTTGGATGAACAACATTAGCTGGCTGAATACTGATTCTTAATAAACAAACTAATGATTAAGTTTCCTGGAAATTAAACAGTAAGCTTCCTTTTCTTCTCTGACAGAGGCTGAAATGGAGATGAAGGTATCTTTGTAAAGCCTAACTTTTTTCCCTGCAAGTTTGAAGAATGAGAATTTCTTTCAACTTAATGTTTTTAGATTATTGTAATTCATGTGTAATAAAAAATTTAAATTCTTAAGTTTTAAAATACATCCAGGGTACTTTTTAACTTACTCAATCCTCATGTTCTCACCCTCACTGATACTTTGTAATGAGTTGATAGCTAATAAGTATGCTACGTATGACTTGATATGTAATGAGTATGCTACCTATTGAGCGTGTGTGATGTGCAGACATGCATTTTTATTAAACAGAAGGCGTTTTTTTCTTTTTAGAAGCAAAAAGTTTAGCTGGTTTTGTGGCATTTTTAAATACCACATTGTTCTTACAACTTCTTGCACAAAATAAGGCATGAATTACTTGAATTTCCAAGTCTGATCCTACTATTTGTGTAGATCCTTTCACAGTGATAGCGATGGATTGAAGAAAATATTCTTGTTAGTTTTGAGAAACACGAATTATCAAAGTCATTCATTTCAGTACTAATAATAGTTTTTTGCTGTAATGTGGGATCTTATTAGTAACAAATGGCAGCGTAGAAGAAATACCTCACTGTAGTTTTAAGCAGAAAAACAGCTATGAGTCATCACTGTGGCAAAGCTGGGAGAACAAACTGGGATTCTAAAACGTCTAGGAAAGACACTTGCTGCAAAGACATGATAATATCAATATGATTTTAGCCAGAAGCTCCCTTCCAATCTTAGGTGCCTAATTAAACATTATTTCTGTATGTCCCCAATATTCCCATGAAAGACAGATTCCCAAGGGTGAAGGACATGAAAAAAATTGTTCCATTTTCTTTGTATCCCCCATGTCCTTAATTACTCTTTCCCTCAAGATTTGCCCTAAAGCCCTTACATGAGTGTATCAGAGGAAACATACATCACACAAGTTTATCATAAAGTTACTATGCAGCTTTAAACAAATATACAGATATAATTAAATTTGTCAACCAATACTGGCATAACCAACAGAATCTATCATTCTTGAAAAAAAAAAAACAAACAGAGATTTTCAGTTTATCTTAAAGAAGTTCCCAAAAGGCATGAGCTCACACACATTTTTGACACTCCTCTACCAGAAGAGACCAAGAGGTCTGACCCTCTTGGGTGGGAACGCTTCCAGTTATGAGTGACCTTCCTAAGCCTACTGCATGCCACAGAGCCTTCTCGCCGTTTCACAGGCTTATTACCTCAATTTATATCTGAGCCCACGCTAGCTTTCCCAGCTCACCTTTGCAGGGGAAACACAGGCCAGAATTTCATCCCTTGGGCTTGTTCCACATTGCGGAATGACTGCTCTTCATTTTGCGTTTGGTAACTGCATTTAACTGTGTATTATCTTACCTTCAGAGGTGACTGTCTTCTGCACATTACAGTGATGCTTTGAGCTCTCTAAGGGTCTCAGACATCATCACGCTAAGTTCTTTACTGCGCTGGAGGTTACATGATGCCACAGTTCCCCTGCCAAAATAAGTTACTATTAAAACAACACTGTCATGAGGCTCTACTTAAAATATAAAAAAAAAATAAAAACAAACAAACAAAACAACAAACCCTCAACGAATATTTTGAGATAAGTTCTTTTTTTGTCAATTATTTGGTAGAACCATTTTGTAAAAAGCATATGAATATTTTATGTTTTCCTGTAGTCTGTGCTCCTTATCATGCTTTAATAAAAAACACAGTATCAAGCAAACATAGAAATACTAGCACAACAGAATTTTACTTTGAAATACCATGGTGAAAATCAACAATAAAAATCTCTTAATATACAAAGCAGCCACTTGCGAAGACTACCAAGTGAGGACAGTCTCTCCAGACGGCCTTTATAGCCGATGGAAAGAGAGAGGCTCTCCCAGGAAGTGGCTGGCGGCAGCTACATGAAACACTGCTGTCTGGGGGAGCTGCTCACACTCCACTGACAATGCAGAGGTGTCATTTATGTTTAAATGGGGACCCTTTTCTTTCTTGCTTTCATTTTCCCTTATCTCGCACGATCGGAGACGTATGATGCCTGTTACATGCCTGTTGTTACATGTCCCCTCCTCTCCTGAGGGTCTCCTGGGGACAGCTGTGACATGGCACTGCAGTTTCTAGGCATAAAAAGGGGCACGTAGGAACTGCCCAGTGTGGCAGAACTGGAACTGGCTAATTACACCCCGCTGAGCAGGGCAGGGTAAAACCACCCCCTCTACCTTTATCAAAGAACCTATCCAGGGACCACACTAAAGGCTGTTTGTACAGCTCCATTTTAATGGACAGACACTATTAATGCTTCAGCTAGGAGGAGCTGAGGAACTTTCATTTGCTGCTCATCAATCTGATTATTTTATTTGAATTAACTACTGTAGAAGGAAATGCACATCAAACATACCATTTTAACATGCTATATTAATATAGGAAAAATATCTCTTTTTTTCTAACATAAAACCAAATATGAAGTCTGTGGTCATTTTTTTTCCTAGAACAGAATCCTTTTCCTCCGTGCCAAAAGTTCCCAGCCTTTATGCGTGCTGTGGTTTTCTTTTGGTTTGTTGTTGTGGCTGTACATTTGGTTTTGGATTCTCCATCATTTTTGGCAGTTAAATTAGAAGCATCAGGAAAGGGTTTCCTCATTTTTTTTGTTTTTTTTTTTTTTTAATGAGACACACTCAAAGCAGAAACTGAACCATATGAACTGTAAAGTTTAAAAACCAGATGAGCGTTCCCCAGAAGATAAAGCTGTAACTCCAGTGAAAAATCTCCCAACAGGAGCAGCACTAGAAATTTCACTGCCCCAGGCCATGCTCTGCAGAAACTAATTTTCTGCCATCCTGCTCAAAGCAGCTGCTGTCACTGACTTTTTCTCTTCCCATCCTATGCATTTTGCTACCCCAGGGCAGCTGTTTGCCCTGCCTCTCCGTTTGTGCCAGTCCTGCTCATCGATGAACAACAAATGGAGAGCCTGAGCATGTACTTACAATATGATGTAATCTCACTTGGGCTGCAACCCCAAGCACAACTGAGACTCAGAAGAGAAGTAAAAATAATGTAAGAATTATTTGTATCTCCTAACTTCTAAACTGATCTCATTCTCTGCCTCAGTCATTTGTAACGTGTATGATCAGTGAAACTGGCATTTATTTTTTTAGTATACAGCAACAACTCTTGCTGCCAAAATCAACAGTGCTCTGTTTACTGTTGCATGTGGCAGTTTTCATTCTGATAATTCTCATCACTTCATCAAAAGCTCACAGTACTTTACACTTTTCTTCAAGCCTGAATTAATGGGATTACATGAGAATGTCAGGTTCCCCTTTATCACGTAGAAATACAGATGAAGAAACTTGAAAGCATATGCCCTGAAGGCCAGACATTGGAGACCCTCGTGGTTTTATATCCTCAACAGCATGATTTTTTTAAAACTAATTTTATTTGGAGGGGAGGTGGAATAAAGGGACAAAAAGGCGAACTCATCATCTTGGAACGTGTGGGAATGGCAAGGGATAGTTCTGTTAGTCCTTGGCTACATCACAGATCAAAGAAAACCCTTTTGTACAAGTCTTACCCGCACTAGGGTAAAAATAGCTGCTAACAGAAAAGAATGCCTGTCCTAGGCAGGTCTAAGGACAGCGCACAAGCGTGACCAGGACGGGTGTGCCATCTGCTACTAAGACATGTGTAATGCAGGAGCAATTTCTTCACCTGATGGGACCTGCAGAGGCAACAGCGCAAGAGTTTCCTGAGAAACAACTTGCAAAACTGGATTTCAAATCATTCAAATCTGTGCGCTGCTGCGTAACAAAGAGCAAGTTTATTACGCATTCCCTCCGCGGGAGCACCCAAACCATCGCTCCCAGGCACCCACTGGCACAAGGTCCCGTAAATTGTTTTCGGGACTGTTACCAGATTTAGCTGGAATTTCGTGATAGCTACTGTGGGGGAAAGTGAGAAATGGGCAGATTTGACTGGTAACTGTGTCACGTTTCCTTGGGAGAGCTGGCCAAATATGGGGCACATAAGAACTACATTGCAGCACGAGCTGCCTGAAAACACATGCTTTCAAGAGTTCTCTAACTACCGGGTTTTAACTAGGGAACAATTTCTTCACGTTTTCACACTAAGCATTTGTACCAAAGTCCAGCTAAACTTACCCCTTCTCACGCAGGACGTTGCGAAAAACCTTTGGGATTAGGGTTTATACTTTTTTTTCTCTGTTTGGACTCACACACCCTGCAGCGGCACAAAGCTCACCCCAACTGACAGGAAAAGCATCTCCTGAGGGGCGGGCGGGTAGACAGACAGGCAGGCAGGCAGGCAGCGGCTGGTTTGGGATGAAAATTAAGCCCTTCACGGGAGCTTCCCTCCCCTCACCTCTCGGGGCGCTCCTCCCCGCCAGCACTCGAGGCCTGCCCGGCCATGAAGGAGCGAATCCGCGGCGGGGGGAAGCGAGAGAAGCCGTGAGGAGCCGTTGAGCAACGATCGTTGAGAAGCGACCGTTACCGGGGGTGTGAGGGGGACGCTGCTGGGCGGGAAGGCGGGGCCGAGGGGGGGAGGGGGGGCGGAACTGCGGCAAATCTCAGCCAATCAGCGGCGGGCTCGGCCCCTGCTACCCGGGGTCGGGGAACCCCGCGGTGACGGTTTCCCGCTCTCGGGGCCCCGCGCGTCCTTCCAGGCGGGGCGCGGGGGGAGTGTAAAGATGGAGGCGCCCCATGCTGGGCACTCACCCGCCTGATGAGGCGTCGCTGCCCCTGAGGAAGGAAGGGGAGGGGAAGCAGCACAACTGGAAGGGGGAGATAAGGGCGGGAAACAGAAAGAAGGGGCAACAAAAGACAAAAGCTCCGAGAGGAGGAGGAAGGAGGAAGCCGCGCGGCCGCCCGCCAGCGGGGCTTCCCCTCACTGCGACAAAATGGAGGACAACAGAGCCCATGGGCTTCCGCTGCAGGCAGCGGTCTAGGGCACTTTTAGCCTTTGGAGAGCGGCAGGCTTCCTTCGATGCCTGTCCTGCAAGCCCCTCTTCCAGCCGTGTCGAGCATCTCGCTTCCAGGAGCCGGATGGATGACTTGCACAGCAGGAGAGGTGTGTTTTAAAACAAAGAGAAACTGCCAGACTGTGGCAGGGAGAAAGGTAGCTTATGGCAGGTCACAACAAGCTGTTCGCCTCCAACAGAACGAGCTCAGGAGCCCACACCTCAAGTTTTTCCTGATTTTCAAAGACATGCCTACGCAGCACTGAATTTTTCATCTGCCATCCATGTACCAGAATGAAGAGCCTGGTTTTACTTAAACATAGCCCACCAGTATCCCCAAAAGGTAGACGAGGCTTCTGTTAAAAACAATCCTAAATCTCAGGTTCCCCATTTGGTCTCACTCCAGTGGGCAAACAGGTGCATAGGGAGTGAGCAGACAATATGCAGCTTTACATGGAAAGGCAATTTCTCCCCACACTTAAAAAAAAAAAAAAAAGTCACAGAAAACCACCACCCCTTTCTTGGCTAATCACTCATCTAATAGAAGAAAAGCTTGCTTAGTTACTAGCTTTCTCAAGTGCATCCAGGGGATTTTTGCCAAGAATGCTGGACTAATCCCAAAATAAAAACAATGCTATGTCTCACTGTATAGGAGAATCAGCTTTTTTTAAAACATTGTTCTTGGATGAGGAGCAATCCACACAGACCAAGGCAGCTACTTTAAAAGGACAGCATTAGACTTGCAGCTCAGGCTGTCGGGCACTTATGTCAGCATTTATATGAAAAGCAAAATATAACCAGGCTCTTGATTGTCATTTTCGTTTCTAAACACTCAACCAGACTTGCCTAGCAAATGGTATTGCCTTCCAAAAGCCCTGTCAGCTCCAACACTGTTTCTACATTGAACTCATCTGGAAATCCAGACATCCCTTTAGGTTTTCCATAGCATCCTTCCTCGACAGTGACAATGTGACCAAGAACTAGAGGACCATAAAATCCAAGTTCTAGCCCCAGAAAGATGCACAGGTTTCCCCAGTAACAAAATGTAACAGGGCTGAACAATTACCTGTTACTCCATTCCTGAAGAAATAGCACATTCTCCACAGCTGCACACACTAAAAGAAGTAATCCAATACAATAGTCTCAATTTATTTGAAATAATTCGGTTTGAAAACTTTTTAATTTAAAATTTACAGCACATGTGGGGAGGAAACATGTTTTGTTACAACTAAAAATTATCAGAAGAGTGCTGCAGGGTTGTTTTCTTTAATTTAACACTGTCATGGCTTTATTCAAAACACAGTTGCACAAAATCAGTTACTCCAAAGTTTAAGGAAAGAGTTTGATAAGGAACCGAAACACACTATATACATACTGCCATACAAAGAGCATTAAAATAGGACAAAACCTCTACAAAATATAAAACCCACCCTTACATATTTGCATGAAAAGACCACCCACCAAGCAAAAAAGTTTCAAAAGTTATCTGGAGGCTCTGTATTACTTATTTTAAAAAAATGCTATGCTGTTTAATTGCATGCCAAGCTGACAAATACAAAACTATACTTAGATGGTGACACTGAGGAAAAGACAAAGTTACTTAGAAGTTTTGTGTGAGACTCAGATTTTTAGATGTAGCGGCTGATGCACAACCCTGCAAGTTGTTGTTAGAAGTGTTAAATCTGCCTATCCTAGGGCAGGTCTGCTAACCCCTTCTGAGTTTATCCTCTTCTGTCCAATTAGCTCATCCAATGCTAAAATTGGACTCGCTTACTGAAACAAGCCTGGTACTCAAATAATTTTAATCCATTAAAATAGAATTTTTCCATTTATAACTAATTTTGTATGCATCAGTAAGAGACAGTTAAGGAAAACCCTGACAACGAGGTACTTTAGAGTACATGCTTATAAATAAGAGATTTCAATCATTCGCTGAGACTAAAAAAAAAAAAAAAAGGCAAAAAGATGGGAAAACACACTTTTCTATCTCAAAGCTGAGCATGAAGCAACTGCCTTGAACACAGAGCCTCCACGACAAGATAGGATGTGCACTTACCTAAGGTTTCTAGTCATTCAGTATTCATACACAAACACAGGAGCTTAGATTGTGGTTGCAAATGTAGTTTTACCACTACTTTTCTAGTGTCTTTACAGATATTCATTAAAAAAAATGCAAAACCCATTTAGTCAGTTCATTTCCAAGTATATTGCCGTCTGCCTGACTCATCTCGTTCAGATGCCTTTAATGGCTGGCTATGCTTTACAGCTACATGAGAAACTATGATTTAAGGCTCTATTCGGGGCAGGGGAAAAACCACACACACAAGAAATTGGGCTTTGCAGAATTTCAACCCTGCAGTATCTGAGATTTAAGAGTTGGAAGTCACATTTAAAGTCTGCTAGTGTGTGAAATACCTATTAAATATTCACAGGTAACCGATCTATGGGTGACTGACTCTCCCTTAGGTCCAGGAATCTCCCTCTTCCCCACCCTCGGTGTCTCCCCCAGTTTAATGGCAGCTATTGTCAGCCAAGACAGATATAAAAATAAGTCTCTTGAATAAAGCTGTGTGTGATATTTGGTTCAGTACCTACGTGAAACAATGTAAATTAGTTTCATATCATGACTACTGTTTTAAGTCCATATCATGGCTGAAAGAGGAACGCTCTACGTCTGAACTTGTTTCGCAGTGGCTCAAATAGAGAACATGAATCCAGTGGGGCAGAATTATTAAAGACCTGCTGGTCACAATCAGGCTGCTAGAAAAAAGCTTGTCTGCATGTCTCCTGTACTTGCCACCCACTGTACGCAATGGAACAAGTTTCTGCAGCCATTCAATATAAAAAACCCTAAACTATTAACTAGTATTATACACGAACTCGAATGTTTTGCCTATGACCAGATTTTAAAAATTTAAAAGGTGACCTGGGAAGAAAGACTAACTTCTGCTCATCTTTCCCCCTTCAACGATTCTATAAAGGGGGAGGGGGGAGGGTGTTTGAAAAAAAAAACAAAACAAAACATGCTTGAAGGAGTTACCCGTTAACTTCTGCATTAGAAATGCATGTATTTTATAGCCAAACACCATGATTGTTGCAGAATTCCCAAAATGACAATGCAAGAGCGAAGCGAGTGAAAGTTTAACACAGACTTCTAGCGAAATGTTTTACAACTACAGATTATTTGCTTTTGTTAATACCTGCAATGACTATGTGTTTTTGAGAAAATTTACAGGTTACAACCTTTCAGTTTGCCAAGATACTTTCTTGAAGGTATCTAGTGAATACTCCAGCAAACACTGACCATCTGAACAAGCAGGAAAAGAAAAAGATCTTCTGAAACCCACTTAGGCTTTACCATGTAACACACAAAACGGATAGAAGACATAAAAAAAATATTACAGGAGTCACCTTTTAAAAAGCTGAAATGAAGGTGTAATCTAGTTGTCGATTTCAAATAGAATCCCTGGTAAACTCAGACTCCAGTCAACACCTCATTGAAGGGAGACTAGAATTTGCCATATAGCATTTTTGAGTTCAGCTTTTTAAGTATAAAAACTTAAAAAACTTGAAGGAAATTCACAATATTAAACCCATGTGAAAAGGGTATTTTGACTCTGGGCTAACGATGACCAACACAGCAAGCTTGTATGAAATTAAAGAGCTCCAAATAAAAGTCTAGGGGGAAAAACTTGACAATGGCTTCAGTAATTATAGGGCTGAAAATTGTTTCCTACATATAGGTTCACTAACAGGCTATTATATCTTATTTGGAATGATAAAAAGGGCAAGAATAGTAAAACCACACTTCTCCTATAAAAAGTTAACATATTATCTTCTGTAGGGACATCTATGGTACATGGAGACATACAGATCTGCATAATCACTATTGCGTATTCTGTAACTTAAGAGTCTGGTCCTACTTGTGTCTATAACAAATTAATCATCCTCTTCCTCGCCTTCGTCTTCAGGGTCTCGTTTCCTCTTCTCCCCTCGAATGCCCTCTGCTAAGGAAGAGAGGTATGCAGACAGCTCATTAGGTTCTGCTCAGACATCATAAACATCATGTTAGACTTGCAGAAAAGGTAATGTAAATAGATTACTGTTTGTTTGTAGTTAATGCATTCACTGCTATAACATCTGTGTTGCTTATGGCTCTCAAAAAAAAAAAAGATCAGTTTACATTCCACTGCATAATTCATACAGGCCACATTAAACTAAGTTCAAGCTAAGCATGTGATGTTCCGTACAGCAATTACTGATATGAAGTAGATTTATAAAAAAAGATTTTCTATTAACCTGTATTTGAGAACTAAAATGGAAATGCTTTTGTGCCATCTCCCTAACTTTAGTTGTTAGAAATGGCACACACCCTGCCCGAAACCCAGCAGTTTCTGCAGATACCAAGCGAAACGTGCTCCGCTCTCTCCCCAATGACAAACTGATACAAGCATCTTGCATAAACACCTTTGAGCTTATTCTTAGAAATATGCTTAATTCAGTCAGTGGACTATGCGCTCTTGTGGTGAAATCCTGAAATGCAATTTTCTTAAATCTAATAGATTTGTTTTCCAGCAGTCATTTCCTGGCTAATTAGCCATCCTGACCGCCTGCTTTGTTGTCTTAATAGATTCAAAGACTGCATTTTTAAGGAGCAAAGAATTAGCATTACTCCTTCATAATTTCAGTTTTTTCAAGCACTAGATAGATCTCCACGAACTGCTGCATTAAGCCAAGCGTACAGATGAGATGGGGACTAGTCTGGTGAGAAATTCTACAATTTGTCTGCAGTTTACACAGACTTCAGGATTAATACAGAACTTTGCTGCCAGGGATAGTTCAAAGATGAGGACAGAGTTCCCAACCATTCGAAAAGTGAAGTTCTGGGAGAGCCTCATAGCAAGAAACGCACAGAGGGAAAGCCAGCTAATTGTAAGATTAAGCTTGAGAATTCTTTAAAGGGCCTTTAGCAGCTGCTGACTGGTAGTAACAGGGAACTCCTATACAGTGTCTCCATCTTACCGCTGGGGTCACACAGATGCATACAACTAAGCCACCCACAAACCAGAGTGCCCCGATTTCTGCACAAGACCCAAGAATAAGCCTTCTGCTGAGAGCGCGACTTCTGCTCCAGCAGCCCAGAACGGAGAAGGAGCATCGAACATAAGGCTGGTCCCTACCCTGAACGCCTGGGAAACTCAAACAAGGTGCAAAAAAAGAATTGAGTGATTTGTTTGTCCTGTTTAACTTCTTGCAGATCCTTTTTAAAATATCAGAAAAAGATAAAACAAGAAGTTATTTTATGAAAAAATACCAAAGGAACAGCATCAGCCTGCAAAAAGGCCGCTTCTTCCGTATCAGTTCTAGACACTCGGTACGCTGTGCCGTCTTAAAGCAGGATGAACCACACACACCGGCTTTTTTTATTTTGCAAGCTTTTGAACTATTAAGCATGTGTTTGACATTAAAATACTAATTTACAAAACGAAGAAGTTCCAGCCATTGATAAAAAGAGTAGATAGAAAAAATCCGATTAGGCTCACTAGCTAAGCCGTTAGACAGGATACCGGGTCAAGTTTGCCTCTGAAGAAAGTTCTACTGGAGAAGCCACTTTCAGCTTGACAAAGGGAAAAGATACAGCAGCTCCTGCTGCTGCCAGGGCTTTGCCACTGGAGCCGCTGGTGCGTGAAACAAGGCATTTTAAACACATGTAAATAACATTTGCAAGGTATAAGGAAGAGTCCCTCTCCTCTCCATGTTGGAACATCAAAACTTCTAACTGTGTAGGAGATGCAGTATCTTTCATTTTAGAAAACCGCTTCAACCAGAGACTTTGAAAACTCTCATTTCTTCTTTATCTCACAAGTGGGCAGACAAAAAAAAAAAAATACCAAATACTGCACAGCTATTTTACTACCTGCTCGAGCTCTTGCTTAAACCGATCCTAAAATACCTCACATACCTTCAGAAACAGACCAGCCAAGGAGTGATTTATACCGTTAAAGCACACGTCCCAAACTTGCAAAGTTAGAGAATTATAACAAAAAAAATCTATTGTTTTAGTCACAATTTTAGTAACTTGAGAACTTACCTTCTTCCTCCTCATCACCTCCTTCTTCAACATAGTCATCATCATCATCTTCATCCTTTACAAAAGTTGTGAAATACTTTTAAAATTGCCATTTAAGTTTTGCTTACATGCTGATCCCGAGCAGAACTTTCAGAAAATCCCTCTCACTCTGTTCAGAGGTCACATTCCACATTTACTTTTTGCTACAGGACATCTGTGCAAGGTCAGGCAGCCAAACGGACCGCGGAACGTTTAATCACCCCAGCCAGTGCATTATCTGGCCCGGTAATTCTCGTTTCTTTGTTTTTCCCACTTATCACTACCTTACGCCAGTTCAAGAGTAAGTTATTGCAAAATTAACTGAAGAAGCCATGACAGCAAAGAGAAATGACAAACAGCTTCAGTTCTCCTCTTAACCCGCTGTCATTAAAGGACAAGGAAGCAGAACAGTTAGTATCTTCACAAAATCATTGTTTCTATGGCAAATGAATTAAGTTGTTGGGATTATTTCTCCTTGTTTTTTTTTAAAGCTGATAGCTGAAAAATGTAAACCAATTAACAATCAGCAGCCCCAGAAAATTAAACAGTGGTGCAAGATCTCTACCCTACTGGCACCACGTCAAGCCTTGAAGACAAACTGAAGTCTTATTTTTATATCCATCTGCTGTATCCAATTTTACCCATAGGGCAATGTAACAAGTGAAAATGTGAAAACTTAAATGAATGCAAAATACAAACTCAGTATCTGGTTTTGTTGCGCCATGGTTCTGAACTCCTCTAATATTGTCACAGCTGTGTGTGACAATTCCTAGCCACCTAACGAGCAGAGCATATACATAAACTAACGACCACACAAGATTAATTCCTGATATTCTTCCTAGTCACATATTGTTCATTTTCCAAAGAACTCTCTGAGGTCTTGGCTTCAAAACAGATTTAGTTAGTTTTAGCTTCATTACTTGTGTTACAGCCATCAACTGTAAGGGTATTAAGGCAGGAACGATGTTACATTTTAAGCAAGTCATATGAGCGCTAGTTACAAGACCAAAATGAAGAACACCAAAGAGTTTAACTCAAGGTTTTCTGTGAAATGCAGCTGATGGGATGTAAACTCTTATCAAAAGTAAAAGCAGTGGAAGCGATGTCAACAGGGTTTGTCTGAGCTGAAACGTGCGAGCTGCTCACACAGCCTTGTGCACAAAATCCACGCCAGACACCTTCTCCCTCTGAAACCCGAAAAAGAGCACCGAGTTAAGACTCCTGGGTTTTACTCTGTCCAAGAAGCATTTAGGCATGACCAGTTTATAGCTACAAGAATCTATTCATAACCTCGTAAAACGTGCCTATTTTCTTAATACTCCTCCTATTTGCTTTTTTGCTACCTGAAAGATCCTGTAGGCTATTTTCCACAGCTCTTCACACCACCACTAAGAACATTATCAACTGAGCGCATGGTAAAAAACCCTAGGATTTGTTACAGCAAAAACACGGACTTTTCCTTTGTTTCATTGTTCTTGAAGTACCAGTAACTTGTTGCTACTTCATTCTCTTCTTTCACAAAGACAGGGTATTTTCTTTGGTTTTCCAAAAGAAATTAATTTATTCTACTTAATATGTATTTCTATTCTAACAATTTAGTTGGTAGTAGCGCAGTTTCAAAACGCTGGGGAGAACGGCTTCTTTAACAGAGAATAAAGAGGCTTTACCATCCTGCAACGTTCAGGGGTGGGATAAAAGTGAACCAAGCCTTGGAAGTCAGCCAGGAGCATCCTCCCAGCTGACAGCCACCGCTCCCGTTCCAGTCAACACTTTGTATTTCAGCGACGGCAGCATTTTCTCTAAAATGTCTCACTGCATATGTATACTCTGTGTCTGCATGGTTCAATTAACACAGAGGTCTGTAGGCAGTTTTTCTTAATCTCTTGGATTTGGCAGAATTTACGAACTTTACCTGAATCTCTTCTTTCATCAGGTATGAGAGACCAACTTCCTCCTCCTCTTCACCTTCCCCCAAATCTGAACCTCCGTCATCTTCGTCATCTTCCTCTTCATATTCTCCTGGAGGACCAGCTTCATCCTCATCTTCATCATCATCATCTTCATCTCCTTCTGAAATGAAGGATGCACTTACACAGATATGCTAAAATTCAGTTTCATTAATTCCTCCTCATGCAAGTTTGTATATGTCAGGTCAAGCTAGTTGTAACTTTTTTTGCAGAAGGGTTTGGGGGTTTTTATTTTTTTTTTTTAAATGCAGGCAACACTTGGGAAACAAGTATGATTTTAATGAAGTTAATCTTTATAATTTTTTCCCCTGAAGAAAGGCTACCAATGCTTTCATGTCACAAGTCTCAGGCAAAATTCGCAATGCCTGAAGCAGCTATGAATGCAAACTCCTGCGAAGGAGCTGAAAGTTAGTGGAAGGGGACGGGAGGCTTCTCTATAGACTCAAACCCTAAAATATTTAAAGGCAAAACCATCTTAACATATTACCTGTATCTGTTATTTAATCACTTCCTAGTGACTATGAAACAGCTGCGCTTACAAAGAGATGTTCTCTCATTTAATTTCTCTGTCTGGAGCATACAACCACTTTCACAGTTTCCGTTAAGCAAATTACAAGAAATGAGAAGGTGATTTAACACTTAAATTCATTTTCAAGTTAATAATCTATTAACCTGTTTTTAAATACTGGGCTTATAGTCACATTCTAAGTACCGACTATTCAGCCTTCGTTCAGTTCTTTTAAACACAAGCTTCCAAACTCCAATGTGTCCAAGTGCTCGTCAGCAGCCCCTTGAGAGCCACGACCCAGCACCCAGCAGCGGCAGCTCCCAGCTCCTCGTTTAAGTCATAAAGAAAACACTGAGAAACCTCCATCATAAACAGCTACAGCCTGAATCTCACTGGTTATTTGGGTGGATATTTAGAACACAGACAAGCATAAGCCGCTGCATCACAACAGCAGCCCATCATATTTGCTAACATATTTTGGGTGGTTTTTTTTTTCCTTAACAGCTTTGAGCGTGTCAGTCATCTGTTCAGCCGAGTACATTTAAAGACGAGCAAGCGTCCTGTTCCTGCGACCACATCAGCCCAGACTTTGTAGCCCCACACTGACAGACCTACATCTACGGGCTTCGTTTTCAATCGGGTAACAATGGAAAAAGATGCAGGAATAGCCTCATTGATGACTACAACTGAGGTCAAGTCAGAAGAACTATATACATTTTTTGAACAAAAAATTATATCATACTTGAGCACGGGACTGAAGCCATTACAAAAAAAAACCAGTTAAATTTAGTTTTTCATGCAAAATAATGTGTTTGTCCCCTCACTTTGCATCATTCAGTAGTGCCGAAGTGCTTTACTACTGGCAACAACTTATTTTGAGAATATTTCTATCTTTGTACCATTATCTTTAGTCAAATTTCCTTAAACTTAGAAGGCTCCAGCAAGAAGACTCCAAACCTGTGACGGGAGTTTTCCTTCTGTATCAGTATGTTACTACCAACCCAGTTCTAGAAGTCTGCACTTTAAAAACAAGAGCACAGAAGAAGTCCCTGTACCCGCCACCGCATTCACATCTTTATTACGGCATGCTAGTTCTGTCCACAGCTTATTCCAGGAAGTTACCTTCATCATCATCATCTTCTGAGTCCGGTGCCTCATTATCCTCCTGATCAAATCCATCTAGGTACGTGATTTGCTGAAGCAGCTCAAAAATGCTGTCTCTGTAATCCTCGAGGTTTGTAATCTCACAGTTGAACAGGTCAAGGCTCTTCAAGTTTTTGAGATTTTGCTGAAAATAAATGAAAAGGGTGTTGTTTTTCACCCCCCCATTTCTTGACACAGTACTTCAAGTTACAGTGCAGTCACGGCTGAAATACAGGTAACCATATAGCCAGCTACAGAGTTTATTTTGTCCCTGTCCCTTCTTTTCTATTCAGTTATTTTGCTCCCCATTAAATGCAAACTTCAGTCAAAAAGGTTTCCAGGTCAAAAAGTAGTGAGAACTCCTAGTGGAAGCGCTTTTGCAGACCAACTCCACAGTGTGTTCGCTGCACGCCCCACACATCCTCCAAGCACCAGGCCACTGCGCACCAACCGCACAACACACATTTGGCTTTGCTTTTTGTTGGCACAGTCAATTTGTCTTCCATCCCGGGCAAAAACTTAACAACTCCAGCAGCCTTTTCGTAAACAGTCTGACTAATTTAATTACAGGCATATCTTGCGAGGAGCAAGCAAGGGGCACTTGGTAGGATTTATAACCCCACTGCAGAATTTGCCTTCTGAACAATAAAGACGAGAAAGCCGATGGTGATTTTTCTCACCTTTCAAACCTTACACACTACAGAAGGAGCCACCTGCCTGCCTTGGCAAGCACCTAGCATCCAAATAAACGTGCTTCTTCTATAGAGCGCTGTAACAGCTTTACTTGCTCTACTAACTGCTCGGTCACAGCACCATTAAAGTAGATGAAGAATCTTTACGAGCAGTTTAAAAAATATGCAGTCGATATCAAAGTCCTAAAAAAAATTAAAATAATCAGCTAGAAAACTGGGTGCACAGATGAGGTGGCGAGAGGCGCTGGCAGCTTCCTCCTGCATTTACATGACCTGCTCCTGGTGCTTTCCAGGTTTGCTCCCAACTGAACACCCCCCCAGTCACCGCACAGTTTAACGAAAGCTTAAGGCAGATGCTTATTAGACAAACTGTACCTTAACAAATGAACACAAGAGGATTAGCAAGACATAACTTGGCTACTTTTCTTTCAAAGACAAAACAGAAGCTCAAAAATCTCTTATTCAGTCCATCCCACTACCAACACAGAAGGGATTTTGCAGCAGTACATTTACAAGCGCTGTCTCTAATAACCGTGACACTGAGTTAATCAAGTCGGGGCCAAGTGGAATTACTGACAAACCTAAACCACTGCAGTATCCAATATATAGGAACTATATAGAACACAAGACAGGTAAATTTCGTCTCTCACGCCTTTCAGCTGAAAGGGAATATAGGCAGCTAGAACATATCACACTGTATCTTTGTCCTTGATTTCTTGCATCGTACTAGTTCAAACCCCCCATTTGTGCTTGGAAAATCTGCTCAAACACAGCCCTTACAGCTATGTTTATACCATTCCATTGCAAAAAAAAAAAAATGCATTTGTTCTTGATAAAAATAAAGAGTATTTATTAGATTTAAATTTTCCATTAGCCCCTCTCACTTCGTACTTACAAGAGCTTCCACAGTGCCAAGATCTTTGATTTTGTTGCCACTTAGATTTAGATATGTGAGATTTGGACACCTTTCTGCAAGGACCTCCAGGCCTCCTGAAATGATGTTGTCGCTCAACTCCAACTATTATAGAGAAAGCAAATGAAGTATTTGAATGGTTGGCTTCTTACCATTAGATCCAGACCCACACAGTTTTTAATGGTTCTCCCTCTAACTGGCCAGCTTAATCACAAAGCTGAAAGCTTCTGAAGAGTACCCCAAGTTAACAAGGAATAGTTGTGTTATCGCTTTGGCTGTCAAAAAGTTCCTTCGAGTTTACTTTAAGAATTATAAATATTCCTTAAAATCTCATGGGTTCGAATACCTAAATTTTAAGTTAGTAGAATACGCAATACTGGGATTCACTGCAAGCCTTTACTCTGCCAGCGATGTGCAACTTAGAATCACAGAATCGTTTAGGTTGGAAGAGACATTTAAGATGGTCTAGGCTGGAGGAGACCTTTAAGATCATCGAGTCTCACCATTAAGCCAGCACGGCCAAGTTACCAATAAACCAGTCCCTCAATGTCACTGGCTAAGGGACAACCCAACGGCCTGTTATCCACCACCGGCGCTCCACAAGAGACGTCCAACCTTCACACCCAAGCATTTCCTGCCTTCGGAGTCGTTGGCGAAGCCCAATTTGGCCGTAATTAAGTAGAGATACCCCCAAAAATTTCAAATCTTAAGAAATAAAGAGGTAGCTGGGCCATGGCATGGCTTCCCAGCCCGCCATCTCCCAACGCACCATCAGCCCCACACCAGGTCAACCCAAAGGCACAACCACAGGTCATCACCCATGACTTGTGACTTCTCCAAGCACCGGCGGGCAAGGGGGACGTACCTTTCGGAGCTTACTCAATGTGGGAAGCTTGGCCAGCGACGTCAGCTCTACGTTGGCCATGCTAAGGAACTCGAGTTCTTTGAATGAATCGTTCAGCCCTTCGATTTCGCCGTTGCTGGATCGGCAGTTGTCGAGCACCAACTCCGTCACCTTTGAAGAGGACAGCAAGCCACTCGTCAGCTTAACGAGCACCAAGAAAACCACATACTTCATCTAAACCACAACTTGTGACTGTTAAATATCCGTTGGTGTTTGGTTTAAATTTAGACTAGGCTTGTGGTCCAAAATCACCGACACCCGCCTATTTAAAAAAATAAAAGTATGTGACAGCTTCCCTTCCTCTCAGCATGCTTCAAATTCTGCAAAACCTGCCATCTAACCCCAAACTTTACTGACGGACACTTTTATAGCTTCCGATGGTGCCACCGCAGCCAGGGCACAAGTGAACCGCTAACTTGTTTCTACAGTCTGCTAATTTCATTCTGCATATTCAAGCCTATAAAAAACATCCAATTTCTTCCTGAACCCTAAACCTTCTGGCTCCAGATTATTTTAGCAGGGAGTCCTGCAGGTTAATTAAGACCAATTAAATAATTTCCTCATGCCAAAGCCACTAAAACGACTCGATAATCGATACAGGTCGCATACTTTGAGAAGCGGTAACAAGGAGAGCAGCCAATTAATTTTAAATTATTTTATCTACAGTGGAACATCCCACTCATCAGAAAGGACATTAATAAGGCGACTCTTCCTTCCCCCGTACACTTTTAAATAATAACATTTTAAGAAGCGCCCAAGCAGCGTAATTTTACTTTTCAGTTAAGTCTCCTCTAACTCACTGCGCTCCCTGAAAAAAATGCTGCAATTTCAGAGTAAAAGAGAATTAACAGAAAAGTTAAAATTACTGAAAAAAAGAAATAAATTGGTTTTGTTCTACCTCAAACCAGGACAACCAGCGTCATGTAAAGCCTCACTATTGTTTTATTGTTTTTTGTTTTTTTTCTACCAGAAAAGATGCCTCCAAAGCAGCAGAAAGTTTTGGAGCCGAGAAGGGACCTTCACGCCTTGGCCGGGGGGAGCCGCGGGGGGGCCCGCGCAGGTACGTGCCACCCAGAAACTCGCGGAAATTGCATTCAACCAACACTTTTAGGCACTTTTTGCCCCAAATCCCCCGCGGGCCGGGTCAGTATCGACGCAGCCGGACTTTACTCCCGGGGCGAGTGAGAGGTTCTGCTCCGGGGAAGGGGGCGGCCCCCACCCCCGGGGTGTGCGGGGGGGTGGAGGGCACGGGAAAGGATCGGCCACGCCAGACCCCAAATTTCCAGCTTTTTCTTTTTTTTTTTTTTTTGCATTTTTCTCGAGAAACGGGGAAGTTGGCGGCGGGAGGACACCGCTCTCCTTAACCGGGTGGGCATGACCTCCCCCCCCACGCCCCCTGGGAAAGGAACAAGGTTAATTTAAAAAAAAAAAAAAAAAATAATTAAATAAAAGCGGGAGGCGTGGAAGGGTCGGGGCCGGACCCGCCGCCACCGTGACCTGTTTACTCCCGCCGCGCTCGCAAGTTGGAGGCAGCCGGCAGCAGGGAGGGGATTACCGGCGGGGGGACCGGGGGGGCCGCCCGCGCCCCGCCGCCGGCCACGGTGGGGCGGAGGGAGGGACGCGGGACGAGGGGGGGCCGCCGGTCCCACCGCCCCCCGCCCCGGGGCCCGGAAGCGCCGCCCGCGCCCCGCGGGGCTCCTGCGCCACCGGCTGACCCAGATTCGCGGCGGCCCCGCTCGGGCCGAGGCGGCGGCCCGGTGCGGGGGCGGGAGCGCGGCCCGCCGCCCCGCCGCCCCTCACCTTCTCAGGGGCCCGGTTCCTCAACTCCAGAGTGATGCGCTTCTTCATCTCCATCGCCGCCCCCCTCCCGCGGCTCCGCAGTGGCGAGGGAGGGCGGCCAAGCCGCCGCGGGGGTCGCTGCCGGTGCCGGGGCGGCGGCCGCCGCCGCCGGGAGGGAAGCGGGAGGGAAGCGGGAGCGGGGAAGGGAACGCCGCGGGCAGCCGCGCAGCTCCGGCCCCGTCAATGGCCGCCCGCACACTGAGCGTCCATGACATGGCGCATGGCGCCCCCTCCCGCCGCCACGGCCCCGCCCCGGGGCGGGGCTTCCTCCGCACCGCCGCGCCGCTCATTGGCCCCGCCGCGCCGCGGGGGGGGGCGGGCGATTGGCTGGCCGAGCTGCCCGTCCTGGCGGCACTGCCTTATAAGGGCGGGGAAAGGGGGCGGAGCTCGTCTTTGTGCGCGCGGGCGGGAGCGGCGCGGCGGGAGCGCGCGCGCCCCGCCGATGCACGTGGCGGCGGGGCGGTCACGCGTGGGGGTTCCCACGGCGGGGGGTCCCACGGCGGGAGGCGGATTTTGCACGGAGCGGGGGGGGGTTACAGGGCGGGGGGGCGGAGGCCGATGCTGCAAGCGGCGGCTTGCACGTGGCGTCCTGCACGGGTGCTTGCGTGGGGTGGGGGCTGCCCGTGGGAGGCTGCGTGACCGGTTACCCGGGGGAGGGGCCTGCGTGCCCTGCTGCGCCCTCCTGTATGCCCCTGGGAGAGCTTCGGGGAGGCGGCGGTGGTTCGCAGGCCCCCTTGCACTGGGGTGAGCTGCTTGGGGGGGGTTGCACCCTCCACGGGGGGTGGGGGGCTGCTTGGGGGGGTTTGCAGGCCACAATGGTCCTGGGGTGGGCTGCTCACGAGGGTTTGCACCCCCTGGTTCCTCCCCCGGGGCACTGCAGCTGGGGCTTTGCATGCCCCATTGCACTAGGGTGGGCTGCTCGTCGGGGTTTGTGCCCCCTGCTTCCCCCGACAGGGGACAGGAGGGCTACAGGTGGGGGGTTGCATGCCCCACTGCCCCGGAGTGGGCTGGTGGTGGGGGTTTGCACCCCTGTTTCCCCCCATGGGGCCTGCAGGTGGGGGATTGCATGCTCCATTGCACGGGGGCGGGCTGCTTGGGGGGTTTGCGCCCCTGTTTTTGCCCGGTGATGAGGCTCCCGGCACCGCTTTGCGGGGGGAGTTGCAAGCCTTGTTGCAGGGGCAAGGTGCAGGTGGGACCTCGGGGTCCCACGTGGCGAGCTGCGTGGTGGGCCAGGCACGGCGGGAGCGTGCACCCAGTTTTTCTGCGTCTCGTTGCATGGGGAATGGCAGACAAGTTTTTGCACGTGGGATTTTGCATGCCTGGTTGCGTTGGGGGCAGGAATTGCACCGCATCTGGGGTGCTGCACGAGTGGTTGTGCAGAGGTTTGCCTGCCTGGTTGTGCCGAGGTGATAAAATCACAAAAAAAGCCACAAATAAAGGATGTAAACACTCCTCGAATAGGGAAACATGCAGGGGACAACGTGACACCAAAGCAAAACCGCGGGTGAAACCCACTGGGTCTTAACCAGGTCTGGCCAAACCTCGGTCCGGGCTTCCTGCAGCCCCCTGTGACTGAGAAAAAGCTGCCGTTATTGCTGCTAATTTGCATTATTTTGTGTTAACACGCGTGAAAAAAGCTTTGCAAACGTACAGGATGTATAGGGGAGGTAGGATGCACAAGCAAACAGCTACGTACTAGCGTAATCCTTTAGTTTCGAGGCACCTCTGGGTGGGTATATATGGTTTATATACACCCGGAAACGTGTAAAACTTTTTTTGCTATTTAAAATTAAATAATATTTCTATATTTAAAGCTTTGGTCCTGGAAGACGCTGATCTCCAGCCGCGCCGCGGCCGCTGAATCATGCCCATAAGCCACTAACATCCTTAATGCTGAGTACAGGCAGGAGTGCTTTGCCAGGCTGGAAGTGTTAGTCCCTCCTAGACAAGCTATTCCAAATATTTATATGTTGATTCTTTTAACTTTGAGACACAAATAGCTGGAGACATTTTGGCAACTCAGTGGCAGAACAAAAACAAAAAAAAAAAAAAAAACCCAAAACAAAACAACAAAAAAAGCCATCATGGGAATCTCTGCTGGTCTATTCTGCTTTGTATAAACTGAGCAGAGAAAATATTTCCTGTTTGACGTTCAGATAGTGAGAGTTCAGCCAGCCTGCTTCTCTGCTTATTTCAGAAGGGGTTAAAAATGGGGTCAAAAAGACTGAATCTTGCCAATTTGGTGCTATATTTGGCCTGGAAGGTATTTTATTTTAGGGGAGTCTCGAATAGAAAAAGTCACCCGCTGATGTAGGAAAAATAAGGGGTGGTTTTGCTGGAGGGGAGAACCCGCTGCAACACTGCTTGTGGTGCTAAGGGCAGAGCAGCGCTTCGTCTGGAGTTGGAATGGCTGATACTGAAGTGCTTTCTCCAAAAGACGCTCGGGTGGTCTTCAAAGGGAAATGGCAGTCTGGGAGCCGTGCCATAAGTGGGAGAGATGAGGCATGAAAGGGGAATTATGCTTTTTTATTTCAGATCCTGTTGCTCCATGCGATGCCGATGGAAGTGGTTCGTGTTCTCGGTGACACTGCTCTTGTCGGGGCTGTAAGATCTGACACGAGGTTGGTATTGATGGCCGTAGCGGGACACCCAGGGAAGACAATAACTTATAAATACTAAATGCAGGAGACCAGTCCCAGCCCTCATCGGTAATTGTATAAATCTGCACAAATTCACCTTAACAGGTCTTTAAAAAAGGGGTTACGAACCCCAGGACCCGTTACCTCTGGCCCCGTGGCTTTGAGCTGCTCTTCCCTCCTTGTGTGCGTTTTCCTGTGCATTGCTGGCGATTTTGGGGGTGAAACCAGGTCCCTGCTAACCCCCCCCACCCCAGTACAAAAGCAATATCACAAACACCTCGAGTGAGAAACAAGCCCTAAAGCAGGCGCGGCAGTTTCATTCTCGAAGAGTTCGATAAGGTGCTGCTAGAAAACGCGCAGAGAGACCTTGAGAGACCTTCGGACTTCTTGTCCAACGATAACTGGGGAAGGTTTCAAAGCCGGAGGGAAATCCTCTTTGTGTTAAAGCGGCTTATCCCGTGGAGGTTTGCTGGGAAAACTGGGCGGCCGTTTGCAGAGCCCGGGGTCGGGCAGGCGTCGCACAAGTGGTGAGGAAAAAAAGGGGGAAATTTGGGAAAGCAACTCGTGGAAGCATCCGGACGAGGATGGCTTCACCCCCGGCTTCGGGTGCGGACCGAGGAAAAGGTTTACCATTGGAAAGGACTCTCGGTGAGATCTTGTTTTTCCTATTTGAAATGCAAGTGTGTGTTTCCAAAGAAAAGAATTAAAATTTCAAGTCTTAATAGTTTCACTGATACAAATGTCCTGACTCTTAGAATCACGTGCGAGAACTGCAGGTCCCGTAACGGAAAACCTGGGATTTTCCCCCAGTCAGAGCTCCCCGGGTTGGACCGATGCTTGTGGGAAGGTGCATTTAGTGTTGCAAGAAAAAAGAACATTTATAAACTAAAGAGATTTTGGTGAATAATATCAGCTTCGGGAAAGCAGCGAGGTCGTTTCCAGCTATACATGGTTAGTTGTAATTAGGTCAGGACATACCTTCTCCCAAACACTGCTGTAACTTGAGTATAGTTTTTGTCCCTTTCTTCTGGGCTTGAAGTAAATGATAAAACTAAGCTGCGTTTCTAAAATAAACTGGGTTTATTGTATACGTCTTCTCATATTTAACTTCTCTTTGTGGTTTTGTTTGTCTCGCGCTTTTGGAAAGGGCTTGTGGTTTTCTGTCCCTCAGTGTCAGGAACACCACCGTTGAGTATTGATGCCACTAATAATTTAGTAAATTTTTTTTTATTAATAAACTTAGCATGTTATAAGCTTCATGCACATGTTTTATTTTCCCTTAATTATTTTTTTTTCCTCATTGCAGAGTTGAAAATCTCAGTGCCGTGTATTCAGAAATTATTTTCCGGAGCTCTCCTAGGCAAAGCTCAGCGTTTTTTGTCAACTTTAATAGCAGCGCGGAGCCAGGAGGTGGCACTGGCTGGGAGCACATTTGGGTCTCGCTCCCCTCAGCAGCTCCTGGCCCTGCTTCAGATCCTCTTGCCTTCCCTAGAAAATAAAATAATTCTGCTTTTCAAGGTTGGGAGCCTGGATAAGGCCGCAAGCCGGGGTGGGGGATGGCAGGACTGGCTGGTGGTGGCACCATCCATGGCACCGCTGCCACGTGGGTGTAGAGGAGATGGGTGGGTTTGGGTTGTGCCGGCTCTGGCAGGTGGGGAATTTCAGCCTGAGGTTTTGAGGGTGAGCTCAGGGGAGTTTAAAGCTCCGCAAACCTGGGGACCGTGCGGACAGGACCACCGTGAGCTCTGCCCGTTGGGTTGACTCAACCTCTGTTGACTTGCAGGAGCTCCAAGGCCATGCAGGAGCCCCTGGATCAGGTTTGCTGTCCCTCCTTCCCCGTAACTCCTCCAAAGAAAAGCAGCGTAGACACACAGAGTGTGGCATTGCATTTTTTTTCCCACCAGCTGGGCCAAGAGGAGCCTTATAAACTCAGATTTCTTGACCAAAAAAACCCATTTCTGGCAGTTTGTTCTCCCTGGGGAGCTGGTGGGAACTGTATTGGTTGGAGGGGCTTTTTTTCTTTTTGTCCTGCTTCTCATTGCACTGCAGATATTGCTGGTGTTTCTAGAAAATAAGTAGTATTAAGAGCAAATCTGGAAAAACCTAAGTGAAAAACTTCTGCCTGCTGTTTCTGGCCAGCCTGTTAGCTTAGAGCTTATGGGTTTAGATGCTTAAAAAGTCCTTTTGATGGGACA
Source organism: Larus michahellis (assembly GCF_964199755.1). Taxonomy (NCBI): domain Eukaryota; kingdom Metazoa; phylum Chordata; class Aves; order Charadriiformes; family Laridae; genus Larus; species Larus michahellis. Next base: position 1,178,935 of record NC_133919.1, read on the forward strand.
AGCACTGTGCAAGTTCCTTGCTTTTGTTGTTCCTGCTCTGCTGGTGTGTACTGATTATTTACCAAGCGACTGCAAATGAAACCACGCTGTCAGCCACCACAAACCTCATGGCGGATGGTTGCTGGTGTGGAGGATTTGTCCTAAACCAGCCCCATTTAACATGGTGGCCTGGCAGAATGGGATGTGGCAAAATCTGCGTCTGGTCCCCAAAGTGCTGAGGTTTTCCTGGAGAAATGGGGTGGGAATCGGAGCAGGTTGGCCCAGTTCGGGGCAGGGTGGAGCTGTCATCTCTCGTGCTTTCCCGGAGGGTGTTGGTGGCTTCACGCTAGAGACCGAACGCTGATTGTTAGTGATTTTATTGGCAGGAGTTCATATTTACAACAGAATAATAGGAAATAGGAAAGAACCTAGTCATTACAAAGCTCTTCAGTGTTTGCACAACTTTTATGGCTCGGGACGGCATCGTCCATCTATTGAAAACTTTGTACATAAAGTCACAACTGCACTAAAAACAGAGGTGACCGCTTCGTTTAGAGGATGTAATTTCCAATGCAGTGACGATGTTCTTTTCTTCATCAAAGCCATCATCGCGTCTGAAACGAGGGGAAAAGGTGAGGAAGTGGTTGCCACGTCCTCCTATTGTGTTTCAAGCCACGCTTGTGGCAGGACAGGGATTTCGTCTGCACCTGGGATGCCAGTGAGCTTCAGCCTCTGCAAAAAAGGGGAATTTGGGTGATTGAGCAGCGGAAGCGCCTGGGGCTGAGGCCTGGCTTGGGCCAGGGGTACCCAGAGGGTGTTCGCGCCATTGAAGCTCCCGCTGAGGGCTCTCTGCAAAGAGGCCACTTGTGTACTTTGGGAAAATACCCTAAAATGACTTTTCAGGTCGCTAGTAGGAGCGAAAGCTTTTTCGGTTGTCCCCAGCGTTGCAGCTGGGTGCCTGAAAGGCTGAATTATTTTTTAAGTTGTTTTGAAAAGTTGCTGCAAAGCGCTGCTTGTTGCTGCTTTAGAAAGATTTGAATTTTGCTGGCTTTACGACATGCTTTAGGTGAGCGCTTAAATCCTATGGGGCTTTAGTACCTTGTGAGGAGGAGCACGGGGGGGTCATAGCAGGAAACCCAGGAGGCTGAGGAGGATGACGAGGGGGAGGTGGCACCGGAGGGGCGATCCCACCGACTCATGAGACTCCTGGAAAGTCTGGGAAAAGAAATCAATCAAAAATCACTTGTTTTAATGTGCTAAAGGCCAGAGTTCATCCCTCGAAGAGCTCTTCTGCCTTCCTCACTGTCCCCGGTGGTTGCTCCTGGGGGCAGAAATGGCACCGTGTCCCTGGAGCATCCGTGTCTGTCGCTGAGCGAAGGGGGGGTGTCGTGGAAACCTCGGGGATGGCCTCCTCTTTGGGAAATGCCTTCCCCAGGGCCCCGATGGCGCTCGGGTAGATGTATAGGAATAACTTGTATCCAGCGGGATCCCTCACTGGGACAGGATTGGTAGTATTTAATTAGGAAAACGGGGAATTTCCCCTTTTCTGAACAGATACATCATGGCAAAATAAGTCCATGGTGAACTAATCACAGCTATTGCATGTGATTGTGCTGTGCGTATTATGCTACATGTTCTTTGACCAAACTCATATAAGTTGTTCAGTGATTTAAAATCAACACTTTTAATCCATTTCTTTCTTCTCGCAACAGTGGTTTCGCCAAGGAAATTTCCCTGTTCTCGGAAATACAGAGAGAAAGTCCAACTCACCTCATACAGATACATGGTGGGTATTAACGTGGTGTTCTCAGAGTAATAATCTACAGTTGCATATAAGTAATCACCTGGAACGAAAGCATTGTCCTGATAAGTCTGTGTTAATATTTAATATTTTAGTATCTTACCCACGCAAGCCATTGTAATAATAACACCAGATAACACTGAGCATCAATTCTGTAGGTTGGAAACTGAATTTTAGAGGGTGCCTGGGCTGAGTTTGCTTGTGAGCAGCGACGGCAGCGCGCCGGGCAGGGCAGGACTCTGCTGATGCTGCAGAAATCAAAGCAAATCTCTCTGCTCGGAAGCAGCTCCCGGGGTTACCTCTGCTCCTAGTCCATCTCAGTAACCTTTTCAGCTCAGCAAGGCGTGATTTCAGATGGTGACGAGAACCACTGGGGGCAGAACGGCTCCAGAAAAATGTCTTTTAACTCTACTTTTAATGTTGTTTTATGTTTTACACCGCCCTTGTCTGAGCAGCCCTTGATTTATAGTGGTCAGACCCATTTGGCGTTAGGGAGTGTATTTCCTACGGGTTACTCAGGTTTGTATCGGAGGTTCCTGATGTGGTTCAGACATAAATGTTTTTCATCTGAGAGGGTCTCCAGAGGCTCTGCTTAAAGTCAGTGGAGATATTGGGCACCCGTTTCTCTCCGTTGACACTAAAGGGGGTCCGGGGGGGTCCGGGGGCTCAGTGTCCCTCGGGGTTTATTCGTAATTGCAGAGGACTCGATTCAGTGGCTTCTCGGTGCCCTCGCATTTGTTTACATGGGCAAAGCCCCACCTCCCTGCCCAGCAGAGGCCCCCCAGCATCCTTTCCAACCCCGCTTAGTCCAACTTGCATCAAACAAATCCAAAAAAAGCAAGAATTTCTCACCGAAACGAGATGCGTAGTCATATAAAAACTCTGTTATCTCCTCATCTTCTGTCTCAGCATTCCCTAAAAAGACACAAAGAAGGAGCGGTTCATCGTCCGGCACCGTAAGCAGAGGCTCGCGTCGAGCCCGCGGGATACGGTTTCACATGAATAGTTTCAATGATTTATTGGCGATTTGTGCAAAATCTGTTCCCTGGTGGGAGTAATGGATTCGCAATCCGGCCTGTAATTAAATCAGAGACTTCACAACAAAAAGCTATCGCGTTGCAGACTGGACCCGAGCTCGTCCCACGTGGGTTTTTTCCCTTTATTTTGGGTGCAGATGTGCTGGGAGAGGGAGATGCAGCAATGGGGTTGCAGCCCCCCTCACGTTCCTGCACCCCCTACCCCAAATTTATTTAGAGGTGGATCTCAAACCTCTGTTCCGTGTGTTTTGAGCCGCTCCTCAGCCACCGACCCGGCTGCTTTATTTCTCATGCGCCTTTTGCTGTGAAATTGCTGAAGGCTCGGAAAGGAAACTTGCATTTCATTAGGGCTGAATCACTATAAATAGATTTCTGAATGGTATGACCTTGTCAAAGTCTTATCGAGTCTCTCATTTCCCTTTTCCAAATGCAAGGTTCGATGTGTTTTCTTTTTTTCGGGGTCTTACAAAGCAGACTAATTGGGAATATTAATATTATAGTACTTGCGTACTCATAGAACAGTATAATCAGATACTCATAGAATAATCTAAGATAATATTATAATGTTAATAATTTAATACTCATATATAGTCATATATGGTCATATAATAAGATAATATAATTATAATATTGTAAGTTATACCATTAATAACTTGAATGATGCTGTTGGTCATGCCCAGGGCCAGCCGTAGCTCCGGGTACCCCTCTCTAAAACTTTCCACCTTTTCCTAACATGTCCCTGAATTCCTCGGCACTGGCTGAGCAAGAAGCCCAGATCCCAAAACTCTCAGAATTAGGAAGTAAACTGGAAACAGTGACTTGGCCTAAAGATTTCTGTGCAGGCATCAAAGCCCCGGGGTCGGAGTCCGGGCTCTGTGGGGGATGACGCAGCGCATCCATCGCTCCGGCTCTGGGAAGCCCACCCCGTCCCCATCCCGAGCTTTCGGGGAAATCTGCACCAAAATGGGGAGCTGCGTGGTGTAGTCTCTCCACCCCCACAGCTTCCCACGCTCGCCCTTCAAAAATACTCTGTCCCTTTTGGCTCCAGCAGCGTCAACTCCAGTTCTCCGGGCACATTATCCCAGGCACGAAGCTTTCTGAGAAAGTTATTCCAAGTTGGCTCTTGTATTTACACTGGAGCCAGGCTAAGAATAATAGAGGAGTTGGATTTGCCGCAAAGACCTTCCAGCTGGAAATCCCCCCCCTACTCCGCGGCCAATTTTAACCCCTCGCGTGATGTTTCGTGCTTGGCGTTGTTCCTCCGGCGCGGTGGAGGAGGAGGAGGAGGGGGAGGAAGGCTGTTTTGGGCCGGCAGAGCCACAGGCAGCTGCCAGGTCCTGGTCATCAGCCCCTCGCCTGGGGCTGCCCGCGGTCTCATGTTCGCAGAAGCGCTACCTCATGACATGTGTGTTCGTCCCCGATCAGCGCTGGGTCCTCGCCACTCGTCCCTCCCAGGCACTGCCAGTGCCATCATCTTCCTCCCTCAATTGCCCCTGACTTCGATCTCCCCACATCTCCTAAGTGCCCACCTAATACTTCAGGAAATCCTGGGGTTTGGTTGGTTTTTTTTTCCCCTGTGCCTGTATCTGTCTCTCTTAATAGCTCCCGGCTGTATACTGCGAATTATTTTGAATGCAATATGGAAAACATTAATTATCAGACTCCCTTCTCCCAGCACACGCGATGTTCTGCGAGCACAGGCTATATTCTCCAAGCACGCGCTTTACCGTTAACTTTTACTAATTGCATTGTGTTTTCCTGTGGAGTTTTTTTGCGACTGACCCCCCGTCGCCGCGCGAACACCCCGAGACCCCTCAGCCCCTGAGCCCCCACCCCAGGTGCCGCACAGCATCGCCACAGCGCAGAAATAACTCCAGCCCAGCCCTCAGCAGCGCGGTAAAATTAAATTGCAAGCCGGGGGGAAAAAAAAAAAAACAAACAAACCCACAAAAAACAGAGGAACATATTTACCCAGTAAAAAATGAAGAACCAGGAGTGCTGCAATTAAAAAGTTTGTCATCCTATGTTTCGGTGTCGTCCGCCGATGCGGCCAGGCACTGCTGCTCGGGAATTTCTTGAGACGTCCCAGCGGAGGCAGGAAATGACTCTTGCAAGGGTTGGACTGAGCAGCCTCTGCGCTCCGTGGGGAAAAAACGAGCTTTTCTGCAATTTGCCAAGGGGTGCGGCGTCGGGCTGGGCTCAAGGTTGCCCCGTGCGGGACAGGAGATGCGCGGTGCCCGTCATGCCGCTCCGGCGGTGGAAGATTTTTTCCCTTCACGAGGACTTTTCTGATGGCTGAGTTGCAAATCTTGGGAAGTTACTCCCCAGGGAGGGTTAGTGCCGCTGGATGCACTTGCAAATACCGGGAGGATGGTTTTGATTATGTTATAGCAGAGCATAACGGAAGTTATTAATAGCAAATCCTTCTAGTCTAGAGAAGGCGGCAATTGGGAGGCAAAGGCAGAGCCGACGACTGGGAGCCAGATTCAGTTCCTGACTTCCCTTAAAGTCTTGGGGGATTTTTTTCTTGGCTTCATTTCACCTTCCCAGGCCTCAGTTTCTCCGTCAGTAAGAAGAAATGCAAATGGTCACAGGCTTATTTTATATCCTGGCGGTTAGGTAGAAACAGCCAGGTTGGGATGCTGTAGGAGCCCCCGTGTTTGCGGTCAGTTTCTGTTCCTGCATCCGCAGGGCGTGCTGCCTTGGTACCTGCTGATGGCGCTGCTTGTTTCCCTCTCTCCTCTAAAAATGGAAGAGAAATGGGTAGGAAAAAAAAAAAAGGCTCTTCTGCTTTGTGGGGAAGAGCCAATACTGACGCAGAAGGCTTTCCCTTAGGAGATGATGCGATGCTGGTGGAAACTGGTGTTAACTGGGGTGTGAAGCGATGGGGAAATAGAAGGAGCGGGAGGTAAATCAGGTATAAAATCAGTTCCTGGGCAATGTGTGGTGGGGGCTGCTCGACACCGCGGGTTTCCTGCCGGGGAGTGCTGAGATCGCGGTGACTTTATTGCTTACGCAGCAATAAAAATCACTTCACCCAAGACCGTTTCCTCTCCCAACTGGTCTCTTGAGGGCGATGGGTGACGGTGTGTTCTGGGGGCTCTGGGGTGTGGTGCAGGAGGTGGGTGTTGGCAAACTGAGAATGAGCAAGGAAAGTCTTCACGAGTAGGAGAGGAGCTTTATTTTGAGATAGGACAAGAAGAAATTCGTAACGAGGAAGATTCGGAGAACCCTTTCCCAGGAGGGTGGTTGAACATGGGACCACCTTGGGAGGAGGCGCAGACCCCGCTCTTGCCTTGTCTTCACCCACCACCCCCCAAGGCGCTTCCTGCCGGTCCGAAAAATCTTTTCCCAGCCCTGTGTTTCCATTTTCTCCAGCAAAATGGCCCAGAGGACGATGCTCCCCCACCACGGACCCCCGACCCCCCCCTCGCTGGGTGCCTGCCCCCGCGGGATGCGGGCTCGGGAGTTTCCTCTCCTTTGCAGATGAGAAAACGGAAGCGAGTTTTTCAGCGGGGCGAGGGAGTTTAATGGCAAACAGCTGCGCTGAGACGAGACCTGGGGGGGGAAGGGGGGGCACAGGCTGCAGCCGGTGGTTTCCCACCCCCAGCTGGGGGTGGGACGGGTGTGGGCACCCGCGGGGCAACCGGCCAAGGAGAGCAGCGGCAGGGAATGCGCTCCTCACCCCTGTGCCGTCGGTTTTAAGCCGAGGATTCCTGCTGATTTTAACACAAGGATTCCCATCGATTTTAAGCCGAGGATTCCCATCAATTTTAAGCCAAGCATTGCTAACGATTTTAAACCAAGGATTCCCATCAATTTTAAGCCAAGGATTGCTGTCAGTTCTAAGCCGAGGATTCCTATTGATTTTAAGGCAAGGATTCGCATTGATTTTAAGCCAAGCATTCCTATTGATTTTAAGGCAAGGATTCCTATTGAATTTAAGGCAAGGATTCCTATTGAATTTAAGGCAAGGATTGCCGTCCATTTTAAGATGAGGATTCCTACCAATTTTAAGCCAAGCATTGCTATAAATTTCAAGCCAAGGATTCTTGTAGATTTTAAGCCAAGGATTCCTATAGATTTTAAGGTGAGGATTGCTGTCGATTTTAAGCTGAAGATTCCCATCGATTTTAAGGCCAGGATTTCCAAAGGCAGATTTATTTATTTTTTCCGACTAAGAGGGGACCCAACTGAAGACTTTTTCAAGCACATCCCCAAAGGGTTTGCAGCCTCCGGGGGCTGGACGTGCTTTGCCGAAGGGGCTTTTCCCACCCATGGGGAGATGCTTGGCAAAGGGTTAAGCACAGAGGAATGCCGAGCGACCCAGCAGGCAGGAAGCGAATCTCTCCAAACCCTCCTCTCGACCCACAAAAATAACAGCAAAACTCAAAATCTCAACCCAAGCAGAAATCTGAGCTCGGGGGGATGAATCCCACCGGGGCTGGAGCTCGGCCAGGAGGCGTGTGGGGAGATGTCGAGCTGTGAAAGAGTTAAAATATTCTGGTTTTGAAGTGATGGGGAGGGAACGGGCAAGGAAGGTTTATGAGGATGGTGGTGGCTTTTTATGAGATGAGCGGATGGGGCTGGACGACAAACTTCGTGGCTTGCAAGCCTGGAGTTTGAATTCAAAGGGATTTGCTGGCTTGGGGCTGAGAACAGCTCCTTGTGGTGGGATGCGAAGATGTAAAACTGGACAAAACTTGGGAAAAATAATACCTAATACCTGCAGCGGGGAGATGCCGCTGAGGGAGCTGGGTAAAACTAACTCCAAGGTGATACAAGGGGGCGAACAAACCCCGTGCTCCAATCTCTGCCGAACACTGCGGTGTCCAGCCTGAGCATCCCCGGCAGCATCCTGCATCCCTGCGGGATGGCCCTTGGGTGCTGGCGACCACTGGGGAAACGCGGGCACAGGTTTTGAGTTGCATTTCTGGCCGGAAAAAGAAAAAGCTCTATTGTTTTGTTTTGCTTTTTCCTTTTACGTTTGTTCTTACTCACTTTTTATGCCTTGCAACACAAAAGCAAGCAGCCAAGAAAAGCAGCCAAACCAACATCTTTCCCGTCTCTGATCCCATGCTCCTTTCCCAAAACCTAATTCCTATTTTGCACAATCTCTACTTGTACGTCTTCTTTTTTTTTTTTTAGATTATTAAAGGTTACGTGCTGCAATCAAACCGTAAAAGGTCCCACAGCGAGGGAGCAGCCTGGGAGCGCGATGCCGAGGGAAAATGCAGCATGAGAGCCAAAAAATAATGGCTTTTCCAGAAAGGGGGATGGCAAAAGCGGCTCTTGCTCCTCGTGCTGTGTCCTGGGGATGCTCTGAGCATCTTGAAGCCCCGCCAGGCTGCGAGTCGGGGTCTCTCACCGCGGCCGGGGGTTTTGCGCTTGAGGACGAGGGTGCGAGTGAGCTCAGCGCCGTCCCCAGCTCTCGGATGCATCGCGTCATTTCCCAGCTTTAATCGGCGGAAGCGAAACCTGAAGGGAAATTAAAGAAACGCGGGCGGTAAATAAGACCCTTCCCTTAACAATAACTCACGCCCGAGCAGATGATGTTAGCAGGATTCCTGCGGAAGTCGCCGGAGGGGACATTGTTTGGTGTTTTCCCTGCAGGAGACGAGGAGATGGATGAAGGAAACCTAAAAAATCCATTCCCCGGATTCCCGGGTGGCACCGGCCGCCGTGGGGCTCCCACCGTCCCCCAGATGCCGGGAGGTGGGTGGGACGAGCCACCCGTCCCATGGGACGCCCTGCAGGAACGGCGGGGCTCTTCTCCCCACCCAACAGGCTCTTCCCGCTGCCCGACGGGGTTTTCTGCTGGAGATGCTGAAATAAAGATTTCCTGCCCTCCCCTGCCCTCCCCTGCCCTGTGCTAAACAGGCGGCTGCTTCGTCCTGGCTGCTGCCAGCTGGGGCGTGCGGCTCTGCCAGGGCTGGGGAATAATCATGGGATGCTTTGAAATAAAGAAGAAAAGGCACTTTTAAACAGAAAATCTTCAAAAAGTAAAATAAATTTAAATAAAATAAAATAATAAAATAAAATAAAATAAAATAAAATAAAATAAAATAAAATAAAATAAAATAAATAAAAGTAAAGTAAAGTAAAGTAAAACAAAATAAACCAAGATACAGTACAATACAGTACGGTTCCTGGTTTCGCCGTTGGTTGCCGCGGGGCAGCAGCTCGCCCGTCCTCGGGGCATCGTCCCCGCTCGCAGCTCCCGGCGCTCTCAGTGTGGGTGATGCAGGAGGGATTTATAACCCCACGTTGTCCCACCCCCAGTTTTCAGCTGAGACCGGGGGCCCTTTCTGTCCCCAGCCGTGGGGAGCCGCGGGAGGTGATGCTGTGTTAACATTTTATGATGTTAAAATAACTTTTTCCCGCTGTTTAACAGCAATTTCTGAGGGCTGCTGTGCAGGATACCGCAAGGCGTAACCCGATATAAATCCAAGACCTCAGTTGCTTACCCAGGAATTAGGAATTTTATTATTTTTACGCCATCTCCCATTGCTATCGAGCATCCCCTCCCTCCCCCCTGTGCTTACAGCCTTCCGAGAAACCCAGCGGGAAGAAAAGCACAGGTTCTTTCCCCCACGCTGCTGCCCTGGAAGGGGGAAAAATGGGATGGTGGAGCTCCTGGAGATGCTCCGGCCACCCGAAGGGGACGCGGGGACTGCAGCGCGGTGGCACTAGGTGGCGGTGACAGGGCGGTGGCTGCTCCTGTTCGCTGGTAAACCACCAAAAATGAGCTTTCCAGGCAGTTTGTGCGTGACACTGGCTACGAGCAGCCGTGAAATTCGCTTTCGAGATTACAAATGAATAAAAAAACAAAAAACAAACCAAAACAAAAAAAATTCGGCTTAAAAACTCTCCCCCCAAGAGGCTAGAAAATATCTGGAGGGAATTTTCCCGGGGCTGGCGCTCAAATCCTGTCAGAAAAGATTAGGCTGAAAAAAAAATCCTCCTGGCTTTTGCGAAGCTCCTGCAAGTTTGCAAACTACTCCTGGGGCGAATTCGCAAGCTACTGGTGGAGGTTTGGGAGCGGCGGCCAACGGGGGGCCGTGCCCACCTGGCTCCCATCCCGCAGCTCTCCTGATTTCCCCTTTTCTCTTGGTTTTTAACTCATTTTGCAGGTGAAGGGGTTTGGCAGAGCAACATTTCAGCGCCGCACCGTCGTGGATCCGTCTGCAAGAGGAAGAGAGAGCTGATGTTGTTCAACCCCATTTCGCACCAGAGGAGGTGCGGAGCATTAAAAAAAAAGAGGTTTGGGTTTTTTTAGCTGCCCTGGGTGACACCGGGCGGGTGGTGCTGGGGACCGAGGGTGGCAAAAGGTGGTCCCTCTGTCTCCGAAAATGGCATATTTTGTGTTTAACCCAGCCTTGTGACCAATTTCGATGCTTTTTGAAGCGTTGTTTGCGGCACCAACGCTGGCCAAAAGTGATTTTTCTCACCAGTGTGGTGGAGAGTTTTCCACACCCCCCCACCCACCCCGTAAAACTGCGGAGGAAATTTTGAATCCGAGGGGTGTTGGGTTTTGACCAGAGCAGCGTTACCACGCCGTAAACAAATGAATTTTTTTTGCACCGGGGGTAGAGGAAGCGGTTTCTAGCAGCCGGGCGGGCTGTGGGCGGCTGGGGGAGGCGGGAAGAGAGTGGGGGCGAAGGGACTGTGAGGGGGGACTGGGGGGTGTCACCTCTGTCCAGGCGCCGTCGGCAGAGCAGGATGGTCAGCTGGAGCAGGGAAAGGAGGCAGACGCAGGACAGCCCCAGTGCCAGCGGCCAGGAAGGGCATCCTTCTGCCGGGGGGGGAAGGAGAGTTAATAGAGGGGCGAGAATGTGGGTTTGGTACTCTGGAGAGACGAGCGTCCCCCGAAATGGGGGGTCAGGGGTGAGCGTCCCCCGAAATGGGGGGGGCCAGGGCCAAGCATCCCCAAAATGGGGGGTCAGGGCCGAGTATCCCCTGAAATGGGGGGGTCAGTGTGGTTCTGGGGGGGTGACATGCAGGTTTAAAGCCTTTCAGTGCGGGGGGAACCCCAGCGAGAGGATGGAAGGATCGAGGGGTTTCCCGAATGTGTCTCAATGAGGGAGAACTGGGATGTTGGGATTCCCTAGACAAGGAAAGGCTGGAAGAATTGGGATGCAGGGGGTGGATGGAGGCCAGGATCTGAGGCGGGGACAACATGACTAATTACCCTCCCCAGCTCCTTTACGGATGCTGACGCTGGGGGTCCTGCCCGTGTCCCTCTTCAGGGCCGTGCACGCCGCAGCCCCATCCCACTGCTCGGCCGGGACCCAGGTGATGCTCCAGGCGCTGAGGACACCATCCTCGTCCACGGCCGCCGCCGTCACCGATGTCACCTCCCCGCTGGGCTGCCAGAGCACGGTGTCCCAGCCCGGAGGGAGGTCGCGGAGGTGGCAGAGCAGGGGGATGGTGGCCGGGACCTCCCTGGGTTCTTCCACATCGACAGGCACCAGGATGGAGAGCTTGGGCTCGGTGGCATCTAAAGAGGGAAAAAGAGAGCTGGGGGGGCACAAACCTCCCCGGGGATGTCCCCAGCCACCGGGCGACCTGCCGGGCACTCACTGGTGACGACGAGCCTGGTCCCGTTCCCAAAGGAGGGCTGGAAGGTGGAGGAAATGGAGGAACTGCAGTAATAAACCCCGGAGTCCTCCCTCTGCACGGGGCTGATGGCGAGGGAAAAATCCCGCTGTTCTTTCTTCTTCCCCGAGTATTTTCCCTTTGTTTGGGAGTCATTAGAGCTCTGGTAAATCCAGTGCAAACTGCCGTCCGGCTTCTCCTTGTACCAGTCGACGTGGATGCTGATTTTCGAGACGTGACAGCTGAGCTCCGCCATCCCCCCGAGGGACACCCAGAGCTGCGCCGGGCTCTGCAGGACCTGTCCCCCCTCTGCCGAGGCACCTCCTGCGTGGGGGGGGAAGCCTTGAGTCAGATTTTCTGCACTTCAGGCTCTCCAATATATTAATTTAATAAGTTTTGGCACAAAAAAAAAAAACAACCACATCGGCAAATCCTGTCCAAGTTGGGGTATTTTTGGAGCGGGCACATACCTGGCAGGAGGAGCAGGAGGGTCCCCAGGAGCCCGTAGGACATGGTGGCCGAAAGACCGCTTGCCGGGGAGATTTTCTCTCTGTCTGGGGAGATTTTCTCTCCCTCCCAGACTGGTGGGCTGGGGATGCTCAGAGGAGGCACCCCAAGAGGTGGCCCTGCCCCAGCTGGGACGGGGGGGTCAGTCCCAAACGTGTGTGTCCCCCCCCGTGGGACTTTCCATCCTCAGGTGACGGAAATCGGGTGGAAACAGTGGCTTTGCCACCCATCCCCCACCAACGGGACCCTTTTGGGCTGGGTTTAGTGCAGGGTGATGCCGAGGGGGGTGAAGGGTCCCGGGGACCAGCGAATCCTCCAGCCTGGGGGGTTATTTGGGGTTTGAGGGTCTGGGGGGGGGCAGGAGAGGGGGAGTTTGGGGAGGAAACAGTGGAAGAAGTTTGGGGAGGGACCATGCGCCCTGGTCTCGCTCACAAAATCCAATTTTAATTCAAGCCCCACATTGCAGCGGGGGTTTTCCTCCCCCTGCCCGTCTCTCCTGGCAGCCCCGGACTTTGTCATTCCCCGGTTTTTCTGCCCTTCCAGGCAAACGCTTTGCTCGCTCTCGGTCTTTGGGTGGGATTTTCCCAAGCTCCCGCATGGGAGCCACTGGGAATTACCTCCGGAGCATGGCATCCGCCTGCAGCAGGAGTCTATGACATTAATTCAATATATAGTCTATATTCTGCTGCCCTTCTGCAGCAGGCGGAGGCTTTGCTCGAGCTGGAGACGGCTGCGGTCAGCCTCGCCGCTGTATTTTGTCACTTGGATGGAGTTTATTGACACCAAACACCTTCACCATTCGCCCCCCCCCCCGCCCCCCGCGCCAGCAGTGGGGGTTTGTGATGTTTTTCGGCGCCGCTTTGGCCGAGGGCCCCGTGTGCCGAACCGCAGCAGGAAAGGCAGCGGCAGGGCTGGGGGGTGGGAAAAAAACAGCTTTGCAGTTTTTAGTCCCTTTGAGGGATATTTTTGAGGGGTCTGGGAGTGGCAGGGGGACACTTTTAATCAAATGCTTCCAGGAATTGCCCAAAACCCGGCAGCAGCGATGGGATTGCTGTGATTTCCCGCTGTTTGGGACGGAGACGGGGTCAGCAGGGTGGACCCAGCGCTTGTCCACTCCTGGCCAAGGCCATCTCCATCCCCCAGCATCCCCAAAATGCTTAACCCCCCCAATTTTGCTCCCCCAAGCCTGGTCCCAGGCAGCGCTGGGCTCAGGACCTGCGTTTTGCCTGGATTTTGCCTCTGCAGATGATTTTCTCTCCATCTTGGAGGTTTCGGAGGGGGGTTCAGCATCCCTTCGGCTCAGAGCATTGCCCGGGCGGGTTTATTCCCCCACGATGCTCAAAAAGAGCCCCCACGTTTTGCTCAGAGGCTTCAAAACAGGGGAGGGGGCAAAGGGGGGACCCAGTGGCATCCCACCCCCAGCACCCTCTGCCAGGGATGCTCCGGCACGTGGCATGTCCCCGCCACGTCTCCGGTGACGAAGCCAGCGAGGTGAGGGGGGTGTCACTGCCCGGGGGCCCCGTGGTTTTGGCAGCGGTGGCAGCTCTGCAGAAGGACTCGGCCCCAGGGAGGAGGCGGCCTCCCCATCGCGGTGCCGGCCACCCATGGCAGCCGGGGGCTCGCTGGCCGCCACGGGGCTGCTGTGGCTCTGCCTGGGTGAGTCTCAGGGGCTGGGGAAGAGCAGCCAGACCCTGCTTTGGGGAGGTTTCTGGGTGTTTTGGAGCAACTGGCTGCTGGTGCGGGGGGGGGGTGTGTGTTATGGTGGGGCTGGAGGGGAATGAGCCCCCGTTGGCCCCACAGCCCCGGCAGCGCTGCTGAGGCTGCACCAGCCCCAGCCTGTCCTGGTCGTGGAGCCTGAGAAGCCGGTGGAGATCATCTGTGAGGCCGACGAGAAGATGGAGAACAAAGCCAAGGTGTCCTGGTACCGGCATGGCAAGGATGGGCCCCGCCTGGTTGTGGCTTGCGATAGCGAGACGAGCCAGGGGTTCTCCTGCAAGTTTGGGGGGCACAAAGTCACCCTGCACATCCCCTGCGCCCGCCCCAACAACACCGGCCTCTACCTGTGTGCCTACCACAGAGTCCGCAGACTGGAATTCGGCAGCGGCACCGCGCTGCTGGTGGGAGGTAGGGTGCCCCTGGTCCCCCCATGGTCACCCCGTGGTCCCCATCTCCTGTTATCCCTCATGGTCCTGTCCTGACCCCCTCCAGCGTCCTCCACCTGCTTCCACCACCTCTCTGTTCCCCTCCGTCCACATCCGTCACCCCTCAGTCCATCTCTGTCCCCTCCGTCCCCTCTGTCTCTTCTGTCCCCTCCACCCCTCTCCATCCCCTCCATCCCCCCTGTCCCCTCTGTCCCTCTCCATCCCCTCCATCCCCTCCATCCCTCTATCCCTCTCCATCCCAGGTCCATCCCCCCCCCAGACCCCGCTGCAGCCCCTCTTCTTGTTGCAGACAGCTGGAGGGAGCAGAGCTGGGTGCGGGTGCTGGCTCCCCATGGGGACCCCCGGGCCCCCCCCAGCCTGGTCTGTGCCGTGGGTGCCACCCGCGGCCCTGTGCTCGTCTCCTGGCCGGGGGAGGCCGGGCGGGTGCTGGGGCTGGGGGGGCGCGTGGAGCTCCTCATCAGCCCGGTGGGCACGACCCAGGGGGGCGGGGGGCTCTGCGAGGTGCGCTTCAATGCCTCGGGCCCCGTCGTCCGCAGGAGCGTGGAGCTGCGCAAGGCTGAGGGTGAGTTCAGGGGGGACCCCAGGGGACCCCCAGCTGGGTCACCCGAGGGGAAACCGAGGCACTGGGGACGGATGGCTTGGTCCCAGGGCAGGGGGATGGTGGGGGGATGTTGGGGGGGTCGGTGGGGGGATGGTGGAGGATGCTGGGGGTCTGGGGGGGTCTCTGAGGGATTGTGGAGGATGTTAGAGGTCTGGGGGGTGCCTGGGGGAGATGTTGGGGGCTTGGGGGGGATTGTGGAGGGTGTTGGTGGTCTGTGGGTGTCTGTGGGGGGACGGTGGAGGATGGTGGGGGTCTGGAGAGGGATGCTGGGGGTCTGTGGGGCGGACAGTGGGACAATCCAGCCCCACTCCCCCAGGCAGCTGCGTGACCCCCAGCTTCCGGGCCCTGGCCGGGGCCGTGGTGCTGCTGCTGCTCAGCGTCTGCCTCAGCATCTGCCGCCTCTGCCGTCCCACGTAGCATGGTATGGGCAGGGGACTGTGCCACCATGTCCCCCGCTGTCCCCCACTGTCCTGTCCATCTCCCTCTGACCCCTCCATCCCCAGTCCCCCTCCTTCCTTCATCCCCGTTGATCCCCTCTGTCCCCCCGATCCCCTCTGATCCCTTCTGTCCCCGCCATCCCCATGCTGGGGACACATGTCCCTGCTCTGTGTCCCCCCCAGGTGACCAGCCTGAGACCCCGATGCCACCTTTGTCACAGGAGAATGAGGTGAGGCCGTGGGGTCCCCGGGTGCCCCCTGGCTGGGCTGCGGGGCTGGCAGGGAGGCAGCAGCAGGGAGGCAGCAGCAGGGGACAGTGTCAGACGGGAGACTGGGGGTGCGAGGGTGGCTCTGACGCCATTGTCACCCACAGGGACAGCTGACGTACGCCCAGCTCACCTTCGCCACCCCTGGCACAGCCCACGCCGTGACCCACAGCCGCATGCGGTGACAGCCCCAACCCTGGAGCTTGTCCCTCTGTGTTCCCAGCCCCTGGGCATCACCCCGCGAACCCCCCGACGGGTGCTGAGGCTGCTGCACCCACTTTGCCCAAGAGGATGAAATAAAGAGCTTTGGACTTCGGCAGCATTCCAGAGTCATGGCACCGTGTGCCCGGCGTGTCCGCAGCCCAGGGACTGTCCCTCAGGGGTCTGTACTGGGACCAGTGTCTTCATCAGTGACATGGACAGTGGGATGGAGGGCACAGGTGACACCAAGCTGAGTGGTGCGGTGACACTCATGACGGACGGGATGCCATCCAGAGGGACCCGGGCAGGCTGGAGAAGTGGCTCCGTGTGACCCTCATGGGGTTCAACCAGGACAAGTGCAGGGTCCTGCCCCGGGGTGGGGGCAGCCCCCGGTGCCAGCCCAGGCTGGGTATGGAGGGATGGAGAGATGGAGAGCAGCCCTGAGAGAAGAGCTTGGGGTGCTGGGGGGGGAAACGCTGGCCATGGGCTGGCAATGTGCGCTGGCAGCCCAGAACCTCCCACAGCCTGGGCTGCATCCCCAGCAGCGTGGGCAGGGGGGTGAGGGGGGGATTCTGCCCCTCTGCTCCGCTCCGGGAGACCGCCCTGCAGTGCTGCCTCCAGCTCCGGGGCCTCGGCACAGGAGAGACACGGAGCTGTGGGAGCGGGGCCGGAGGAGGCCCCGGAGCTGCTGGGAGGGCTGGAGCCCCTCTGCTGGGAGGACAGGCTGAGAGAGCTGGGGGGGGTCAGCCTGGAGAAGAGAAGGCTCCGCGGACACCCCCCGGTGCCGGGCCGGGGGGGCTGTGGGGACAGAGGGGCTCCCCCGGAGCATCTGCCCCGCCACTGGTCCTACCCCGCACCCGCCGCCCCGCGGCCTCCCGCCCTGCAGGGGGCGCTGTGCCCGCTGCCCCGCCCGGCCCCGCCCCGGCCCCGCCCCGGCCCCGCCCCGGCCCCGCCCCGGCCCCGCCCCGCCGCCATGGGGGCCGCCGTCTTCTTCGGCTGCGCCGGCATCGCCTTTGGGCCGGCGCTCGCCCTCGTCCTGCTCACGGTGGCGGCGGAGCCGCTGCGGGTCATCGTGCTGGTGGCGGGGTGAGCCCGGGGGGGGGGGGGGTAGGGAGCGTCGAGGGGGCAGTTGGGGGGGGTCAGGAAGCGCTGCGGGGGGCTGAGGGGGCAGTTCTGGGGATCAGGGAGCATCGAGGGGGGGCCGTTGTGGGGCCTCTCGGTGTCAGGGGGCGCTGGGGAGGGTGAGGGGGGCAGCTGGGGGGGGCAGAGAGCGTCGGGGGGGTCCGAAGGGGCGGTTGGGGGGATCAGGGAGCATCGAGGGGGGCCAGTTCTGAGCAGATGGGGGGCAGAGAGCATAGAGGGGGTCCGAGGGGGCAGTTCTGGGGCAGTCGGGGGGTCTGGGGCAGGGCAGGCAGCACCGGGGGGGTCTGAGGGGGCAGTTGAGGGGAGTGATGGGGCAGCCAGGGTGGAGGTGGTCAAGGGGGCAGCTGGAGACGTGGGGGGGGGTGTAATTTGGGGGTAGCTGAGGGGGCTGGGGGAGGGTTGTCAGCTCAGAGAGGGTCTTTGTGGGGGGCAGCGAACCCTGGGCAGGCCACAGGGGTATGCGGGGGGGACGAAGGGGGGATCTTGGGGCAAGTCGAGGCGGTCTGGGGCGGCCGACAGTGCCCCGGGGGGGACAGTTGTGGCGGGTGTCTGGGGGTGGGCTGTGCCTGGGGGGTGCCCGGTCGGTCCCCGGCGTCCCAGCTCCTGCCCCGGGTGCCGACCTGGGGGATTCACCGCTTTAGAAAGAGCGAGATGTTGCCTCCGAGTGGCTGCGTCCCACCACGCTCAGCTTCCCGAGGGCTCAGCCTTCCCCTCTTCCCTCCGAGCCGGCCACCGTGGCTCCAAGAAGAAAAAAAAAAAAGAGGATTTTGCCTTCTCAATCTGTTCTTCTTTTCAGTCATGTGCTGTCCTGCCGTGCCCTCCTCATGTGGCAATGACCAGGAACGCCTGACCTGGAGCCCGGGCAACCCGAGCAAGCGTCTTGGCCCGTGTTTGCCGGCTGGTTGCGAGCCCCACGGCCTGAGCTCGGTGTCCCTCTCTCCCCCAGGGCCTTTTTCTGGCTGGTGTCGCTGCTCCTGGCCTCTCTGATCTGGTTCGTGTCAGTCCATCTCAGCGACCGGGAGGATGCCAAGCTGCAGTACGGCCTCCTCGTCTTCGGGGCGGCCGTCTCCGTCCTGCTGCAGGAGGTGTTCAGATTCGCCTACTTCAAGCTGCTGAAGTAAGAGCCCGTGCCAGGGCGGCTCCGTGGCGCCGGTGACGTGTTCTGGGAGCTGTGCTCGGGGCCCAACCTCTGCTTTTTAGTCCGGAGAACCCCGCAAAGCACCTTCCCTCGAAGGGAGCCATTGCTCCTCACCCCCGGGCTTGTTTATAACCACCCCTTCCCCTCCCCGGCGTGATGGGGCCCCCGTCCCACGCCAGCCGCTCACGCTGCCTCTCCCGCCCGCGCAGGAAAGCGGATGAAGGCCTGGCGACCATCAGCGAGGACGGCCGGTCCCCCATCTCCCTCCGGCAGATGGCTTACGGTGAGCACGGGCCCGGGCAGGGCTCTCCCGGGGCTGTCCGGCAGCGGGATGCTCGGCTATCGCAGCCTGGCGGTGGCATCAATTAGCCCACCGGGCTACCACAGCCTTCCCGGTTCTCTCTCCCGCTCTCCTGCCTTTCCCTGGACCCACGCGCCGAGCCTGGGGCTGGCGCTGGAGGTGGCACGGCCACGGTGGCTCAGGGCTGGCTCTGCTCTGCCTCCGCAGTCTCGGGCCTGTCCTTCGGCATCATCAGCGGCGTCTTTTCTGTCATTAACATCCTGGCGGACTCCATCGGGCCGGGCATCGTCGGGATCCACGGGGACTCGCCGTACTACTTCATCACCTCCGGTGAGGTCGGGGGCCGGCACGGGCCGTGGGCTTGTGCGTGGCCCTTCACTGTGGCGAGGAGGAGGAAGGTGGTGGCGAGGTCTGAGGGGGTTCTGTGTCGCTCTCTCTCCCCTCCAGCGTTCCTCACCATGGCGCTCGTCTTGCTCCACACCTTCTGGGGGGTGATCTTCTTCGATGCCTGCGAAAAGCGCCGCTACTGGTGCCTGGGGCTGGTGGTGGCCAGTCACCTCCTCACCTCGGGGCTGGTGAGTTTGAGCCAGGGCCGCCCGCGCCAGAAGCTGTCCCCGAAGTCGAGCTGTCACCAGCTGCCCCTCTGGGCACGGGGAGGGGGACGCGGGGACACCCCCTGCTGCTTCAGACCCCCTGGACCCCCGCCCCTGAGCTGTGGGGCGATCACAGCCCCCCGGGCAGCCTGTTGGGGTGCGCTGGGGGGAAGGAGAGTTGAGGAAGGGCCGGGGGTGGGACGGAGGATTATCCGCTAATCTCCTGGTGGGAAATCGCCCGGCAGGGGTTTAAACCAGGCTTCCCGGAGCTCTGCTCCGCTCGGAGGCTCCCCATTCCCCCCATGGCTGTTTGGGGGGGGGCAGCTGGCAGGCGGTGACGTTCCTAAGGTGGCTTTTTCCGTACCCCCCCCAGACGTTCCTGAACCCCTGGTACGAGGCCAGCCTGGTCCCCATCTTCATCATCACCCTCTGCACGGGCCTCTGGGCCTTCGTCACCGCCGGGGGCTCCTTCCACAACGTCCTCAAGTGCCTCTCCTGTAAGGCGGGGCCGGGCGGGGGGGGGCGGTGCGATGCGGGGGGCAGCGCTGCGATGTGGGGGCTTTTCTGGGGGGATGTCTGCCCCATTTTAGGTGTTGGGAGAGGTTGGAAATGGGTGTTCGGAGCCCCTGGGAGGGGGGAAGAGGGGTCTCGCCTGTAACCGTCTCCCTTTTGTTGAACGGGGGCGGCGCCTCCTGGGTCCTGCGACCCCACAAACAGACCCCCCCACCCCAAAAACAATCCTGCTCACCCCCTCCCTGCTTTCTGTCCCCCCCCAGGTAAGCAGGAGGATGACAGCAGGGTGATGATGTACTCAGCACTGCAGGTGCCTTTCGAGGACTGAGCGGCAGCCGTGGCCCTGCCCGTGCCACCGCCGTGCCCAAGTGCCCTCTGCTCCGCGCCGGAAGGTGACGGCGACACCGTCTCCTCCGTGGTTTGTCCCTCTGGTGCTGCCGCCCGGCCCCCCGCCCTGGCAGAGGGGGCTCCGTGCCCCATTCCGCTCCAGAGGGGATTCTGGGGTCCTCGTGGGCACCCCAATAGCTTCGTTAGCAGCTTCGTTAGACTTTTTTTCTTACAAGGTATGGCGGGGGGGGGGGGGGCCGGAGGGGGGCCGGGTGCCCTGTGGTGTGGCCAGGCTTGCGGGGCTCAGGGCAGGACCCCCCCATCCCTTGCATTTTCCCCCCTGCCCTGCCCCAGCCGTCTCTGTTCCCCCTCGGCCCCCGCAGAAGCGAGGTGATGCTCTCGGGGTGGGGGGAGCTGGGATGGGAGTGCTCTGCCCCACTCACCCCCTTTCTGCTCCCCCCGGGGCCCGGCTGGGGGCCCTCGTCACCCGGCCGTGCACCAAGGGTGGGGCGTGTAAATTATTTTTTTGATTCAGAGTAAAACCCTTTTAATAGATCAATGGGTACCACAGCGCTGAGGCGACTTCTGTGATGGGGACGGGGGGAGGGGGGTCGCTCGCCCCCATCCTGCTCCACTCCCAGCCCCTGTCTGAGCTTCGGGGGGGGGGCGGGAGCGGGGGCATCTGGGTATCCCGGTTTCTCGGAGGCTCACAGGATCCGTCCCCGTTCCCTCCCCAGCAAAGAGCAACCAGCGCCATGGGGTGGGGACGGGGCTTTATTATCAGTGGGGCTGGGGCAGGAGCCGCCGCTGCTGTGGGGCTGAGCCCCAGCCGGCTCCTCTGGTGTGGGTGGGGGGCAGCGGGGGTCCCTCACAGCCAGGTCCGGGGGATGTTCAAGGTCGGGGGCCGGCGTCCGAGGGGCCACGGCGGGAGGAGGCTTTGAACACGACGTCGTGGTCCTGCGCCCTCCTGGCTCTGCCGTGCAGGGGGAGAAGGGCTGTGGTGAGCGCGACCCTCGCCGTGGGGGTCCGGGCCCTCAGACCCTGGGGGTTCCAGGCCCCCTCCTGTGTGTGGGGGGGTCCCTTCTTGGGGCGGGGGCTTCTCACCGCGTCCTCTTGGCCACAAAGTGGATGGTGAGGAAGAGGCCGAGGCAGCCGGCAACGGTGCCGAAGATGATGGCGACGATTTCACCTGCGTGACACCACAGAGGGCTCAGGGGGGACCGGGGCGGGGGGGTGACACCCCCCCCTCCATTCCAGACCCCCCCCCAGCCAGGCCCTACCTGTCGAATACCCCTCGGTCCCTGCAAGAGAAGAGCCGGGGCTCAGCGCCGGAGCCTCGCAGTCAGACGGGGCTCTGGGAGCCATTTTAGGGGGGGCACAGGGGGGGCCCTTCCTACTCACCGGTGGGGAAGGACGACAGCACCGGCCGCTGGTTGAGCTCCTGCGGCACCCGAAAATTATCCACCAGGGGCTGGGGCTCGGGCTCGTCCGCCTCCGTGGCGTAAAGGGTTCCCTGGAGCTGCTCCAGCTGAAACGGGGGGGGGGGTGGGGGGGAGGAGTGCTGGGGCTGCCCCCTCCCCGAAACCGGGGGGTTTTGCCCCAAAGCGGATCCTACCTGGGCCAGGCTGATGCGGACGGGCTGCTGGAAGAGGGTCCAGAGGACGCCCTGGAAGCAGGGGGGGGTGGTGAGGGACCCGTTGTAGCGGTAGAAGAGGTCCAGGCGTGGGGGCAGCAGGTCCTGCACGCTGAAGGAGGGGATGGCCGTCGTCTGCCCTGGGGGGGGGGGCACAGAGGGGGATTTTGGGGATGTCCCCCCCCCACCGCCACTGCGCATTTTCCGTGCTGTCTCCCCTCGCTCCCCCCTCGCTCGCGCGCCCCTCGCTCACCGGCGTAGCGGATGCTCCCGAGGTGGCTCAGGATGTTGTCGTAGGCAGGGTGGGGGTCAGCACCCACCTGGGGGAGCGAAGGAGGGGGGTGTCAGGGCTGGGGAAGGGGGGGGTTGTTGGTGGTGGGGGGGGTTGTTTTGGGGTCCGCATACCTCCAGCAGGATGCCGAGCACGGCCAGCCCGCCGGCGTGGTGCTGTGCCTCGCTGGCGTTGGCGTAACGCGCCGCATCGAAGTGCACCACGTGCATCTGGGGCAGAGCAGGTCCACGGGGGGCAGCACAGGGACCCCCCCAGCCGTGACCCCCAGCTGGTGTCCCCTTCCCTTGCCCCCTTTCCCATGGCCCAATCCCAGACCCCATCCCAGCACCTTCCCCGGTGTCTGGAGCCGCTGCCTGCACCCCGTCCCTGCTCCTGTCGTCCTGTCCTGTCCTGGTTCCCACCCCCAGCCCGGTTCCCACCCCCACTTTCCACCCCTGTTTCCCCTTCCTGCACCCATTTTTCCATGCCTCCTCCCATGCCTGCACATGATTCCCGCCCCCAGACCCCTTCCTGCACCCATTTCCCACCCCCAGACCCATTTCCCACCTCATTCCCATGCTGTTTCCCGCTCCCAGCTCCATTTCCCACAAGATTTCCTGCGCCCAGACCCATTTTCCGCACCATTCCTGCACCATTCTCCACCCCCAGTGCCATTTCCCACCCTATTCCTGTGCCATTTCCCACTCCCGGCCCCGTTTCCCACCCCATTCCCGTGCTGTTTCCAGCACCCAGACCCCTTCCCACACCCGTTTCCCGCACCCAGCCCCGTTTCCCACCCCATTCCTGTGCTGTTTCCCGCTCCCGGCCCCATTCCCTGCTCCATTCTCACCCCATTCCTGCTCCATTTCCCACTCCCATCCCCTTTCCCAGGCCGGAGCCCCTTTTGGAGCCCGCGCTGGGGGTGGCCCCGTACCTCGGCGGGGGCGCGGTGCCCATCCAGGAGGTGCTCAGCGCCGCCGGTGTGGCCGGGCCGGCCCCAGTGGAAATGGAGCTGAGCGGCGGCGAAGCCCCCGGGCAACCCCTGGAGCCGCAGGGAGGGCGGCAGCACCAGCACCGCTGCGGGGCGGGGACACAGGGGGGACACTGAGCACGGCTGGGCACGTCGGACCCCTGCCACGGACCCCCTGGCTCCCTCTCACCGGTGTGGCCGTTGTTGGCGAGGGTGAAGGCCGGTGTCCCGGGGCGCTGGTAGCCCACGGGGCGGACGGGCGGCAGCGAAGGGTCCAGCTGTACCCGCTGCCTCCGGATATCGATGGGCGACTGGGCTCGGCCCCCGCACGCCGGGTGGCCCTCGGGCCAGTGCTGCTGCCCGTGGGGACCTGGGGGGACCCAGGTGTCCAGGTGGGCTCCCCCTGCCCTCCACCTTGGGGACCCAGCGTGGCTCCGTGACCTTAAATGGCCTCCTTTCCCCCCAAACGAGGACACGGGTGACATTCCCAACCCAAAGCTCGTTAATCTTCTAGGGACATTTTTTTCCGGCCGGGGGAGCGGGGACAAAGCTGATCCTGC
Organism: Larus michahellis; assembly: GCF_964199755.1. Taxonomy (NCBI): domain Eukaryota; kingdom Metazoa; phylum Chordata; class Aves; order Charadriiformes; family Laridae; genus Larus; species Larus michahellis. Next base: position 1,201,973 of record NC_133919.1, read on the forward strand.
GGAGGGGGGGTGTGGGGGGCCCCGCGGGGTCCCCGTGGGCCGGCGGGACGGGGTTTAGCCGGGATTTGGCCAGTGCCGGATCCTAATTGGATTTGGCAACCAGAGCCTTATGTAAAGGGCACAATGGGAGCATTGGAGCGAGGGGGACCCGGGCGCTGGGGGGGGGGGGGGGGGGCACGGGGGGCTGCACCCACCCACCTCCCCCCATCTCAGGGGATGCGGGCATCCGGGGTGGGGGCACGGGGGGTGTCACCCACCCACCTCCTTCCTATTTAGGGGACCCGGGCGTCCAGGAGTGGGATGGGGGGCTGTCACCCATCTGTCTCCCCCCATCTTGGGGGGCCCAGGCACCCGGGAGCAGGGTGGGGGGGTCCTGGGAGCCTGTCACCATCCAACCCCCTCCCATCTTAGGGGGCCCAGGGGTCCGGGGCAGGGGCCGGGGGGGGCTGCACCCATCTGGGGAGCCCCAGGTGCCTGTGGGTGGGATGGGGGTGCGGGGGGGGGGCTGCACCCACCACCCCCCTCCCTTCTGGGGGGACCTATCGGGGTGTGGGGCGGTGGATTTGGGGTGTGGGGGCAAGCGGGGGGTTCCCGGGGGGGGGCACTCACCCTCGTACGCCCAGTGGGGACCTGTGGGGGAGAACAGAGGTGTTGTGGGGGGGGGTCCCAGGAGGTCGGGGCTCAGGTGGGACCCCCCCAGCCTTTCCCTGGTGGGGTCCCCGTGGGCGCTGGTGGCTGCACCACAAAGCGGGTGCCAGTGCCGGGGGCCGGGAATTGGGGTGAGCGGCTGAAGGAGGACGGGGGCACTCACCGGCGGGCAGGGCGGGGGCCAGGCCCCCCAGCAGCAGCAGGGCACGCAGCATGGCAGGGGGCGGGGGGGGCCGGGTGCCGCCAGCCGGGCTTTAAATACCCACCCGGGACGGGCCCCCCCGGGGAGGGATGGAGGGACCATCCCTGGGGCGATGGGGCGTGGGGACGGGGGGTGCTGTGGGGCTGGGAGCTTGGGGTTTGTGGGGCTGGGGGGGGCTGCGGGGGGGCCTGGGGGGGGCTGTGGGGGCTGTGGCGGGGGGGGCTCGGGGGGTCTGTGGACCTTCTGGGGTGCTGAGGGGGCTGGGGGGGGTGGGGGGGGGTTGGGGACCCGGGGAGGGCTGGGGGTGCTGGGGGGTGCTGGGGACCCTTTGGAGGGCTGGGGGGGGCCCCTGGGGCGGGGCCGGCCCCCGCACGCGCTCCCTGGTCCCGCCCCCTTCCCCGGGCCCGCCCCTTTCCCCGCCCCCTCCTCCGGCCCCGCCCCTCGTCACCGCTCCCGCGCGCGCGCTGACGTCACCCCACGTGGGAGCCCACGCGCCCGCCCTCCCGCCATTATGTAACGGCGCGCGGGCGAGGCCACGCCCCTCCCGCCCCCTCCCGTTGGCCGCTGCCGCCGTGACGCGCGGCGGCGCCCACCGCCCATTGGCGGCTCGCGGTGGGGCGGGGCGAGGCCGGCCGGGAGGGGGGGGCTCCTCGTGCCCCGGTGGCGCGGCGGGGGCGTGGCCCGCGACCCCCTTTCCCGCAGCGCGCGGAGCCGCGTGACCCGCGGCCCCCGGCCCTCCCCCGCCGCCCGCCAGGGGGCGCTGCCCCACGCGGCCACATGGAGGGGGCGTGGCCGCGGCCCCACCCTCCCGGCCAATCAGCGCGGGGCGGCCTCCGCATTGGGCAGCGCCGGCGGCGGCGCGGGCCAACCGGGGCGCGGGGGCGGGGCGGGGCGCGGAGGCTCCGCCCGGCTGCCGGGGGGCGGCGGCCAATGGGCGCGCGGGGGGGCGGGGCCCAGCGGGAGGCACGTGCGGCCGCGCACGTGTCCGCGTGGGGCCGCCGCAGCCGGGGCGGAACCGGCGCCGGGACCGGGACGGGGACACCGGGACATCGCGACAGCGCCGCCGGGACAGCGATACCGATACCGGGACAGCGATACCGGCACCAGGACCGCGGTACCGGCACCGGAACGGGGACACCGACACAGCCGCAGCTGCAGCCGGGAGCAGGTGGGAACGGGGGTGGCCGGGTTCCCGGTACGGGAAGGGGGAGGGTCCCCGGGAGGGTTTCGGGGGGTCCCAGTGTTAGGAGGGGGGGTGGGCGGCGCGGGACCAGATAGGGGGGGCCCGGTATTGGGTATAGGGGTCCCGGTGGAGGTGGGGGGTCCTGGTGCTGGAGGGTCCCGGTGCTGGATGGGGGGGTTACCGCGGCTGGGGGCGAGGGGTCCCCACCTGGGGTGGGGAGTCCGGAGGGTCCCGGGGCTGGGTGGGGGTTGGTCCTGGGGGTCCCGGGGCTGGGGGTGGAGGGGTCCTGGTGCTGGGGAGTCCTGGGACTGGGTGGGGGGTCCTGTGCCAGATGTATTCCTGCACCCCCCACCCCATACTGGGAGGTGCCACCGTGGGGGGGAGGGGGTGTGGACACCTCTGGGGGGGGACCCACAGCAGTTTCTCTATTTTCCATTTTTCCCCAATTTCCCCACTTTTTCCCTCTTTTTTTTTTTTTTTTTTTTTTCCCTCCCTCCCCCCAGGCGGCCTCGGCCGGGCAGCACCACAGGAGCCAAACTTGGGGAGAGGCTCTTCCGGGGGGGCCCCCCCTGCCATGGAGCCCCCCCCAGCCCACACCTGCTCCTGCGGCTCCCCCACCTCCAGCCCGGGGGTTCCCCCCACTGGGACGCCCGCAAAATCCGAGTGGAGCCGCAAGCGGCCAGGGGGGCCGGAGAGATCACCCTCCGAATCGCCCCCGTCACCCCGTGGGGGGAAACGGCCCCGGAAGGGGGAGGGGGGGGACACCTCCCCCAGCGACGGCGATCGCCTCTTCGCCCAAAAAGTGAGTTTTTCAGCAGCAAAACAGAGGAGCGTGCCCAAATTTGACTCACCCCAAATGCATCTCTGCCAGGCTCTGCCTCAGTTTCCCCATCTGAAACAGAAGGGAGGGGGGTGAGGAGGGGGATAAGCTGGGGGGGGAGCACACATGACACCCCCTCCTTGGTCTGGATGCAGCCACCATCCTCCTCCTCCTCTTCCTCGCAGTGCCAGGAGCTGCGGGGCTTCATCCGGCCGCTGGCAGAGCTGCTGGAGGGGCTGAAGCAGGGGCGATACGACAAAGGTGAGTGCCTACCCCCCCCAAAAAACCCTTCCCCCACCCCCCCAGAAACCCTCCTCCAAGGAGGATTCCCAAATTTTGGGGGTTTCCTAGGGCTGAGCAGCTTCCAGCAGAGCGTGGCCATGGACAGGATCCAGCGGATCATCGGGGTCCTGCAGAAACCCCAAATGGGGTGAGTTTCCCCCCAGAAATCCCTGGGGGGGGGTGCACAAAGGGACACCCTCCCATGGGGTGTCCCCCCCCCCCAAAACCAGGGTGACAGGTGCTCTCTGTCCCTGCAGTGCCCGGTACCTGGGGACGCTGCTGCAGGTCGAGGGGATGCTGCGGGTCTGGTTCCCCCACGTCGCTCCCAAACCCCCCCAGGATCCATCCCCCCCACCTGCTGCCGCCACTGCCCCCCTCCGCCGCCGCCCCCCTGCCGGCCCACCCGGGGCTCCCCGCTGCCGCCGCCGCCCCGGGGACACGCCCCGCTCCACGGGGACGTCACATCGGGGGTGCCAGACCGGGACCCCTGCATCCCCCCGGGCGCCGGATGCCTGACCCCCCCCCCGGCTGGGGGGGGGGCTGTCTCTCCTGGATTTGCCTTTTTTGACTTTTTTTTGTAAAAAATGGTGGACAGTTTTACCTGCAGGTGCGGCCATCATGGGGGGGGACCCCAAGCACCCCCTAGGCACCCCCAAACCGCCGGGGGGGGTCGTGCCTTCGCCGGAGCGGAGTCCCCTCCCCAAGGGGGTAGTCGTGCCTCAGTGGCGAGGGGGGGGGGAAGACAGGGCGGGGGGCTGGCCCCCCCCGCTAGGCCTGTGCCTTCCCCCTGCAGGGCGTTTTGGGGGGGCTTCCTCCACCCCCCCAGATGCGGGGCTGCCCCACGGGCCAGACCCACTGGAAGCAATAAATGCCGCGGGAGCGGCCGGGGCCACCCAGTGCCAGTGTCCTCTGTCTCCGGGGGGTGCCTTGTCCCCGGGTGGGGGTCGGGGTGGCGGTGGGACCCCCGTGCCCCCCATGGGGCCTCCCCACCCCTCGCTGTGGCGCAGGGCCAGGCCCAGAGCCCCCCAGCAGGCCCCACAGCCCCCGCCGGGCCTGGTGTCCCTGTCCCTGCCTCCCGCCCTGACCTTTGACCCTGTGACCTGCCCCCTAAAAGCCTGACCCCTGTCCCCGTGCCCCACATCCCGCCCCCGCCCCCTCGTCCCGCAGCTCAGGCCACGCCCCCGGCGCATAAACCACGCCCCCCCGAGGCCCCGCCCTCCGAGCGCCACCTCGCGTCCCGCCGCCCGACCCCACCAGCCCCCGCCGCCCGTCGGAAGCCGCTTCCGCTTCCGGGGGCGGTGAGTGGAGGGGCCGCGGCTCCGCCGGGGGGTCCCGCCGCCACCGGGGGGGTTGAGGGGTGGGAAATGGGACGGGGGTGGCTCTGCCGGGGCCTCCAGGGGCGGGGGGGGGGGCCCGACGGGGTCCGCTCGGGAGGGTCAGGGCCCAACCGGGTCGTTCCGTGAGGGGCGGGGGGGGGGGGGGGGGGCATTACCGGTCCTGTAGGGGGGAGTCAGGCCCCGCCGCGTTCCCGTGCGGGGTTCGGGGCTGCTCCGGCACACCCGTCCCGTCCCGTCCCCCGTCCTGCAGCAGAGCGGCGGCCGTCGGCAATGGCGAACCACCTGCGCTTCCTGGGCCGCACCGTCATGGTCCAGAACGGCAACGTGGAGGCGGCCTACGGCGCGCTCAACCGGTGAGGGGCCGGGGATGTCGAGGGTCGTGACCCACGGGGGGCTCGGGGGTTCCTGGGGGGTCCCAGGAGAGCTGGGGGGGTACAGGAGGGTCCCGCGGGGGGAATTGGGGGGTCCTGGGGAGCCCTGGGGGGGTCGCTGGGAGGGCTCTGGTCTCGGCAAGGTCCTAATGAGGACCTAAGGATTGTGCTAATTAAAGCGGGTGTAACTAGTTCTTGGCTGGGGTCCTCCTGCTAACCCCCCCAGTGGTGCATCCCTGTGGGCTTCTCGTACCACGAATTGGGTTCAGAACGTACATTTAAGGGCTTTTTTCTACGCTTGAGGCCTCTGAAGCGCGGGAGGGGAGTGAGAGTCATGGGGCACTTTTCCCTCCAGCTCTGTGTCCTGACACACCCCTTTGGATGCGGATTTAATTAAATTAAAATGAATTAAAACCCAAATGAGCACAAACCCAGGCAGGGCTGTGGGCAGAGGTGTCATCGGGGGGTCGGCGGGTCGGGGGCTGGTGATGGGGTGGCAGGGGAGGAGGTCCTGTCACTGTGCTGAGACCCGCTGTGCCCACCATTGTTTTGTCACGGCTTAACGAAGGTCCGAGGCCGCTCATTCCCCTCCTCATTATCCTCAGCCTGTGGCAGGATGAAAAAAATAATCATTCCAGAGCTCCATTCAAGAGTTAAAAACACAGAAGTGAGGCACAATTTTGCCCAAATCTCTGGGGTTTTGACCTGCTGTCGGCTCATTTGCAGAAGATGTGCGTGGGGGGGGGTGCAGTGGGTCTCACCCTGTTTTTTCCCACCCCCCCAAGGATCCTCTCGCAGGACGGGCTGGTGGAGGTGGTGCGGCGGCAGCGGTACTACGAGAAGCCATGCCGCCGGCGGCAACGCCTGGCCTACGAGGCGTGCCGGCGGGTCTACAACGCCGAGATGGCGCGGAAGATCGCCTTCCTGGCGCGGGGCAACCGCCAGGACCCCTGGCTGGGCTGCTAGGGGGGGCGAGGCGCGCCCCCTCCTCAATAAAGGCCCTCCCCTTAACCCTGTTTTAATTTAGTTGTGGTTAATTACGGCTGATGAGGCGGGACGGGCCTCGCGGCCCGCGGGCAGGTGGTGGGGGACAGCGGGGGGCGGGGTCTTTCGGCGGTCACGTGGTGCAGCGCGCCCCGCCCCTTTCCCACACGCCCCGCCCGCGTGCCGTTCGCGCCGTCCTCCTCTTTCCCGACAGCCCCCGCGCCAAGGGGCGCGCAGGCGCCGCGCTGCCGTTTCCGTTTCCGCCCCGACGTGCCGTCGCCGTTAGGGCCGTTGCCGTCAGGGCCGCCGACCGGGCCGGGGCCTACCGGGGCCGCGCCCTGCCGCGCCCGCTCCGGTGAGGGGAGGGGCCGCCTCTGAGGGCAGGGAGGGCGCCGGGCGGGAGACGAGGCGGCTAAGCGGAGGGTGGGGGGGGGGGGCACCGGGGAGGCCGCGCCTGAGGCCTTCCCCGCTGAGGCCGCGCCGAGGAGTCCCGGGCCGGGGCCCAGCTCCGGTGCCGGGGGAGGTAGGGGGTCGGACGCAGCTGCCGGCAGTAGCGACGGGATGCTAGGGCTGTGCAGGAGGCGAGCGGCCCCCGCGGGTACCGGCTGTGGCGGGGCCGGGGGTCTCCTGCGCCGAGCGGGAGCCGTTCGGCGGGGACCGGGCGTCCTTGTCGGGCGGCGGCGGACTCTCGGCGGGAATTCCGACCCCGGGCCGGCGAGTTTGGGGCGGCGAAGCTGAATTCTTCTTTTTCCTCCTTGAAGGAAGCAGTTTGTCCGGCCGCGGGAGCACCGGCTTCAGTTTCTCACCGTTCTGGGAAGTAACATAGGAAAGCCGGTTAGTGCCTTTATTTTTATATATATATATATATATTTAATATCTCGCTTAGGTGTTGTTTTCCCACCGGGTTCCCGGGAGTCCCCGCAGCCCGAGGGTGCTGGGAGCACCAGCGCTGATGGAAACGTTCCCTACGGACACTGACCGGCCTCTTTGCTCTCCCCGTATTCCGAGTGAAACACCGTTAAACCTGTTGCATTACTCTGTTGGTCTGACAAGGTCGCAGGAGTTGAAAATTATTAATACAGAGTTTAAAAGAAGCTCTAATTATATAACTTCTGCATTTAATAGCATATGTGCGGAAAGTTATTGATGTGTCAGTGTAGTAATTAATTATTTTCACTTGCCTTGAATCTCTGGCTTTGTCCTGAAGCATTACATACTGCAAAGTCAGAAGTTATAGGTGAAACTCTGTAATAACATTCTTTTGGGATGTATTTGATGCTGCTTTTTAATTATCTCTGAGAAACCAGCTGTCAAAAGTACAATGCTCTGGAGATTTTCAGGTTTTTGGCTGCAGAGAGGTGTGAGCTCTCCAGAGGGAGTGCAGGCCCCCTCCTTGCTGCTTGAAACCAGCAGATTTACTTCTGTCTGCCATTCACGGATCCTAAACGGGGAAAATGCTTCGTTAGAACTCACGCCCCAGCTCTTAATTCTCAGCTTCAGGGATGTGAAACATATTTCATTGGTTTTCTGTTAAAATAGATCTATGTTAAGGCTCTGCAGACCTTTTTGCATGGGGAAGAAATGCCGAGGCCAAACATATTTCCTTAAGAAGATTTTTTTCTGTTTCCAGATAAAGGAGACTTGCTTTCCAAATCAGATTAGGGCCTGGGCGTGTAATTAAACATTATTGCATCTGTAGCCTGTGACTGACAGTGTGAGAACTGCTAATGATTAATGAGGAGAGATGGTTTTTTGCTTTGAAAAATCTGTAATTTCGACTTCGCCGACGACAGCCGCTGGTTTAAGCAGCAAACACAGAGGCAACCAGGCATGTGCTGAAACTTTAAGTATCAGTTAAGTGGAAAGTGATCAAAGTAGTTCATGAACCTCAAGCAAAGAGGCTAATTAAGGGTGAGCAGATACGTGTGAGGTTTTTCTGTATCGGTTTGAAGTGTTATTTGTCTCGCATTGTGCAAGGCAGTTGTCTGTCATCCGTAAGGGAAGGCTGGTGGGATGTAGGAGGTTGAGGGCTTTCCCCGCAGGGTGATCTGTGAGCACAGTTTCCCTTCACAGGGCCTGATGCTGCGTCTTGTCTAATTTAGATTAGATATTAGGAAGAAATTCTTTGCTGTGAGGGGGGTGAGCCCCTGGCCCAGGTTGCCCAGAGAAGCTGTGGCTGCCCCATCCCTGGAGGGGTTCAAGGCCAGGTTGGACGGGGCTTGGAGCAAGCTGGGCTGGTGGGAGGTGTCCCTGCCCAGGGCAGGGCGTGGGGTGGGATGGTCTTTAAGGCCCCTTCCAACTGAAACCATTCCACGATAATGACAATCTGATACTTGTATTTTACTAGTCTGTGGTTTTCTCGGCTCTCATCTTTATAGGTGCAAGCAAAATAATTCAGTTCAGCTCCTGGCAAAGATGTCGCTCTCCAAAAGGGAATTGGATGAGCTGAAACCATGGATCGAGAAGACAGTGAAGCGAGTCCTGGGGTTCTCGGAGCCCACCGTGGTCACGGCGGCGCTGAACTGCGTTGGGAAGGGCATGGACAAAAAGAAAGCAGCCGGTACGTCCCAAGGGCTCCAACCCTGACCCTGCAGGTCTTCATGCAGCTGGTCAGACAGAGAAAATAGGTGCACACAAAGCCTCAGATCCCTTTGAAATGGCCTCAAATCATATTTAAGCTCGCTCCCTCTATTCCTGGAAGACCAGCCTAATGCTGGGCTGTGTGGTGGGTTGTGGTTTTGTTGCTGGTGGTGGCTGGCAGTGTCTGGGGGGGCGAATGCTGTCCTTGCAGGGGTGGAATCTGGTTTGTGTTGAGCTGGTTTTGTAAAACAAACGAAACCCCACAAAGCTGGAAGCTCTTTAGTGTGCGGGGGGGTGATTCTGTCTTGGCCTCGATGAGGCAGTGGCGAGTGCGTGCAAATCCATGCAGACAGGTGAGACACAATAAAAAGTCTTGGAATATGTCACAAAAAAAGCAGAAGTAAAAAACGAATTTAAGAGCTCTTGTTCTAAAGGAATTGAAAATGATGATTTTACCCATGGCTTTTTTTTTTTTTTTTTTTTTTTTTTTTTTTTCTATTAGAGCCCTAATTTTTTTCTGGTGTAGGCCTGAACTCCCTCAATCTTACAGAGTTTAAAGCTCCTCACAACAGGATGTGCAGATCCCAGAGGTCTCCGTAGCCCAGCTCGCAGGTCCCGCTGCGTTTGTTGGGTTGAATCCACCTTTAAATATGTGTTATACAGCTCTGCAGAAGTCTCTGCGAATTCTCCATTCTCCTGCTTATCCCACACAGTGAATTCTGAATTTACACAACTCGCTTTTCTTTTCCAGACCACCTCAAACCCTTTCTCGATGATTCCACCCTGCGATTTGTGGACAAGCTCTTTGAGGCGGTGGAGGAAGGCCGAAGCTCCAGGCACTCCAAATCCAACAGCGACCGGAACCGAAAGCGAGAGCTGAAGGTGATTATTGATTGCTTTTTTTCTGTGGTTTGGTGGCCGTGGAGACAGCACTGGTACTCTGCCACGCTTTCCTCTTCCAGAGAGGTACATCTCATAACGCTTAAAGTTCAAGAGAAAAGACCCTGTTCCATGATGAAGTGTGTGAGCCTTTACCTTTCGGTTCTCTTTGCCTTCGGATGAGGTAGCACCATACTCTCCTTGGTGGGAAACCTGGGCTTTTGGTTTCTTTAAAGATCTCCAGTACAATTGTGCAGCAGAGTAATTTCACAGGGCTCCATCTCTCTGTTTTCTTTCCTACTCTTTACCGCTGCGTTGGCAGTGCTGTGTTTTCACTGGGAGCCTGGGCTTGGTGCTCCCAGCAGCTTCCCCTTGCTCTTCCTTGCCCAGACGCGCCACATTTCGCTCTGTCAGCCAGCTCTCCCTGTCAGTGAGTGAGTGAGGCTCTGTGGTGGGTAATCCTGTGGGTTCTCATTCTTTTTCACATCCGTAACCAACAGAGGGTGATTTTTGACAACTCCTGTCGGAGCACAAGGTGAATTTCAGCAGGGATTTACTAGCTCTCTGGTGTTTCTCCCATCTAACGCTTGTCTGGGATGGTGGAAGTCTCATGCATCCAAACCTGTTTTCACTTCCTTTCTTCTCTTGAAGACTTTACTCGCCATCTTCTGGAATTGCATTTTTTCCATCACTCGCATACCGAGTTTAAAAGGGGCTACTCTCCATGCTGCTCCCCGCTTACAAAGTAAGTTTCCTTTCACTTTTTCTGAGGTTCCTATTTTATGGCAATCTGTGTTTCTCTGTGACAGTTTTAGTCAGCGCTTAACCTCAGTTAGCTAGAATACTCCTGTTCAGGATTTGAATCTCTTCAGGTGTATTGGGAGACAGCTGCCATCACTCCCTATTTTCTGTTAGAAACTTGCTGAGGCTTTAACTGGTGCCGGGGAAGGGTTCCCTCCAGGTCTGGCTACGTTCCCCAGTTAACGAACGATGTGTTAAAACAGCTTCCACCCTGCAGAGCTGGTGCAACCCAATTTACTGATCTGGAGAGGTTTGGGTTCATGTGTCCCAGCCCCCTGTGAGCGGCGGTAGCTTAAAAGGACTTCAGTCTTCTGCAGCTTTCTTGGTCACAACCGAAGTGCCAAAAAGCATCTTTCAAGTATTTCCGTGCTGCCGTTCTGCTTTAATTTGGGTATTGGGCTGGCACAGCCACTCACTGTGCCGAGCTGCCACAGGGCCATTAGAAAGCAAGGTTTTCGGTAGGCTGGTGGATCCCAGCTGCTCCCCTCTTGTTTTTGACCTCCTGGGGAGATGGCAGAGAGATAGAGATGTCATCGGTACCATTGCCGCTTGGTGCTTCATGGTGGCAGGATCGCCAGCTGCAGCCTGGCAGGGTGACTCCTGCAGCCCCGTGGCACAGCTAACACGCGTGGATCCTGCCTCTCTTCGCAAGTTGAATTCAGATTGTGCCCGCTTTTGGGATGTCTTGTCCTCTCATCTTCCTCGTGGCTGTGGCCAGTGCGCTGCAGGACACGGGGAGGGAGCAGCAGCCTGTTGCAGAGGGGATCTTGTGCTGGCAGAGTGGAGCAGGGATGGGGCTGGCTGTGGAGTAGGTGATTCTTCTCCAGTGAAGCGTCTGCTGGGGTGTCTCGCATGAGTGCAGATGGTTAATGGTGTTCTCAGCTTCCCAGCTAACACGAAAGCAGGGCTGGGAAGCGGCAGAGCAGACCTATCCTCTTCTCTTGGCTCCTGGCATTGGGACAGGCATCTCGCCTGCCAAATCGTCAACACTGCTCTCCGGAATTACCTTTCTTGGAGGTCCTCCATCAAGATCTAGATCTGTCCTGACCCTGCTGTAACACAAGGTGCTCTAGAGAGGTTGTCACATCATGGCTGTACTTACAGACTGGCTTCCCCTCCCACCCCAGTGCAGCTTTTAGAGTTGAATTTATACTTGCACACGTAGATCTTCTAGCAACAAGCAGTGGATTAATTCAGAATGCTGCTTACTGGTCACGTTAGCTGTCTTCAGCATGCTGCCTGGCCTGCCGTCTCTCTCCTTGGTTAACTCTTGTGGGGTAGGTCGTTGCTTGGGAAGTTTCAGGAACTAAAACGTAATGGTTTACACACTTTATACTATGGGCAAGTCCTTTCTCTTGAACTTGTAGGTTTTCCAAGAAGTACCTGTGTCTGGATGAGGAAGTGTCCTTGTAGAATATGAATAGAAGAAGGGATTGCAACTAACGCTTACAACCGGTGTGTATATTTTCTTTTCAAATAACATCTTGACACACACACTACAGTAACCCAGCCGCATGGACAAATCCAGTTTACTGTACACAAACCAGCCACTGACTCAATGAAAGCCGTGGCCGCAGTCTCCCAAGCTGGGGTGTGCTTTGACGGCACGCTTTCCTGGCTCCCCGAGCGCAGAGCTCCCTCTGAAGCGCGCCTCGCCTTTTCTTTTGTGACCCTCACGCTGTATGCGAGTCCATCAGCGTGGTCATTGCTCTGCCTGCTCTCTGAGCTTCTCCAGAGCGGCTCAGTTTGAGTGTGGCATCTTTGGATCTAAGCTGGAGTCGGCTGGGTCGGAGCGTGAGGGAATGCCGCAGGTATCCTGACCTGCTCCGGGTCTGGGGCTGCATCCTGCTCTTGGGGAGGATGTGGTAGGACAGCGCAGCTTCCCTCACCAAACCCCTCTGAAGCTGGTGGAAGACGTGGAAACCATTTTAGCCCAGTCAGGTCAGCTTGTGGGCAGGCTTTTTCCATCTCTCCGGATAGCTGGGCAAGATCTCAAATCTCCTCAGTGCCGAAAAACCTTTGCCTGCCTGAGAGAGCCATGTTGGCTTTTACACTGGCACGTCCCTGTGATGTCTCCTGTCCTTCAAGCTCTTGCATGGACCATCATTGATGCTTCTGTGGTGGGGGACCAGGGCACAGGCTTCATGCGGGGTTACCAGTAGATCAGCCTGCGAGTGCCGCCCTGGAAACTCTGAACCACAGCGCGGTGCTGAGCGTACGGTGCTGGATCTGATCCGCCTGGTGGTTTCTCATCTTAAAACAGTGGCCGTGAGGAGAACTTTGTTTTTAACCACAGTTTTCTCCTCCACTTTTTTAAATTAGGATGTGTTTGGTGATGACTCTGAGGTATCCAAGGAATCTTCCGGCGTCAAGAAGCGGCGCATACCGCGATTTGAGGAGGTTGAGGATGAGCCTGAGGTCATACCAGGACCCCCGTCAGAGAGCCCTGGGATGCTGACCAAGCTACAGGTCAGTCTAACTAGGCTGTTACACGAGCTCTGCCCCAGAACAGAGCTGCTCCGGTCTAGGATCTCAAATCCCAGCATGGTTTAGCATTTACTTTATCTTAATTCATATAACAAGCTGAGCAAGTTGCTTTTGACTGCCCTTTGCTGTGGTCATTGCCTCTGTTCCCTTCGCAAGGCTCCCTGCCGCTTCTGCGTTCGGCTAATGATAATGCAAAGCCTTGGAGTGGGGAAAGTTTGGATGTTTTCTTCGCATGAGCTGGAGTAAATGGTCTTGGTAGAGTGTGCCTGCACTGTTAGATTCTTTCTCTGCGGCTGGGGTTGTTGATTAGAGCAGTTCGATACAATTCCGCTCTCACACGCATTTGCAGTTGTAAAAGGGTGCTGAGGACCCCATGTCCCCTTCGGATAGAGGGAAGAAAAACTCATTCTCCAGTTTTCTTTCCACAGATCAAACAGATGATGGAAGCAGCCACCCGGCAGATCGAAGAGCGGAAAAAGCAGCTGAGTTTCATCAGTCCTCCGACACCACAGGTACAACCGGCAAGTCCCGTGGTCCCTCTTTCACCTATGACACGTTGACTTCGGTGCGTTGCAACAGTCAGGTAACGAAACTTCTTTCTCTGTCAACAGCCAAAAATTTCTTCTTCATCCCAATCGGAACGACTCCCCATTGGCAACACCATCCAGCCCTCCCAGGCAGCGACGTTCATGAATGATGCCATTGAGAAGGCCAGGAAAGCTGCGGAGCTGCAGGCCCGAATCCAGGCTCAGCTGGCCTTGAAACCAGGGCTCATCGGCAACGCCAACATGGTGGGGCTGGCCAACCTGCACGCCATGGGGATCGCGCCGCCGTGAGTACCTGCTGTTCGCTGTGGGCTCCTGGCGAGCGTAACGCCAGAATGCCGATGGAAGGTCTGACCAAAGGCTTCTCCAGAACTGCTGGTTCCCTGGCAGTGGCCTTAATGGCTGCTAAAGGAACAAATTTTATGTTAAAGAGGTGAAATGGAGGTTAATCCTTCCTTGGGTGAGACTCTCCCAAAGTCTGCATGTGAGATTTGAGTCCTTTCTGGCAGCATAATGAGACTTAATGTTATGAGGAGGCCTTTCACAAGTCGTGGGCTGGTTTGGTGCTCACCGTGGAAATAAGGCTCAGATTTCGTTTGAATTAATGCTGTACTTGCATTTTAACGCAACTTATCTTGTCTTGCCGCCAGGAAAGTGGAGCTGAAGGATCAGACAAAGCCTACGCCGCTGATCTTGGATGAGCAAGGCCGAACTGTTGATGCGACTGGTAAAGAGATTGAGTTGACTCACCGCATGCCAACCCTAAAAGCAAACATCAGAGCTGTGAAGAGAGAGCAGTTCAAACAGCAGCTTAAAGAAAAGCCCTCGGAAGATATGGAGTCGAACACTTACTTTGACCCCCGCGTCTCCATAACCCCAGCCCAGCGTCAGAAACGCACCTTTAAGTTCCATGAAAAAGGCAAATTTGAGAAAATTGCCCAGAGGTTGCGAACGAAGGTATTTGAGGTCTTGCCATGCTAACTGAGAGCATGAAGTGAGGGTTCGGTTCGGGATGGGAGTCGATGCTCCTCTCCTGGGATGTGAAGGGAGCTGTGTTGGCTTTGAAGAAGCTTTTCAGTAACGTCACCTGAAACTTTTCTGTCAACATTGTCCTTGTTGGAAAGGCAGGCATCCAAATTAGGACATGTATGCGGAAAGTGTTTTCTTGCAGCTAGTGTCACTTGATAACAGACAAAATCTACTTTTTTTTTCTTTTATTTTTTTTTTACAAAAGATTGAAAATTTCCAAAAGAGAATTTTCTGGCCGAGTGTTCTTTACACATGAGGAATCGCTCCAGAGGTGGAGATTTAAAGGAATCTTGGTAAAATGCCCAAGTTCTTGGGGAGAAGGGGAGAGAAAAGAGCTTCATTAGAAAAGTCCAGGGATATGATGCCTATGGGGAGATATTTCTTTGGGATCGCTCCATGCGCCTAGAAGGCTCAGTAAAAAGACCAGATTTTTGTCAGGTTCATGAGCTTCTGCAAAAGCACTCTGCTGTCACATGTGGTGTCGTTTCTTCTGCGGTCTGCTTCAGATTGCTTATAAAAAAAATAAATAAATGAGCAGGTGCATACATATTGTGCTTTTCCTGAAGGTTGTGCTATTTTGGAATGACCTTTCTGTGCCATTTTCCTCTCCATCTTCACAGGCTCAACTAGAAAAACTGCAGGCAGAGATCTCCCAAGCCGCCAGGAAGACGGGGATACACACTTCCACCAAGTTGGCTCTTATTACCCCAAAGAAGGAGCTGAAAGAGGGGGAGATCCCAGAGATAGAGTGGTGGGACTCCTACATCATCCCTAACGGCCTTGACTTGTAAGTATTTTATTTGCCAGGTTTTGAGCATTCTGCCGCAGGAGGAAACTCGAGGAGCTTCTCGGGGGTAACGTGGTGGTTGAGGTCAGGTTGGACGGGGCTTGGAGCAACCTGGTCTAGTGGAAGGGTTGGAGCTAGATGATCTTCAAGGTCCCTTCCAACTCTGACCATTGTATGATAAATCAGGGCAGATGTACCTGCTTGAGCTATTGAATTCCACCTCCCTCATCTCTGAGATCCACATGGGCACTAGTTTCGCTCACAAAGTCTCTCCTGGGGCTGGTGGTAGGCATCTGCCCACCTCCTGTGTTGGAGGCAGTGTTCCCTCAGTGACTGAGGAGGTGACTGCCCTGGAGTTAGAGGACGTTTTTGGCCCAAAGTTGGTGGTGTGTTTTGGGTTTTTTTTCAAGTATTTTTCTGACCAAGTCTTGTTGACGGTAGATTTATGGGAATCCTGCCTCCTAGCCATGAAATGTGGGTGGATATTCCACTGGGGTAGACACCTACGCATTAATACTACATCACTGCGTGTCTCCTTCAGCACATCAAGCTCTGATCTGTGCCTTGGGTAGGAATTTGTGTGTGTTGCATACCCTCCGCGGCTGGCCCAAGGGAAGCATTATATTTCTTTTCCATGGATCACATTTAAGGGAACACAGGAACTCAGGCTGGGGTTTTTGCAATGACACCCAACTCTCCCCTTTCTAGAAAAGGTGGAACGTCTTCAAAGAGAGACGAGTACTTCGGGATCACAAACCTCGTGGAGCACCCAGCACAGCTCAACCCCCCAGGTACTGCCCCAATTTTGGTTGACTTTGCTGTTAAACTAGAGACAAAATACTTAGTGGGTAACCCAGCCTGCAAGTCCCCACTTGTAACACTGCAGCCCGGCATCTCTTATCCCTGCGATGAGAAGAAATTGTGCAAAGATAAGCCTGAAAGCTCTGCAAAGATCACGGGAATTGCGAGGGAGAGTCTCTGCCCTGTTTTTGGAAACTTGATATAAAACCTGTAGCAGTTACCAGTAACTTGCTGCCTGTCGGTGGCCCTCTCCATGCTTGCTGGGGTGGCAGCACAGACATGGGCTCCTCGCCTCCGGCAGGTTGGTTTTGACCTCCTCGCCCTGAGGAAAGGACATAAAATTAACCGCAGAGCGTTTTACTTTTCAGTAAAACCAAAAAATAGACAGAACCCATTTTCCTGGTTTCCTGTTTCATGCAAACAGCCTGCAGCGCTGCAGAGGTCGGATTTGTCGATGAAGTGCGGATATAACGGAGCGTGGTATGGGGGTAATGGTTGCAGGCAGTATTTTGCTTCTTCAAAAGCAGATCTATGTTCATCTTGCCTTGTTTCTCTTCCCAGTGGACAGTGACATGCCAGTGACCCTGGGCGTTTATTTAACTAAGAAAGAGCAGAAGAAATTACGGCGACAGACTCGGAGAGAAGCCCAGAAGGAGCTGCAAGAGAAAGTCAGACTGGGCCTGATGCCACCACCGGAGCCCAAAGGTAAACAACAGCAACAGCGGGCAAGCTGGGAGCGGAACTCCGGGCCAGTGTGGGCCCTCAGATGGCAAACCACTTGCCCGGGCCAAACCTGGAGGTGGTTGGGAATGCTGCAGGCAGCACAGTCTCTGTGGGATCGCACAGATCTGTGCCACGTGTGATGGTGTGATCTGATACCAGCCCGTACAGTCGGTGTATGAGCCTGCAGACGTGCCTGGTGTTTCTGTGCTGGGCCGTTATGGCAAGCTGGTGTCCGGCTGGAGCCTCTCACAGCTCCTCTCCCGTTTCCCTTGCAGTAAGAATTTCAAACCTGATGCGAGTACTGGGAACGGAAGCTGTTCAGGACCCGACAAAAGTCGAAGCTCACGTTAGAGCGCAGATGGCAAAGAGACAGAAGTAGGTGGCACGTTGTACCATTCTTTCGGGGCCATTTTTAAATGGATTTAGTGCCGTTGCTGCATTTGTTTGTACGGAACAAAATCCCTGAACTGATGCAGCGAAGCAGGAGCAGTGGGATGTTGTGTGTGTTGCTCTTGTAGCCTATTTTAGCTTGCCTGGAATGACCCCCCCGAGGCCCAGGGGGCAGCTGGGTCTCGGTGATCAGATCTTGCCACTGGAGAGTGGCCTCGTGCCCTGTATTAAATGAGTTTCTTACCATGATGGTGGTCGCAGTTGTTACTAATTAATGTTTTCAGGGAAGAGACTGAGAATGAATTGGACTGGGGAGTGGATTAAAAAACCGACATGCTTTTAATTCGGGCAGAAATCCGGGCAGGAGTTGCAGCTGCTTTGGGATCTGTGGAACATATTCTGTGCTGAGGAAGAGAAGGATCCGTTTTGATGCCGTAACGGGTGCATCATAGGCTGCTTTGTGCTTATTGCTGCCTCTCTCTTTGCATCCAGAGCTCATGAAGAAGCAAACGCTGCGAGAAAGCTCACAGCGGAACAGCGAAAAGCCAAGAAGGTGAAAAAGCTGAAGGAAGACGTTTCACAGGGAGTTCACATAGCTGTGTACAGGTGAGTGCAGGGCCAGGACCTCTTGGCGGTGGTTCACCCTACGTCTCTTTCTAAATGAACCTGACACGTTCCCTATAAAAACACGCCGATGGAGAGGAGCAGCCTTCAGTAGCAGGACTGTGCACCCGCTTGTCAGGTTTCCATCAAGCACTGCCCGTAGCAATGACACCGTCCCAAATGACGTGTCTGTTAACTCTGTCCTTAACTCATTCTGTCACAGCCGAGCCCTAAAAACACGTGTCGGGTTTGGAGCGTTTCATCTGGGATTGAAGTTTCTGATGAGGAGAGCCATTTCCCAGCTGTCTAAGCTAAGCTGGTGAACTGATGTCCAGAAATCAGGAAACTTTAGAGTTCTAAATGAAATGAGAATGGGAAGGGACGGACGCAGCCTCTCTGGGCAGTCCGATAGCAAACGTGTGTCACTTTGAGCTGTGGGTAAAGCCCCTGAGGGACCCAGCTGAGGCAGGGTAGGGACCTCTTATGGTGATAATAGTTCTGTTTTTCCACAAATGTTTGTCTGTCTTTATTTATTTATTTATTTTTTAATCCTTAGGGTCAGAAACTTGAGCAACCCAGCAAAAAAATTCAAAATCGAGGCAAACGCTGGCCAGCTGTACTTAACAGGCGTGGTGGTTTTGCACAAAGACGTCAACGTGGTGGTGGTAGAAGGAGGTGAGGACTTCGGAGGCTGGTTTTTGGTCAGTGTAGCATTCAAAAGCTTGCCTCTAGCAAAAATTACCATGGAAATTGTTGACTGAGGGTTCCGGAAGGGCAAGAAAGTGAAGAGGCCATTTGAAACTCCCTTAATTACGGTGCTAATGGGGTTAGTGCTGACTGCGGAGCGCACTGTAATCCAGTTAGAAAACCCAGCGCGTTCGACGTTAAAGGGAAAAAGCACTTGATTTGAATCCTTGATGCTCTGTGAGCAGGTGCTCAGAGCGAGAGCCTCGGCTCTGGCACGGTTCCTCATGGTTTGCACAGTTCTAGGTAATTTTGCGATGTGTTGAAGAGCCTGTTTCTTTACTCTTTTTTTCCCCAGGCCCGAAAGCACAGAAGAAGTTCAAACGTCTTATGCTTCATCGAATAAAATGGGATGAGCAAACATCGAACACAAAGGGAGAGGGTAAGTGTAAAACTGCGTGGAGGGGTGGCGAAGCGGCTCTTCGGGCCTAAAATTAGCTTTATTGGTTGTTTTTTTTCAGATGATGATGAGTCCGACGAGGAGTCTGTTAAGAAAACAAACAAATGCTCTCTGGTTTGGGAGGTGAGTCGCGGGTGTAGTTCAATATGGGGGGGCCTAAGGCTTGGGGGGGAAAAAATGATGAAATGGGAGAAATTACGTTTCAAGGCACTGGATTGGATGCAGACCTGCCGCTCTGACTCTTTCCGTAGCGTTAGCAGAACTAGGAGAGTCTCCCACATACAGTGCTCCCTTAGTCACGCCTCAGCTTGGGAAAGTGTTTATTCCCGAGTTCCTTGAGTCGCTCGAAGCCGCGTTTCCCCTGACTTTTCCCCAGAGATGGGTCAGAAACCGTCTCTTTTCTCCTCCCCAGGGCACAGCGAAGGACCGCAGCTTCGGTGAAATGAAATTTAAGCAGTGCCCCACGGAGAACATGGCACGGGAGCACTTTAAAAAGCACGGCGCCGAGCACTACTGGGACCTGGCGCTCAGCGAGTCGGTGCTGGAGTCCACGGACTGAGGCGAGGGGCCGCCGCCGCCCCCCGCCTCCCACCACCGCCCCTCCCGGACCTCGGACAGCCCCCTCCTCCTCCCGCTCTCCCGCAGCACACTGATTAAAGACATATTTTTTAAAACAAGTCACCGTTAACGCTGGTTTTCTGGAGCAACGGGGGTCTGCGGGAAGAAGGGTGAAGGGGGGTGGGGGGGGCGCTGTCAAAGGTGTCTTTGGGGGAACCGTGGGACGCAGGCCGCCCGTGAGGGCCTGGCGGTGACAGGACCCGCCTCCTCTTGCTTTATTTACACCGTAAAATGCTTATTTTTTTTAAAGCCGCAGCTGTTTTCCAGCCCCGGGGGCTGTACCCAGGCCCCATGCCCCCCGCCCGGCCGGGGGCGGCCGCCATCTTGCGTAGCGGGGGGCGGCACCGCGCACGCGCCGAGGGGCGGGGCCGCGGGGCGCAGGCGCGGCGGGGAGGGGGGCAGGGTGGCGCGTGCGCGGTGACGCGGCGGCGCAGGCGCGGGGCGGGTGGGGGGGGGGCGCCGCGGCGGCCCGTGTGAGGGAGCCCGGCACAAAATGGCGGCGGGGGGGCGGGCGCTGCCTGCGGGGGGGGCCGGCCGGTGACTGCGCCGCCGCCGCTCGCCGCTCCCAGCCGCCGCTCGGGGCAGCTGCGGGGACGGGCCCGACGGGTCCGCGGCCTTGAACGATCGTCCCTCGGGGGGGGGGAGGGGGGGCGGCGCCGCTCGGCCGCCTCCTCTCTTCAGCCCGCCGCGGCTGGGCCGCCGCATTCCCCGCCCCGCCGCGGCGCGGCCCCCGCCGCCTTTCCTAAGGCCGAGAGAGGAACGGGGGGCGCCGCGCCGCCGCCGCCCTCCGCGCGGCCCGGTTGGGCGAGCAGGGCGGGAAGATGGCGGCGGGCGGCGGAGGCGGCGGCCGGGCCTCCTCCTCCTCGGCCGCCGCCTCCTCCTCCTCGGCCGGGGCGCTGGAGGCCTCGCTCGACAGGAAGCTGCAGGCGGTGACCAACACGATGGAGTCCATCCAGGGCCTCTCCTCCTGGTGCCTGGAGAACAAGCGGCACCACAGCACCATCGTCTACCACTGGATGAAGTGGCTGCGCCGCTGTGAGTGCGGGGAAGCGGCCCGGGGCGGGGGCCACACCGGCAGCAGGGGGGGACCGTCCCTTGTGCTCGGGCGAGTGCTCGCCCGCCTCGCCGTGGCCCGGCGTCCCTCGGGGCGAGGACGGGGCGCGAGTGGGCTCCTGCGGTTGGGGGAAGGAGATGAGGTGTGGACAGGGATTTGGGACCCCGCGTCAGGCAGCGAAGTGAAATCTCTGAGGTTTTCTGTCCCCTCGGAAACCGGTTGCGTGGCCTCTGAGCAGCGTTTTTGCTCAGCATCACCTTGTCGCGCCCAGAAAAAAACAAATTGGGTGGCTGCACCTGAACGGCAGCACCTTCGACCTCCCGAGTTCTGCCTGCGCGGGGCCAGGATCTTCTGAAACGTTGTTTTGAGAGCTGGGGGGGGAAGATGGTTAAGCATTGTGGGGTGAGGGACTGTCACTCTCGCCTTCTGCGGGCAAAGCAGCCTGTTGTGGGCACAAATTGGGTGCCAACTCTCGGATTTAGCAAGAGCCCACGGGCGACGCAGCAGTGACCCGTGAGTGGGAAAGTTAATGTTTTCACGAGACTAAACAAGGTGGCATTATCTCCGCTGTCTCGCCGCCACGTGAAGGTTTTGCCTGTTGTCGCAGGAGTTATAAAGTAAGCTTTGCAGTAACGTGAAGATAACGTTCCCATCCCAAAGCGTTGCTCTGGTTTGTGCTAAACCCTCTGTAAAGTTTGGGATAGTTTGTTTTCTCTGTCGAGGCCCTTCTGCAAAGTGCGGAGGGCCCTCTGTCCCCTAGATTTTGATTTGTGTTTTTCCTTGTCCGCGTACTCCTTGGTTAAAGAGAGTGTGGTAAGAGCCTGAGGGCTGCTCTCTGGTCCCTGTGACCTGCTGGTGAGGAGAAGCTGGTCCTGGTCCATCCTGCCTTGCTGTCGTTGTTTGCCTCTCCTGGAAATCCTCTCTCTTCTGACAGCCCTCATCCCCTGGGGGATACTGCAGGTCCATCCTTGGTCCTTTCCTCCCTCTTGCTCTGAGCATGCCCCTCCAAACAAAATCCAGCTCCCATCTCTCCTTGGGATGTGCAGACTCCTCTGGACTTGGCGTCTCTTGTCACAGCTGCCATTTGGCTCCTCTAGGACCTTGGTGAATGTCTTGCTGTAGGTCAGGCTCAGCACAACGCAGCTCCTCATTCCCTGCCTGTACCTCGGGGCAGGTCCTTGCTTTGCCCAGCCGCTCGCCAGGAGCATGAAGCCTTTGTGCGAGTGCAGATCCCCCATGTTTATCGTCCTGCTGGCTCATGGAGCGGAGACTCTGCCCTGGACTCCTGCTGCTTCTCCGTGGCTGACATTCATCTTTCAGCTCCTGGCCAAGGCAGCTGAGCTTCCAGGGACACTGCTTTGATGCTGCCCCTTGCTTCTCCCTTGCACTTCTCCGTTACTCCTTCCCTCCTTCCCAAGCTCATCAAAAGTAATTTAATTGCTCCGACTTGCAGGGCCCTTGCTGCTCTGTTCCTGCCCTGCCAGCTCACGTCCGCTGCTGGTCTGTCATCTCCTGCCCCTCAGCCTGTGGGGGGTACCACAGCCTGGACTTTCTGTTTTATTTTGATGCGAGTGCTTTCAAGGCTGAGAGAGCTGGGGGGGCTCAGCCTGGAGAAGAGAAGGCTCCGCGGAGACCTTGGAGCCCCTTCCAGTCCCTCAAGGGGCTCCAGGAAAGCTGGGGAGGGACTCTGGAGCAGGGAGAGGAGCCATGGGACCAGGGGGAAGGGTTTTCCACTGGAAGAGGGGAGATTGAGATGAGATGTGAGGCAGAAATCCTTTGCTGTGAGGGCGGTGAGCCCCTGGCACAGGTTGCCCAGAGAAGCTGTGGCTGCCCCATCCCTGGAGGGGTTCAAGGCCAGGTTGGACGGGGCTTGGGGCAACCTGGGCTGGTGGGAGGTGTCCCTGCCCAGGGCAGGGAGTGGGATGAGATGGTCCTTAAGGTCCCTTCCTACCCAAACTGTTCCATGATTCCATTGCACAGCCCTCACAAGGATCTCCCCTCAACACCCCTCATGTTTGTCCAAGTACCTCCATAAACATCTTATCACCCTTGACAGCAGCTGTGATGCTGCCGTGCCCTGAGCCCTGATTATTTGGTTACTTCCCCCTTAAATGGAGCTTTCTTCCTGCTTTTCTCTTCATGGTACACTTCATTCTCTGCCCCAAGGACCTTGCAGCCTCTCCGTGTCCTCACACGGTGGGAAGTCGCGGTCCCAACCAGAAGAGTTCAGTGCTAATAATGAAGAGCACAGCTTACTTGGGTGTTCCTTTTCCAGCTTTTAAATATTTTAACTCCAAAGCTTCTACGAACGTGGAAAATCTGCTTTTTCCAGGGAGATCCTTGTGAAGGATGGATGCGGTGGGATCAGGGGCTGTATCTCAGTGCTCTGCCCGGGTGAAGATGAAGGCGCCTGTTTAATCAGGGGAGCAGTGCTTTCATATCTCTTAGATGTTCATCTCTATTAAGTGTGGAACCCTTGAGTAAGGCAGTTCCTGCCCGATGTCCCTCCAGCAATGCCGGTGTGTGGCTGAGGGTGGCTTCTTGCAGGAGGCCTGTAGAAGATGTCAAGTAGTGGGGGGAAATGGGCGTTTTTATTCTTTATCCTCTATAAATCAGAGTAACTAGACATTGGGCTGGCCTGTGGGGCAATTGGTGCTCCTGCCTCAGGCTTTGAAGGGATTTTGCCTGAGTGCTGGAGGTCTCGTGGGTGCTTCTGCCCGGGGGGGTTGGTCAGTCCCTGTCCCCCTGCATGCCCTTGATAGGAAACAGCTGCATTTTGCTGTGAGTATTTCCTAGCATCTGCATTTTACCATATCTCAAAGGATTTTTCTGTGCTTCACTGTTAGATATTTGTTTCGGATGATGTGAAACATCCAGTTTAACCAAAGATGCTGCTATTTGGACAAAGAATTTCGTCCTTTCAGGGAAAAAAAATTAATTATTGCTGGTATTTGGATATGTTGCTGTCAGCATGGGCATCTCCCTTCCTGGGACAAGTTTGTCCTGAGTGTGAGCAGGTCACGGTTGTTGGCCAAGAGCTTCACAATGTTTCTGCGAGGTAACACTGCGATAACTTTACCTCCGGGAAGTTTCTGTTGTGAATCAAGAGCTTTCATGCAGGTGGGTCATCTTGTTGGTGGGTTCATGCGAGGAGCTCTTAAATGCGAGTTAAATTGGATGCATGGCATGCTGGCCATGCGGAGACATCGGTTGGTGGAGCAGGCAGCCATCCTGGAGCTCGGCAAAAAGCTAGGGTGGGCTCAGTTATAAAATTGCCTTTTTCTTGTCTATATTTCCTCTCTGGTTTAAGCCGAGATAGTCTAAGAGTAATTAAGAAGCCGTTCACCCATCAGATGTGGCCAGTTGCATAACGTTGTTGAAACCCCTTGTCCAAAGTGCATTTTGGACCCAAAGGTGCTTCATGCAGTTTGTCCATAGCCTAAGTATTGGTCTAGCATAGATTTTTTTTTTTTTCCCTACTGTGCGATTAGGGTGAATCTTGTTTTATAAATATTAGTTCTAAATTGAGGAGCTAAATTAATTCTGTCTTGGCTGAGGTCTGCGTTCAGCCTTGTGGAATGGTGGTGGAGGTGATGGTGCGAGCCATGCTCCAAGCGTTTGGCATTTCTCTTGAAGTTGGCTCCGGGTTTTTCTGCTGCATTTGAAGGCTGTGTATATGTTGAATTGTTTAAATTAAAGGTTTGTATCTGTTAAGATCTGTTTTCCTTTATGTCATAAGATCTGAAATCAGTGCTATCTCTGCTGGTGGATAACATCGCTGGGATAGAAGGAGCATCCAGTGACCCGCGGGTGAATTAGCAGTGGAGTGCTGGATTTTAATTAAATTGCAGAAACCCCATTTTGATGAGATGATGATCTGATAGATTATTGAGGCTGGCGTTTTGGGGAAAGCTGGCTCCGAATCATTTTGCGAAGCCAGGAGAGTGCAGCACCGCTCCGGTTGGATTTCCAACCCTCCGGGCAGAGCAGAGTGCTCCTGGCTCCGCTTCTCGCTCAAACAAACAAACCCCGGTCTGCTGGGTAAGCACGTTTAGGCTGAAGGTTGTAAATAACAGTTTCTGGTAAGGAAACCTTGGGTTGTGTTTGTTGCTATAAAAGATTATTCTGGGACATGGGAGCAGAGACTCCTTGACACAGCAGCTGCCAGAGAGGTGTTGAAGTAGCCTGGTGGGAATGGTGAAAAATAACATCCAGCAAAAAGTATTTGGAAAATATGTAAGAAGCCGTGAGAAACAGGTGAGAAACCGGCTGCGGTGCTGGGGGAGGCCGGGTTTGGGTCTCGCACTTTGGGCCATCCCGGGGGCTGGCTGTCCCGTTGACCCACTGTGCTGTTCCTGCCCTGCATTTGGGGCTGGACGATGCTTGTTGCTCACCCACCAGTCTGTGGCGACACTCAGTGGGCACCAGCAACGAGCAAGAAGAATCAGTGCCGCTTGCAGGGGCTTGTGGAGTCTCTTCGCTTTGCAGCATCAACCTGTTGAGGATTTGGCGATCAAACCAAACTAAGCCCTTGCATGTGTCCTCAGCTTTGCTTTACTCAGGAGGCTGCCTTCTGTGAAGGATCTCCATTTTGAACAACCACGTCGCTAAATTATCCTTCAGTGTATCAGTAGGTCAGCATGTGTTCCTGGCGTGAGCTTTTAAAGCAAGCTCGCTGACTGCCTGTGCTCGGTGTGTGCTGGACACAGGTCTGCTTCCCTGGTGCCGATTCCTCAGCCGGGATGGAGCCCTCCTGCAGGAAAGGCGTGGGAGAGCACGAGCAAGAATTGTGCACAGAGGTGAATCCCAGAAAGCACCAGCGTTTCATGCCCAGCTTCCCATGGCACACCGTGTCATTCGTGAGCAGGGTTTCTCTGCCTTATAATAAGGCTTTTAAACAATTGCGTTCAGTATGCTAAAAATGAACTAATGCTCGATTTCTGTGGCTACGCTCCTACTTTGATGGACTCCTTGCCAGCAGTCTGATGGTGGCCACTGACCCTCTTCTCCGTGTCGGAGAGGAATATTGGAAAAGAGGGAGGCGATAAAATTTAACAATCAGTTTCCAATAAAAGCATGCGAGCTGACTGCTGGCTGGAAAATACTCATGGGGTGGTTCTTCCTTAGGCACAAATGAGTTTTGTGAAATTCCTGGCTTTATTTCGGGTTGGTTTTGAGCAGGAGGAGATTGAATGGCCATGGTGGGTGGTTTGGGGTTTTCCTGCGACCGGTCGTGAACACGGGAGTGGTGTCAGTCAGGGTAAGCTCCCACCACAGACTCTGGACCAGGGATGATGTTAAGAGTTTCTCGATGGGAAACCCAGAGACCAGGAGAGCTGCGAGGTGCAGTTGTGCCGCGGGAAGAGGCTCTGCCAGAGTAGGGGCAACTGGAAAATGAAGCGGGATAGAGAATGAAGGGATTTGTAGTTAAAAACTCTGATTACTAATGCGGCTGGAAAGGTGGGAGCCTGATAGAGCTCACGGGCACGTGAAACAAAACCGTCTATTGTCAGCATTCCTATATTGAAATCCTCATATTGTGTCATTAAATTAAGTGAAGCGGCTAATTAGCATGTGGATGAGCTTACTGCACTACAAGCGCTGTTACTGGCCGACAGAAGAAGAGGTTTGGTGAAATAATTAAATTCAGAGCTGAGTGTAAGGAGGATCAGAGGTGCGTTGTTTGGAGTCCGGCTGTGGGTGGGAGGTCTGGGTGCAAAGGTCAGCGCCGGCTCGATGGGGACAGGGGAGGTATTTTTGGCAAAATCAGTCTCTGGAGGAGAAGGAATGGGGATCCAGGGTCCTTTGTGGGCCGCACAAAAGCTGGCGTTAAATTGCACGATGGAAAGAGCCATCCAGGCAGTCGCCTCCAAGGAACTGGCAGCGCTTTTTAAACATATCAATAAACGTTGCTTTATTAATAGGAGGCATTTAAAGGGATGTGGAGAAGGTCTCTCCCTGTCTGTAGTAAGGGCCTTCTGGACAGCCATGAACATAGGTACGTGCCTGGTAAAACCTCCCTGACAATGCTGCCGATCTTAGAGATGATTTCAAGCTATTGCAGCTTAAAAAAAGGGAGATTTATACATGGTGTTTCTTAGAGGCCACTTATTCACATTTTCTAAGTTATTAAACAAGAGATTGCACGGAGTCAGTAGGCAAATGGAGTGATGCTGGAGCTTCAGAGACCAGACCAGCCACACAGTCTGGAGTGGTTGCAGAAGTTCGTGCCGTTTTGTGTTCGGCCTCTTACCGTGGGCGATGCTGATCTTTCTGGCTGTGCAGTCCCTTTCCCAGCACGGGTATTGTAGAAATAGCACAGGGTCGATGGCTTTTTGTGTCCTTTCTAAGCCAGAGTCAAGGCTTGACGTTAACAAACATGATTTAGTTTTTGGGAAGATCTGGAAACGGTTTGTAAATTGAAGATTTCCTCTCGACTCCCCAGTTTTGACTGTTGGACTTGCCCGTTGGACGCACTGTTGACAGAAATGCTGAAAAAAACCCCTAAAGCAGGCATTTAAATGTTGTTACCAAAACGCGTCTGACGTGACTACTTGATGATGAATCTGAATTTTGTTTCTGTCTTTAGCTGCCTTTCCTCATCGACTGAACCTTTTTTACTTGGCCAATGATGTCATACAGAACTGCAAGAGAAAAAATGCAATTGTTTTTCGTGATACGTTTGCAGAAGTGCTTCCTGAAGCTGCTTCGCTAGTGAAGTAAGTAACGGTGTGTTGGAAGGCTGAATGGCTCAAAGTCGGATTTTTCTTCTGACATCTCAAACTCTCTAGGGACATCAGCAAAATTCAAAATTTCAAGGATTTTGTTCATACAACTGTGTGGGTTTGAGCTTTTCTACAAGGAGCGTGCTAGAGCTGGCTTTTAATTTGTGTGGGGGTCTCATTTGAGTAAAATTATCCTGTGAAGTGGTGCGAGGGGTGAGTCTTGCACCAATAGGTGCATGTCCTGTAGCTCTGTAGGCACCGGTGGCTCGTGCTGCTGGTGGCAGACTCAGGGAAGTGCTCGCAGCAAGGAGGGGTGTGACAAGACAGGGAGGAAGAGGAGGAGGTCTTTGTGATCTCCAGGGATCTGCCTGTGGTCGACCACCATGAGAACAAGCATCGCAGATGCCAGTCTAATCCCTGCCTGGCTCCTGTGAGCTTCTCTCTGGCTCCTGTGCTGCTGAAATGTTAATTCCCTTCAAGGTAACGCGTTCTCAAAGGTGGTTTTGTGCCCTGCTGGAAATCGGGGACTTTAATTCATGAGAGTAACGTGGGCTGAAAAGGCCTTGCGCTGGCACGTGTCCAGGAGCCCTGTCCCATCGTTACTGCAGGGTGCCTTGCTGCCCTTCATTCTGGTTCCGAATCTTCCTCTAACCAGATGGTCCTTAAGGGGCAGGACGTAGTAAAAATACACAGCAGCTCCTTAGTAGTAACACGATGTTGCTGGTCTGTGTGTCTGTGGAATGGAAAAAGGCAGATGGTTGAACGTAGCATGAGGCAGGGAAAAGGTTAAAGTTGGACTGCTCATTAGCTTTAATTTAAATGTAAGTTGCCAGAAGAGAGAGTTGAAAATACCATTAATAGATGCCAACAATGAGGAGGAGGGAGAAAAAATTCTGGGAGTATCAGCTACCAAAGCAAAAGAGAGAAGAAAGCATTACTTGCTGTCTTGGTCTCGCTTGGACCCCTTGCAGCAGAACTAAAGCCGTCACCTGGACAGAGAACTTCCCAGTCTGAAGGGTCTTTTAAAGTTTTGATTTAAATACATAATTATTTACATCATTATCCATTCTAGAATCACAAGAAATTACAGTGTTGGGGAGAAGGAGTACCCAATGTGCTCTTCTTTTTCAGGGATCCATCTGTTTCCAAATCTATCGAAAGAATCTTCAAAATCTGGGAGGACAGAAACGTGTACCCTGAGGAAACCATTTTGGCACTAAAAGAAGCTCTGAGTAAGTTGCTTACGCTTTGCATTTCTCACCTTCCAAACTAATGCCTGGAATCGCTGAGTAAAATGAGTTTATTGTGTGTATCTGTTCTTTCTGCATTTGCACCTCACGCAGACTTTTAAAATAGCGAGGTGTAGTGTGTGAGCAGCACTGAATTCATCTGCTTCACGTTTTTTGTACCTTTCCAAAGGCAGCTCTGAATCCTTTCACGTACGCTGGAGCTGTTCCAGCCGAGAGTAAACAGAAGGTGAAGTGGTCCTGCAGGCCCTGAACAGGGTGCCCTGGTAGAGGGCTTGTGTCCCTGGCTCTACCTTTGAGTCCCTTTTAGCAATAAGTTGTTTTTACTAATAATATTTGTGGTGTAGAAAAGAGGCTGGAAGCAAAGCTGGAGGGTGAAGTGTCCTCACGTACTTACGAAAGAGCTCTGCTTAAAAGCTGAAATGGCTAATGTTAACGGGAAACACGTGTAGTCAGTTAAAACCAGAAATTAGCCGATACTCAAATACTTGATGGAAATTAGTCCACGTTTCTGTTTTACTTGGTAACATCATTAAGAGCTAAAGGTGCTTCAGGAAATCCTCACGTGTGGTTTTGAGAGCCAGTTGTTGTCCCGGCAGGAGAAACGCGGTGTCTCGGGTTCAGGCTTTGGCATGTGAAGAGGCTTCCGTTGGGTGTTGCATGTTGAGAAGTGAAGTTTATGTGCGTGTTCTGAAATCTCTAATTTTTGTTACTTGAAACCAAAAATATTTCAGATTATTTATAAATTAGGTACTGTGGCTGTTTTCCCGACTTGCGTTACTTGCCTGTTGAACACTAAAAGTCTACCTAAAGAGCCGAGCGGTATAGTTTTATTTTTAGATGCCTTATGTTTTTTCCTTTTTACTGTAAGGGCAAACAGAAACTTGATTTAAAAATGGAAGACCACCCCACAGGTTGCTGTATTCCTGAGTAAACTTGGGTTCTCTTGGGCATCCAGCAGCTCCTCTAAGGAAGTTGGTCTAGGTGTTTTAAAACAAATTTCTGTTCACTCTTTTACCGTGCAACCGTACGGCACCACAAACCAGATTGGTGAAGGAATCCCATAATGCCAGACTGCAAAAAATGAAATGTTTTCCAGGTACCACTTTCAAAACTCAGAAGCAGCTGAAAGAAACTCTGAACAAACAACCGAATAAGCCGTGGAAGAAATCGCAAAGTAAGGAAACAATGTGAACTCTCTGAACTAATGTAGAAATTGCCTTCTTGAGGAAGAAAGAAAGGCTCGCCCGAACCGGGCAAAGTACCTGGACTAAAACACGAGCCAGCATGCGTCTTCCAGGCTTGTAAAGCTCCTTACAGACTAATATGTAAAGCACCAAGGAGTTGTTGCTAGAGAACCACTTTTTAAAGGAATGAAGTATGAAAATAAAATAAAAAATAAATCTTTATGAGAGCAGAGGCTATGACCAGCAGAGGAAAGAGCTGGTGGAACCTCTTGGAAACTGGCATTAGACTATTCAGAGATGGCGAGAAGACAGACAGAACCGTGTGCTTTGGCAGCAGAAGGTGGACACTACCTTCGTGCTCGGGAACACATCTTCAACACCAAACTAGGTGCTAGAATAAAAGAAAACTGGAAGCTGGCAGTGCAGATAACGAACTGTTCCGTCCAACAGTACCGGGAGTGCAGTCTAGCAGGAAATGCATTTATAATATACCAGTTTTACTAATCTCATTATCCGATAGAGCCTTGAACGGTCCGTAAAGTGAGATGGTGGAAGGTTAGGTGTGAGATGTGGTGTGCACCCGCCTGTACAAGTGCTGAGATCAGAAGGTTAACAAAAGAGTTTATTACTTGGCTTAACATCACAAGCTGCTTTCCCAAACAAAAATGTGCTGTATTCAGCATGGATGAAGGGTTTAGCATTTTGCTTCTTATCAGATGTTTCTTCTGTTTTGTCCAGAAACCAATGGATTTAGTGTCTCTTGACAGTGGGATTCATTCCCCCGTCTCTGTTAATAAGATGTCAGAATAAAGGCGCAAGAGTTTTCAGGGTTAAAAGCATGATTAGGCCTAGTAAGTGCAGCAGGGAGACCTCGTCTGAAGGAAACGCTGGGGTGCCCGTGTCAGCTCTAAGTTTGTCACTTAGGAAATAATATTACCTTCCTTGTAGAGAGGCATAAACTCCTCAGGTGTTAAATCAACCCTTGCAGGGACTTGTCCTCACAATGGTAGAGCTGGACAAGGTATGCACAGTAAATTTTTATAGCATGTTTGGAAAAAAAAAAAAAAGGCAATCGTATAATTTGTTGACCTCAGTCAAAATCTAGTTGCACGTGATCGGGTCCTGTTTAGCTAATGGAAAGCCAGAGCATTGAGGGTCATCTGTGTGGAGCGGAAAACATAAAGAGTAACAACAGCTTGCGAGTCTTTCATTGAATTACGTTAAAGTATTTTCTATTAGAACTGCCTTTTGTGACTTACTTTTAGCTGGGGTGTAGTTCCTTAGTTTCTTTATACTTTTTCTTTATTCCAACAGCATCCACGAACCCGAAAGCTGCTTTGAAGTCCAAGATTGTTGCTGAATTCAGAGTAAGTCTGCGAGCGGAAATATTCTGTTGCACTAACCTCCGTCCTTGGGCTGTAGCTTAAGTCCCCGGGTCCTGTGCTTCAAGGGGCTGGCTGTTAACGTGCAGTCAGATCCTCGAAATGGAGGGGGAGTTTAGGGGAGCTGTTGTGGTTTAACGCCAGCCAGCAGCTAGGACCACTCACATCCCCTCCGTCCCTGCAGTAGGCTAGGGAGAAAAGGAGGAAAAAATACCTTGTGGGTTGAGATAAAAGCATTTTAATAGAACAGTAAGGTAATAATAACGGTAAAAGAATATACAAAATAAGCGATGCAGTACGGTTGCTCTCGCCACCCAGTGATGGGTTGCCCAGCCCGTCCCGAGCAGCGATCATGGATCCCTGCACCCCGGCCAACCCCCGTTTATATACTGAGCATGGTGTCTGTGATACGGAATATTCCTCTGGCCAGCTTGTCCTGTCCGTGCTTCATCTCAGCTTCTACGGGAAGCTGAAAAAGTGCTTAATTTAATATAAACATTACTTAGCAATAACCAAAATGGTGTTAACAGCATTCTTCTCCTACTACATCCAAAACATGGCAGCT
This sequence comes from Larus michahellis, assembly GCF_964199755.1. NCBI lineage: Eukaryota > Metazoa > Chordata > Aves > Charadriiformes > Laridae > Larus > Larus michahellis. The sequence continues at coordinate 1,233,347 of NC_133919.1, forward strand.
ACTAGGAGGGAGATTAACTCTCTCCCAGCTGAAACCTAGGCAGGTGGCTGAGGAGTTGGTAGCAAGAAAATGATCTAAATTAGGTGCCCCGAAGGAGTGTGGTGTGTTAATAAAATGCATGGACACCAGTAGAGTTAAAAAAAGGAAAAGAAAAAAGGCCTGTGCCTACTCTTAGCAATCATAGCCAGAATTACAGCCCTTCCTTGAGCCCGAGTGCACTGAGCTGTATGACTTGAGGCTAAAATTCCAGAGATTGGCACAGTTTGTGTCTGCTCTTGTTTGGAAATGGTCTTGAAACGGAGCGTTATTTGTCGCTGAAGCAGGTCTGTGCAGTAAGCTCTGTGCAGCCAGGCTTCTCTTCTGTGGAATGTGATGAGGATGCTTTTCTTATTTGGTTATTTTTCAGCCACAGTCTCTCATTGATGAACTGCTACTGTATAAGCGCTCGGAAGACCAGATAGAACTGAAAGAGAAGCAGCTTTCCACTATGAGAGTGGATGTATGCAGCACTGAAACACTTAAATGCTTAAAAGGTAAAGACAGTGTAGAAGATACAAAACCCAAATTAGTTGAAGGAGGTGCAAATACGTATTCTGACAGTTGTAGGAGCAACATCATTCTGTTGAGCTTAGACCAGAAATCAGACTGTTGGTAAAATGCCAAAATTTCAAAGTGCGGTTAAGAACCGCTAAGCAGGAGCCTAAAACTGTTGGTTTAGGTTAACAGGTTAATTTGAACCTGCTCCTAGGAACCTGCAGATACAGAGCTCAAACAAAGCAGCAATGATGATGTATTTTGTACTCTTCAGACATACCCTCATATACTGTTAAAACATGCATTGTTCCTAATTCCAAACCCCTTAAATAATTACGGATTTAAGTTAGTTAAGGCATCCATCAATGGCTATAGTTTGAGAATGCCAACTGTGAGTCCAATAGCAAGCAGCACATATTGGGGGTGAATGAAGTGCGTTACCTTGAGCCATATTAACAGGAAATTTAATTGTAAAACGGTAGATAGCTCTAGCTGTGCTTGGTAATCCGTGACTGCAGTCTTTGAAAATGGTTACAGTCATAGATGTTGTGACCCCCGGTGATGTTAGGAACCCTTGGAATATGGTAACGAAGGAAAAATAAAACTCAAGATCTTTGCCTCTTCCGAAATGAAAGTTGAAAGAGTAAAATTTTACACTTCTATGTCTTGAATTTATTTATCACTAATAACTAGTTCGAAACCAATATAGACTACTAGCAACTTGGCCTCTTGTTTTTAATGGATACCGGTAGATGAACTGGGGAGTGTATGGTGGGTTGCAGTGTCCCTTGTCTGAACTTCCCAGTTGCTGCTGTTGGGGCTGTGTTTCTGAGCGCGGATTTCCCATTTGGCAGGTGGCAGCTTATTTACATGGTGTTAATCTCCTTGCAGACAAAACAGGAGGAAAGAAATTCTCCAAGGAGTTTGAAGAAGCAAGTTCAAAGCTGGAAGAGTTTGTAAATGGCTTAGACAAGCAAGTGAAAAATGGCCCCTCTCTCACTGAAGCACTGGAGAATGCCGGTATATTTTATGAAGCGCAGTATAAGGAGGTCAAGGTGGTGGCAAATGTAAGTGTGCTGTTCCTCCATCCCCCTCAGGCAAATCGATGTCCGCCCGTGTCTGCTGAGCATCTCGGAGGCTAGAAACTCAGTATCTCTATTGACAAATGAAGAAGTTTGGTGTGATGGTCATACAAATGGTTTCAAAAGAGAGCACGGTTGAGATGTCAGGCAAGAAAAGGAGATGCTACAAAAATCCGTGGGTCAGAGCTCAATTCTTGTACGTTGCTGGAATTTTGTAGCCCCTCTGCATCTTTAAACAGGGACAAAATTACGGTTCGTCTAACAAATCCTGAGTTCTAGAAACTGCACAAGTTGTGATCAGTATGCGAACTAGATAAAGAAAGAATTCAGCATTGTAAAAACAACCAATCCCCCCTAACCCTACCAAAAAAAAGGCAACGTATTTATTAGAAAACATTTTTTTAGTGAAAACTGTTATAAGTCACTGGAAGAAAGGTTTCACCTTCCCCTTTTTTTGTGGTCGCTGCTCTACAAGTCACTGAAAAGTTGAGTTCTTAGAGCAGAGCTTTCCCTGCAGGGTGCAGGTAATTCAAAGTGCTTTTCTAAGGCTGTGTGTTACTTTTGTTACGGAAGTGATGGCAGCATCATGCTCTCTTCAGATAAGAGATACTCAGTCCGATGTCCTTTCCTTCTTAGGCTTATAAAACATTTGCCAATCGAGTGAGCAATCTAAAGAAAAAGCTAGACCAGTTGAAAGCAACGCTTCCCGATCCAGAGGAGTCTCCGGTTCCTTCTCCAAGTATGGACGCCCCATCGCCAACGGGCTCCGAGTCTCCTTTCCAGGGGATGGGGGAGGAGGACAGCTCCCGCTCTCCGGTGGTTGGAAGCCGCAAGATGATATCTCCAGAGCCTGTGACAGATAATCGGGATGTGGAAGACATGGAGCTCTCTGATGTGGAGGATGATACATCTAAAATTATTGGTACGTTCTGCGGGAGTAATTTTTGTGTGGAAATTACATTGAGAGAAAGCAGCCCTTTCAAGCCTCATCTGGGATGTAGCGCAGGCACAAAGCCCTTGTTGGGCTGCAGATTGGTACTGTCGGGTTTCCATCTCCTGCCCACGAGCAGGAAAGTCCTGATTTAGCTGTGATTGTTCCCATCTCCCAGACCACTCATGGAATACGCTTTTACATAGCCTTCGGGAATCAGACCTACCATGCCTAATGATGAGTATCCCCTTGAAAATCTTGTACCCTAAGTAATACTTTGGGGACAGAGAATTCCAGAATGGTTTGGGTTGGAAGGGATTTTTAAACGCCATCTAGTCCATCCCCCCTGCCATAAGCATGGACATCTCCCACTAGATCAGGTTGCTCAGAGTGACAGTTTTGGTCTTGTTCTCCCCCTCTCTGATGCAGTGGAAGAGAGGAAGGAGAAGCAGACTGCTCCAGCTTCGGCCCCCGCCAAGGCTGAAAGTGTCCCCAAAGCAGCGCCGTCTACCCCGGCGGCAGGCACAACCTCGGTGACAGTGACAACACCTGCCCAGACTCCTGCGACTCCCCCGGCTCCCAAGGCGGTGAGCGCAGCACCCGTCCCTCCATCGCCAGCACTAGCGTTGCCCAACCTGGCCAACGTGGACCTGGCCAAGATCAGCTCCATTCTGAGCAGTTTAACGTCTGTAATGAAAAATACAGGTGAGTGCTGAAGCAGTGCTGGCCCAGGTGTTTGCTTAATGGAGCTAAAAATGTAGTTTTGTTTTGTAATCTTTTCGTGCTTTAATTGTGAAAATAAACGTGAATGAGTTACTACTTGAAAAGATCTGACTCGGTCTCTCTGACGCACAGCTGTTGGCTTTGTGAGCCTCTCCTCGCTCACGCTCAGTGAAGCTCTGCTGCGGTTGTATTTGTGGAAAATTTGAGCCAAAAAAAGCTTCTGTTAACAAAGCAACATAGATGAGTGGTGTGTGCTTCCATCCTAGGTGTCAGTCCCGCCTCGAGACCTTCTCCGGGAACCCCGACGAGCCCAACAGCTCTTACCAGTGGCCTAAAGACTTCTGTCATGGGGACTCCATCTGCTCCTTCCAACCCGTTAGCAAATATTCTCTCCAAAGTTGAAATAACTCCCGAAAGTATTTTGTCCGCTCTCTCCAAAACCCAGACTCAGACTGCACCAGCATTGCAAGGTACCACTGTGGGTTTTGAGGGAGTGGCTGACTCTGTGTTTGGTGGCAGTGGCTGCACTGAAATGTGCCGTTGTGCTTATCCTAAAAGGAAAATGAAGGGAGAAAAACTTACTTGGAATGTATTACGTCTTTGGCAAATGCAGATGGCTTTTTCTCAGGTAGCATATATGTTACAGACCACTGAATTTTATTACTTTCTGTACGTCTTTGTATCTTTGCCGTGACCGAAGCGCACTTATCCAGGAGGACAGGAGCCCACAACAGGTCTTTGTGGTTTCCCTGCGCTCCCGAGAGCGCTTCTTTAGAGCAGAAACCTTCCCAGAGGTGCACTCCTGCTTCTGCACCTTGCGTGTGTAACCCCGATCGGTAGCACCATGTTTTTCACACCTGGCTACAAAGCCAGGCTGAGTTATTGCCCAGCTTACTCGGATGTATGTTGTAATTTATAAATCAATCTGAGCCTTTGGCAAAAGTTCAGTGGGTGTTAACTTCAATATTAATGCAGCAAAATCCAATCATTTTCCTGGCTAAAACACGAAGTCGTTTTAAGGAATGACATTTGCCGTACAAATATGGAAACCTTTCCCTGGTCGGCAGCTCGGGTTGCCTCGCCTCTTACCCAAATACCTGACTGCAGCGTTCCTTTTTTTTTTTTCCCCAGGTTTGTCATCCTTACTTCAGAGTGTTGCTGGAAATACCGTTCAGTCAAGTGAAACTGCGGCGCAGAGCACTTCAGCATCACCAGCCAACACGACTGTTCCTTGCGTGAAGGGGAGGAATATTCCTTCCAATACTCAGTCCTTTATATCCAAGAGTTTTGGTTATTCTCCAAACTCGTCTGCTGCTGAGGTTTCCTCAACTTCAGTTAATAAGGCTCCCGTTGGACATACCCCAGGGCTGTCGAGCTCCAGTTTTAAGCCGCCAACCAATTCCCTGGGATTTCCCAGTTCCCACCCTCCCACTCCTTCTTCCCTTTTGCCAACAGAAACCTCACTGGGTCAATCCTCTGAAATTTCAAAAGCGAAGCTGGAATCGGAACCCCCTTCTCCAAGCCTGGAGATGAAGATACACAATTTCCTGAAGGGAAATCCCGGTTTCAGCGGTCTGAACTTGAATATTCCAATTCTCAGCAGCTTAGGGTCCAGCATCGCAACGGAAAGTCACGCATCTGACTTCCAGCGTGGTCCTACCAGCACTTCCATGGACAATGTGGACGGAACACCGGTGCGCGACGAGCGAAGCGGGACGCCCACCCAGGATGAGATGATGGACAAGCCGACGTCGAGCAACGTCGACACCATCTCCCTGCTGTCGAAAATCATGAGCCCCGGTTCTTCAACTCCCAGCAGCACCAGGTCACCTCTTCAGAGCCGGGACGACGGATATCCCCAGGAACTTCCCAATTCCGTGCACACCTACCGGCCCTTCGGCCTCGGCAGAGACTCTCCGGCTGGCCTCTACAAGCAGTCTGCAGACAGCATGGAGATACCCTCCTCCTTAATGGACTCCTCCCAGGAGAAGTTTTACCCCGACACTTCTTTTCAAGAAGACGAAGATTACCGCGACTTCGATTACTCCGGCCCGCCGCCATCGGCCATGCTAAACCTGGAGAAGAAACCCGCCAAGTCTATCTTAAAATCCAGTAAACTCTCTGAAGCTGCAGAGTACCAGCCGGTCCTGTCCAACTACGGGCAAAGAGCGCAGGAGTTTGGCATGAAGTCGTCCTTCCCGCAGTCAATGAGGTCTATTCTGGAGCAGAGCGAGAGCTGCGACCCGCTGGCATCCTCCCCGGGGATGTACGGGAGCTACAGCCTCCGGGGAAACGACTCCACCTCTGACGGCTCCCCTTCGCCCAGCAAGAACGACGTGTTTTTCACGCCGGACTCCAATCACAACAACTTAACGAAATCGGTGGTGCACTCTGGCATCTCACAGAAGCAATACCCAGACTCGCCCCACTCGATGCCCCACCGCTCGCTTTTCTCCCCTCCCAACGCCATCTCCAGCCCCGCAGGCAGAGCCCCCGCGGTGAGTGTGGAGAAATCCTTGGGTTCTTCCATTTCTGCCACCTCGACCATCGAATTCAAGAACATGCTCAAAAACGCCTCCCGTAAACCTTCCGAGGAGAAGCATTTTGGCCAGATTTCCAAAAGTAGCTCTGGTGAGGGGGTGAGTTTATCCGGAGCTGCCAAGGGCGAGCCGCAGCCGCCGGAGGAACACTACCGCATAGAGACCAGGGTCTCCTCCTCCTGCTTGGACTTGCCCGACAGCACCGAGGAGAAAGGGGCCCCCATTGAAACACTGGGTTACCACAACGCCTCCACCCGGGGGATGTCAGGAGAGCCCATCCAGACGGTGGAATCCATCCGGGTGCTGGGGAAGGGGAACAGAGGACACGGGCGAGAGGCGAGCCGAGCGGCGGGGTGGTTCGAGATGAGCGGCAGGGGAAATGCCTTCGATAACGGGCCCTCGGGGACGTCGGAGCTGCCAGGCATGGGGGGGTTCCCGCCCCCCTATAAGGAGCACGTGCCCCCTTTCCAGGAGAGCGTCAACAACTTCCGAACGAATAACTTCAGCCCCGCTTTTGAGCACCATATGCCACCGCCACCGCCCCTCGCGCCGCCTCCCATGGAGCACGGGACTCCCTTCCAACGGGAGCCGGTGGGGCCGCCCGCCGGCCCCCCGCCTGCCCCCCCAAAGGACCACGGCGGCCTCTTCCCGAGGGACCACCCGGTCCCTCCCCGCATGGCGGCGGTGGATCACACCAACCCCTTCTCCAAGGAAACGTCTGCTCCCCTCTCCCTGCCCCACGGCGTCCCACCGCCTCCCTCCGTCGAGCACGCCGGGGTCCCCTTCCCCACGCCACCCCCGCCGCCCCCCGTACCCGGGGACCACGCCGGCGTCCCCTTCCCGGCCCAGCCGCCCCCCACAGGGGAACACGCCGCCGGCGTCGCCTTCCCCAAGGAGCACGGTACCATCCACCAAGGGACGATGAAAGAGCATTTTGCCGTCGCCCGGGAGCCGGGGGGGGCTCAACCCCAACAGCAGCGGGACCACACTGCGGCCCCCCGCTCCCGCGAGGCCATGGGCATGGCCCCCCTCTCCAGGGAGCAGCTGGCGGGGGGCACCACCCGCCCCATGGCACCCCCGCCCCACCGGGATGCCGGGGGGGTGCTGGTCAGGACCCCCCGGGCCGACTTCAGACCCCGAGAGCCCTTCGTAAGCAGAGACCCCTTCCATAGCCTGAAAAGGCCCCGGCCGCCATTCGGGAGGGGGGGAGCCCCCTTTTTTGCCCCAAAACGCCCCTTTTTCCCCCCCAGGTACTGAAGCAGCTGCCCCCCCCTCCCCAGCGAAGGCCCCCGGATGCTATGCGGAGCAGCCGAGTAGCGCTTTCACTTGGTTTTTTTTTTTTTCCTTCCATATTTTCTTTTTTTTTTTTTTCCTTCTTTCCCTCCCCAGCCCCATAACCTTCTCCTAAATTAAATATTCTGTAATATTTTTTTTTCTTTTTGGTTGGTTATTTCCCCCCACCCCCCCCCATTGGTGCGAAACTAGAGAAAAAAAAGAAAAAAAAAAGTTTTAACAAAAAGAAGCGTTGCTGTTGAAATAAAAACTCTTCCAGTAGTAGTTTAAAAAGCTTAAAAAAAAAAAAAAACACAAAAAAGAAAAAAATCCTAAAAAAACGGCAAGGAAAGGTGACGCGTGCTGTTGGGATGATGTTTTTTAGCCCATTTCCCCAATAGCTGCCGCAGGGCAGGGTGCTGGCGGGGGGGGCCAGAGACCCCCCCCCACCCCTCCTGTGCCTTCCTCTGCTGCTCCCCCTCTGGCAAAAACCACCCAAAAAAAGGCAAAAAAAAAAAAAATATATATGTAACCCACCTGAGGATGATACCTGGTGCCAGGGCCTGTCGCCCCCCCCCCCGCCGGCTCACCTGGAAGGACCTGTGTCTGTTGGTTGGTTTTTGGTTTAATTTGGGGGTTTTTTGGGGTTTGTTTTTTTTTTTTTCCTCTCCCTTCCCCCCCCTGGGAACACTGTTGACTTTCTACGTGTGTGTATATAAAATAATCACTTTTTAATTCCATCTGGGATCGTTCATGTGGCGCAGACGGAGCCCGGGGGTGGCTCAGGGCGCTGTACCCTCCCCCGCCAGGGCCGCCCCAGCGGCTTTTATATGAAGTTGGAATTTTACTTGATTTATTTTAATTTTTTTTTGTTGTTCTGGTTTTTTTTTTGTTTGTTTTTGGTTTTTTTTTTTAG